>NC_080594.1:95691925-96305669 GCF_027887145.1 Ammospiza caudacuta
CTATGGCAGAACTATGGCTGTAAAATTATAATGCTGCAGCAGCTACTGCTTGTGTAACTCTCTATGCTCCTACACAGACAGTATTCTGGAATAATAGACTGTATTTTGGGGGTTTTTTTGGGAGACCTTACACTGCTTTGGAACTAACATAAACTCCTTCTGTCTCATATTCACTCGGCCCCCTACTACTGAAATCAGCCTTCCATTTTCTCTTTGTGCAAATGCCCCTTCACCAAATTACACTTGTGCAGCATAACCAATGACTAGAAAAAATGTCTGCAACTACTAATTATACCCCCAAAAACCAAAAATCGACAAAGAACCTGACACGGTAAGGGAGGCAAAAGAGGGAAAGAAGGCCAGAGCCAAGGCTACCACATTTTATGTAGAGTACTAAGGAGAATGCTTAAGGTGATCTCTGACCAGGAAAAGAAATTGCTATACCCCATTAGAGGATATGAAATTCCTTCCCTTACTTTTCTGGGATTTGCCATTTTATTGTTTGTAGCCCTTGCAGATGAGCCCTAAAAAGTTTGTTGCAGTGATTTAAAAGAGAAGCAACACATGGTTTAGGGAAAAAGCTGAGCCAGTTCAACACAGCACCTTCAGTGAGTGAATTTCAATTGACTTTCAACTTAGTATGCCAGGAAACTTTGAGAGAAAATGGACTCAAGTATTTACAGTGCATATAAATCACAATAAAAAAAGGGAATACTTTTCCAGTTATCTACTTGATGAATAAGGAGGAACAATATTAAGCTGGAAGCTTAAAAATTTAATATGGGATAATGCAGAAGCAGAATTTGTTCAGCTGGGTATCTGATATTGTAATAACCAAACAAAAATGGGACTTGAGTGGTTTATGTGTGTTATCAGAACTCTTCAGGTGAATCGAGGTTTTAGTAAGAGGATATACTTTTCATGTAAACTCTATAGTCTTCTGATAAATGTTTAATATTAAACTTATCTAAAATTCGAATAAAATAAAACATACAAGGACAACACCTACATGAAGTAGTTCAAGTTGCTTTTACCATGGCCCTAAACAGTTTATATTGTGTTTATTATAACAGAACCCTGTTTAATAAAAAAACAGGAGTTGGAGTCACATGGATCAAAAAATGGGAGTTTCTGTTACATAAATAAAAAAAATTTTCACTCACCAGATGAAATTGGCCACAATACATTGTGCAGACTGGTCCATCGGTGTGCACCAGACCATGGGCTCCATCCTACAGAAATAGCTTTAACTGAAAGGTTTTATAATTTTGAAGTTTGCAGCCCCAAATTTTTTATGCTTGCCAGGAATGGGATAATAATGAAAACTAAACACTATAGCTACAGAATATGCTCACAAATATTTGTATTTTAAGTGGTTTTTCTTTTCATATATTTTTAGGACTATATACTTTTTCTTCCAAAAAGTGCTCAAATAATCAAGTTTATTGGTAAGAATATAATTAAATAAATAAAATATAATTAAATATACATTGCAAAATATTCCCTAAAATAAGCTCTTAGCAAGAAGACATTTATCTTTTCCTAAGTACTTTCCTCTTCCTAGCAGAAGACAGAAACATAGCATGTGAACCATGTATCTTAATTCAAGATTTTGAATTCTGAATCAGAAAATGGTCTGAGCCAAACTCCAAAGAAGAAAAGGTAACATCTAGTCACACTTCCTATGTTATGATCACTCTCTCCTAGTCTGGAGAAAACAAGCAGGACTGAAGCTGGTAGTGAAGTAACCTGCCAGAGTGATAGAAAAACAAGGATTAAGAGTCCCAGATTCCCACTCAAGCATCATCTGCTGTGAGTTGCACTTGTGCTCACTCCTATAGTTTGTTCAGCTTAGAGAAGACTTGTGACTGAATTCTCTAAGTTAACTGATGCAATATAAATTCCCAACTAGGAATGTATGGTCAGAGTGAAAACACGAGAAAACTTGAACTGGGACCAAGCAGTCAGTTAAGGACAGCATTAAGAATTCACATACTTATGCTGATTTTGCACGCTGCTATTACAAACCCCATAAAGTCTCGGTTCCATTATCCTACCACAGCTAAAGGAGTTTATTTGTCTACACATGTTTTCAGGAAGGTGCCTCTGTCAGGGAGGTGCTGGCAGCATTAGTGCTCGAGCCAGCCTGCGCAAAAAATGGTCTCCATTGCAGGGAACTTCAGAAACACTCCAGTATTTCAGCTTTTGTTACCCTTAGGAATGTTGTGCTTTGCTGTGTAGCAGTTAGTCTGTATATTTACCCTTACTGCAAGTTGGGCTAGTGTAGAAACAACCACAATTTTCTTTTTTTTTTTTTGGTTACAAAATTCCAATGTGACCACATATTTACAAAGGATAATGAAGATCCTTGAAGACAGAATACAATCACATTTAATGTAGTTATCCCAAGGCTGAGTAAATGGTCTTTTCTGCTCTATGTCTTTATTTCTCTGACAAGCTGTTCACACTTAATTTGTACAGAGCACCATTCAGTCTTGATGTGCACTCTGTCTTCCCAGATTAGTTTAGTCAAATAGTCACCTCATCAACTACATCCAAACAACTGTTTTACAAGAGATACCTTATGGCCAGTCAACAGAGAAATCTTAGTGTATGGTGGAAAAGAACTGCTGAAATTGCTTCAAAAGGAATGAATTAGCAGATAGTATGTTGGGAAGGTGACCCAAAGACACAAGCAGCCAAATGCATGAGAACATGAAGCTACTGTGTTGTAGTCCAATATTTTGTCTCAATGGCAAAAGGAGATGTCATTCATGGATAGCATGTGAGCCTAGTCATTATTTGCAGTCAATTTTCTTTTGTATTCCCTTAGCACACCAATAAATACACCAGGGATTTCAGAGGGCACCTCCCTGTCTAGTCCTTCTAATCATTTTATGTCCATGAATTTTTCTGACTCCTGTTTTGGAGACCCTCTGAGGGTTTGCATCTGCAATCTCTTTACTTGCTGTACAGTAGGTAAAAGGATTGGCTGCTTCTTTGTTTTAACTCAGTTTCATACTGTTTTCGCTGAGCAGTCTCTATTTCATATAATGTGGAATTTGGTGAACAACAGTTCTGCATTATCTTTCTACCAGAACTTCACTCATTTGCCACCTTCCCCCTTTTCTTCTCCAAAGAGAAGACAGGTATGACTTCAATTTATTACACAACTCTTGATTAGTCATATGATCATAACCACCTGTTGTATGTATTTTATTTTAGTGGAGCATTTTGAACTTGTAGACAATGTTGTCCTAATCTTTGAGAAGCTTCAGTTAAAAAAACCCCCACACATCAATAGTAATGTTCATTTTCCTCTCCATGTGGAAGCAAAAGGGAGAATAGAATGACTGAACATTTCTAGCTGTTATTAAAGGTGTTAATAGAAATAATATAGTTTATGTTGTGAGATTTGAGACTAGGTAAGCAATCATGAAATTAAGGACTGTACTATAATATGCATGGAAGATAAGAAAAAACTTAAATTGTGAGGTCATGGAGCTCCTCTCAGAATCAGCACCTCAGAATTAAAGACAGTGGGGATTAAGATATGACTGAGAATGAAAGGCTCGATTGCCCTCTGACATATTGGAGCCTGGATGTCTTTCTCTAGGAAAAAATCCTTCAGCATCCATTTGAGTACAATTTAAGCATCATCATAATTTTTCTGTAATATAACTTTATGATGTGACTTTTCTTTCAAAATGTATTCTAAAATACAGAAAAATTCAAATGGACTTCATGAACATACACCTTCCTATGTAACATTACACTATCTGCCAAAGGTATCTCCTTTCCTTTCACCTTAAAACCCACTTTCACAATCACCAAATCAACCACAGCAAGGTATCACACTTCATTTTCTCTCTTTTATCCCTACCTTTGTAGTATATTTTCATAGAAATACTTAACCTATGCTTACCAATGACACAAACAACTTGAGTGCCATGTCCTGTGAAGTCTGGGGACCAAGGTCAGGTCATTGCCTATTTCAATATCCATGTCTCCACACATGCCCCTGAGTAAGTCAGGCACATATCCACAGCATTTATTTCAGTCCTTTCATTGCTCATCTCAAAACATCTGTTTAATAATGGCTATGTGCAGACTGAAATGTTTAAGCATTATATTTGACTGGGTGCTAGAAAGCAGAAAGAAACTTCCAGCTTGTTCTAGCTCCAGGGACCTGCCAGGCCCCTCTTTTCCAGCCTTTGCTGACCCCTGAGCCCCTGATAACCACAACCAGCTGAACTAGGCCGCTTCTTTGTCCTGAGGGTCAAAGGAATAATCATACCCTAACTGCTTAATCTACCTTTGGCTCCTCTTGAGTCTTGCTCCCCTTCCCATGCTTTGCTTTGCACTGTAATTCCTTGGCTTTCTGGCTGTTGCCTCTGACCTCTCTCTTGTTTTGCCCTTCAACTTGGTACAAGTGTATTGAGTTTCCAGTCCTTTGGCTTGGCTTCTGCTCCCAGCTCTTGCCTAGATGCTTGCCTTGCGTATCTTTACCTTTCTGTTGCCTGACTTTGACTTGCCTTGCTCTGTTTGGGCCCTACATCCAACTCTAGCCAGATTCTGGAACTATATTTGATCATGTGTTCACAAATGCTTGTTCCAAGTCTTTGCAAAAACTGCTTGGACTTTCAACGCAAATCCTTCTAGTATTCTGTGATTCTTGTGGTACAAGCAGGGGGGCATTCACAGAGGGCTGAATGTGGGCCAGTGGCCCAAACACAAGTGACAGCCAGACCTTGTTATGCCCAAGTATGCTGACAAATTTCCCTCACTTCAGACACCCCACAGAATTTGCAGGAAGGGTATAAAGGTAATCCACTAATCATCTCTAAAATGATGATTAATAGAGTTGTCAGCTCATGATGGGATATCAAATGTGAAAAGATAAGCAGAATAAAAGAGCATAGATTTTAATTTGCTTTGTTGTATATGGACCTTTTCTACTTTCACTGAATTTAGGAGAAACATTTCAAAAATGTAACCATCTAACTAGACAACAAATTGTGCTACTATGGCTGCATATGCATACAGATGGTGAGGTTTTGGCAAAGGCAGAAGCACTTGGATACCACTGTTTTTGAGAACTTGGAGGTTTCATGCTCAGAAAAATAGCCAATTTTTGAATAAAAGGAACTGGGAAGAGGGAATTACTTGATTTTGTTTCTCTTTGCTGAGATAATGAATATTTTACTGAATGTGGAAAAGCACTAATCCTCTACTTCTTTCAATTAATGGAAAGCAACCTGAAAACTCACCAAAGACTGGAGAACTACGGTGTTCTCTATCCATCCAACTCTGTTCTCCACCATATTCCCTTTCTTTCCCTATTTTTCTTTTCAATATGAAAACAAGGGACCGGTGCTAAGCTTCCTCTGTTCTCTGGTCCTCAGTTTAAATTTGTGAACAACTAAAAGTCAAAATGCAGAAGTCTGTCATCAGTTCTTACACAGGCATAACTGTTGTTGACTTTTGATAAACTTGACTCATTTTTATAACATTTTATGTATTTTCTTCTAAAATATTTAAAATGGTTTCCTCCATGTAGGATATAAAGGATGTGGTATAACTGGGTATTTACCCAGTTACATGGGTGATGTTGAAATGTAGTGCTGTTTGAGGTGGTATGAACAAAGCCATTGCATTGATGGTTTTGTCATGCCTGAATAATGTATCCAGTCCAAATTAATTTTGATAATATCACTATACCAAACCACGATATATAATTTTTATATATTCTAAGTATTTTTTAGCTACATGTGGTATAGAGTTGAACAAAAAACCCTACCCCTAAATGACATAATGACATTACTGAGGCTGGTTTCTGTGAAAATAGTACTTACAAACTATAGTATAGTAGTCTCTATATATTCATTCCCTCTCCCATCACTTAATTACATCACCCTTTAAGACAGACATATAATATAATTAGAGATTTGAACAGTTCACAGCCAGATCACTTAAAGTAACATTGTTAATGGGCTTTAGAAGTTCTCCCTTTAATATTGCCAGTGTTATAACTTCTAATTACCTTAATAATTAGGGCTGTGTCATTCATGATTGAGGTAACAGTTGCTACCACTAATGGGTATTAGAGGTCTCTCAGAAGGCATGTTTTGATGTTCTCACTGAGTTGCTTAGGGCAGGCAGGAGCTATTTGTCCTTAGAAACCTAGTGGTTGCTATGTGGTGGCCTGGGCTGAGGCATCCTTACTAACCCCTTTAATACTGCCACCACCACTGCTGTTTTCACTGAGGAGCGACTGTACTAAAGGCACTCACCACGCATTGCCCTTGAAATGCAAATGTGGCACCTATGGATGAAATCTGTTGAACTCTAATTGCTATTGCTACTACTGCTACAAATAACAGCATAAACTTGAATGTCAAACCTGACTGATGTTCAAAGAAATCCATAGGTAATTCTTCCCCATTCCCAAAACTACAAATTAGCAATGGTTATGATTTGCAAAGTTTAAGGTGACACATTTTTTTCATTATGCATGAGTAATTCAGAAGAGTAACCACAACTAGGCTAAAGTCTAAAGGAAAACAGCTGGGATTTGCAGTTATTTTGCCAAGACATAATGCTAGAATCATCTTTTCAAGTATGTTTTTTTTTTCTAAAGACTTCTGGCACAGATTGAAACCAAGTTTTAAATGAAGAATAAGAGTCAAAGGTTTTCTCCTTGTTTATCTGAAATGTTCAGAGATAAAGGCCTGTTCTTTGGCCATGCTACACTTTGAGGCTTAAGAGTTCATTCACAGGAGAGTGGAGAACTCAGGATTTACTCTACTTCCATACCTCAAATCACCAAGATTTATGTAACTGGACAACAAAAAAGGTTTGGAGAATTATTAAATACAGGTAGATAGGAAAAAAAGTCAACTTCATTGGACAGACTTTCACCAAACTGGTTTTAATAATCTAGATTGTCCCTGGGGACTGGGGAATGAATGACTTCTCTTATTTACTTTGATTTTCAGAGCTTCATTACACTGCATTATATGACTGTGATGGAAAATATTAAATCCTCAGGGACTGGAGGAGCATTTACTTCTCAGATTTGTTTGTTTTCCAAACACAGATTCAACTGATTTCCTGACTCAGGTTAAATTACACTGAACAGGTAAAAGGGCAACTCTGTGATACAGAGAAGAATGCCCTGGGGATAAAAAAAGAGATTGATTTATCCCAGTCCCACTAAAAACACCCAGGAACTTAACATTTATTAGACTGGACATGAAGGACATACTCATATAGATAAGATACACATGGTAAATTAGCCCTTTAAGGTACAACATTGGAATCAATACACTACACAGACACCACAAAGACACTCTCATTCCTCTTCATCTAAATTAAAATCTAGGTAAAAAATAGGAAAAAAAAAAAAGAAAACAAATCCCAAACTCATGTATCTACTTGACCAACAGGTATGAACATTTCCCTCCCTCATCAGGTAAATATATAATGTGCTCATGGTTGAATCAGATTTAATTTCTACAGACTTCTGATATTAGTTTGGCAAGTATCTTTGCTTCTTTGTGTCCCTTTTCAGTGAAAACAAAGTAATTATAAGAGTATTACCTTTGTCTGCTTTGACCTGAAGTAGTACTAGATACACTCCTTCAGATACAAATACAATTTCATCAAGGAAAGAATTCCAGTTAAGAGTGATCATATTTCCTGTTGACTACAATATAGAATTCCAGGATTAAAAAATACCTATATTAAAGTAATCTTAAAGATTTTTAGATCAGCAAGATTTTTAGATGATACACATATCTATGTGTTCATACACAGTGTATGTGCATATATACTTATGTAGACACATACAACTCATATTACAGTGACATGAGTGCTGAACATTTTGCCCACACATTCCTAAAAGTTTTCAGAAATCTTTACTAGCCATTGGGCTACAAATCTATTCCATTAAATTTCAGAGCAGTCATGACATAAATTCTATTGCTATATTCTTAAACTACAAGACAAAAGGTATTAGATCTTAGATCACATGAAATGATGCCAAGATCATTTCAGGAACCTGAAGCTACTTGTAATGCAACACAAACAACAAGTAATTCAAACTACTCTATGCAATATTTACAAATATGCCAATCTGAGATGAACAAGCTAAACAAAGCATACCTGTACACACACTGTCATAGAGGAACTGAAAAATGTCTCCCTCAAAAGGAATAACAATTCAGACTGATTTTCAACTTTAAAAAAAGTTATTTTGTGTTTTGGGTAAAGGCTCATGGTTGACATGAACTGGTTATTTCAATTTTTGATTTTGCATCATATGGATAGAAAATAATTGCAGTAATTGTATAATTAATATTACACACATTCGTAAAATGACCTCCAAATAAAGGACAAGTAAAGGCAAGGAAAAGGAATGTGATGAAAGAGAGCCAAATCTATGCCATCTCTATGCTGCCTAAGTCTTTGTTTCAGTCATCATAGGGGCAAGCCTTATTACACCTCAATCAGATGCCTCCATCTGAATGAGCATCTAGGTTTTCTTCATGTTCACTAGAGTGGAACAGGTACTTCTAAGGGCACAATTTAGCTCACCCTTGGTGGATAGCCCAGAGAAGTTCTGGAGCCTGTTACTTGCTTGGAGATACTCAAAACTTGACTGGATGTTTCAATTAGTTTGGACAGCTTGTGTGCTACAAGTGTGCCTATCCCTGTCCACTGGCAGTACAAAGAATGGGGAGATGATGAGGAGAGCTCACTGATGAGGAGAGCTCCGGATGCTGCCCCTCTGCCTGCCCTCAAACATCTCCTACTAGGAGACTCTGCAAAGTCAAGCACTGCCTGTGTTTCAGGATCACAAATTTCCCTAGAAATACAGAGAAGTTTTCATGGTCTGGAAATGGTTCACATAGCCCTTAACTGTCTTTTTGAAGGACTTTGGAGCAGGAACAGATATGTCAAAAATCTGTGTAAGTCTGAAGTAGTAGACAATCCACAGCAGAACTGCCAAAGCCAGTGCAAAACACAAGAGTCTGGATCATTTTAATTACAAAAGGACAAGAATGGTGATTTTTTTTTTCATGCTGCTTACTCTATGAAGGCCCTTACTTTATTTTGGCCCAACTCATGTGCACCTCAGAAAGTGTTTCGGTAGTCTATATCCCAACTAGATGGCAGTACATAATGAATGACATGCTTTTGTCTAGGATATCCTAAAATGGCAGTGTCTCATCTGTGCATGCACAGGCTTTGTCTAGTTCTAGCGCCCTCAAATCATGCAAATGGAGGCCTGGCCAGATTATTCAGTGGTATCCAGCCAGATGTATGTGTGTTCTTCCTTCCAGTGAAACCCAGAAAATGATGGAGAAGAGTTACTGGTATGGGTGAAGACAAATCTCTGTTAATACCAGTTTAAAAAAAAAACCCAAACCAACTGTAACATTAGTACCAATGTCACACTTTGCCCTCTCAGATCAAGAGAATTTCATGTGACTTGACAAGAAATGTGGTACCTTCTCATCTACCCCTAAGAGAGAGATACAGCCAGAAGATGCATCCAGATGCAAAAACAGAGAAACACTACCAAGTATCAAATACAGACTGGGCGAAACTGCTTTGACCACCTATTCACCCCTCAACCAACAAGCTTCCTCTGCAGCTTATTCTTACTGCTGACATACTCATCTCCCGTGGCACCCTAGATAAGGAAATTAAGAAAACAAAGATAAGATAGTTTCCACCATATTCCAAGAGGATATGAAGTTCATGTTTTCTATCAAACGTAGTCAAAAGTTCACTAAATTGGAATATCTTTCAAGTACTATAATGTTTTACATACATTACAAATGCAACCCATAACTGAAAACCTTTCACATACTTGGAGGATAAACACTTAAAAAATTCCATCAGTGCTTTCTTGGAAGAAGCAGTAATGGTTAAGAACTTCCCAATAGGCAAAATGAGGATATCTCAAACTGCCAATTCTATTGATCATAGTTGAGCTAATAAAAGTATATTCAAACACATCCTTCTAAAAAAGCCCAGCAACATGTCAATGCCATGCTCTGCCACTAGGGAGTAAAAGGAGGAAAAAGCAACCTCACTCCAAATTCTACTGTGATATTTTCCCAACTTCCAAAAAGGCACAAGCATGCCTTTCTGGAATTTCCTTCTGGTATTAATATATCCAGACTACCAGTTTTAATAGTGTTTAAGGTGAAACTACTTAATTCTATTGTCCTCATGCATCAAAAAGTCAGCAATGGAGTTAACAGAAGGATGAACATCTGCAAGTTTATGAAGGAAGGAGTGATGATTAAGATAAAACCATACCCTTACTGATCTCAGGCTGCTCTTTCAGACTAAAAGAGTAAAATTAAATAATATCATAACATGAAAGACCTCAGAGCTTGCTGAGAGTGAGCTCATGACATGCACAAACACTAATAACTACATCTATCCAACATTCTTCACTGACAAATCATTATACCAAAGGCACATGCCTGTGCACATGGATACACATAGATTAATTTAAGCATACTTCTTTTTGCTATAGGATTTCTACTTATTTTGTTCTTTTTGAATGTACATATATTACTCCATCAAAAAATTTCAACATCTTGAAGAATACTAGAGAAATGAATAATGTATGCACAGGGTTGTATGCTATGTGAGTGTTGTATGAGTCAACTGCAATTCCACATGTCTGTTTCCTTGCACAGAGTTTCAGCAGTTCATGCTAAATAAAGCCCCATTTCTGCCCCTCTCTATCATATGATTTAGCAGGTGCACTTTTGAAAAAATGAGTAATTGCATTTAAGTCAACCTGCATGCACTGAAGTTAAGCACCACTGAAGTGTTTGCAGGATTAGGGTTTAAGCTTCCAATTATCCCTATTGCAGCTGTGTGACATATACCCCAATGAATGCATTTCTCATCAGTTTTAATTCACGTTTTCTCTTTCTGGGGACTGAAAATGGCAAACATAAGTAGAGGCTGAGTGGTGTTGTTTCTGTTAGGCCTACACACCTAATAAAACATAATATTTACTCTCATTATTATCATCAATAATTGAGTTAGAGATTCACTATATGACCCAGTGATCATGCCACACATGCTACCTCACTTTAAGAAACAGCCTGAAGTTTTAAATTCAATATTGGGTAACTTCATAAAAAAAAAAAAAAAAAAAAAAAAAAGTGTGTGTGTGTATAGTGGATTCAGTATGTTACTAGAATGAAACCAGCGATTGCTTGAGAGGTTTTGTGGTTGGTGTCATTCAGAAGATCCCAGTACTCCAGTCCTACTGATACCTAAAAAAATGTCAAGACTACATTTGTTTACCACTAGACCCTGCTGTGGTCTTACATATATTCATATGCCAAGCAGGGAAAAACAGCTATCATACTGTAATTTTTGTCATAAGGTACTCATAAATTAATGAAATCAGGACCTTGTCCATATTAACTTGAAAAGTGCACGAACTATTGCTCCTACATTACTAGTTGAAATTTAGACATATGTAAGTAAGCTGAATTTATTGTCTGATGGCAGTGAAACCAGCAGAATGTCGAAAGAGACATCAGACAACTCTTAGAAATCACTAATACTCAGGATTCCTGACAGAAAAAAACAAACCAACAAAGAAACAAAAAACCCTAAAAACAAACAAAACCCCCAAAAAACCCAAGCAGCTCTTGAAGGTTGTAAAGATCTGACTTTTTTCTCTGCTTAAGTCTGCATTTGATGGACCTATTGACATAAACCCTGGAATCACAGTGTTATCAATTAGAAAAGACTATGGTCTTCCACACATGAATGGACATCTGGATGCAGAGATGGAAAGGTTAAGTTTGGTGCATGCCTGTCTTTCCTCCAGATAGAGTCTAGACACAGACAGCATGAAGATGAAATCCAATAACTCGAGAACACTTCAGAATCTGATAATGAAGACATGGCTCAATTCACTGTAAGGTTTCATGGCCTTTCCTTGTTCTACCTTCCTCTTGAGAGGATTCAGGTTTGGTCTCAACAGGAAGTCACAGAAGAAGTCCTCAGACTTTCGGAGTTTCTTCTTCACAACAACCAAGGATAGCTACTGAGCAAATGTCAATGAGAACTGTATTTTAGTTCCTTACGTTACATACTGTAGAACATCAAGTGGTTTGGGTTGGAAGGGGCCTTAAAGACCATCTAGTTCCAACAAACCTGCCATGGGCAGGCACCCCTTTCAGGTTCCTCAGTGCTCCATCCAGCCTGACCTTGAACACTTCCAGGGATGAGCATCAACAGCTTCTCTGGGCAACGTGTTCCACTGACTTACCACCCTCACAGTAAGGAATTATTTCCTAATATCTAATGTAAACCTGCTCTCTTTCAATTTTTACTTCATTCTGCCTTGTCTTGTCACTACATGCCCTGTAAAAATTTCCTCTTCATCTTTTTTGTAGTCTCCCTTCAGATGCTGAAGACTGCAATTAGGTCACTGCAAAGCCTTCTCTTCTCCGGGCTGAACAATCCTAATTCACTCAGCTTTTCCTCTAGGAGAGTTGCTCCACTCCTCTAATTATCTTCATGGCCCTCCTCTGGACTTGCTCCAACATCTTTGGATGTGTCAAAAGACCCCAAAGAATGCCAAGTCCAACACTTTTCCTCCCTAGACGAGCAGCAGATGCTCCAATAATTAAGTTTCCTGATCTTGTTGACTTAGATGAAGATGGTTGAGTTATGGTGATACAACAGAATGCAACATGGTTGAGATCCAACCAATGAAATACAGATTTCTCTTTCTTTCCTCTTGCACAAGGCATAGTGTTTTCTGATCTTTATCTTTTTTCCATCCCATCCACTCCCAGTCATGCTATTTTTCCATTGCCCAACCAATTTCCAAAGCATCCTTTCCATCCCTTTTTGCTTTCTCTGGGTCATTTTCTTCTTCTCAATGACTTTAGTCCAACCAAACTCTACATTTGTACTCTATCTAATATTTTTTTACCATATCTGTTCACTGTATCTGTTCCCTCTATACTGCCCTACACACCTACATTTGTATATATCATGTTGATCACTAGTCTCAACATTTGACTTCCTGTAGCTTCTAGTACTTCATCTGGAATCTGATTTTCATCAATCTAATTTTATTTTAAAAAATGGCCACAATATTTTTTAACAACATGAGGTACCTGAAACAACAATTACTAAAATATGTTAAAAATATGCCACAGAAAATTTTCTATTACCTTGCTATTTTGAAAAATGCCAGTGTGTCCCATTTTTCATTATGAAAATGCTCCAATCACAAGTGTGACAAAATCGTTGTATTTGTCTTTGCAAATTTTAGAAGGTTTGTAACAAAAATAGGGTTTTAATTGCAAACTGTTGAAAATTGTAAATTTGGGGAAATTTTGACCAATAGTTATACACAGACTCTTAAATACTTGCATGCTATGTTAAAAACAATTAATTTAATCTTAGAACAGGCTGATCAAACCAATAGTGCTTTAGTGGTAGACATCTGACACTTTCCAAAGTGAAACTCACAGGTCCTCACGTGCTTGCATTGTGTCATTGGACAGAGACTACCCAGAAGATGGATGCCACCAGACATTGTAGACACTGAATTTTGCTCTGGAATAGGATTTTGTTTCTATGCATATGCACATTAATACCAACAAACCCATCCTTAATAAAGTATATTTTGTTGGGGAATGGTTTATGAACACCGGCTAACATAAGCAGCAGCTATACTCAGGTAGCTTTGCAACACAACTCAACAGGACATCCATCCCAGAAGACCCATTCAAGTGTTGGTAAGATTTCTAAACAAACCAGCAGGCATATTTCAGAACTCCTGTCCAGGTTAAAAGGAAAATAAAAATCAGAGACTGGAATAAAATCTAAGTCTTTTGGCTTTTAGTGGCATTTCTTAATCAAGATGTAGTTACTGCAGCTCTGTGCTTGGAAATAAACGCTCCATGTACCCTGTTATATTCAGTCTCAGCAACAGAATCCAGGACTCAGGTACTGGAAGTGAGAAATACAGTCTTAACCCTCCTGTTTGTTTTCCATATAGCATACAGGAAAGCAGTGGGGAAGAGAAATATTCATTGTCAGCCCCCATCATATTCTGCAAGTATAAAAAATTGTGGCAGACAATAGGGAAGAAATGAATATATTTAAATACTGAAATGGAGAGAAGGAGCAGAGAAAATGCATATAACACAACAGATGACCTCCATCAACATACATTTTTGGGTTGCTGCTGCTGCATTGGGTAAGAAAAATGTCTATCTGTAAGGGGCTCCAATACACTAAGCTTTAAACTGCAGATGGTTTGTAGGAATATTAATGGCATAGTCCATACCAAAAAAACACTGCAGAGAAGCTAATAATAATTAGAAAAGGACCTTAAAAGGAAAACCAAATCACAAAAACAAGAGTTGTCATGAGTTATTTGAGTCAGCTGGTACATAATAGAAAGTAAATGTTAATAGTAATTTTACAGAATTTCATAATTTTTAATGCAAGTTTTCACATTTACTTTGCCCATAGAAAAGTGCATGCATGTCAAAAATGCCTGAAGGCAAAGGCAATTTATATTATGGATCTGACCAAATAACTCCTTACCCTTAGAAATGTACCTGATAACTCTGTAAGACCTCTCTGACATAGGATATCAATTCAGTGCCATGATGTGATAGAAGACCAAGTCTGTTAAGAGGTGAGGCCTTTCTTCTGAAATCAGTTTCACATAAATTTGTAAAATAATGGACTACCAGGTGAAGAAACACACATTCCCTAAAGCTGAATGGGATCCTGACTGTATTGCAAAATGGTGAGAAGGGCATTAAATTCTGCTGCATTGCAACTTCTCACAGCACATCTTCATAAAGCCAATGGTAATTTTAAATGTGGAAAAGGTGCACCTTTTGGAAGGGATGGTGGGAGAAACAGGATCTAGATGGAATATTTCTATCAACTGATATCAGCAGATGTAGACCCACCTGGCTGTCCTAGGACATTGCTAGAAGCATGGAAGAGTACTACAGAGAGAGCAAGGCTTACCAAACTCAGTTGGAGAAGGGACAAAAAAGGAAGGTTTCTCTAATTAGTCTCTGGAACTGTGGACAGGCAACAAAATGATGAGTCCTAACACATGAGCACAGTACTTGTGCAGTCATTTGGCCAAAAGGTTTCATCAGAGTAACCCTTTGTCTTCTAGCAGACACCTACATCATCTCAATACTCACAGTGGTTCAGCAATGAGCCTGCATTTTTTCTCCTTTATCAATGTCCATTTAAATGGTCACAAATAAGAAGGGCTATAACATGTTGTGGGGAAAAAAATTTATGTCCAAGGGGGTAAAATGTAAACTTCAACGTATAGGCAGATGCAATTTTAAAATGCAGAACTGTAATTATTCGAGTTGTGATGCTACCACTTATAACCCACGTTCACTCCATTTTTTTTATGACTGTATCAATTTTTTTTCTCTCTACTCAGTTGTTTGGCCAGGTCCATCGTGCACCAACGTTTTGTAACTTAGAAAGGCTGGCCATCAGATCATAACAGCTGAATCCATACTAAGGCATTAGTACAAGTAAATTAAGTGAATTAGGTATTACTATCATCACTAGTGCAATTTTTCAGTAATGAAAAAGAGAATAAAAATGTTATAACTGCTATTTTAATATTAGTGTGGAATGTATCTATTTTAAAAATGACACCAACAATATTCCAGTTGATCATCATTAGAGTGGTAAGGGATCTGGATAAGAGAATTTTGTTCCTATTTGTGTTTGTTTCCATCAAATACATATACAGTGCATACTATTTGAGTGCTACAGCAGTATCAAAATACAAGAAAGGAAAATGGTACTTGCTAATTTAGCAAGCAACATTATTTTCTGTCTGAACAACACAATTTTGCATTTTAGGAATTCAAGAGAAACACCTGGCTTTACCAAGACAAGAATCTGGATTTAAATCCAGGCATTAAATCCATCCAGGAGGAGACCACACCAGTCCAATTGCCCTGTTAAGATGATGTGTGTATTGTGCCAGCAACAAATATTGGAAGACATCCTGCCACTCTGTGTCCTGTGCGATTAGTAACACGTAAGAACTGGGTCCACCAAGCTGGTTTTCCTTTTTCCCTCAGAATTCTCTGATACAAATTCATCTTTCAGTTTACAGCATTTGGGAAACTCTCCACAGTAAAGCTCACATTTTGTTTGTAGATTTTCTTTGCATTTCTTAAAGACTAGTCTTAAAATGAAGAAAGCATGAAACAGAGCTAGGTTTTTATTCCTTCCTTGTCACTGAAAGGGTACAAGCACTGCTTCAATTTTTCAGTTACTCTATAAATAATGTCTCACTGCATTTTCTTTAGGAGTATAAAAATATGCTTAGCTTTGGTATCTTAATGTCCACAGCTCATTCTGCTAAGAGATCAAGGCAAGTTCACACCTCATCTTCGAACTCTCTAACGTCCTAGGAAAATGACTGCTACAAACATTTGGGGGTTAGAAATGCACACAGAAATTACCAGTAACATTTCCCCTTTGATTGCCATCATTGTGAATAACAAACACTGTCAAAGAAAGAGAGCAAGATGACATGATACAATATAAAATGACACTACCAAAAACATACCTGTAAATGAAAGCTTTGAGAAAATGCTATATTTTTAAATAGGAAATATAGATCACTTGAATGAATACACAATATTCTCTGAGGCTTTGAATTAAACAAAGACCTTAATAATTACCCTAATTACTTCTGTTGTGATTCTACCTTTGAGCCTATATGAGAAAACATCTAACAATTAGTTACACTAATTTAATCATCTGGTTTTAAATAAATGGCTGTTAGTATTTCTTTTCACAAACTTGTTTTAGAAAGACCAAAGACAAAACTGGTTGTTTCGATTTAGCATCCAACATGTAATTCAGTTTGGTCGAACATATTTATTTGGGTTTTCTGCCCAGCAGCTGAAGTCCTCTATCTGGCAACAAAAGACACGCAACAAAAGCTACAGCAGAAGGTGGAACACATTATTTGGTAACATATCTCAAACACAGCCTGGACAAACCACCTCTGAGGGTAAAAACATACATCACATTTCAGCTTCCAAGCCCAATTTAGTCTTCAGTCTCTCAACTGAACCTGTCAATTAGGGTGTCAATTAGGCCTTGATCCAGCAGAGCACCGAAGCATGTGTGTAATCTAAGCATGTGAATAACCTTGTTGCTCACTGCAAATCAGGATGATAGTGACGGGGGAGAAATGAACAGGACCACCAGTTCATTCTCACATACAGCAATTATAACACACTTTAAAATATTTTCTTGAAGCAACATACTGGAAAATTGTGGCATTTGTCATCTCTGCTCCTTTCAGAGCCACTATAAACCAGGGCTGCCGCTCTTTTTTTCTGTTTGGCAGAAAGAAACTAGATATTCAGTCCTCTAAAACTACATGAAAAATCACCTCTTTACAAATTACACCTGATGTAAAGTGGCATCTCTCTTTACTGAGCTATATAATAACAAATTTTTTTCTTATGTGTAGCGCAAATGCAAGATGCTCAGTATTTGACTTTTTAGTAGACTTGGCACTAGCAAGGCTGCTGCTTCTAGATACGTAATTAGAAGTGATTCACTATTTTGTGCCTCAGCTTGCCTGTACCTAACATGAAGAGCAAGATCCCTCTCTTGTTGCAAACCACTGAGGTCTCCCAATTAAAGAAGAATTCCTGTGGAATAACTTTTTGCTATTGTTGCTTAGGCATACATACTGTGGCTCCTGAGGCAAGCCATTGCAAACTGATCCATATTCCTTCCTATGAAAGTTAAAAGTGTAGCTATGGCATGAGATTCTCCAGTTAGAGAACCACAAAGAACTGCACAAGGATGTGCCTGCAGAAGTGCTAGTGGAGGCAGGATGGGAACGTCACACTCAGGACTCCTCTGGGCTGTGGCAATAGTTCTACTCTCTGGATGCTCCCGTAGTAATGAGATGAGAAATACAGAAATGTCATCTTTAAGAATGTCATCTTTTCTCCTGGACCCTTTAAAGCTTATTCCCATGCCAGTTTTAAAATACCACAAATGTTCAGGATAAACAATGCAACATGGAACTTGCTAATGACAGAAACAAGCCAGCCTTTGCTGGCTTTCAACACACTTTCAACGCTAGGCAAATTCAAGTAAAAATACCATGATAGCACAAATCCACATTTTCCTCTCCAAGTCTGATCTTAGCCTGAGACACCATCAGCCTGACAAATTCTCTTTTTTTAACTGCAGAGCAAGTGATGTACCAAGGAATACAAAACTAGGTTCTGGGTTTTGCGACACTCAAGTTACAAAATGCTTCCATGCTGGGTAATACCACTCAGAAAGGGATCCAGTAAGAGCCTAATCTTGCTCCCACTGAAGTTTGCAGCAAAACTTAGGCAGAAAGAGAATGAAACCTAAATTTGACACCGATGTTAAAACTGATGGACTCCTTTCTATAACCTGTCAAGTCAGTGATAGGTTGTTTGTACCTTTGATTGTTACAGCGAAATTACCAGATCAGAATTCTGAATCCTTGTAAT
The DNA here is from genome assembly GCF_027887145.1 of Ammospiza caudacuta. Lineage (NCBI taxonomy): Eukaryota > Metazoa > Chordata > Aves > Passeriformes > Passerellidae > Ammospiza > Ammospiza caudacuta. Next base: position 95,710,531 of record NC_080594.1, read on the forward strand.
AAATGAACTTTTAAAAATGTAACACTTGCTTCTCAAACACTGTGTCATATGTTTTGTCAGGCTAGTGTAACACAAAAGGTTGCGATGTATACATTAAAATTTAAATGCACTCTCTGGAAGTGACATGAAATGTGCAGCCTTTCCATTGTTTTTACACAAGAAAATTAACTCATTACTTCTATCTCAAGATTCAACCTCCAAAGTATCTCAACAGCAATGTTTTTTATCTTCTGAAAACTGCTGCACCTGAGATGTTTTTTTTGCAGCTTTCTACTGAAGGAAAAGAAGAGTTAAAAAAAACTCACACTGATATTGGCAAAAACTTTTCTCCTCAGTGCATTGGCATGTTTACTTATCCACACATATTCAAAGCTCACTGAAACATCCTTCCTCTTTCGAGCAAAAACATCCTCCTGATTTTTTGGTTTAAGCAGAAGAAAACACATGGTGGAAGGTGCACACACTCTATGAAAGGAGAAAGCCACTGAGCCAGAAAACAATTCTAAAATGTGTACAGGGATACAACAGTTAAATCTCAAAGCTGCTCAGAAATTGCTTGGATGCTATGAGCAAAAAGTGTGGTTCCAGAGTATAATCCTAGTGATACACTATGTTCTTTGCAAAAGGTTGTGAGGCCTTGGCCTAATAAGCATAATCTCATTACACTGCAAATAAAAGTTTCCTATTTATCTCCAGATTTCAAATGAATCTAATAAGGCTTATGATACAGTCACCCAATACCCTAATCATATTTCTGCCTATCTAAAAGCAATCAGTAATTGTGTTATAGCAGAACGTGCTGACAATACCTCTGACACAGAAAGGAGAATGAGAGCCCAGCTGTACTAATTAAATTAAATGCTAGGCTGATGGAATACATTTGCTGAAGCTTGGAGAGTATGGGTGCAGAATTAATAAGCATTACAGCTTAGAGCAGGAGATGATATCATAATGGATGCAAGGTTTTGATGTGGAGAGCCTCATTCAGATTCAATGTACCATAATGTACGGATGTGACAGCTGCTTAGAGAGGTGCAGAACCTTGAACAAAGTGCACAGGAACTTTCTCTCCCCCCTCCTTCTTTTTTTCCCCTCCTCTTCCCCCTCCCCCCATCTTTTTTGTTACTTGCTTGAGAACTGTATTTTTATATTATCTGTGAGCTAAAAACAATACTGTTGTGGCCCACAGTTTATTATTTATTGAAATCCTACTGGCTTGCACAGTGGCTTATTTTCTTCTGATGTCCTCCTGTCTGCCGTTTTAAACTTACCGTCCCTGCAAATGAGAGAAAAGCCCTTCGAAAAACATTTTATAACGCAGTATGTGTATGGTTAATCATAATTTCGTCTCTCTTCCCTTATTTTTAACGCCAGAAACGCCGAGTGCGGGGGAAATCCTGCAAGGGCAACGAAAATCCACACGCAGACCACTCCTGTCACTGCGGCCAAGCCGCTGCAGGGAGCGCTGGGGAAGGAGCAGGAGCCCAGGGAGCGGAGCCAGAGCCGCCTCCCCGGCCCGGAGCCGCGGGCCCGCCGCGCTCCCGCCCGGCCCGTGCCAGCGCAGCACAACCTCCCGCTCACAAATGGTGCCGGGAGCGCCGGGCCGGGCTGCTCCGCCAGCTCCGCCGGCCGGGGCTCATTACCATGAGAATTTTGACAGGATATTAGATTTACTAATCCTGAACTTTCCGGGCTGACCCCTCATTCGCGAGCAGACAATGCCTGTGTCTGCCGGCCAGGCCCCTCCGCCTGCCCTCAGCACGATTCACCCCCCGCCCCCGGCACACGCACAACCCACACACGGACACCCCCGGCCCGGGGCTCCTCTGGCCGCCGCCGCCCTTCCCTGCCCTGCAGCCGCCTCCCGGCGCTCCCCGGGCCGTGTGTGCCCTCGGCCGGGCCGAGGCGCGGAGCTGCTGCTTCCATGGGGAAGCCGAGCCCCGTGCGGGACTGACCGCAGCCTGCTGGAGGGGCTGCCCGCTCCAGCTCTCCCCGCCGGCCTCCCTCCCCCCCAAAACCGGCCCCTCCTGAAAACACAGTGCCTATTAAGTTGCTGAAAACAGCAGATTTCCACTGATACTATACAGATAGAGCTGACCATTAAATCGCAATTTTACATCCCCAGGCAGCAGTGGCTGCTGACAACCTCTAAAGCTTGTAATCCCATTTAACCCCCTCCTGTCATGAGCAGGCCCACCCTTTTGGAATAATGCAGGCCAAATTAAACCTGACACGGCAACAAGAGAAATAAAACCCCCTTTAGCTTAAAAGTCATGCCACAGTGGGTAACCCTGACCTTCAGCTTTCCCGCTCCCTTCTCTAGGGAGCTCCCTCCCGCCGCTAGCGTTGACAGAGGCGGGAGTGGGGAATTGCAAGGCGGCTGGATGGCCCTGGGGACAAATTAAAGGGAATTTTTGCTAGACAATAGAAGGAAATTTCACCTGAGGGATTTTCTTTCCTTCCCCCTTTTAAAAGAGTCTTTCTATAGTAATAAAAAATAAGCCCTGATCACTCCTTGCCAAGTGCTCCCTGCCTGACCTGACCGCCAAAGGCCATCCCTGCTGGAGCGGACCCAGCCTGTTTTGCAGCCTCCCTGCCTCGGAAAGGAACCTCAGCTTTTCACAGCCCATGGCTGGCATTTAGTGCCCATTTCAGAAGGAAGCTGACCACTTCTAATGTCCTTTAAAACAACTCCCCCCCCCATCCCCCATAAAAAGAAAAAAAAAGAGTTTCCTTCCTAGCTCAGACTCCTGCCTGTAAGTTGTCTGCTTTGTTAGGAGAGGAGGGGAAAGGCACTGGCAGAGTGAGACTGGTCCTGCATTATTCACACACAGCTCCAGGAGTACAGGGAGAGCTTTCAGACCTAACGCAAGCAACATTGTGTTCATTACTCTGATCTCATTTGGGAAAATAACACTGTTTTTTGACAGTATTTTTGAGAATACTGAACTATACGGACAAGCGTCTATAAACAGCGTACATCCCCACCACTGCACCAGCGCTTGCAAATGTGGAAGATGACCTTTCATGCTTAATCTACACACAAGCAGACCACAACAAGTTGCTCCCCAGTTCTCCTCTCTGTTTACTGCCTGCTGAAGAAAAGAGCCAAAAGTCAGAAAGCACCTTGAAGCAGGTAAAGGCCACATTGCCACTCTATCTGCATTTTCTTCTCTTTTTTACAAGAGGCACGGTGGGAATACATTCTATAGCCAAATTACAAACCAACACATTTTTCTACCTGTCCATCTGTCTGTCTACAAATACACGCCCGTAATCAGCACAACCTGCCCTTGCCATCCAACACACTTTTCTCAGCACTCCCCCACCTGCCCTTATTTCTGTATGCTGAAGAGCATGCGAACAAACGCCTTCCAAAGCAGAGCTATGCCTGCAGCAGGAGAGGTAAATCCCCGGATCGAGTGCAAAGTTTGCTGCAGAAGTTTGAGATCTGCATACAGCGAGCGTCTGCAAGGGACCCTGTCTGTACCACACCACTTTGCCCGCAACTCACCGAGTCACTCTCCCAGAGGCCCCACAGCAGGAATGAACTTGCAGAAACTGGAGCACTAAAAAAATATCAGGCTCATTACCTGGACACATGGCTTCTCATTACTTCATTGCTTCAGATGCCACATCCCTTGATGCTGCAGATCGGCTCAAAAATTTGAAGTACTCCTTCCTTTTTTTCCCCCTTTCCCTTTTTCTTTCTTTCATTCATTCTTTAAAAAAAAAAGTAAAAACCAACAAAAAAAGGATGCTTGACTAAAGTTAGCTTAAATTTGTTAAGAATAAAACTGGTATAAATGTTTATTTCGACTTCCTCGTGCAGCAGTGTACCGAAGCCCAGCCCGCCCAAGCCTCTTTAGCAATGGAGTGGTTTATTTAATTTGTCAGTATAATAGAAGCAGCTGAGTGAGAGACAGAGAATGCAGTGTGGTATAAAAGAAACAAAGGCTAAAAGTACCACTATTTTGATTCCCTTTTTAAAATTACTTCCAAAGTGTGGTATCTATTGTGAAGAATAATGCTGAACAAAGCACAGTGTCTTGGCAATATTCACAGAGCTCATTCACAGAGCCAGTTCTGTCTGTACATTCAGAGGTAGAATACACTTATAAATGATGCATTGGAAGGACTATAGTTCCTATTGTATTCCCAGTGTAAACAAAAAGACAGACAGAAGCTGAATGGCATATGGGCAGCAGGGCAACACTTTATTCAACCATTCCAGCACCATTGTGAAGGTAAAATGGGAGTTCTCTCTTCAAATCCAGTGAACACATTTTGGGTTAGGCTAACAATTTATATATATAAAACACAGATCTGGTTGTACTTTTGTATACTCCTGTGGAAAAGTGATCTTTAAAGCAATCTAAAACAGGGATTGCTGTCAAGTTTTGGAGGTCATTCCCAATAGGATTATGTAGCCTCTGGAGAAGACTGTCTGAAAGAGGGTCTGTGTGGTGGCTGTGGAGGTGGGGGCTTGATGCACAGAGCCAAAATGGCTTAAAACAGCAGTAGCAAAAGCTGACAAGGAGGCCGAGGTGCTCAGGATCTGACCTACCTGGAAAAAAGATAAGCTATTGGAAGGGGCATTCTTTGTATAGACTGGAGTCTATCCTTCTTTTCCCACCATTGTGCCCTGTTTTCTAGGCAGCAAAGACTGTCTGATCCTGCAAAAGGAGATTGGAAATTGGAAACTTTGCCAGATGATCATAAATTGCCTTTACTAAGTCAGGCATTGTCCCTGCTGAACAGTTTATGGTCAGAGAAAGCCTCTTCACTTTGTCTGAGGGGAAGAAAAAATCACTCCTGTGGAGGAAATATTAAAATTAGATGTGTTCTTTCTGCCCTTGCTGTGTCAGTTGATGCCAGGAAGTTTTATGATCACTAGCTCCTCTCCCTCCCTTTATATTTTCTGCTGTCACATAAAGGCTCACGTGCTGAAACTACTCACAGGATCCAGTTTTTCCGATTCATGCAGGCAATGCCTGTGTCTGTGTGATACAGCATATCTGCTGCACATCACACTCCTTGGGTGCATTTGGAGGGATTTGCATGAGTAGGGCAAAGGGACCAGTCTGCCTTTGCCTTTTTTTTTTGTTGTTTTTTGTGTCGGTCCTGTTGCATTTGCTCATTGCTCACCATGGTTGATCACTGGTTCCAGCAACCAGATTAGGAATTGCATGTTTGGTTTTGTCTGATGGCAGTTTTGTGCTCAGTACAGCTGGGGCCAGGCAGGATTTCACACCTGTTTGAAGTCACTGGTATTCTCCAGTAGTGTCCTTTGGGAGCTGAGGGAGGGTTCCAGCTGGTTTGGGAGCCATCTGGAGATGAGTCTGCCTGACCTGTTTTGGAATTAAAAAGTCTGGCAGAATGTGCTTTCTGACGATGTGATGGAGATTTTGCAAGTTTCTGCCTTAGATAAGTCACTGTCTTATCAAGATCTAACACGATCATATAAATACAAAAAGGCTTCCAATGAGGATTACTCAGCTTGATCCCTAAAGCTGAATGCAAGCCTCTCTTTATGAGTATTTATAGTCTTAAATTAAAATGGAATCTGGAAAGTCTGTGTCCCTGAGCACTTTCTTAAATTCTTTGATTCTATTCACAAGAAAATAGTACTTGGATTAAAGTATGTTTGATGTTTCCAGGAAAGAATCCCAACAAATACTATGTTTTCACTGAGAGCTGCTGTCTGCCAGAACTGATGCCAAGAAACCCAAAATACTTCAGTGACTGTTCTTAGATGTCAGCCTTGATTACAGGTGTTTGTGTCCTCCCACTGGGGTTTTTCTCTGTGAGGGTCAGGTTAGCATGAAGCTGTTAGAAAGTTTGCAGCTGATGTAGTACCATGGTCAGAGCTTGAGCCAGTCTGTCAGTGCACTTCCTGAACTCCCTTGCTCACACCAGGTCCTAGGCAGAGCCCTAGGCAGAGTAGGTAGTGGCATTGCATGTGGCTGGAGGGGTGGGAAAAAAACAAAGGATGTGCCAAAAAAACCGAAAAAGGGTGAGGGGTGAGTGATTAAAAGAAAAGAACTTGGAACTTGAAGAAGACCTGGATAGACTCACTACCACTCAGAAGGTATGTTCTCTTGTCAGCTTGATGGAAATTACATAGTTCTGTGCTGTAAATTAGAAATGCAGATGGACAAATTTAGTTTATTAGAAATTTACTTTAAGTGACTTTTAAAAACACAGAGCAATGACATATGTGTGGAGATTCACAATTTTTTGAGTGTTCTTTACTCAGTGCCTCAGGTAGGCAAACATATTTCCATTCCAGAGTGTTGAGGTTTCACACCAGTTGGCAACTAAGTACCATGCAGTCTCTTGTTTACTGCCCCCCCTGCAGTGGGATGGGAGGGAGACAATTGGAACAAACATAAAACTGATAGGTTGAGATAAAAACAGCTTAAAATTTGAAATGAAGTAAAATATGCTACTATTAGTACTACTGCTAATTGTAATGAAAAGCAAGATAAAAAAGAGAGAGTAATAGAACTGAAGACAAACAAGTGATGCACAATACAATTGCTCATGACCCACTGACTGATGCCCAGCCTGTTTTCAACCAGTGATCAGTGGCTCCCAGCCAGTTAAGCCCCGTTTATGTACTGAGCTTGGTATTCTGTGGTGTGGAATATCCCTTTGGCCAGGTCAGGTCAGCTGCCCTCCTGGCTATGCTCCCTCCTGGCTTCTTGTGCAGCTCCTCAGTGGCAGAGCACAGGAAACTGAAAACTACTTAGCAACAACCAAAACATCAGCATGTTATCAACATCATTCTTGTGCTAAATCCAAAACAAAGCACTGTAACAGATACTAGGAAGAACATTAACTCCATCCCAGTTGAAACTAGGACACTGGGAGATTATTAAAGATGAACAGTTGCCAACTGGACATGACAAAATGAGGGCCAAAAATTTATTGCTGGAGACATAGGTGTGTCTTAGAGGCCATAGAATTTGGACAGGTAACACAGGCTTGTCAGACACTTATCACAATCAATGAAAAATTGAATTTCAAAATAAGACGGCCTTTGCCAATATTTTCAAAATCTGTCACCCCTAGATATTCAGAAAAAGCTGCTGAGGCTTCACATAGAAGGGACCTCTGCACATTTCTGCACACTAGAAGGAATAAGTATGAGCTAAGTATTTATACAAATATGTTATTTTTATTTGGCATGTCAGTATATATTTTTTCTATGGCTATGCTAAGAAAATGAAAAATAGTCTCTTTTCCAGTCACTTATATTATGACTGCAGGATTCCAGTGCAGATATAGTCATCACTATTATGGCTTAAAGTATTAGAAGTAAAGATGAAACCAACTCACAATATCTAAAAATTGTCAGTGGAAATAGGTACTATTTGGTGTACTGGAAAGAAGAATGAAAATTTGTGTTGTTTATTTTGGACCACCAAAGATTCCTGTTAAGGTATAAAGAATTAACTATAACCTGGTACAGAGGAAAAAATGTCTAATCAGCTACTACATCACTACCACTCAATGTGTTCTGAAAGACAACATTCTTTCTATGACTTTGCAGCTCTTAAATTCTTCAAGACGTAAGTGAAAACCCATAGCAGTTGTTCTTTTAGGAAGAAAAATTTGTACTGAGAACAGGCAATAGATTTTAGATGCTGAATTTCAGCGACTGCCCTATCAAACTGAACATCTTATTAGGGTACTGGGGAAAGTGTAATGTTTGGAGAAAATATTAGAGGAAGACATTTCATGGTGAAGATTTTAATGCCATATAGGTAACCTGGTTCTTAGAAGTGTGTTTGTTGGAGAACAGAAACAAAAACTCCTACTTTGTATGTCCTATTAAAACCAAAATAATTTAATTCAAATTTCAGCTACTTTCTATCTACAAAAAGACCAAGAAAAATTTAGAGAAATAATTTTTTGGTGAAATTGCATGGGGATTACTTTTGAATTACAAATACGTTCAAGAAAATTATAAGATGATTGAAAATAATTCATTAATAGATAAAGACTGAAATAATTTAATACATTATTCATGATATATTATTCTCTCAGCTCCCTTGTTGATGACCTTCTGGTTACATTTTTTTAACAGTGGTAGTGGAAGCTATTCTTTATAAATGAATATCCAGAATTCTTGACATAGCTGAAATAATAAAATGTGGACATCATTGTACAGAAAAACTATATTTTATCTTTTGCCAGTGATTATAAAACTTCTTGCATCATGTCAAAATGGTATTATTTCTGATTTATATCAGTGTAACTAAGCTTAGAAAAGTGTCTTTTCATCTCAGAGGCGATACAGCTTCCACTTGTTTTCCTTTGTAAATTTGTACTTCATGAACAATTTCCTCAAACACTGTTCTAAGTAAGCCTTTAATGGTCTAATGGCATTTCATTAGTTTTCATCAGCACAGAGGTGAAGGCACTATGCACACAGAGGAAACAGGAAACGAGTGGTTTCAGGAGGAGTGGCTGGGTGAAAGCCTGGCTTCCCATGGATTCCTATCCTACATTCCTAGAGCACCATGCTGTAAGGAGTCTGCTTTTCCTTCCTGTGTCCTGTGACTTCCCCTCCCCGGTGGCCTTAGCCCCTCCCTAGGTCCTCAAGGAATATCCTCTTGTCTGCATGCAGTTCTTCTCCACTAACTCACTTTTACTATATATTGACCTCCCTCCAGCATTTCTTAAAGTGCTAGACAATGTCCCAGATTTTTTAAGGTCCCTGATAAATCTTCTACAGATCGCCAATTTCCTCAGTTCCCTCTTCTGTCTCCAACTACCAGCTGAACAAGAGGCAGCATGTTGTGTGGGTGATTCTGTGCTGCATCTGTGCTTATTAACTTCACGGTGTTTATTTACTGCTTTCTGAAGAGAGAACATCTGTGCATATGCTGCAATCTTCTGTCATTGGTGGGTAGGGATTGATTTGGATTTCTTGCCTCTTCACAGTGGCTGCTTTCCTTGAAACAAGAAAAATTAGATATCTCCGAGACACTCTTGGTTAGACTTGGCAAAAGCTAGTAAAGATGAAAGGAGATGGATATTTGAAGAGCAAAAATGCATAAGGCTACTCATTTTAGGAATCCAGGCTCAAATACACTTAATAGGTAGAGAGCATTTGAGGCTATTAAGTGCACCATCTTCTATCCATTTGTTTCTCACCTCATTTCAACTCTGTCTTTATCATTTTTTGACCTCCCATAAAACAGAATAGATGGAGCAAACTTGGCCAGTCCTCCATCCTTCACTGAACTGCCTTGTAAATGGACATATGCCATTCAAGTTTTTTGTTTTGTTTTGTTTTGATCTCTTCTGTGTCCCCTAATTTCCTTGTCTGCCACTGTTTTATGAAGTTTTTTATAGTGTTCTTTCCTTCTTTCCTAGCTACATTATATTAAAGCATCTCTGTTCTAATCCTTTCTATTGCTGCCTCAATTAATCCTTTATTACAGAATGTGGATTCTTGTGCTTTTATTCAATAAGTAGCTGTTACCTTACTTTCATTTTATAACCTTGCAAAGCATTTTTCTATTTTAGCTGTTTTCTCCCCTGCTCCATTTTTTCTCCGTTTATTACTTTCACTTATCCTTTAGTTGTCTGTATCCTTTCCTCATCATCCAAGCCCCATTTCCTGTAGTAAAAATCTGACAAATCAGTAAATATTAATGCTACCTTGTGTGCTCTATTTGATAGATTCTTGTTTGAAAGAACATTATATTTGTTTACAAAATATCTGAATGTTACCGGCTCCTGAACTAATGTGAGCAAGTTTTCAAAGTTCTGTCTTCCACAAGACTGATTCCTTACATCCTATAATACAAAAGTAAAGCAAATTCATAACTGTAAATTAAACTGAGGATTATAACATTTTTCACTTACAAGATGCTTTTCTCACAGATATTTTTACATAGATGGGTAAAAGTAAGTGCAACAAGTATTACCTTTCTTGATATGAGAACTCAGATTGTGTAAGAGCCTAGCAGGAGGGAATTTTCTGTCCTAAATTCCTATTCCAACTGTGTTTGACCCCACACTGGTCAAAAAAAAAAAAAAAAAAAAAAAAGCCAAATCTGCCACAGGTAGCAGTTGCTTATCCTGATGTACTTCAGAGTCATTTAACTGGTTTTACATGCAGTCACAGGTGAGTTAAAGATGTGGACTTAAGGGAGATGTCCCTAGACCTGATATTTGGAGTGGCAGTCATTTCTAGATAGATTGGACTTGTACAGATTGTCCTTCAGTGTCTGAGGGCAGAGGGTAGATGTTTGCATCTGTGTGTTTCACCATGCTGTTGCAGTTTTTTTTCCATTGATTCTTTTGCCTTTTATGTTAGTTGTCTTTTCTAGAATGAGAATTTTCTCTCTTACACACTACCTGCTCTGGTGTTACAATAAAAATATCAAAGGTAAAAACGCTAAAAGTTGTTTTCATGGGAAAACAGACCAATTGGATAATTCCCCATCTCCTCAAACTGTATTTACTTTGGGAAAAATAACCACTTTGCATCCTTAGAAATATTAAATTATTAAATACAATCCCAAAGGAATTACTGGGGCAAAACCCATTAGTCTTGCACTGTGTGAATGTGATGGCAGGTTGCACTTCCCTGAGGCTGTAATATATGGTAATAGCCAAAGAAAGGTAGGCAGCAGACGGATTCTTCCTTGATACAGAAACCAGCTTGATCCTAATGCATCTAAGGATTTGACTGCAATTAATCAGTGTATACGCTGAAGCAGCAATGTGATGTTGATGGCTTTAGCAAGGCTACCACTCATTAGGCTGAGATAACTGTGCATACAGTTTAAGGTCTGCTGTGGTGCATTTAGAGTGGAGTCCTGCAGAGAAAACACAGTTTGGTTTCCGTGGTCTGCCTTGTCTCATCTTTGCACAGAAAATAAAGGAAGCAAGCAGCAAGCATCCCTTTCAAATCATGGGTATGTTTTCTGGACATACATTGGCTTTCCTCTTATATGCATAGAAGAAACACATTTCTTCAAGTTGTGGGGCTTCAAACTCTGCTATGTATGCTACTTGGAATTCCCTCTGTAAGACTGTGGTGTGTGCTAGAGATATACCTCCTTGCTTTAAAAATTTGCAGAGTTCCCTGAGTCATTACTGTCCTTTCTGGCACACCCTGTGGCACCTGTCTCTAGTGGCTATTTATCAAGAATAGTGAAGACCAAGAGTTCCTGTAAAGGTGGGCTATGAAGCAGTGGTTTTGCTGAGTAAGGACCAGTGGACCAATCACCCAGCACACTCTTCGTGCTACTAACACACCGTGGACTTGCAGCAATTCTCTTCCTTTCTGCAGCCGTGCTTCCTTTCTGCAGTGACTGGAGATTGTTTAACACAGATTATCCTGGAGAGGCACAAGAACCATAATTTCTGTTGTTTTATCTTAAGGCTGGAGTTGGAAAAGAAAAAGTCCTGTAATAGTGCCAATTACTAAGCAACAGTGCTTCAATATACAAGTGGCAGTGGTTGGTGGAGAAGTGAATTTTAAAAATCAGGGGCAAGTGATGGCAATAAAATATTTTTTTAAAAAATGGTTTTGTAATTGCTTTTTTCTTCTAGAATGTGTTTTATTAAGCTTACCTTTGCTACAGTCATGGATTAGAAACATCATACATTTTAAAACCAGAAAGAGCTATTGCAGTCAGGTGTTATGACAACTGGTGTAGCAGTTGTAGCAGGAAGTCAGCTTTGTGGATTAAGTTTTATTTGGTGGGATAGATAATATTTCAAAAATTATCAAGTCTTAAATAAAAATATCCAGCACCAGAGGATCAGGCATAGCTATAGATTGTTTGAGGTGCTAGCTATGTTTACTGTTGAGGACAAACATTCTGTTCCTAAACTATTTGTCAGCCTTTAACTTTGCACCCTGGTATTGAAGTTGGAAGAGTTCTCCATTAGCATATTTTATCTCTTGTGTTTATACTTTCAAACTGTTGTCAAGTCACTTCTTAGCCTCTTTTTTTCAGTTAAACTAGTTGAATTGCTCTTACTCTAAATGATGTTTCCAAGTTTTAAAATATCCTTGTAGTTCCTGAAATTCCCTCTAATTTGTTCTCCTTTTTCTTGAACGAGGACATGATAACCTACCAGAGGATATGAAAAGCAACCCAGCAGTCCTACTTTCTGCTTTAATTTCTTTATGAATTGAAGGTATGTACTAACAGTATGTTCTAGTATGTAAAGTAGCATGTACTAATTTAGTAGTTGACTGAGAGTTTCTGTTCAATTTGCAATCCATCATGGCCCTTAAGTCTTTTCAAAGACAGTTTTTCCAAGAATGCAGAATTCTAATCTTCAAATGATCTTCCAGCTCTATCTTATGGAAGAACTCTCATTTGGCACTAACCCATTTTCCTCTTCAGGGCAGATTTTTTACAATTTTAAGCCACCCATTAATTTTACACTTCCTTGAATTGTCCTGTTCAGACTATGTTGTAAAAGAATCCTGCTATTTGAAAGACTTCAAAAAGTGTCATTCATGTTTGATGCACTGTCTTGAACTTTGAGAAAGGATTTGCACTCACTGTGAAACATATTAAGAAAGCATTTGGCTGAGTGTTGAGTATCTTTAATGTGGAATTGGCCAATAGTTTGTGACTTCTGCAATGTGTTGTCATCCTTTTTAATGACTCCTTGTCCATAAGACAAGGACTCCTTGTCTATCCCTTTTCTGACAGTTTCTAGCCCTTCTGCCCATATGTAAAAGATGAAGACCTTCCAAAGGACATTTCCTCTCAGTTCTTCCAATAATTTTCTCAAACATCTATTTCATAACTAACCCCTTCTTCAGGCATTGTTTTTGTTTTTATCTGTTCCTCATTCCTTTTGTCTTCCATTCCAGTCCCCAAAAGAGCTTTCTCTCCTCACTTCCCTTCTTAGTCTGATAGCATCATGTTCTGGAGGAAGACTGAGTTAGGACAGGCTACATAGTCAAGGAATTGAAGAAGGAGAGCATTGAGAAATGCTTTTCTGGAGCCAGCTGAAGTAATTGATCACAGCACTCTTAACTGCTGGTCTGCCAGCTGAGATGCAGCTCAGGAGAAGAGCTCAGTGGGTGTCCCTGCCTCTAGCAGAGAGAATGAAGTTAGCTCAAGTCACAGCTAGCGCTGACTAAAATAACCTGTCCCAGTTTGCCTGGGATTACTTGACTTCACTATGTCATTACTTCACTAATACATTACTTGATTTCACTGTGTCACCTGGTGCTGGTATGGAAACAAAATTTTGGGGATGGCAGTTTCTGAAACTGGTGCGCCTGCTGGCAAAGTGCATATGGATTAATTTGATCAATCTGAACTGGTTTACACACTCTACCTTTACAATTCAGCCTGAATGTCTTTGTGTGCAAATGTTTTCTTACTGGCTTAAAAATACTTGTATTTTTGGTCTAGTTTGGAGTGAAGTATATATATTCAGCTAATGAAAATCAGGTTAAGTTCTAGTATATTCTCAAATTGAATTGTTGTATTTGATATAAACTCCTACAGCACTGTAAATAAAGGAAGAAAGAAAAAGTAACAGAGAATAAATGCATGAAAGTATGAATGAAGGAATGAAGTGAAGGCAACTTTTTCAATTTAACAAAGCAATTGATTTAAAATTCATGAGGGGAAATATGTGCCATTCTTGAAATTATAGATTATGTACCGATTTAATCAATGAGGTTGATCACAAATTCTCTTTGAAGGAAGGAATTAAGACTGTGTGAATGAATGCTTACTTTCAAGCATACCAGCATTGTTGTTGCTTGAATGCTTACATTGGGCATATTCTTATATGCTGGAACACAGCTGCAGCATGCAGCACTGAGTCTAGTTACAACCTGATGCTGCTATAACTTTAAGTTGTCCTCATCTTAATACAATAAAATAGTAAAGAGTTATTAGTCTGAATAACACAGTCAAAGCATTTTAATAAAATAAATTTTTTATGTCGTCAGACCAAATGAAGTTAAATTGATTGTTTAAAGAGCATCTAATGGGATTCTTTTATTCCTTAAAAATAACTGATATTATAAAATATTTTACATTATTTATATATGTTTAAGGCAAGAAGGAATTCTTACTCCATGGAAGAAGCAGCAGATGATTTAGCCAGAATGCAAACCAACCAAAATCACCACAGAGGACAGGAACCCAAATAATCAAATTGTCAAATAAACAAAAGTAAAGAGCTAAAAGCATGAGGTTACTATAAGCTATTTTCTGTAATAACCCTCCCACTCCTTGAAAGAAGAGAGAAAAATCACTAGTCTCTTTATAGAGTACATCAAATCTCATTTTGTTCTAATGTGTTAAAGTGCACACTGAAAAAGGCAGAGTTGACTCCTGGGGAAATAATGTTAAATCAGTTCAGAAAAACGAAGTTTGGAAAAAGACTTTCATTTTCCTTTTAGTATTGCAACAAATGTATTCATCTGCCTAGATAATCTGGCATTTTAAATAACTTCACTCTTAAGCTCTGTCAATTTGATCTCCCAAGGTTAATTGATTATTTCTACAACAGTCTTGCCAGAAAAGATCAGAGCTCTTACATCTTTCCATTAATCCTTGCTGTTCAGGGAGAGGGTACAAAATGAGAGCACTGCTGTTGGCTTAAATCTTTGCAGGTTTCTTATTTCCCCCCTCCCTAAAGTTTCATCATGTCTGATTAGTTTCACATCATGGCACTCCATTTCATTAGTTTCACTGACATGGCATTTCAAGTAGGGCTCTAATGATGGGAACAGCAAATCTACTGTCAAGCATCCATTGCTGGTTACAACCCAAGAGCCCTAACCCCCTATTAAAAAGGGTGCTTGAGTCAAGGGTAGGAAAGGAACAGTGAAAAACTGAATTTACTGGGAGAAAAGGCAAAAAGTTTTGAAACATAGCTCTCCTAAAACTGGCATTCAGCATTTTTCTGTGGTAAACAACCATCAGCATGCGCCACAGCCTCTCCGGGCTGTTCGAGAAGAGACGAGCTTTATCAGCAATTGCCGTCGCCGTCCTTCTTTGCGGTGGCATCAGCAACACAATGGGGGATTAACCCTCACGCGAGGCAGTGTGACAACTCATCAGTTGAAAAACAGAACCTGGTCAAACGACAGCTTTTAAATCAGCATTAAAACCGCTGGCATAGACAATCCCTTAAAAACAACTAGACAAAAGCCCTGCTGTGGTTTGTGGGGAACCCTCATTTATTTGAAATGATGGCAAATTGTGTTTTCCTGTCTGGGAACAAAAATATTTCCAGCCCGTCAAAAGGCTGGAAACAATCAGAAGAGAGAGATTAGTTTCTGTTATCAGCCCCTTCTGTTTTTCTCCTCTCCTCTCCTCTCCTCTCCTCTCCTCTCCTCTCCTCTCCTCTCCTCTCCTCTCCTCTCCTCTCCTCTCCTCTCCTCTCCTCTCCTCTCCTCTCCTCTCCTCTCCTCTCCTCTCCTCTCCTCTCCTCTCCTCTCCTCTCCTCTCCTCTCCTCTCCTCTCCTCTCCTCTCCTCTCCTCTCCTCTCCTCTCCTCTCCTCTCCTCTCCTCTCCCCTTAAATTTGTCTGGCAGTTGCACCTATTAGCTGTTTCCCCTGCCTTTTGTTTTGAATGAAAATGAAGATCTGACTGCCTTAAAGAGATGTTGGTTAAAGACACACTTATCAGTGGAGGTAAAAGTCGGTGTCAGTGGCACTCTTGTGAATGGAAATTGCAGCAGGTAAAATTGCCAGTCTGTAGGTGGTCGGATTTTGGTCCTTCGAGAATGTGGGAGGGCTAGCAAGGTGTGCCGTGCTCTCTGCTTCCCTTCATTTCCAGCTAAAATCACTACTGTCTTAAAATCTGAAAAAGGGGCCACAGCTGTATTTAAGTAACCCTGGAGGTGTCACTATCCGCAGGATTCTATCAGGTGTATTAAATGATACAATGAAATACTAATGACCATCTCCCTTTGCAGTGGTTACGCTTAGATCAGCAACCGCAAAGTCATTTAAAAAGATCCAGGGCACCAAAAATTAAAACATGTGTAAATTAAACACATGTGAAGTGCACAATATGTGGCAAATTAATACAGAAAATACTGAGAAATGTGCATCTTCAGGGTTTGCCTGCACACTATGATGTGACAGGTATTATTGCCCTTTGTACAATTATTTAAACCCTGTAGGAATTCCCAGTGTCAGAGTATGTCAGCATACTGTTATTAGACAAGTTTAATTAGGATCTACCCTGCTGCTCCTAACAAGTATTTAATTAACTTCTAGGCAGGGTAATTAGCTTTAGATTGTGGCTGATTTTCTGCCTCACCTTCTGTTGACACTTGGCCTACTGTAAGGCAGCTTGCTTTCCTGACAGTGTAATGGATAGTAGCTTTGGGAAGACTAATATCAAGGCTGACTAGTCTAATAAAAAAAAAAAAAGATGAAAAGACAAAATAATGACTACCAGGTCAGGGTCCAGAGGGATAAAAAAACAAAAAGCCACTCACCACACAAGCAGACAGAAGAGCTTGGTAATGGGAAAGAAGCAATCTGATTTTAAGCATTGCAGAAGAATAGAGAAAAAAGCGTGATATTGAAAAATCAAGCAAAGCAAAAGGACTTGAAAAATATTTATTTGATATATTTCTTTAAACTGGATAAAGGATGCAGCTTAATTCCTATTTACACAGTGCTACTGAGGTGTGCCTGTACCTTTCTGAAAAAGTCTCTCCAATATAAATGTATACTTGAATCCCTACTCTAAAGAAATATGCCTCACTTCCCATCAGCACAGTAAAGAACATGCCACAAAGTGAGCATTTAAAACAATTAGCATAGACCAAATGAACCATAGCAAATTGGTCAGGTCACCATTTAACCCGTTGGTGGCTTCTTGAAGAGCTCTGTGATTTCCAAGGGTGTAGCTTTTGATATATGGTATGCTATTCTTCTACCCAGTCCTGATATATCATTAAAAATAATGGGACTGCATTCAGTGCCACAGCTACAAAAATTTTTGGGGCTAGAGGGAGGGAGCACTCAGGAATTTAAAACCCTTTCCCTATCATTAGGACAAAAGGGTTATAATTCTCTTGCATTTTGAAAGAAGAATAATTTTTTAAAAAGTCTTTTAATTTTTTGCTGAGTGCCCCAGGTATCAAAGTGTTGGTTCTTCCAAACCTGCCTTCAATAGATATATGCCAGCATTGCTCCAAAGCATTCCCTCTTGCAGAAATACTGCTGCTGGGGTTTCCATCATTGTTAGAGCAAGCGAACGTTCTTCTTGTCAAGCTAAGCCTGACTATTAAGATTAGCCCAGAAGTGTCCAAATAATCACCAAAGTATTGTTTGAATGAGGTCCCACGTGTTTCACATACATTTTCAATATAACACTCCAGGTGACTTACAGAGACTCCTGTTTGTTTCACATTTCTGTGGCGGCACTGCTCTGTGAAGAGGCAGCAGTGTTGTGCTGAGGGAGGGGAAAACCAGAGTTAGGGCTGCAGTGCTGCTTCACAGGTGCCCACTGCAGATCCAATGAGGATGGCATGCTTGGTATTTCTGGCTGAGGTTTAAGAAATTTCATCCTGTTAGCTGGCCATCTCCTTTTCAAGGCCAAGGACTGGACTGCAGTTATAATGAGATGGTAAAAATTATATGCCTGCTTCCCATTTGTTCACAGCCATGAAAAGCTGACTCCAAGACCATTGAAAGCAGTGACTGAGGGCTTCTAGCAGTCACACTAACAACCATAATTTTGGATAATTTTAACAATAGCTAACTTCCTGCTTGGTGAATAATGACATTAAAATAAATTCTGAAATAGATATTTTGGTTGTGGTGGTTTTGTTGTTTGGTTGTTTTTTGTTGTGTTATTTTTGTTTTCAAGGTTGCTAAGTTTCTACTTCTATGATCAGTGGAGAAAACAGACCTCTGGCATCTAAAATAGGGTTAACTAGGAAATGCCTCTGTTGACCGTATCCTTCTTTTGATGTAGAAGTCTGATTTTATGCTGTTCTGTAAAACAAGCGTGTAGCGGGAGTTAGGTTCAGGACCCTGGGAGAAACCTATGTGGCACTTTGTATGTGTAAAGAAAACTCTGTGGATAAGTCATTATTCATTCTTCTCTTATACAAGTAGTTCTATTAAGAAAAATAAGAAGAACAGGAAAAACTAGTCAAAATGTTCAAGAATTACTAAGGGTACACAGATCACACTTCCCCTTTCCTGGGCTGTTCAAGTGCACTTGCTAAAAACATTTTGAGGGTGTTATATCAGACTTTGACAACTGAAATTGCTGAAGGAATTTTAATATCTTGTGGTGGGTTGACCCTGGCTGGATGCCAGGTACCACCCAAGCCTCTCTGTCACTGCCTCCTAAGCTGGATAGGGAAAGAAAATAAAACAAAAGGCTCATGGATTGAGAGGGAGAGTCACCCACCAGTTACTGTCATTGGCAAAACAGACTTGACTTGGGGAAGTTAATTGAATTTATTACCAATCAAATCAGAGTAGGATAATGAGAAATAAAAAAATAAAAATCTTAAAAACACTTTCCTCCCACTTCTGCCTTTTTCCTGGCCTTAACTTTGCTCACAATTCTCTCCCTTCTACGTCCAGCAGTGCAGGAGAATGGTGAATGGGAGCTGTGGTTAGTTCATCACACCTTGTCTGCGCTACTCTTTCCTCCTCAACACAATACTGAAAAATGTAAAAAAGCAATATGACCTGATAGATGAGATAATTAATTCTGTAATTTCTGTCACAGAATCGCAGAATATGCTGAGCTGGAAAGAACCCGAAGGGATCATTAAGTCCAAAAGGATCATCCCCAAGAATCACACCCAGTGCCTGAGAGCATTGGCCAAACACTTGAACTCTCTGAGGCTTGGTGTTGTGACCTCTTCCCTGGGGAAACCGTTCCAGTGCCCAATCACCCTCTGGGTGAAGAAATTTTTTCTGATATCCAACATAAACCTCCCATGACACAATTTCAGGCCACTGGTCATCACAGAGAAGAGATCAGTGTCTGCCCCTTCTCTTCACTTCATGAGGAATCTGTAACTGCAATTAAGTCTCCCCTCAGCCTCCTCTTCTCCATGCTGAGCAGACCAAGTGACCTCAGCAGCTCCTCACACAGCTTCCCCTCAAGGCCATTCACCATCTTTGTGGCCTCCTTTCGACACTCTCCAACCGTTCAATATCTTTTTTATATTGTGGCACCCAAAACTGCCCCCAGCACTCGAGGTGAGGCCGCCCCAGCTCAGAGCAGAGCAGGACAATCCCCTCCCTTGCCCAGCTGGCCATGGTGTGCCTGATGCCCCCAGGACAGGGTTGGCTCTCCTGGTTGCCAGGGCATTGCTGGCTCATGTTCAGCTTGCCATCCACCAGGAACCACAGGTCCCTTTCCATGGCACGGCTCTGGAGTCTCTCACTCTCCAGTCTCCATCATGTTATTTTCTGTCTGCCAAATACCCATAACACATTGTGTATGTTTTCTAGTGGAACCATCATAAGTAAGAGATGAATGGACCTTACATAGCAGACAGAGATATTACAGGAATTTAATGAAACTGATTAGCAGGGCTCTCAAAAATTGACTAGGAAAAAGGCAGTTTCTTTGCAACTGAGTTCCTTTTATTTTTTATAGTTCTGCAGGTAAGGATTGCATACCCAGAGGAGCTTTTGGATAGCATGATGATGGATTCTTGCCTATAGGGCTTGTAGGCAAGACAGGCAGCTAATATGTTACAACTTCTATGTGTAGTATAGTTCTCAAACTAAATGGCTACTCCTGTTGTCTGTCAAACATTTCAAAGTAGACAAATGTATGTGGGTCAGTGTTCATGAACATACATATCTATAATCAAGATGAATTGCAGAACTTGAATGAGGCTGGTAAAACATTTAATTTAATTCTTTTCTGAGAACATGAAATGCTCAATTTATCTCATAACCTCCTTGGCTGTAGCTATCAGGAGCACTAATCACACCACTGTGGGATTAGAGGGAATTGGCTGTTTCTCCTTGCCTCATAAGATCCCAGAGGTGTGATTATCTCATGGTTACCACACCCCTGTTGTGTCTCACTGCTTCAGTGAAATAAATGAACTGTTAAATTGACAGTTATAAATGAAGTTCCCACTGACCAGCTGACTTTGTGGCTTTTTGAAAAAAAAAAAAAAAAGGAAAAAAAAAGAGAGAGATATTAGAAAATAGTAATTTTTAAAAAATTGTTTTCTAATTATTTTGTAGCTTGTTTCCTCTTGAACTTGTAGTATGAAAGTAGTGTGACAGAAAATTGTCCTCCTGCTCTGTGTTCCTTGCCATGAAATCTGATATATAGGAACTCAGAAAGCTCAGCATGAACAAGCAGAAAAACTAAGCAAAAAAATATGACTGCTAGCTGTCAGAAAAAAGTCATTATATAGAGTGTATTAGTAGTTCAAATGCATCAGTCACAGGAGACTGTTTGTCAGGTTACATCTCACCCAGAGCAATGTATTTGGCTTTTATCCTTGTGACAAATGATTTCTCAACTTCTGTACTGCTGGCAACCAGCCAAGAGACTAAAGTGACTGTAATATGCCTCCCCACCCACTGCTGTCTCACCCAGCAGTGTCTTCAGCTAGAAGCTCACTCTCTCCTCACACGTGCACGTGTACGTGGCCTGGCCACAGAAATCCCATGGCCCAGCTCAGGGGACAGAGCAGCAGCTCCCACAGGAGCCATGCAATTGTGCTGTTAATTAAAAAAAGGGTCATAGGGAGGATAAGAACAAATGTGTTTTCCTTTTCTTTCTCATTAACCTGTTCTGGTATTCATCAGTTTTGTACTTTCCCCCCCTAAATACTGCAGATAACTGAAGGATAATTTGCCAGAGGAAACTTTTTCTCTCTTGATTTTCACACACAAAACCTGTGCCTGGAGCTTGGTCACTGCTGCTATTGAAGTCCATAGGAGTTGGACCTTGTTCAGGAAGGCACATTAAAGCCCCCTTTAGATGGAGATTCTCACTCTTAAGATATGTTTTTCACCTTTAAAGTGGCTCTTGTCCTTTTTCTGGGAACCACTCCTTGAATCATGGTTACAAATTGGGCCATTCCAGCAGAGGCAAACTAATGCCAGCTTCAGTAATACACTGCTCTATGAACTCCTACCCAGTTTTCCAAAGATGGCACTGGGTAGTTTTGGTGATCTGCTGGAAGCACATTTTGCTTTTATTATCCATCCTACCCTACAGCTATTTTCCACTTCTTCTCCCCACACTTTTTTCTTTTCCTTGTTGACTCATACCTCATTGTGATCTACAACACCATCTGCAGTATGACCTTGTAAATATTGTTTAAGCAGCAGACTACTTTCTGTCCAAGAACTGTCACTGAAATGTCACCTGATGGAGTCTGGTCAACTGCCCACCTTTAATTCAGACCAGAATGGCCTTATTTTATGGATAAATCCAGATCCTTTCCTCTTATAATATACAAATGCTCATTTACTTGTGGCATTTGCCTGCCACTTGCAGAGTGATGCAATCATCAAATGAGAGGAAATGACATCCATTTCATGAGTATGTTATGCTGACAAAGCAATGTAAAAAGGTTTTGTAAAAAGGTGGAGTTGTGTCTGCTCTATAATCAGTTATATGGGCACCTTTCAGCAGAGCTGACAATCTGGTGTAGTGGGCAAAAAAGGCCCATCTGCCTATGGAACTGTGGTTCTCTACAAAGTGTCCACCAGCACAGTATCTTGGGACTCCCCGGGATTTACTGTGCAAAACAGACCCCAAGAGATCTAGTTAAGGGAAGTGGGCATTGCATAAAAACTTGCAGATCTGAATTTCCACTTGAATGTTATGTCCTGCTGTTAATCTTCCCTTTTCTCCTGCAAAGCTTGTTGCTTTTGCTTGGGTTCTCATTTTTACTATCTCCTCAGTTAAAACATAAAATTTAAATAATTTCCCCTAGGTTTGGTTTTTTTTTACTGTTTCCATACCAAAAACTATTATATGTCTTTTAGGTAGCACACAGCAAGTACTGCCATATATATTTATGAACTCTCTATACACATGCATTTTTCTGAAGCAGTGACAAATGTATCTAGCACCAGTTATGGCATTGAGCTGAAATATTTAAGTGCAGCTTTTGCTTGTTGACATGTCTCTGAAACACTAAAATATTGTACTGTAGTAGCAGAAAATGCCACTATTATTTAAAGAGAAAAATATGTCTGCAAGAATTACAGTTTGCTATTATCATGAGTTTTAAAATAAGATACTAATTTTAAATACATGATGATTGACATTTGATTGGAATGCTGTAGAAATAAATAACATTTCATTGTTTATTGTGGGAGATAATTGTATAGAAATAATTTTTTATTTTCTTTCCTTTACCCTCATTTTGCCTGTTCTGTACATCAGACATATGAAAAAAACCCCAAACCTAGGGGAAATGATAAAGTTTCCCTGCTGCAAACAGAACAGCTGTTTCCCATATCTGAACATCTTTATCCCATCCCAGTAAGGCAAAGTCTGGTATATTCCTCCTGGCAGTGCCAAACTTATGGCAATATCTTGCTGACAGTTTCAAAATGTGCTGCTGATCCAAATTTATTGCAGCTAAAATTAGTCTTTTATCTCTGATCTCTAAAGCAACCTTAAGGAGAGTGGCTTTACCAAGCTAAAATAGTCCTTAGATTGTTGTTTTTTCTCTTACATTTCTACTTGTAAGGTTAAATGAGATTCTCAGATAATCTTCTGACTCCAAGAGCTAGAATTCAAGGAGACTCCTCAGCATTGGAAGGCATGGGATACCACTGTAAAAGCTCTTGGTGCTCAGTCAGTTTAAAAAACTGGCAATGGGAATAGAAATGGGTTGGCAGAGGAAAACCCCACTAAGTAGTTTCTTCTCTTTGTTGCCCAGATTTTGATTAACCCTTAACAACCAGGATGTCTTTATTTCTGCATAAGAGAACCTCCTTGGACTTGGGGAACACCGAATTAATATTGTTTTGATGACTCTTCTTTGGTAACATTTAATTTCTGCTTCTGAAATGACACACAGTCAAAAGGGTTTGATGCCTGATCTGGTTATTAAAAAAAAATCAGAACGAAATGAAAAGCAACATTTTTGTGTGGAAGTGTTCTCATGTCTCTGTGTGAAGACACGTATGAGAGTGTATGTGAATGCATACACTATGCTTCATGTATTTAAGCTTGACAGTATTCAAATCTTCAATGAGACATGGGAACAGTTTACTGAAGTAGAAGTCTATCTGAAAGCTTTTTTTTTGGAAGTTAAGAAAGTGAATTCTCTGCTGAATATTTGCTTTTGTAGGTTTTTCCTGTGGAAAAACCTACAAAAGCAAAATCTCAGATTTTGCCAGATATTATGGCTGCCAAACAGCTCATGAGGCTGATGGATTGGAACCTGCCTAAATCCCATGTTTTTCATCTTTGAAGAGCTCATCCTCAGACTGGAACTGGGAACTTTACAGGAGGCCTTGCAGAGGTACAGAAGAAAAGTGGCAGTAAAATCACTAAGGGTGCCTGTGCTTGGGGCTTACCAAGTGGTGAAGAGAACCAACTCACAGACAATGAAAATTAAAAAGGACCTATCCTCAGCTTACCAAAAGGAAAAGGAAAAGGAAAAGGAAAAGGAAAAGGAAAAGGAAAAGGAAAAGGAAAAGGAAAAGAAAAAGGAAAAGAAAAAGGAAAAGAAAAAGGAAAAAGAAAATAATTTCTTTCAGTGTAGGTGGCACCCACTGAATGAGAAGAAAAATAGATTTGGATTGGTGGTATATTTTGGTAACTTTTTGTCATCAAGGTCTTGTTGTAAGATTGCCTTTTAAAAATGTGTGTGTCATATGTGGCCTGCTGAACAGTGAAATGCAACTGCAACAGTTTTCCCCCTCTGCTCCTCAGACTTCCCTGACATTATCTTAGGGATAGCACTTTTCATCTGCTCTGCACAGGACTGCAATGTTGAGTACAAATTGGACAATAAATGCATGGATAAAATCTGCAGATATGTGTGGCAGAGGGTTCACAGTAATTCCATTGGTGACAGTCCCTCACCTTATCTCCTGACCCTGAGAGGGTCAGGCACAACCTCCCATGGTGTCATACTGAAAAAATGCCACTGTCCTGGGCATTTCTTTCAGACGTAACACATGGATGCAATATCTACCAGTTAGGAGTGCTGCTGGAGATGGGAACAGTGGAGCCCACTGTTTGAGAAGGCCCCTCTGGCAGCTGATGAAAGTTCTGCCCTTCAGGAGCTGCCCAAGGGATGTGGGAGGCTGGGATGATTGCACAGTTCCAGTGCATGCTGTGACAAATAGTTCCAGAGAAAGGTTTTGATGTGAAGGGGCCTGACTTATGCTGCTTACACCTCTGTTAAGCACCACAGCTCTGTTTTAACCACAGGAATTAGTCAGCAGAAAACACATACTTTCTTGGAGCATAATTATCTTAATATTTCAAATTAGCACCATGAGGGAAAGACCAGAAGGCTTTGCAATTACCTTCTGTTTCTCTTTGCTTTAAAAAAAAATCATAAATAATTAGAAAGAGTGAGTTATTAAATCCTGAGTGAGGCCCTGACTCCATGGAAGATGGCAGTAGCTTTGCCACTGACACCACTGAGATAGGATCTCCTCACTAATATCTGGTCATTATTTTATAGTTCTACTTTGATATAACTTGTGGAAACAATTCTTATGGTTATTAGGTTAAAATTACAACTTTTTCAATTGCAGAAGTGTTTTAAGACATGTAGCTATCAAGGTCTGCTTATCGCTAAATTTCTGAGAGTAATTATGCCTTGAGGAGTTAATTAGAAGTTTATCCCCATATATTCACACATACACATAGAAGCAGCTAAGCTGGTTTTCCATACAACCATAGCATTTTTGAGCAGTGAAGAATTAAAAAGGCATTCTTTTAAATAGCAAGTAATTTTATAAATAAAACTTCAAATTTTTAATTGTTATTTAATTGGTGTTGTCTGATTAGTACTGAAGAGTAAAGGATTGCGTGAAAATTTGGAGTCATTTTGGATCTGTGTGTGATCTCACTGATATCACAGTAATTAAAACATGAGATTTCTGTGAAACCACTATATAAGGTCTTGAAGAAATTACAAGCTTTATGTTTTACTGTTACTGATGTTTTAATTTTAGAATGCCTTCTTGTCTTTTAGGACAGATACTACAAAAGGAGCATGAAGACCTGAGTATCTAATTTCTGTGTAATTTGCTACATTTACAGGGAGATGGAAAACTCAACTCAGGGCAAAATATGTAAAAAATGCTTATGATAAAATTACTTGTATCCCTCTCCTCCCCCTGCCCCCAACCTCTCCTAGCTAGAGACAATGCTAAGAATAAATTTCATTATAAGATTTCTTACTGGATAATATGAATCACATATGCCATATATCTCATGTAAGAAACTCCAGGTGACTCTACTGAAATGAATCCACCTGTATGCCATGTTCACAGCTCTCCTGATTTAGGTATTGCAGTCCATGGAGGATTAAATTATGATCAAATGTATACATTTCTGTAACCAGCCATTTCAAATTCCCTGAATTGGTGCATTCTACATAAATAAATGGACCTGATTTTGTGCTTTGAAATCAGTCCTTTGCCTTCTGTTTGCTGCACAATGCCATCTGACTTCTTAAAAATTGACTGATCCTTTTTTTCATCTGCACCTGCTCTGCTTCAGAAATATCACTTAGGGAAATCTTGGGCTAGTTCTGTCTGCTATGACGTTAGCTTTGCCTTCAAGAGCAAGGAAGATGTGAGGTGAAAAAAAAAAGAATGTGTAATCCAAAACAAGGAGAGGGAAGTGATTCATTTGAACAATCAGCGCATTTCAATTTCATTTGACAAAAGAATGAAAAGGCTCCTAGACCAGTGTGTTGGCAAATTTCTTGCAAATAGACACATCAGCTGCTATCATCAGCCTACATAGGCTGTATGCTTGCACTACCAAACCACTTAAGTAGGTGCTTTACTTTATGGTTTTTATTGTTTTACCCACTTTGTTGAGACAATTCAGATGTATACATTTAATTGCTTTGGACTAGAGCTCTATAAAGTGAATTTATTTTTGCGATATAAAAAAATTCAGCCCGCATCAACCCCAGCATTCTTTAGCTGGAGTCAGATTTGAAAACTGCTATGCCAAGGAGGTGCTATTGGTTACAAATTCATGAGAATAATAGACAGAGAGGCACCTGTAGAGTAGAGGGAAAGGCACCATTAGGTGACAGCTAAGATCTGATGATGTCAGGCTTTCTCCAGGTGTCCATCAAGACTGCCTGAATCACCTCCCCTTCTGACTTTGGAAGATGGGTAACACATGTCAAATTCCCAGGTGTGTCACTAGTGTGGAGAAATTTCTTTAACTGAAGGGAATTTATTATTTGAAGTTTAAAATAAATTTACTTTTCCACTGTTTAATATTATTGCAAGGTGCTAGCTTCAAAGGTAGACCTTTTTTGCCAGGATTTTTCCTACAACTTTTTCTAGAAATCATCTCACTGTTATGAAGGGTTTGGTCTGTGTCTCTGTTTGATATCTGTTTTCTTGATTTGCTCAGGTGAAGAGGGAAAGTGCTGTGTGCAGAGGTGAGACACATCTGGGTCGCCTCAGACTCTTGCAATTTCACCTGGGATGGAGAAAGAGACTGGATTTTCACTGAAACTGATATTTCCGAAGTGTTTACACTTGGCCAGCCATGCCTATCATGGCCAAGACTGAACTGTAAACTTTCTCCTAGGAGATTTCAGCACTAAGGAGCTCACACTCCAGACCTTTCCTTGACAGGCAGATCTCAGGAGGTCAGACAAGTGAGTAGGGAAGCCAAATCAAGAGGCAGAACTGCCTTGGTGCAATGTATGAGTAGTGAAGAACTGCTTTCCCAAAGGGTCTTGTAGGAATAGGAGAGAGAGAGAGAGAAGGTGGACAAGGATGGTAGGAACATGGCTTTGTACAAGGAGAGTTTAAATAGACTAGAGCTCTTTTGCTTGAGAAAAAAAATAATTCAAGAGGTTCATGGATATTGAGTGGAATAAAGAAGCTGAATGGAAAATTGCTATTCTCTATTTCTTTTTTTACACAAGCTAGGAGGAAACAAATAGAAGGTCCAGGAATATGTTCAAAGTAAGCAAGGAAGAAATTCATTGTAGAATTAATTAGTAGAGCAAGAGTGGAATGCACAGAAAATGTAGTTATGCAAAAGGTCCTTGGTTTCAAGGATCAGATAAGATCTCAAAAGGGTAATTTGTCCTGGGGAATTACCTTTGAGAATTCCTCCTCTGCCTTAGGCTGTCTTTGAGCCTGTGATTTCTGAGAGGTATGAGGATGTGAACTCTTTGTGAGTTCCCCTGGCCTTGGAAAGAAAGGGCTGCAGGAAAAGGAAAACAAGGAGAAAACAGTGGCATTGAGAGATGAGAAATGCAAGGCTCAAAAGTGTGCAACTGGGAAACTAGAGGGAGGCTTGACAGTTCCCACTGCTCCCTGAGCATATCTGAGGTAGAAATGTGTGTTTCCCTCTCTGCAGGCCCGGTAAGAAAAGGGAACAGAAACTGATCCTTCCCAAACTTCCTTCTGCTGATGGAGTGAAAGGCCAGCTTGGCTGAGGCCGGGAGGAAGTGATGGGATGGTCCTGGGAACTTGTTCCCTCTCTGAGAGGGAGAAGGGTAAGAACTTTGGGAAGACAGTCACTGTTGGAAGCAGGGTCCTGCTCCAGAGTCCCTCGGGCTGATCCAGTACAGCTATTTTCAATCTCTGCACCTCCAGTGGCACTGCTCTAACTGTGATGCTTTTGATATGGTGATGAGGTACCTTGGGTAAGTAGAAAAGCAGCCATGAAAGTTTTTCAGAAAAGACAAAGAATCAAGAGAATTTAGGAGTATAGCTGATATAGTCTGTATAGCTTTATACAGGCTTTTACAATCTCTAAATAATTCATTTTCATAAATAAAATCTGTCATTTCACTAGATGATGTAAGGCAGGGTTAGCCTTGTGTTAAAATGACATATTTGCTCTACTATAATTTACGGGTTTTTGCTCATTTCACAGGATCATTTACCTCTCCTTTCTCTGAGTTAATTCTCAAGATCCTTATCCTTCTGGTAAAAAAAGATCTCTTTTGTTTTTTCCTCACATGTGGTAATGTGTTCCTGTTGCAATCCTGGGGAAGGACCATTCACTCAGAACTTCTCCATCCTCCCATCTTCAGGGATCAGGCCAGAGAGACACAGAAAGATGGAGCTGTACTACCGTGCATGTTAAAAATGATTTTACTTGATAAGTGTGAAATTACATCTAATTACAAAGTTAATGTAAGTGAATGTAATCAGATACTTACAATGGGTAATGACATGATATTTACAACTTATAATGATCTTGTTATTATACTGTATATAATGATATTATCAAAATTTCTTCTGAAGTTTTCTCCTTTTTAATTGGCCTTTTCATATAAAAGAAATTATTTTAAATGCTTTATAATATTCTGTGTGAATCCTTTAAAGTCAAACATATAGGTTTAAAGCTTTATTAAAGCCTTGGTAATATCATGGCTATTTACTCTTTTAGGTTTCTTTAATGAAAATAGAAAAATGCAACAGCTCTTTTTAAGGTGTGGTGCAAAAAAGCCTTTGAAAAATTCTGATTTCCATTCTTTTTATTGTATACCACTTGAAGAAGTGAGCAGAATTGTTAATAGGAGGCAGCATGTGGGCAAAACCTTACCTTAGGTAGCAAATGACCTTGGAGCTATTCTCTTGGGTAAGTAATTTTACTTTTTTATGCCTTGGTTTCCCTATCTGTAAATGGGCAATGATATTTCATTTCATCTTTAAAGTATGTCATAATATACAAATGAAAACTGACAAATATCACATGGAAAGGAAATTAAGAATTCACAGAAGGAATGGAGACAGATTTTAATTGGAATGAAGGCGCTCCACTTTAGTAAACACCAGCCTTGCCTAATTTATGAATATTGGTGCATGTCCCCTACCCCCTTCACACAAAGCTCAGATAATTGGTCTTTGTTCAGTGAACTGCCTATGGGTTGGAATAACAGCAGGAGCTCCCTTTGTGAGTGCTTTGGGCCCAGCTCCAAAGGTCCTCTCAATACTGGTGTATTCAAGGCTGCTGCAAACACGAGGCCTGATTCATGTCACCCACGTTACACCACTTCTATGCCAGCATAATTCCATTTAAAGTGATGGACTTGCTCATGCAGCATAATACTGAAGTAATTCACCTGATTTTAGTGAAATTACTCTGGCATAGAACTAGAGTCAAACAAGGACTGATTGGAGACTGTAGGGCTTGAATTTTAATTGTTTTCTGAAGTCTCCTGGGTATAAAATGCTGTATTCTGACCTGTGAGCATTTGACACCTTCTCTGCATGGAAGCAAATGACCCCAGTGAGAAGGCCAGTGCTTTAATCCTTCTCACCACTGCCTCATGATCCCTTTTTTATGTAAGGATCAAAAGGGCCAAAAAGTGGTTGCTAAGCTTGCTTGACAGCACAAGAGAGTGGTCCAACAGGCCAATTTCCCTTTTTCTTTACTCTGGCTGGTAAGCCCTGGGGCAGTCAGAATATAGTTGAGGCTCCACCAGAAAGGCTCTATCCAAGTCAAAGACCACACTGCAGCTCCAGAAAAGGCAGCATCAGCAAAGAGCTGTCATTTGAATCCAGAAGTGGAGTTTTAAGTCTGTGGGAAGCATGGCTGTCCTCCAGTGCCTTTCCATTGATAATGACACAAAGAAGTCATGCAGAAGCTCTGGTTTTTCATCATTTTACATCTCTACTGTAGTGTAATAATAAAGCCTGCCATGTAACATAGCCTGAAGTGTCTCAGGTAGTTAAAAAGGGAGCAAGATAGAGATGGAGGCTAGAGAAAGCAGAGGTGCTTAACTTAACCAGTGCTGGATGTCCAAAGCTGAGGTAGTTACCCACCAACACATGAAGAGATACCTCTACTGGGTATGGCTGACTGACAATAACTTGCATAAGGCTGAAATTGCCATGCAAAGCATGAGTAGGTGCAGGATTAAAAGTAAGGAGAGGAAGGAGGTCTAGGTATGGCCGTCACCATTCTGGGTTGTGGTCTGAGTGATCATTAGGTTGTCTCATCCACTGGACCTTTTTCAGCAAAGGAGAAAGGAAGCTTGTGAGAATGAAAGGACCTAAACCACTGGAAAGTACAGATTTAAATCCTTGTAGAAGCTAAAAATCAGGGATCATTCCTGCATGCAGAAGTGGATATGAAAGATGAAACAGAAAAATAGTTAATACATGTTTTATCATCACAAAAGAACAGAAGGTAAAACATAAGACAGACATGCTCAGTAGGAATAGTGTTTGAAACACTAGGTCGGCTTGTTTGCTTGCTTTTGGGTTTTTTTAACAATAAATTGACAACAGTAGTGTAAGAAAATGATGTTAAATTAGATTCTGAGGACAGACCACTGCAAGAAGGCTGCTAATTTTCAGATAGTCTCTTTTGTCAAACAGCAGTTTGAATCCAGGTAATTTGTGGAGTCAGCTGCAATACACTCCCAGAAATACTGCACCAGAAAAATGTTCTCATGATCTCAGATTTTATGTTGCTGATGTACAAGGAAACATATTAATTCTAATGAACAACAGAAGAATGCTTGTATGCAACCCAGGGAACACAAGATCTCCTGTAAGTCATAATTTCCCTACCAGTTATAAACTGTAATTTCTATAGTTTGGCACTCACAGCAGGATATTAAAGCAGCAGGCTCCATCAAATTGATGGTACATTTGATCACAATGTACCTTCTTCTAAGGAAGGCAGGAGAGCTGGAAATGCTCTCCTTGTTCAGCAGCCCAAGATAAGAAATATCTGAATACAGAATATGCCAAGAAGACAACATGTTTGATATAGACTCTCCATGTGTATCCTCTGAGACTACTGACATGCAGATGTAGTCACTGAAAATAAGACAGTGCCTTCTTTGATGATTGAGGCTATTATTACATGGTTTATCCATTGTGCAAGGGTCCACTGCTATGATGTTCAAAATTATTTCCATAACAGGAGGCTATACTATACTTCTTCACATCTTAGAGTGGACACAGAGGGTTTCCATTTATGCAATGAGAGGAGGTCATTAAGAAACATGCAAAAGAAAGGATGAAAAAGAATAAAGTAATTCACAGGAATGATTATTCCATATTTTATGCACATCTGTGGAAGCCTGAGCATCTTTGAAACATTTAAGACACCAAGATGCAGTCTGCCCAGTTTCTGGACCCAGAAAAGAAAAAAAAAGAAAGATTAAAAGAAACCTGAAGTAGTGTTCTACATTTCCTAAAGGTCTATTGTCCTGGATTATGAAGCATATTAGAAAGGAGCTAAAGTCAGCACCATTTCAAAATCAGAATATCACAACACTGCTAAGAATTTGAGAGGTCTGTAAAGGGATATAAATGGAATACTTTCAGCTGGATAGCCAGTTCAGTCCAGGAACTCAAAGGGTCCCATTGTGAGCACAAGATGAGCATCCAGTTTGAGCAGGAGGAAAGTGACATGACTGGAGGTGTGAACTGCCACCAGCAGATTAGCCCCAGTGCCTCTCTATGCATTTATCAGCTGCTTAGGTGGAGTTCTGAGCATCAAAAATATTGATTCAAGCAGTTAGAAAACTAAACACTGGCACTGGCATCAAATCAAGGAGTAATGAGAACTGAGGGGATGTTGTCCTAAGGCAGTGACAGAAGTAAGAGCAGTGGACATGGTAAAGATTGCTCAAGAGAATACCATGCAGATGGTCTGAAGAATAGCTTCCACTTGTCATTACAGCTTTTGGGAAGGTCTTTCAAGAAAGACTTGTAAATAATGGAAAAGGAGACAAAACTCAGAAGGAGACAGTGCCTAGCATAATAGATTTTCTATGCAATAGAATGTGTTGGCCCTCACCCACTCAGAGGCTGAAGAGAAATTATGGGCAGAATTCTTCAGGATAGGGCTAACAATAACGTGTTCAGTATTTTTGTTGATGGACACTCACAAGAAATGGGAGCAAGTTACCGTATTTGTTGACAGAAAACCCGTGTCAGGGAGAAAGCTTACTTAGTAGGCTACAGCATAAATCAGATTAATTCCTAGGGACAGGATGAAGTCTAACTGGAACGCTGCAAGACCATGTGCACAATGCGTACAAATAACCAGATTTTCTTAGCTATACAGCAAGGAGCCAGACCTGTTAGAAGCAGAGATGGTGTCTATTAAGTTACAAGGGAGCCTTGTATAGAAGGAAGGTTATATGGAAAGCCTTTAAGTCACCTTTATGATGCAACCAAGAAAAAAAGAAAAAAAAAAATTATTCTACCTGTAAGGTTATAGGTTTCAAGTAGAGATGGAAATGATGAATGTAATTGAGCAAGATACTTCTGTGATAAAGGGCCTACGTTAAATGAATAGAGTTCAAGTCTTAGCAGATACAGAGGTTTTCTACAGTAATCAGGAAAGGACAGCCTACTTTGCAAGAGGAAAAAAAGAGCTTTGTTTGTTTAGCCAAAGAAAACAAAGGTTGAGAGAGGGAATTTATTGTGCTCTACAGATATGTCAAGAGAATAAACATCAGAGAAGAGGGAAAGTATTTAACTAGAGAACAATATTGACATAAGAATAAAAGGCAGTAAACTAGCTAGGAATACACTTAGGCTAGAAATTAGAAAACAGTTGGAAACATCAGACCCATAGGACTTGGGAACAACCTTCCAAAAGACTGTCTGGGCAAAAAATCCCAGCCACTTTGCAGATAGAGACAGTAGTCTGTTCATGCAATAACATCTGCAATGCAATCAGCTGTGAGAAAAGGGAGTTTCATTTCATGGTTCTGAAGGCATCTTTGAATCCAGTGCTAGTACATAGATGCCCTATGTTAATATCTAATTCTATCCCACATCTTTAAAATTTGATAATATACAATATTTTAATTCTATTTATAGAAAGAATACATAAGATTTTGGACATATACTCTAGTAGTTATGATATAAACTTGTTTATAATAGGTTTTCTTAAAACTAGTGATTGTGTGTCACAAATACTGACTACAGTCTCCAGAATCCCTGAAAATCTAATATAATGGTTTGTTCACACCTACAGCACTATCTTTAAAACAATGGTTTTTGAACTAAAAATCACTACAAGAGAAGAAAGATTGACAGGGTGATGTCACTCAGCATTTGATGTCTTCAGTATCGTTTTGTTCAGGGCACAAAGCTTGCATGTGGTAGATACAAAACCACCAAATCCAAGCTAAAGGGAGCCACCTTTACATTCAGTTTTAGTTTATTCTCAGCAAATAAAGCTTGATTCTAACACTTCATAACAGTCATGTGTAAGTAGAGACTACTTGATACTGGCTAGAAAAGTCAGACTTAGCCATTTACTGCAAATCTTTGTTTTCTTGCTGCATTATTTATGAAAATATTAATTATAAATGAGAAGCCTGCTGAGTATGGACAGCAGGCAGTGAGAGATGGAGAGATGTCCAAAGGAGGAATGTGATCAGTTTGAGAGCAGTCCTTGCTGCAAAGCTTGGCTTGGCTGAAATGTGAATCCCAGCGACTGCTCTCGGTTCAGACCGGCAAGCTTTGCTCTGTCACGGAAGGGAAAGAAACTTACCAGTTTCCTGTTGCTCCCAGGTAGGTTTCCTCCTGGCAGGGGGGTTATGCATCAAGCCTTCTCTACATTTTCCTCTGACAGCTCACCATTTTGTTTCCAACATCTCTATTAGCAGCAAGATTTTTCCCCTCCACAGTTTTAGTTTCAACAGGTGCCAGGACTCGAACTGGTCAAAGTACAAAGATGTATTCTTTCCTAAATTGTTGCTATCACAGCCATGACTGTCAAAGTGTTGCCATTCCACTTTCTAGGTCAATTCATGGCATAAATACCCTGTCAAAGGCACAATGATTTATTCATTCCCCTCAAAGATAAGTATCATATGGTGGGGCTCATTATATGATTGATTTCAGCTTATTTGAATGATTGCATTGCTGATGGTGGACGCAAAGGGAGGCAGCAGGGTTCTGGGAACTAGACACATAACACCAGTGTGTTTTTCATGGGAGCACTTTCACTTGCACTCTAAATCTCAGGCTTCAGCTGGGTAATTCATGTCAGCTCTAGTAAGATTGCCAGAGCCCCTTAAAAAAAAGTAAAAAAATTCTAAGCCAGTTTTGCTTAAAAGCGACGTGAGATTTTTAGGGATCCTTGGAAATTTGTGCCTGTCACTCCTGATCTCTCTGATGGTAGTTTCACTAAGTGCCTGCCTCAGTAAGACAGCAAACTCCAGGAAACAGAGCAGCCTGGGAGGAACAGAACTTGTGTGGTTTCTCTGGCTGCTTTCAGATCCAGGTCTTTGCTGGTGGGAGATGGAAAAAGAAGTGGATAACTTTGGCTCTGCTGAACAATCATGGTGTCCCTCTGTGGTTCCATACACCAGCATTTGTTTCAGTGCAGGTAGAGCCTTGTAAAGATATAAGTGGAATTAAACTTTGTATTGAAATGGGAAGATTAATGGTTTGGAGACAAGTGGAAACTGTCATATAAAATAGACAATGTCCTGAAAGGTACCTATATGACACATGCAGCTTTAGTGCATAAATGTCAGGATTTGGTCCACATGTAAAACACACTTGCTGTTTTGAAGAATACATTTTAATGAGTTGTTCTACAGTGGAAAGCTAAGAACAGAGATATTTTAATGAACCTATAAACTGGATATTTAAATGAAGCCCAGTCCTACATATCACTTCAGCACTTCACAACCTTGAGCCATTCAGACAGTAAATTCTTCTTGGAGGTTAAGAGTGCACAACATTCCCCCTTGAATTCAGAGCAGTAGTGTGTTACTGAAGTAAATCTCCCAGTTTCCTCCACTTCCACTTTGTTTTGCATTATGAAGCAGTCCCAGAGTAAATGAACTGGTTTCCTTTCAAATGAAACTGAATGGAAAGATCTGCTCCAGATGTGCACCAGAGGTCTCTAATCACATATTGGCAGAGGACAGATAGCCTGAAGTGTCCTGCTCCAAAAATCCCACTCTGAAATGTGCACCCAGAGAACGTCAGGTCCTCAGGACTAATTACTCCACAGAGACCCACTCCTGCTCAGCCACAGTGCTTGCTGAAGGGGCACACCCTCTGTCAGCCTGGTGCTGTGGACAGCACGGTCTGAAAGACTGATGTGACTAAAAGGGCCCACAGTCCAACACTATATGAATACTGAAAGCAGCATTTTCTTAGCTTTTCTTACAAACACCACTACAGCCTGTCTAAACTAATTGAGTTTTTGGGTAAGTGTATTTTCTGGAAGTGTATTTGCTGGGTAAGTGTATTGCTGCTGGAGCAAAGTTTGAATACAATTATTGATAACAGATCTGCCCTCATTGTTTCTCCCTTAATGTCAAATCCTTGAGAAATTTGGTGATTTTTTTAAAGCAGCTTCCCAATTTTGAGAATCAGTGAAATGCAGCAAACTGAACTTCTATTAAAAAATTTCGTTTTAAATCTTTACCTTTGCACAGAAAAAATTCAAAATGCAAACTCTAAAGAACCAATAGTGAATGAAGGTCTCCCTTTTTATTTTCTTTTCTATTTTGGATTCTGGACCTGCTTCCTTAAGTTTCCAAAACTGTTTGTGCATTTTTAAACTATAAAAATTTATTATCCAAACTGGATAATAAATTTTTATACTTTAAAAATGCACAAACATTTCTGTTTCATACCCAGCCTCTTCCCAGGTCTCCCCCACTTTGATGCTTTCATCATTCGGTTTGTACTTGCAGCAACATTTTAGTAGATTCCCTGGAAATAACTGAGTTCAGTGATAGTGAAATATTTTGCAGAAACATATTTTCTCAAGTTTAAAGGGATACCTGCATAAGAATGGTGACTTGCAAAGTGATCTGCTAGGTCTGATATGAAGAGATTATCCTGTTGATGCATGCAGCAGGCGATAGGATGCTGGTTACATGCTGTTCTCTGGACCTTCTGATGACATTGGTTTATTTTCACCTCTCTTCCCCCAGAGTGATGGTGAAATACAGCTTTAACTCATGGATAGACATATGCAGGCTTGTTGTGTTTTACGTCATGGACCATACAGAAATATTGATGTGGTTTTATCTGTTCAATCTTGAACCAGTTATTATAGCTCCAGAGAACCCTGATATTAAGCTGCTCTTTGAGTTTTATCCAGGCATAATGTGCTTTCAATTGAAAGGCTGGCACTGTGAAGAAGATGCAGAGGGTGTAATCACAGCCATTACAGAGAGCCATCAGTGGAGCCAAACCTACACTTTCCACAGTCAGCAGTAGGCAGCTAGATGAAAAGGAACTATTAGAAACCAAACCCAGTGCCCGATGTGTAATAAATGGCCACAAGAAAACCTATTAGAAAACTGTTTCCACAAAAGGCAAAATGCTGTTATACAGAAAAAGAAAAGATTTGGTGCTGGTTTAAAAAGGTTAACTTTTGAGGATAAACTGACAACACTGATATTGGAAAGCTGCCACCTTTACCATCACTGCTTGTATCTTCAAATTCTGCCCTCCAGCCTTTGTAGAGGAGCAGAGTTTATCAAAGGGATGTCTTCATAATTCTCCCTTCTCTCTGCTTGCCTCATTTTTTATTTTCTTTTTATTTTGGAGGTGGATTACCCTTAGGGTCATTTTTAGGTCATTTGTATTCAATGATTAAAGGAAGTCAGAGCACTCTAGGTCTTTCTCTGTCCTCCCTGCCAACAGTGCTTTGGGAAAGTGCAGCTCCTCCCACCTTCTCAGCATGGGGAAACATCAGTGACTTCCTGAACTGAGTCTCCACAGGGAAGAGAGGAGGTCAAGAGCAGTGTTAATAATCACCTGTCAAAAGAGGAGCAATAGCCAGTGGGGCTAAGAATCATTTAAAGGCAGTGTTTCTCAGAAGTTTGTGTTCATTCACATCCTCTACATGAGAACCAGTCTTTCCCAAGAATTTGTGGAATCACAGGGCTGGGAAACATCTTGCCAGGTATTTAGCCCAAGATCTGTGTCAGGTGCACTTTTTTGCTTTAAACGCTATTTAATGTGTTTTCTGAGTCTGGCTTCTTTGAGTCTGAGGTTTCTGCAAGCTCTGTGGGGGACAGAAATTATTACAGTCCTCCATGTAAAGAGATTTCTGCCAGTTTTAAACAGTTAGTGGATGCAAACAAAATACATTCATAGCTGAGAAATCCTTGGAGAGGTGAACTTTCCCACTGGCTGAGTCCTAAGTATCTGGTTCAGTATGAAGGTTTAGAGTGGGATAAAGAGAAGAAAAGGGATGAGATCAAAGGTGAAAAACTCTGCTTTTGAGATCTTAGAGCAGCACTACCAAGGCAGGTACTGCCCTGCCCAAATTCCTTTTTCCTAACATAACATGTCACCCTCAGCCCATACATGACACCATATGAGGCTTGACATTTTTTCCTCCCCCTTTTTATCAGTTGCATGCCTCTTTTTAATTTTCAAGATTTTTTAATTCTTTTTGGTAGTGTGACCCAGCACCAAGCGAGTGTGCAGATGTGAAAAATGTATTTTAGGAGCTTACCTGAGTAATGCAATATGATTAAAGCTAGGATTCTTCAGTGACCTCTGCAATGTAACCTGTTCTCATGGTAATTCACTGGTATTTGGATGACTGCCTCCCTCAGGCTTTTTAAAAAATCCCAGCAGAACTACGACTGAACACCAGAAAAGAGCACTCTTTGAATGCTAATGAAATTAATCTAATCTTCATTAAACAACTGAAAAAAAAAAAAAGTGGTTAAGGTTGATATTGCCCAAAGTATTGTAAACAGAACACATAGTAAGAGGATTATGGTAAGCTCTTGTGAGAGGAGCAAAAGCAGGAGTAGAAACTGGAGTCCTGGGCTGAAATAATGGCTGACTTGTTTCTAGAGATTTATGCACAGTGAAATAATAGATTTTACAAATAACACACCAGATATCCAAAGGAGCTCACCCCAAAGGAGTTTAACTCAATTTTTGCAATGAGTTCACTTTAAGAAGCTGAAGAACCCTTGAAATTCTTCAAAACATTCCATAATGCAACTCAGGTAAGGGATTTTTATGTACACTGGTGCTCCCAGTATAAGCAGAAACATTACTTGACAGTGCTGTAACATTTACTATAAAATTAAATGAAATTGTTGCCAATTCAGCTCCTTAAAAATGGAGCTGCACTTGCTTTTTCGGGCTAAGAGTTTCAGAGAATTTTCATGTTCAGAAGTTTCAGTTTAATTATGCATTTTCAAAAGCAGTTTATCACCTCTCATGCATAAGCCCTACTGGCTCCTTAAATATCTGCATTTTCTCTCATCTGCAGCAGATGTTTTGGTTTGGCAGGCAATTTCAGGGATGATGTTGGCCCCCAAAACCTTGCAGCCCCTAAAGAAGAAGGTGGTGCTTCTCAGTTTTTGTACAACAACTGAAGGTTGTTGAAGGTTGAAGGTTGACCTATGATGTGGGACACAAGTCAATTCCCTTTTCTACCCAAATCCATTTTCCCTCAGTGAGGCATGGCTGCTTTGCTTCCCTGCCTCTCCCCTCCAGTTTGCTGAGGGTGCTTTTCTGTGTGGAATGCCTTCTTGGCAGAACAAAAGGAACGGGACTGAGCATGGCTTTCTGAACCCGTGGGTGCAGCTTACTCTTGAACAGACTAAATCCCAACATCTCAAGGTTTGCTTCTACCTCTTATCCAGTGCTGGGTGTAGGTAAAATATAAGGCTGTGTAAGAACATGCAAGAACAGGGACTGGCAATCAAGTTTTCTGTCTCCTGTAATATTCCTTGTTCACTCCTACACGCCTTCTCAGTTAATATTTTAATATTACTTGTACAAAGGAACTGCTTCAACTGGCAAACTAGGGAGAATTCCTCCCACTTCCTACATTCAGTCCAGAGATATTTGTATTCCCATGGTATGTCCTTTTTCTGGATTGGCTTTTGCCACATTTTGAAGTGCTTTCTCTAACCACCACTATTTTTCACCTTGTAATGGCAATGAAAGCATCTTTTGGCTCCACATTTTAAAGAATGAGAATGATTCTTCCTCTGTTTTTCAGACCTATTTTCGGGGGGAAAATAGAACAAGCACTGAGTGAGCTGGTAAAGGCAGCAGTTCCTGATCATGGTGCCCTGAAACTTGTACCTGCTCTGGTCTTACAGTGGGGTGATGAACATGGGAATAGAGCAGAAGCTTTCTAAATGTGGTGGCAGGCAAGAGATGCTGCTCAGAGAGCGTTGCTGGGAGATGTGGTCATAGTGGTTGGAGGTGATCCCAGGGCAGTGAGCCCCACTGTCATCAGTGCTGTTTGGCTGGGGATGGTCCATCCTGCCTGCCTTGAGGAGGCTGATGTTCTGGGGGAGAAAAGCTTCACTTCACTTCTCTTAGTGAGCTACCTGACAAGCTTTACTAACTCCTTAGGAGAGGCAGTGCCTGGCAGGATTTTTCAGTCATGTAAGGCTGGTAAAAGGTTGCAACATATTGCTAGTTAAAGGGCATAAAGAAATTGGGGAATGCAGCAGCCAATGAGATGTGTAAAATATTGTGATACATAGCATGAGCACCATGTATGCCTTTGTACCTGCTTTTCTTGGCAGAATACAGCACTCCAGCCTCATTATCCTGCAGCACCTCAAACAAGTCACTATAATTGACATTTGTTAATTCTGTGTGGTGCATACACAGCTTACACATGTTAGTTACACATAGGGACAAGGCAAACAAAACTCTCCAAACCCTTATGACCTCCCTGCTATAGCAGGGATTAGATAGAATCATTGGAAGAATTAGGAACCCTCCCTTAAGAAACATCTAGTCATTCATGGGAGGATTTAGAGCTGGCATGTAATGCACTTCCACTAGCCCCTAGTTACACAGTCAAACCCCAGTCTCTGCCCATACTGACCATGGGCTCCATGTAACTTCAGGCAAAAGAGGAGGGAAAAAACAGTAGATATGACCCAGGGGCTGATCTCAGATGATTCTGCCTGCACTGCTCTCCTAAGATTGAGCAAACACTAACCTAAAGATTCTACCCTAAAACTGAGGTAACTACCTCTCTTTTAGGTCAAGCCTATATGAAAGTTGCATGGACTGGAGAACAAACGAATTGGGTCAAATGAACAGTCCATACACTAACCAGTCTGGAGTAAAAATATGCAGCTGGCCACCACTGGAAAGGAAGTGTAATGGGACAAGACTCCTCTGAGGGAGCTGTGTGTCAGAGAAAAATAGTGGGGAGGCTGAAGAATCGCGGAGAAAATGGGAAAAGAGGACCCAGAGACACCAAAGTGCAGTATTTGTAGCAATATCCTAAGAAAACCCACTTGTGAGAGCAAGGACAAAAGTTCATGTGTGTTTTAAGAATGAGGGCAACCCAGCAACTTGGAATGGCAAGCAAAGACCTTGCCTCTGGATACTTAGGGCTTCTTGTGTTTACTTAAACAAGACTTTGTATTACTCTTCTTTGTGGCTAGATCTGACCTTACCAAAGATATCTGTTTGCTTGATAATTAACATGGTGGTGACAGCCTGTGAAGGCATAATACTGGTCAAGGATTCAAGTGCAAAGAGGAGATTCAATTCTTTTACTTTTCAATTCAATTCGCTTTTTCTGGCAACTTGCTCTTGTGTATTGAAAAGTTCACTTTGCTTAGCACTTGGTGAACTTTCCCTCTAATTACTACATGTCATTAAGGTAATACTACCTCTTTATCCTAAGGACAAACCACTAATGACTGTCCAAGCTTCGCTTGCTACTCATGTCACCAAGTCATTGCACAGCATAATCTTTAGGTAATTTAATGCCTGAATCGGCTTGGATCTAAGCTTAGGCATTTTTACTACTTAGCCAGCATGGGTCTATAACTCATTTATGCCATGTGTAAGGAGCACTATGATATGATATACGTGTGTTTCTGTTTGAAAAACAAAAAGTAATCTGATCTTACTAAGCCTGATGATCTGTAGGTTCATTGTCCGCTAGATGTGTTTGAATTTGATATTTAAATTATGCTTCACAGTCCCCTGATCTCTTTGCTGTACACAATGGTAGACAGAGAAAGTTCAGCAGTACCAGGCAGGACAGATTGCAAGGAACAGTCACCCACCAATGGTGATGATAAAGAGCCTTTTACAACAATTATCTAGTTAAAACACCATTAGCAATTAATGGCATGTGTCAGAGAACTTACTGAACTCATTTAAGACTAATTTACTGGCCATAAAAATATGGCATTAAGTATTTATGGATCATTAGCTTTTCTTCCAGAATGAAATATTGCTATCTGAAACATTCAAAAACTGTTGAAAAAAAATCACTCATTAAAACCATATGAAACTAAATGAAGTAGTGACAGGAGGAAAGGTAATGGAGGCATGGTTTGTAAATGTTTGAGTAGAGAAAACTAACTTCTTGTGTCACTGAGTGGATGAAGATTGCATTTTCAGACAAGATTGAAATCTGCACAGTTCAAAAAAATTATAATGTGCAATAAATCCTTCCTTTTTAAATGAAGAAACATTATATCATTGATCAAAATTCTTATCATGGTTATTAATCACAGCCATTTTTTTGAGACACTGATACAGAGTCATTTTAACATTGTAGCAATGTTAAAATTAATTATTTCCTTCAAATTGGTAATACATAAATGTAAGTTTAGCAGCTGCTCCAACCTCGTATATATTATTTCAAATATGCTTTGAAGACAACACAAGGCTATTAGAAATGAATTGCAGCTAACTACAATTTCCACTTCACTGTTGCTCAATAAGACTAACTCAGAATGGAGCTTCACTTCCTTGAAATAGGAGAATTATAAATGTCACATACTCTAAAATTCTAGAGAGCTTTTAAAATAAGGTGAAAGACTTACATCCTCTGCATCCTCTGCACTGTTTCTATGGGAAACTTGGTTTCCTGAAAAACTGACTTCTGTGGTCTACTGCAACAGTAATTTCACAACATTTTCTAGATTCTTCTAGATTGAAAGTGTGAGGTTTGAAATACACACTTGAATGGCAAACTCCCTTGTCATTCACACCAATTTCATTCTGTAACTTCTGTAACATTCTGTAAGCTACCTCTAAAGTACAGCACAAGGAGAGAATTTGGGAAGATTGGGAAGTTTGATTTATAAAATAAGAAGATGGGAATTTTGGCAAGCCCTGTATTTAATGTTTTCTATTATGAAGTTTTATCTGCTTTTCCACAGAAGTTCAGGTGTCCCTCTGATTTACAGAAAGATTTTAATTTTTGACAGGAGAAGAACCAATTCACAGGATAAGCTAGTGACAATATATTTAATTCAGTTGAGTAGTTTCCAAATCAGAGTCCAAATTGTAGTATGCAGGGGGTTTGGAGGGTCAGCATCACCTGGAGAAAATCAAGACAACCATCCTGGTCTGTCTGTCTGTCTGTAAAGACCTCTAGTAACTTTTAGGTTCTTCTGTAAAATTCAAAGCCTCATGGCAGATACTGCCAGAGCCAGAGAGGCTTCTGTCTGTCCTCAGTGACCCTTCAGGTGCGTGCCCTTAATGTCCCTAGCAAAGTGGAATGGAGGGAAGGGGGGAAGGAGAAATGGTGCAGTGTTCATGCAGCCACTGGGTAGGAAAGAACACCAAGGTCCCTGTCCAGGAAGAAAAGCAACACACAGCAATAAAATGGCCCAGTGTAACTCTGTACCTTTAAAATGTGTGCTATCAGTTAAGAAGAGTGCACAGAGTTGTAATGCCACCATATTCTTTGAGCATCTGCATAAAGGACCTTATTTCACCCCAGAGAAGTAAGTCTCCATTGAATGCATAACTGATGCTTCTAGGACAATATGTGATTGTCAAGAAATCCAATTTGGCACTGACTCCCTTCCTTTCCTAATACATCCCATCAGCAGGTTATGCAAGGCTGCAAAACCTTCAATGCAAGCAAAACTGGGAAAGCTTTAGGATATCAGCTCTGGATCTGAAAACATGATGGTAGATTTGATAAAGAGATGATCAAAAGGAACATGTTTTATGGTTTTCTCAATATTTATTTTACTCTCTCAGCACAAACTTCAGCAAAACTTTTTCCCAGTCTTAAGATTGTCTGTGTTACTGCAGCATTTAACAGGACTAAATACAGCATTTATTAGGACACAATCATGTTGTTATTTGGGATTAAAGAGGGATGCAGATGACTTTTTAAAAAAAGTTAGTAAAGAGTATCAGCTGATATCAGTTAGTTTCAGGGTATCAGCTGATTTTCAAAACACTATGGGTTGTATGCTTGCAGCTTTAACAAGGCTTCATTTTAATCTCTTTTTAAGCCAAAAACTTTCCTCAGACCTCACCTATTAATCATTATCAAAACATTTTACAATATGTAAAATTGATTTGACTTAATAATAGGAATTCTCTGTCACTTAAAAAATGCCTACAGGATATTTCAAAACTTAAAGTCATAGAAAGGCTTAGGTTAGAAGGGACTTGAAAGATGGGACCTATTAAATGATTACATGCCTTGTCAGAGTGCAATTGTAATTTATAATACAATGTTACTCTAGTTTAGTGTCTAACTATAGAAATCAATACAGTTTGTTGTATTTTCAAAATTCAAATTTTATTAGATTCTTCACAAAATTATGCTTTGGAAGAGTGGTAAACATTTTCACATAGAACAGGGAAGGACCATTTATGTAAAACTTTGACCAAAAGTCTGCTCCTACAACTGTATCACAAAAACCTGTAGTAAATTGCTCAGGTGTGAACAGATATGAAATAGTAATAATTGTCATTGGGATCATGAAATCATAGAACAGCTTGGGTTGGAATGGGACCTTGAAGCTCATCTAGTTTCAGTTCCCTGCTCTAGGAGATACAACTTACTGTATGAAACAATTATTTTATTTGACTAAAATGTTAAAAATCTATCCTCTCCTTTCAGATAGAGTATGTAAGGTAAAAGACTCCAGCAATATCCTTTGGTTTTGGCAGGATCTCATCCTCTCTCAGTGAAACTGTAAGATAATTGTGTGATAGTGAAATTAGCTCAGTGTGAGAGGACTAAAAAAATTATGAAGAAATAAATGGTGCATAGGAGATGGAGATGTAAGAAATTTTCTTTGAGAAATTTAGAGGACCTGCCATCACCTCTTTAGGTTGTTGTTCTGAGACCACATGTTCAATCTACTTACTGTGAGGATGGAAGACAAACATTTGCAGGTTATTATTAATCTAGTCTGAGATATAATTCTTCCTGGGTGTGGCAGAACATATGGCTTCTCCTCTCACTGTAACATTTGTCATAATTCTGTGAGACCTTTAGTAGGTGGTGAAATAGGGATTAATTTAATATGTTTGTGTGCGTATATGTGTGTGTGTATCCACGGTCAACACTTTTGATTTGGGTTATAAAAAACTAGAGAGATAAGAACCACAGAAAATCATATTAAAATTTATTTTCTTTGTTCTTCTCCTCTGTCTTTTCTTTCTCTTTTTATATGCAAAATGAAGTTTATTATAAGAAATTGATGTTACTTCCTGTTTATGAAATAATTTTCCTCTTTGCTGAAGAAATGGATTCTGGGGGTCATTTGGGTATTATTTCATTAACTCAAAGGCCAAAGACCTTCTAGTATATTAGCAGAGAGTGTAATTATTACTAAATTAAAAGTAAGTACCGTTGAGATATTGTGGGCCAAATCCTCAGCTGGTTTAAC
This sequence comes from Ammospiza caudacuta, assembly GCF_027887145.1. Lineage (NCBI taxonomy): Eukaryota > Metazoa > Chordata > Aves > Passeriformes > Passerellidae > Ammospiza > Ammospiza caudacuta. Next base: position 95,755,306 of record NC_080594.1, read on the forward strand.
TCAGCACTACTCCGCTGAAGTAATAGCAAGGTGATGTGCATATTCACTGAGAAACAATCCAGCATTGATTATAAAGAGCCCTAGGAATGATTAGCTTAGTTATTGAGAAATAACTTCCAAGCGGTTAACTCCATCTACTTTAAATTATTTTAACTAATTTGGAGCACATAAATTAAGGAGTTTAATTTACCTATACAGCAGTAATAGAGACAAGGAGGCTTCTTCAGAGGGTAACTGAGAATGGTTATCCATTTATAATAAATGGTTATCCATTTATACCAGGGCTGAAATTAGTTGATTATGTTCTCTGTCAGGAGATAATAATGTGATTGCATTCCCAAACAGATGTATGACTTAGCACTTGCTCACTGATGCCAGAGAGCGAAGCCAGAAACAATTTCTATGGGCTGATGTCACACACCATATAATTGTAGCTAAAAATTATGCTGGAGGTTATCTTACCAGTCATTTGTCCCAGGGCTATAAGAGGGGCTCTAAAAGTTACCATCAGCACAGAGTTCCATGTGCTGCTTCCACATTTTTTCCTGGTAAAATGCAGACACAGTGAAATATTATTAATCAGAAGTGTGATGATGCCCCTCAGAGAGTCACTTTTTTTGTTTTCCTTCACAGGGAGACAACAAAAACACCTGCTTGCTAATGTGCTTTTTCCCCTAACAGCCCTTCATCCTTGTACCAAATGAAGTTTTGTAATGTTCTGAGCAATAGTTTCTAGAGCTTCTCTTCAAGAACTTTCATGCTAATATCTCTGCTAAAGCCATTCTGCTTTAAAGTTATCAAGTTCTTGTCGTTCTTCCCTTGGTGGCCATCACAAACTGATTCCCATGCTCTCTGTACATGCCTTCTACAGCACAGCTCAAGCCCTCTCAACATTACTGAAAGTTGACAGCTTTCAAGGAGAAATGCTAAATTCAGACTGTGCTTGCAGCTTGACATTGCTGCTCCTGTCCCAATACTAGATTGTGACTCTTGCTTCTGGGATCTCCTCTTCCTCCCCAAACCCAGCCATAAGTCCACTCATCAAAACCCTTTTCTTGGTGGCAGCAGCAGCAGCTGGCTGCCTGGCTTTCTAGGACACTGTCACAGCACTGGGAGTAGCCAAAGGCCATTTAGGTGCCCCTACCCATCACAGAACTCTCTCTGCTTTTGCATGTTGAAGGATTGCTGTGTTTGTTCCTTAACTTGGTCTTTCATTCCTGTGTGTTTGCTGGCTTCCCCTTCAATTGTTTTCGGTGAAGTGTGTTGAGCAGATGGGGCCTTGAGGTGCAGTGGAAGCCTGACTGACTGGAAGTGGATCAGAATCAGCTGTTGTTGCTTATCTTGTCATTCCTCTGAATTTCCTCCAGAATTAGATTTGCCTTATTAATTTTTTTTGCTCCAGGAGTGTAGAAGCAAAGGGAGATGACCCATTCTTGGATCAGCATCGAACTCCAATTGATTGATCTACCAGCCACTTTTTATAACAGTGTTAATTAAGCTCATACATATTGCAAAACCCGAGTTCATCATAGGTCACAGATTACACATTAACCCCTCCTTTTCTTTTCAATACCTGTGGTTTGTTATTGAATCCAAGATTTATTTTCTCACCCTGTTATGAAAGTTCTCAAGGCCTCCATGTTTGTCAACTTTTGCTTTCCCAAAACTTATCCAAGGACAAGATATTTACTTGTTATTAAAAACAACCTGAGAACTTCTGCTATTTACATAAACGTGCCTGAGAACTTTTGTTGTTTACAGAAACAGGCTGTAAGAATTTGCTCCTCACAGCTGCCTTTTACTTTTCCACCAGCTGTATATGATTATGGCATGTCTGAACAAAACTCTGTAAGCCATTTCTGAGCAAAATTCTCCAACACAGGAGCGTCACAACTTCTACTCATATTCACTCAGCAAACTGCTGCAGCAGCAGGTCCCTTTCTGATGGATTGCTGCCTCTTCAGGTTGTCATTTTGTGATTGTGTATCTGTTGTCTTTTTCTTTCAGGTATAGTGCTCTGCATTTGTTTTTATTGAATTTCAAGTTTGACATCCAATGTATCAAGATCAATTAGTTTTCTAATATGGTCTTCCCTTATGTGCTTAACGTTATGTCATACAAACGTCTTAAGTGTATTCTCTATTTTATCACCTGAGAAATTAATGAACACATTGAATCAAACTGGATCTAGGACAGTTCAGTGCAGAATCTTACTTGAATTACAACTACACTGGTAATGTATTTGGGACTTCTCTGGTTTAAATGCACTTTCAGCTATTTTATGGGGATTTTATTTAGCCTATATTTCTGCAATTTGTTTATAGCATGATAATGCAAAACAAACTCAAAAAATATATCAAAGTATAGTTATATCACAGATATTATTTTCCTTCTGAAAGGATGAGTAGATTAATTTGATGTGATTTACTCCTGACAAACCTTTGTCAGCAGTTTTAATCACTTTCATATCCTAAAGATTGTTTATACACTGATTATTTGATTCTTTGCCTAATGTTGCTTCTGGACACTGAATGAGGCTATGGCCTCCTGTTCCCCCTTTTTAATGATAGATACTGTGCTGACTTCTCTGCAGAATTTTGAATTCTTTCCTTTCCCTCCTGAAGTTGTCAAAGATAGTTCTAATGCCTCAGGGGGTGATTCTTTAGGTTCTCAGTGGTGAATTTAATCAGGAACAAATTTAAATACATTTGAAATAACTAAATGGTACTGAACCTACTCCCTCTCTGTTCTGGCCTTCATACTGTTCTCTTTTAAATGAATTGCTGTAACATTTGCTCTTAGTGAATCTTTTTCATGAAGAATGAAGCAAAATGGGAAGATTTGGCTGCCTTTATGCCTGTTATTTGCTGTCCTCCCCCATTAATTGGTGAGTCTATACTTTCTTTTAGCTCCCTCTGATTTCAAATGCATGTCCTTATTGGTATTAATTAATTTTTGCACTTTAACACATCTAATTTTTTCCTCCATGCTTACATTGCCTCATTATACTCATCCTATGGGTATAGATGTGAAGCTGCAATACCTGTAGTCTCATCTTGCTTTTCCTATTTGTCTTTTGGTTTTCAAAGGACTCTGTATTTTCATCTTGCTCTTCTTTCTACTTCCTTCCACACTGGCATTTCTGATGCTTTTCATGTAACACTGTTCAATAGCTGCCAGATCTTTGACAGTTCTGTTCCCAGAGTTGCTTATCAAGGAATACTTTAAGAAAGTTCCCTAAGTTTAAAAAATACGTTTATTTTGAAAAGTATGATTAGGTATAAAAAAAATTAAATTAACAAAGTAAAGTTAACAAAATAAGTATATTTTTAAAAGAAGGCTAAAATATTTCTCCCCAGAGGCCTTTAAAACATACATCTTTTATGTGAATCAGGAGTTTGAAGACTTTTTTTGCAATTAGAAAACTTTCCAGACACTTGACTCAGACTACCTTTGGTTCACATGGTCAATTGTAATTTGACATGCATTCTAAATGAGCAGATATATAAAGTAGTAAAAATTGTCTTAGAACTGATGCATTTAATTCTCATATTAGTTTCTGCTTGTCCTCTATAAGCCCTGATTTGCATAGCAAAACTGAGTGGCAGTGAAGGGTTTAGAGTAAGAAAGTGAGCTTTGTTGCTGCAGAGCTCTCAAACGCGAGTGTGAAGCACGGGTGGTCTCACTCGCTGTTCTCAGCCTTTTCCTGGTTTTGTGAAGCTGTTGTCAGAGAACTGTTCACTCTTGCCATGGCATGGTTAGTACAGCTACAGTCCTGAAGCAAAGAATATTTGATCAGATGCTGCAGCTAACAATGTAATAGGAATTGGTATATTGGAGGAACCAATCAATGATACATTTAAAAGAAATGAATAGTAGCTTCAGAGAAGGATTCTCATTGCCTTTAATCTGCTACATCCTTGTAGTGTTATTGAATACCTTTGGAATTACTGGTTCAGAGGATTGCACTGTTATGTGCTTAAAATTATTTATCAGCCATCATTCTATTGATATATAGATAAGAACTCCACTGTGAGTGCTTTAATTGTTAACTTTTTCTTGGCTGGGGAAAAGAAATTCTTTTACCTACAAGCCAGAGTGACACGGTGAGACTAATTAGAATTCAATATACTTGAAAATAGTGCTGCAAATGTGTAGCCGTACTGAAAGTTTAAGGAACAAAATCACCTCAGAATGAAGGATAAATAATTAAAAAGGAAAAATGTTTATTTATTATTTTCCAAGATTTTTTCCACTTCATCTAAGGGAAAATGGTTTTAGCTGTAATGCCTATGACATCAGTACAAGAGAGTTCTTCTAGGAAAATGAACTAAGTTTTTCTATATTGCCCTTCATTAGAGAGGTCAGTTTTGAAGTGGCAAGTAGTCAATTAATTCCAGTTGCAAAAGAGTAAGCAGGATCTCAGCCTCTTAAAGAGAAGGAACATAAATGAGAGATGTTCAATCAGCTAAACCTGATTAATTTCTTCTGAGGATGCTTAAAGAACTGACAGATGAATCATATGGCTGTTCAGAGAACTTTGGAAGGGTGAAAGAATTGCCAGGAAATTGTCTCTGGACAGCTATGGTTTCTATCTTTAAAAGAAATAGTTTTGAGAAATTACAGACCACCTGAGTAACTTCAGTTTCTAAAACAAATGAGCAATCAAAGGAATTATTTCTAAGCACCTGAGAAATAATGAGATGAAGAATGGTCCCCATTGATTTGGGAAGAACAAACAACATGAAACAAATATAATTTATTTCTCAAAGTGGGTAACGGACCTAGCTCGCTGAGAAGAAATAACAGATGTTATCTTTTCTAGATCTTAGTAAAATTGACACTGTCTCACATGATATTTACACAAACAAGCAAAGGAAAAACATCAATGACAAAGAAATTAATGGACATATAGCAAATGAGTTTGAAAAGTGTACTGAGACAATAGTTAGTGATGCTTCACAGTCAAAATGGAAGGCTAAATCATGTGGACTATGACAGAAGTCTGTCCTGGTTGTTGTACTATCTGATAGTGTTGTTAATAACCTGGATGATGGAAGAGATGAATGTCCATTTTAGCACGGCAAGATATGTAAATCCTTTTGTTGAGCCTGTGCCAGAGAGACATAACCTTGTTTTTTTCTGCCTTCTTGCTTCAGGTAAGTAGTTAGAAATACACTTATGCTAGCTTGCCCACTTAAGAGAGCTCCCCCTCTAAAACATACACCCTGCCTTATTCTAGGAGGGATTGGGCAACCCCAGGCTGGTCTCCCAGAGTGAGGTGCAGAGTCACTTTTCCTCCAGCAAAGGTTGCTGGAGTCCTCTACTCGCCACTCCTCTACAATGAAACTCCCCACACTCAATAAGCATGGCTGCATATTCACCAGATTAATGTAAATGTTGCTGTTTGTGTGCTGAGTGTGTGGGGAGAGGGGGAGCAAGCACACTGTTCAACGGCTATGCTCATGTCAGTCATAAAAAATGAGTGGGCTGCAGAACTGATGAACATTTTCAGATGTGACATTGCAGCCAATTGGATCAGTTGTCTGACTGCCAAACACATCATTAATTTAGACATAATGGCAGTGAAACAATCAGGAAGTAAAGGGGGATGGGTCTGCAAGGCAGAAGCCAATAGGTTTCAGAAAAAAAAAATCTAAAGCAAAAAAGGATTTTGTTTGGCTTTCTTTGCTCTCATTTGCTGGTATGTTGAACTCCACTAATTGATTCCATTAATAGGAGACCCGTCTTTGTGAGGAGACTGGAGTTTTAAGGACAAATGCTTTTACAGGTTGAGTATATTATAAAATTGATGTATTTGGCCTCTTAGGCAAGATGCAAAACAACATCCTTGAAGTTCCATTAGCAGAACACAGTGTTTATATGTCCATGATCCCCATAAGGACTTCCTTACCAGCATACTTTAAAAAATAACCAAAAGTTGAGAAAACTGCAAGCAGCATTCCTAGGGCAAGGATATCTACCATATTCTTCCAATAGGGAGATCTGCCACACTTTCATTTAGACTGTGGAAATTTCTAAATCTTGGAGAGCTCTGCTTGCCCTGTTCCTCAGCAGTGTCTTTAAATGCCTTTACCCTGCAGTCAGGCATGAACTGCTCTGTTTTGCAAAGGCAGTTGGTGTATGTTTTTAAAGGGAACTTTTTAGGACAGAAATGAAGATTTGCATTGTAAATTACGAAAGGCAAACTCTCTGAGGAAGAATGTCTCCTTTTGTTATATTCAGGATGCTACTGTCACATAGGAAGGCATTTCCTTAGGATAATGTGATATTATGCATCTGAGTCTCCAGAAGTCAATGGAATAAGTGGAATTTTTCTTGTGGATTAATAAGATACACAGATAAGGAAAACCACTGGGCTTACACACTCAGGGCTCATGAACCATAAGTGTTGGGCAGAATAAAAAATTCGAGAAAAATGTTAAAAAAAAGTATGGTAGAGTTCAACAAATGATACTTGAATGTCTTCCAGTATATTGCCAGTGAGATGATCCATGCTCAAACCTATCTATCTTGCAGCAGAAAGAAGTGATCTTGTTCCTTCCAGTCCACTGTTGGGGCACTTACTCTGCTGCCTAAGACCATATTGTATTCAATCCTCTACATTGTGAATCAGCTTGCTTTCTTTCCATCACATATAGAAGAATAATGCTGGCAACTATAGACAAAAGCACAGGTCATCAAGAAATGGCCTTTTTATACAAGCCATGTGGAACACATAAGAACACTGGTAATGCTTGACCAGGTTTATGCTCTTCCTAGCAGGAGAAAACACTACATGTAAAACCACAGAAAAGGCACCAAGAATAAATTAAGACTGATGCAATTCATAGAAGTTAGATCCAATGTCCTAGTTTCAGCTGATCATTTTCCTTAGTAGCTGGTACAGTGTTGGGTTTTGGATGTAGTATGAGAATAATGTTGGTAACATGCTGATTTTCTGCTAAGTAGTGTTTACCCTACATCAAGGACTGTTCAGTTTCTCATGCTCTGCCAGTGAGGAGCTGGACAAAAAGCCATGAGGGATCTTGGCCAGGAAGGCTGACCTGATGTGGCCAAAAGGGCATTTTATTGTATAGAATGTCATATAAACTGGGTATATAATTGGTATATAAACTGGGCGGGGGGGGGGGGGGGGATTGGATCAAATCATTCCCTGCTCAGGAAGGCTGGGAATCTGATGGTGGGTGATCAGCAAATATACTTTTCATCACTTGTCTGTCTTGGGTTTTCTGCCTCTCTCTCTTTTTTGTGCAATAATAATAATAAAACTGTTCTTTTCTCAAACTATTGGTTCTGCCCTTTTTCCCCACTTGGTGGGGAAAAGGGGAGTGAGTGCATTGTGCTTAGCTGCCAGCTGGCACTAAACCATAACATCCAGGCAGGGAAACCTGAGAGTTGTGTGCTTCTGGAAACCATTTGAGTACATGACACATTAGAAAATATTCCAGTGGCTGTGTAAGTTTATTTAATTGAGTGTGACAGACCCCTTCATCAGTGTCTGCCACTCCAGCAAACACTGGGGGATGTCCTGCTTCCAGTTTGTTATTGGATAATAACAGTAACTTCTTGTTACTGTCTGGTTTCAAGGGATCTCAGGCTGGATTTTTTTGTGTAAAAATTTGCCTTAGTCATATCTTACTTATGGACAATCTCAAACGTTTTCAAAATTTAAAAAAAAAAAAAAAAAGATTTTCACATTCTTTGAAGACCCTCCCTGTGCATCTATATGCAATCTAGTTGGTAAACACTATGTCCAAAGTATAAGGAGTGATGGTCTAGCACCCATGGAAAATATAAACTAAATAATGTATCCTGCCACTTCAGAATTTGTCTCCATGAAGGACTGCAATGGTTGAAAATAACGTCTGCTTCTTAGAAGAAAAAAAGGAAATTCCATCAACTCCTGAAGTTCATGCTCTGGGAAGAAGAGTTGTGGTTTTGGAAATTACTATCTATAACCTATCGGTGATATATTTGAATATTAGTAGTGTGGATTAGCAAAAAAGAACTTACAATTAAACAAAGTTCCTACAGGCAGTGGCTGTATCCATTTTACCTGGCTTAAGGTCCACAGTGAACAGGGCTGTGTATGAATCATTTGTCTAATTGATGGAGGAAAAATGGCTCCTCCATCAATTTCTTTGCAGATACAAATACACCAAATTTTTAATGAGCTTTAGGAACACAAAACTGTCTTTTAGAAAAAAAACACCCCAGACTTCTATTAAAGGTCATGTTTTATGATCAATGGAATCTGCTATTTCTCAATTGACAATAGTAAGGAAAGGGTTATATGCATAAAAATTAAACTATAAATGGGTGCTGCCAACAGAATGTCTCAAAACTGCTCACAATGAGGCCTGTCAGAGAGTGAGATAGTACTTTTAAATAGGACCATGATTTTTATTCCAAGATGATTTAATTTTATGCCTTTTTTTCAATATTGTTTCTGTTACTTAAGTGTCAAAATCTTACTACTTGAAAAAAATCACATTCTTTAATTAACAACAAAGCTGAAAATATGTGGAGCAACATCTGAAAATTGCCTTCTATAATTTCAAACTTCTATTTTGTTTTGAAAGATAGCATTTCTTGGTAGAAAGAAAATCTTCTGAAATGTGGATGGTGCAGTGCTATTTCCATGAATCTTCTGGCATCCAGACTGAATCAATAGTTCTAAGAGGAATGCAAACTTTGCCATTCATCTTAATGGACTGTTTACTTTGAAGCTCAGTTATAACCTTGTAAATATTATTTTTATTATTTATTGATTTACTGTCTTACTAGAATGAAAGTTCAACCTTTTTTCTGTAACAAATTGAGTTTTTTGTGTGTATTTTTTAGGCTGCGCTCCCTCCTCTATCTCGTCTCTTCACCCTGGCAATTTTGCCAGTACACCCCAAAACACCAGGCTGGTTTTCCACTCAAAACCACGCTTCTAAAAGTAAAGATCTTCCTTAGTCATTAGGTAGAAGATCCCTGGAAGCCAATGTCCATGAGAAGTTCAGAGAAAGGAGGGAATAACCAGTAGTCTAGGCAAATAAATTTGCCAGAACTGACAACTGAGAAATCAAAAGCTAGCAGCTGGTTTTCACCAGAATCAGAGCAAGGCCTGGTGGCAATTGTTTTGTTTGCAATTTGTAGGTTGCCTCATAATACTGCCTGTTGATATGAGGAAATAAGGATGTCCATAACTAACAAAAATTTTATCAGCAGAGAGTAGACAGAAGCGGCATCAGTGATAAAAACATAAGAAACTTATCCCTGCATGTAAGTGCAAATTTGGGTGGAGGGAAGGTAGATGAAACAAACCAAACCATTGTCATCTTTCACTGTTGAGCATTCTTGTAGGATGCTTGAGTTTTTCAGAGTGGAGAGTGATTTTTTTTTTTTTTGTTTTTTACATAATATGAACTGTCTGACAATACCCTTTTGAAGACAACTCTCTACAAATCTATTTGCCACAATGGACCTTCACTAATGTTTATTTCTATAACACAGTCACATGTAACACGTGAATATGCATCAATATCAATTTGCTTCACAGTCTTGTTCTGTGATTAATTTAATTTCAGTACTGGAAATTTCACTAAAATGAGAAATATGATGTGACGTCACAACTCCTGAAAGTATTCCAGCATCTTAAACTGGTAAAACGTACTTCATGCTGAAAAAATAGGACACTAGTTTTACATACATTTCCAGCCAAGAAACAGTTCACACTGTTATGTCCAGTTCACTGATGAAGCAACCACAGGCTCCTTATTTAATGAAGAAGATGGAGAGGTGAAATACTTGCACTGACAGGGAGACTCTGCTGCCGGGGTTAGAAAGGCATCCTTAGAAAGATTGCCCAAAGGACCAGGCTCAGAAGAACAAACACTCCCTCCCTCTGTCTGACAGAAGAGTAGTAAACCTCCAACCATCACCTCTCACAAACCAGGAGGAAGGTAACTCTACCGAGTGCAGGTTAACAAAAATAAAAAAGCTTTTATCCAGCATGCATTATGCTGTGGGAGGAGCTGACCCTTCAGTGGGCTCAGACCCCCTGGGGGTAACTCAGCACCTTCCTCTCCCACTGATGGCAGGGACCTTGTGGCAACTCTTGTTTAATCTAAACTGACACAGACCGAGAAACAGGGTTTATTTATTCTGTAAGAATAGCCTTTTCCCCATTTGAATTCATGTTAGAATGATATAAACTGTAAATACAGCGTGCATTAGGGAGTTGCATCGTCTAATCAATAAAATGGATGTGGCAGATTCCATGGCCGAAATCCATGATCAGCCATGAGATAGTTCAGCAGATGAGTCTGATACTGAGTTGTCATCCCTCAGTCTACATACTTTTCTGAACTGCTATTGTCTCAAAAAAATCTCGTGACATTTCTCTCATGGGCTGAAAGCTCATCCCAGTGTCAGTCAAACAGACAGTACAAAAATAGAGCTTCCCCTTGATGTAGCAGAAGAGCAGAGACAATTCCTTAGTGGTCTAATCACAATCCTGGTATGGGAGTGGCCCATGCAAGGTGTAATATTTAGAAGAAGCAGCAAGGGGTCTGTGAGGGATGGTCAGAGAACAACTTTCTTACAAAAGACACACCAAACCACAGAGGACCTCAGCATGCTCAGGACTGGGAAGTTTCCTTGCACAGTACCCAGAGTCCTGAGTAGACCTGGTGGATCAAAACTGCAAGGGTCTAAGGTCTGGATTACTTTTTCCTGAGAATGGTGATGAGACAGCAGTTAAACTCGCTACTGTCCTCATGAGTCAAGTTTTAGTTCTTTGGTGGCTCAAGACTAATTAAAGCATTTTGTTATAAAAGCTCTTAAATAAAAACTCCAACACTTTAATTTCTAACAGTGCTTCTTTATATGATAAGGAGAACAGACATTTTCCCTGACAATCTTGAAGCAAAAAGAACTTTTGGCAGATGTGGTGATTTCTTTCCTATTTAATGATGCTTTCACTTCCAGAAGGCCCAGTGAAACCACTGATTCTTTCAAAACCATCCTGCTCCACAGGTATTTAGATAATGCAGTATTTGGTGTCTGTGTCTTTCCATACCTACTTCTGAAATTCCCTCTCAGCTTTCCTAATTCCCGTCCTGTCTTTAACCTTTAACACAATTGTGCTATTGTGTTCAATTGGTTTGAATTCCTTTCTTCAAAGGACATGTCTCTCATAGAATAACAATCTTAAAGCCTGCCATGTAAACTTGTTTTTTTTTTTCAAAGTGTCCTTTTTAATTCCTCTTTGGCTTAGTTATCTGTTCTTTCTGTTAATCTATCCGAATACACTTAAGTGGTTACTGTTGCTGATTTTACATCTGCTCACTCTTACCATACCACAAGAAATTAGGTAGAATCAAATTTGAATAAATACAGATTTGTTTTTTTTTTAAAAAATTGTAATCTCAGTTTTCAGTCTAAGTAAAGTTTATCTTTAGGTCAGCATGAGTTAATGTTCTGTCCAAAGCAGATGGTCCAATCCTGTCCGAAACTGCAGCATCAGGGTATGGTATGTAAAAACACTAGAGTATGATTATTTAAATAGCAATCCCTCATGCTTTGCAGTTTTCATTAGTTTCCTATATATAAGTGAAGAGCCTGTGAGTAGTGACTGAAGTAGAGAAAATGGGCTATTTAGGTCTTTTAATACATTCCAGCGTTCTTGTATTAGCTACAAATATAGAAGTCAAATATAGCACATCTAGTGATTCAAGGATCTTAGTGTGATTAATATTGCTTGGATGACCTGAAACACATCTTGATTTCAAGACTGGCTTGACGACATTACCATAGAATCATTAGGTTGAGAATAGCATCACTTCTATTAAGATGTTTAAGGCAAAGATATTTGGATAAATGCATGAGGCATCATTAGTTATGAAAATGCCCTTCATGGCAAACCCCATTTATTTTCATATTTTGTTTTATTTTAATGATTCTGTGATGTCATAACCTTAAAAAAAATCACTTTCATGGTTTGCCAGTGTTCAGATATAGACATAGGCTGAGCTTCCTGATTTACCTGCATTTCCTGATTTACCTGCATGTAGGTAACACTTTGGAATTATTCTTTTGGTGTGCCTTTTCACTGGCATACATGAGGAGAAGCACTGCTTGAAGGAAATATTTCCATTTGCAGAGCATCTGTGTTCTCCACTCCAGGTGTGTGTTAAAATCTATGAGGAGACAAGTGTGTGTCAGTGTTGGTGGCTGGGGCCAGCAGGTGCCCTTCAGCCCAGCACTGTCCCTCAGGGCAGCCAGGTAGCCTGAGGGTGCCAAGGGTCTCACACACTGCACCAGGGCCAGATCAGATTTCTGAACACAAATTTTCAAGAAAAAACTAGTCAATGGAAAAATGGAGAAAATGACACTGCTCTTGGCAATATATGATTTTATTCCCTCTGCATATTTGCTTTCTTTGGTGTCCTTCAGTGTACAGTGAGCTGTTCTAGCCAGAGGCTGGCATGGCTCTACCTTGTTCCAAAGCAGATCAATTGACAAAGAAGCTGTCTGAGTTAGAAACTGAAAAGCCTGCTGTTCTCATGAAGGCTCAGTGTTGCAAAGAAGGGCTCCCTAAGCCTCTGTTGTGAATCTTCTTCTGAAATCAAGTGTCTACAACAACCACCTTTTCCTTTCCCTCGACAGCCTTACAAATAATAATAAACTCAGTGACAAGGACCTTGAACCAACTCCAGCTATGGCATGATCCAGGCTCTGAGTTCAGGGTTGCTGTGTCCCAGCATCTTCTGATGAGATATTTCCACTTTGCATATAAAACTTCATCTCACTAAGAAATTAGATGGATTCCACATTCCTTTCTGTATCAATACCTAAGTTACTAAGGTAGTGAGTTATTATCTAGTTTGTCCTTAGAAAATCTTATTAACTCCAAAATTACTGAATTGTTTAGTAAAAAAGACATGGAGAGAGTGGTATCCCATTTCCAAGAATACCTTATATTTTAGAGGGCAATCTCTTTTCTGAATCTGTAAAAGATACCTAATCTTGTCTTTTCATGTAGAGGAAAAAACTGATGCCAGATTTCTGTACAGAAAAGTCTTCAGATAAAAAGGGGAAATTCACGTGTTTTCTGGCACTGCCAGATTAGTGCTTTAGGTTGTTTGTTGTTTTGGTTTTTTTTTAATTCATTTGGGTTTGGGCCTTGTGGTTGAGATAGACCTCTCTTTTGCAAAGCCCACGAAGGCTTAAACAGAATCATGATGCCTAACTGCTCTGTGCTGCTTTTGACTTTCCTGCACAGGTACATATATTGAAACAGAGATGAAGGCACCTTTGGGACTTCTGTGGTGTGTTTATATAAATGTAATGCTTTTGAGATTTGCAACAGTTTTGACCACCAGTATTTTGGATCCAACCTGCACCCTATAACTTGTGTTTGCAACATGAATGAGCAAAGTACTCTTTCAATGCTTTCAATTAAATTAGCACCTTCAGAGAGTTCACACATGAAATGATGAGTGATTGAAACTGGAGGAAACTAAAAGAAGACATTTAATGTGTGATTATTCACTTAAATGGTTATATTATCATACTTATTATCATACGTATACTATGAAATTTGGCAAATCCAGTTTAATTTTTTGTGTTGTGGATCCTGAACCACTGAGCCCAATGTTAAATGTTGATCACACTAAGCCACGCAACACTCACACTGTATTTTTTTGCTTTTGTAATGTTTCTTTAGTTTTCCCAAACACTTTGTGGTATAGCTGGGTCTCAAGAAAGATAATTTCATCCAGTAAACACAGCAGATAGCTGTGTTTACCTTTTAAGACCTGTGAGGGATTATAAGTATACTGTCATTGAGTTTTGTGTCCCATTGTTTCCACATGGGTGAGCAGTGCAAATAATAACCATGCTGTCATGCTATAGTCTCATTATCTGGAGTGATCTTCTCTGCTTGGGTATTATGCCATAATCTAGTTCTTTTCCAATACTTTTCACCTGTCTTTGTCTCTACTTCAGACTGCAATATTTCTGAGATAAATACTGCTTGTTGATGGATATATGATAGATTGATGGATATATGAGCTTCTTGTGTGTTTTGAATACCTCAGAAGTATAAGCAAACATAGTATTGCTGCTTTATTTTTACTTCATGGGGGAGAGATGTATTTCACATATGTGAAAAACTCCTCCTCTTGGCATTTCAGATAATCCTAACAGCAATTCAGTAATAAGCTTGACAGTGACTTCTGGAGGCCACCTGCTTAGGCTGAAGTTTGCAGCAGGCCTGTTTGTGGCTAGAGCTGGTTGCTCAGGGGCTTGTCTAGCAGTGTAGTAAGTATCTCCAAGGATGGAGATTCCACAGGCTCTGTGGCACCTCTGCCAGTACCCACCCACTTCCTTCATGACAATTATTTTCCTTCCGTTCTGTTGGAATATCTCTGTTTGCCTCTTGTATTTTCTACAACTCTATTCCCCTTGTGCCACCTTCCAAATCCCTTTATCTGATATTTTAGTTTCTTACAAGAGGACTTCTCCAAAGCACAGATACCTTGCTTATGTTATTTTGATAAGAAAATGCCAATTGCAAGCTGTGTTCTTGCTGTTCCGTTCTTCAGCACTGGTAACTGGAGACTTCTAAGAAGTCTGTGAGTATGTAAGAAAGTATTTATTGCAAGTCCATGTTCCTTGCTCAGATGTCTTATAATGCTCTGAAGACTTAAGGTCCAAGCCAGATTTCCCCTGAACAGGTAGTTTGTTACAGGACATGCAGCTGCTGTGTAACTCTAAGGACACACAGCTCTTACCATGGCTGGACATGTCCATAGCACATGCCAGAGGTCTTGACAAATAGTGGTGTCTTGATGCTGCTTATTCTTTTTAATTTCTTACTTCAGCTTTTACATACCATAATGCTCAAAATGGAAGAAGAAAATCACATCTGTGACCTTCCCCAGTTATTCAAGTAGAGTCAGTTCTAATTTTCCATTTTTTAATGCATTTATTCATGATAATGCCTGAATGGGTGCTATTTTAATTTGCTTCTCTTAGAATTCTTTCCTTTATAGTTAATGCTACCTAATTAACACACTCATCTCAATATACAGAAATCTGACAATCATAATCTTTAGGTCAAAATGGGAAATGTATTTGTACACCTGCAAAACACTGAATTAAGAGCTTGCTTGTTAACCATTCTTTTTCTTTGCTTTCTGTTGTCTCTAGGAATGGGTGTAGGTTTTGTTCCCACCAGAACTTTTTTGTCTCACTATGATGCAAGATTCCTTTTAAAATAATATCACTATATTTTCAGAGGGTAACTATTCCTTTACTTTTTTCCCCAATTTCCTTTGTTTGTATTTGGTTTTTTTCATCCGCACAGAAATAAATGTAGAAGGCCCCTCTCCCTTCCTCTCTCTATCTGTGTGTAATACATACAATATATCTATCATATTTGTAGAGGTTGAAGAGGTATTTTGTAGGATATCTCTCAGTGATGTAGTAAAGGTTCTTGAGAGGGGAGGGTTTGTGTTATGCTTCATAAAAAGACAAACACTGCAGTATTGCTGTATATTCATTTATCCATGCTGTGGGTGCTCAGAATGTGGAGGAACATCTCTGTGGACCTTGGATTTGATAGAGGTCACACAGTCTAGAAAGCTGTTAGTATGCTTTGGAAGTCATGACTCAAAGCTATTCTTCTCTAGCAGAAACAATTCAGTTTGTTTACATGTGTGAACAGCATGTTCTAATAAGTTCTCATGAATTATTGATTTGTAGGTGGCTCCTATGGCCATCCTTTGAAGCAATGTGTGAAGTATTATAGTCTACCTTCTTTTCAGCAGGAATGATTTGAGTCTAGCAAAAAGTGAGCCTTCATTTTTTTCCCATTGAAAGAAGTGGTGAGTGCAAAGCCAAAATTTTAAGATTTCAGACACAGCAGAAGAGCTCTGTTTTCCAGCAAACAGGAGGTTAAGTTATAGTGTAGAAATTTGTTTCATAGTGCATATTGTGATGGAAAGTACCTTGTGAATCATTCTACTGGCTTCTAGTTGGATAGTGCTGAGCTTCACAACACCCCCATATAAACTATCCACGGATAGATTCTAGAACCTTACATCTCTATAGAAATAATAAAATCTGAAAAAACCCAAATTTTATAAAAATTATTAGAACTTATTTATAAGACAAACCAGGTATTTTTAACCAATAGTCAGCAGTTAGGTACTAAAAATACTTTCAGTGCAACTATGTGGATTGCAAGAAAGTCCAAACTGTTTTTTGGGATCTGTACCTCTTCTCAGTGGTGTTACAGCAGCACTAATTCTCACTGTCACAATCTGGGTGTCTCCAGGACTGTCCTACAGTTCTTGATAGAGGTTTAAGATCAGCATCTGCCTTTACCTCACCTTAATGACAGTAATGACTCAATGTCTGGAGAAACATGTATTTGTGTGATAGCCTTTGGCCTGCCCAGTGGCTGAAGCACGGACTGGGGATGGAGGCTGAAATAGGTAAGGAGGAATCATAGCTGCATTTATCTGCAGATAAATCCTGCTGCAGAGTTCAAGGGTTAGATGATGATAGAGAGAGAGATGCCAATGTATTTTTGGTGTTTCTTTCAAAAAATACCATGGAGGTAAAAGAAAACTGAGTTCAGGTGATTTCTAGAAACACATTGAGAGAGCTCCGCTATGGTACCCAAAAATAATTCCAGCTGGTGGGGAAGGGACATTTCCTCATTCCTGGAACCACAAATGTCAGCACTAACTTGCACTTTTTATTCTCTTTGTGGCTCCAGGGACCAAGATAAAGCTCCCACTCTGCAGTGCTATTATGGCATGTAAGAGCAGCCTCTGTGCTTTTAAAATGAGCATAAGCCATCCTGTCAAATATGTCTATTTTATTCATGTCCCAAGCACATATTTTAAAGGAAAATATGCTCTTCATCCTCTGCCTTCCACGTCTGTTCACACCTCTGATATTTACCAATAGAAAAAAAGAGGATGCATGTAAAAAAGTATATTTAGAAAATGATAACCAGTTAAAATAGTACAAAATGTAGTAGTTTCCCATCAATATGAATGAGCCCAAATAAGCAGGCAACAGAGGTAAAATTAGAGGCACTTGAGAGCACAGTGACATGGTTAATGTGAAGAAGTGAGTGTGGCTTGCAATGAAAAAGAATCCCAGTGAGCATCTACTGTTTACTGTAAGCCACAAAAGGTTGCTGGCAACAATACTTTGGGGAATAATGGCCATTACATTTACTTGGTTTTCTACTCCATTTCTCCCTAAGTGCTGTCATTAAATAAAATCCTTTCCAAAAAGTCATCACACCTAATGTATTTTCAGAACTATTTCTAAAACTATCTGTTGTCCCTGTTCTGATTTCAGCGGTCAGGTATCTACACCAAAATCACTGCTAATTTAATTGGCATATCATGACAGACTTTTGGTGCGCTTCATAGAAACTAATGGAAAGTTAATTTCTCTCTCTACATTACATTTCACTTCACCCAAGTGACAATTTTAAGTAATTTCTGAGAGCAGGTCTTAAAAAGTCTCTCAGGATAGATGATCAAGCATTCCTGCAGAACCTAACTAGTTTGTTGAGGTGTCCCAGTAAGCAATGTAACTGACAGTGTGCTGTGACCTGAAAGCTGTTTATTTTTCTATGCAAAGTAGTTTTGGATCTGCTCCTTATAGAGAAAGCATACAACACAGAGGAAAATCCACCAAGTCACAGCTGGACCGTACTGGCAGTGAAGGTTGTTTGGAGAAGTTTATACATTTCATCTGTTCTGTGCAGAGGGAACTTGAATTTCTAGGGGTGATACTGTGGGTGGTTCCTGCCTCCTGCACACCTTGATATTGCCAGAGTTCATTGCTTATCAACTCTTAGAGTCAGTTCAAGGCTTCACAAGGCCAAAACCAAATTAAATTCAAGAAATGGTATGATAATGAAATTGGATGATGATGATGATGACAAATAAATTTATAAATTAACTTCTGGGCACCCAATTTCTTCTCCTGAGGCAAGCAGCCATTTCCCCACTGCCTAGGGAGTGAGTCTCATTCTGTGCCTGGCTGTAATTAGCCTCCCCTCCAGCCCTGGTCAGTTGAAACCATAATTTTGTCAGTTATTTGTGTGCTATTCTAGGAACTTGTTGTTTTCCTTACACCTAGAGCAAACCCCCTCCATGGCATTACCTCAAATGCTACCACAAATAGACTTCCTCGTTTTGGTTCAAGTTGCACAGCAGGATAAAGAATGAAAATTCAGAAGAAAGGAATTTTATCAGTGGTGTGGCCGAAGAAATTTGTCACAGACATTCCCCTTATGCTGCCATCAATTTGCATGTAGTATGGACAGATAAAACCCATTAAACTTCAGCACTGTAGATCTTCAGGACTGATTCTAAATACAAGTAGCCCTCAAAAAATAGTGCAAAAGGTAAAGAAAAACAAACAGTGAAAATAACTGTAAGCTAATAATAATTTTTGTAGAATGTAACACACAGAGACATGTAGCAGTGTTTGCTAGCTTCTAAAGGAGTAGCTTTGTAGAGTTAACAGTTCATTAAAATGAGAATAGCAGGGAACCTGAGTTATTTTGCTGATTCATGAACTCTGCAGACACAAATGCTGGTAGAGTAGTTATTCAATGAGCTTCCATTACATTAACAGAACTGTTCTGGGTATTACTACTAGAAAAAACAACCTATAGAATCAAGTACTTAGAATCTGATTTTCAAATTGCTCTCCTTTTTGCATTTGCATCGATGTTTTGCATTTGTTTGAAGCTTGCATCTGCTTCCAAACAATAAGCACTAATTTTAAACCTGTTTAGTACTCATTTAACCCAGATAGTTCTTTTGTGGCCATTTCACATGCATCTGGGATTCAGTGCAAAGAGGTTGCATGGAACAAAATGAGAGGAAAATGCTACTAACCAGCAGCTGCAAGAAAGGGCCAAAAGAAAAAAAAAAAGTGGAAACACTATATGAATATGCTACCATTATGACTTGAGAAGCAGGCACATATATATGACCCTGTGATTATGTTAGGTAGAGGCTGCTGTGGATGATGGCTGGCTACTGGGAAACATAAGCTTGATTTGTGTGAGAGATACTGTCACTGATTCAATGGATCTTTGATATGCTTTAGGTAATTTGCACTACTTACATGTCAGCTGAGGTCAGTGAAGCTTGTCATACTCAAAGACATCCTGAGGAATAGAAAGTCACCTAATGTAAACTAGCAGAACAGGGAGTCTGTTTCCTGCAGCAATTAAAGCATCCACTGGAAGGGTGGTGAGATACTGAAATAGGTTGCCCAGAGAAGCCGTGGGTGCCCCATTCCTGGGCCTGTTCAAGACCAGTTTGGGCCCATTCAAGACCAGTCTGGCTGGGGCTTTGAGCAACCTGGTTTAGTGGAGGGTGTCCCTGCCCACAGCAGGGAGTTTGAAACTAGGTGATATTTAAGGTTCCTTCCAACCTATGCCATTCCATGATCCTATAAAACATCTAGTTCATCACTGACCAAGGCTATTGTCACATTTGATATTTGTAGTCATCAACCCCAAAACTAAAGAGGATTGAATGGCTGAATACATGTAACCTAGACACACCACAGTCCACGTGCTGCTCTCATTTAATCAGAATAAATTAACTGGAAGTCAGTGACGTGACCCAGTAAAAAATCCACTGGATTTGGGGATGGATGTGTTCAGCTATACTCTATGAGGCAAAAATAATGGGTGAGAGCCACCTGTGACACAATGCAGCCTTGCAAAGTACCTGTGATCCAAATGGAAAGTGGTACAAGTATAGGCATTCAATCCACTCTACAGAGGCATTTGTTTCCCTTCATTATGTCAGTGTTAATGGGGCTGTGCTTCTCTGCCTGACACAGTGGTTGCATCCCTGGATCAGCACCTGTTGTAAGGTGAGCTCTTGCAATCTCTCACCTCTGCTCCCACACTGGGTTTCTTGTTATGTTTTTCATACAGAGACTCAACACATTAAAGTGTGACAGACATCTGAAACAGGTCACAGTGCCAAATGCCATCATCTACTGTTCCATTTCAAGGCAAGAAGAGGACAATGTTAACTGCTTCTATTTACTATCAGCCACTTGTGAAATTCATGGGAAAACAGTAATGACAGAAATTTTCCTTCCTGTATTATCTGAATATGATTTCCTTTTAACCTGTCTGCAAATGTGGTTCACAAGGTGTTTATTTTTATTCCAGTATATTATGTTTATGTTTACACTATCTTAGCATTATCTCAGCATATTGAGCTTGCTCTGACTTAGTTAAAAAGCAGAGTAAATCTTTAAGCAAGAATACATATTTCCGTATCAAGAGGTCTCTCCTTGCTGTACAGTGGGAAACTGAAATGAGGGATTGTGTTTTCAAAGTAGTGTGTGTAAAAGAAGTGTGACTTCAAAGTTTCATTCTTAAGTATTGTTCCTCCTGACACCAGGGAAGATTTACAAGAGTTCAGCACATTTGATGCAGCTCTCTTGTTTTATGCTACTTAAAAATACAAAATTTTCATTAAAAAACTACATTTTGGAAATTTAGGCTTGAATTAATTCCTCATTTTTTAATTATTAAGAAGATATCTATATTGAATGAATCTGACCTTTGCATCTTAGAGGGCGGATAAAACAAAACAGTTCAAACAATAAGTAAAAAACCCCAGATTTTTAAAAAGACCTGAATTTTCTGTCTGTACAATTTAAAGCAGAAAAAATAGGTCTCAAAATAAAAGCAGAAGACCATCAGCTGCCTCTCCTTCACCCAAGGCTTGCACTTATTACTGGATCAAAAACATGAAAACCTTTAATGGAACGCTGCCCAATACAACACATATAATTGAATAACCTTGAGAGGAAAGATCGGGGATTTAAGGCAGAAGATCAATTTAAAATCACTTAATGGATGGAGGCATTTAAAATTACATAGACTGAAGAAGGTGAAAGGTGCTATGGAATAATTGCTTTCATCCTCTGGAGATAGTGTCTTAAGATGTAAATGAGAGTCCATGTTTCAGTAATTTATTGTATGAGAACTATACCATCACCAAAGGAAAGAAAACTGTGAGATAAAGGAAAAATAATTTCTGAGCCCTGTAAAGACCACCTCACCTATGGTTTGATTCAGTGTCCACTGCAGTCCATGGGAGATTTTATTCCCATTGAAAGATGTCAGTGGACTTCAGTAAGCTTGCATGAGGCCTCTTATGATCATACAATTTTACAGGAGAGAAAGAAATTGTTATAAAAGATGTATCGGCTCCTGAAGCTCAAGTCTGTAGCACTCCTGCACAGAAGCAGGCTCCCTGAAATGAACACATTTGGTCACATCAAAAGCAAAAATCTTGGAAGTGAACAGCTTTGTCTTTGGGGGACATGGGCACATGGCCTTCTTCATCCATCACGTGCTCCACATCCTTTAATGTGCATCTACATCATAACACTTGGGATGTCTGTGGGCCCGTAGATTACAAGTCCGACAGCACCTTTCTCTATGCAGCAGCATGAATGTGTAAACAGGGCCTTGCACTGGCTGCTCTGTGATGGATTTGACATTTTTGTCCCTAGAAGGCAGTCCTGGGTGTGTAGTTATCTGAGTAAGTCTGGGCAATCATGTTTAAGCGTGGTTCTTCCAAGCTGCAGATATTTATGGATGTTTGGGATTGTGTTAAGGATGGCACAAGCCCAACTCTTTCTGCCCTGAGTTCATAAAAATTCCCTGTGTAAAAGCATCCAAAAGATCAAAGCTTGGGAATTACTGGCTTCCATGAAGAACTGAACATATACTTAAAATCTATATATAGAGCTTCCAAAAAGAAGTAGGAATCAGTCTTTGACAAAAATGCTTCTCAACGGTGAAGACATTTGAGGTGCATCAAACCCAGTTTGGGACAGCTTCTTGAATAGGGTGCATTACATCTGCCACAAACAAACAAATGAACTCTGTAAGTAGCGCTATGTGAGTAGCACGTTACACTTTTCAGCTGATAGAAGCAAAATGACATACCAATCATCTTCTAACACATCTAAAAGTATTGCACCAAAGTCCTAATCCTCCTTTTCCTTTCTGTGTTTTCTGTTTACTTCATGAGTCACTTTTTGCCTGGTGACTAAATCCTGACTGGAGAAAAAAAAAAAAAATCACATAACCCAAGGAAGTTTTTTTATAAAATCTTTAGTGTGGAAAGTTCTGTTCTCAAATGCATGTCATCCAATATCTGCTGCCCTTTCCAGACTCTGAAGAAACAAGTTTACAGAGTGGAGACCCTCCTAACCACTATTTCACTCTCCCCAGCCCTCCATCTCACAGGAAATGATTCTTCTCTAAACTCTGACACTGCTGCTGCTGAAGAGCTCTTCAGTTCTGAACACGTTATTTTACCATTCACAGGCCTTTGAACTGTTGCTTTTAAATGTGGCTGTTGAATTAATGAATAATTTTGCCAGGTGTTAGAGCACATGAAGGGAATACCAGCCACACGCTTTGGTTGATCTGTGTTCATTTTTACATTACAAGATGTTTATTATGGTAAGATAAAAGGTCTGGCTCATTCCCATACCTTTAATATGGAATTCAAATAATGAAGACAGAGTTAGTAAAATCTTCTGAGAATGAATGAATAATTGTGATTTACAAAGCCAAAGAAAACAAATAATTTGTCTATATGCAAAACTCATTAAAAACACTGCTTATTTAATCTGATTTAGATTAAAGGAATAATGCTGTTATATCAGGTTGTCACTTCTTTTCTGATGAGAACTATGACATATCAGTGACTATAAAATGCATAAAAAATCGATAGGCTTCAGGTGTTGAGATACCTGAGGTGTCTGATTTTTTGGAGGAAGCTGAAAAAATATTTAGTTGTCATTCATTCGCTGGTAAAAGAATATCCATCTTTACACTTCTGGCTTTCCATGAACAAAAGCCACAAAGGACTTCTTCCAGGATGGACTGCTTTTCAGTAGTGGTGGTGGGGAAGCAGAAGAATTGTCCTTCTTTGAAGTTTTGGGCAGAGGCCTCACCTAAGCACAAACCTGAGTGGATGGTGGTATCAGAGATGGAATTTGGTTCTGGACTGTGCCTGGACTATTTGTGTTGCCATGACATGTTTGGAGGTCCTAGTCTCTCCTTATCCAGACTAACACCTTTGTGAGACATTTTTGTCCTATTCACATCTGGGTTACAGGCCAGTGTTTCACCTGTGTAGAAATCATGATACAAGTAACAGGGGAACAGGTTCCTCCAGAGTCTTTCTCCAGTATGAGGTCTGTAAGAAGAACTGAAGGATGCTCACTGTGTGAGCTGGCATAGATTAGGCCGCCGTGATATTACATTAAGAACTCTCCATGGACATCTGTCATGCCATTAATGGCACCACCTTAATAGTCCAGAAGGAACATTTTCTTCTAACAGGACTGATAAGATTTATCAGTACTTTTTGTTTTCTCCTGAGGTGTGGTCCACTTCCTGGGATGTCTGAATAACTGACAATATGTAGCATAGGACACTGACTATCCTGAGATTATTACCTTTCTTTTCTAGTGGCAAGGCATGGCTTTTGTGGCTGCTGATTTTTTATGCTACAGTTTCTATTTCTGTGCTACTGTTAGCCAGCTTTCCTGATGTGCTTTGTCATCATGACTGTTGTGCCACTGGATTTCAAGAGAGCAGTGACGGATTCACACTGCCTGCTCACTGGGGTGTCTTACCCCTGGCTTTCCCAAAGAGAAACAGCCTTGATGCTTGGGCAGCAAGAATCTAGCTGGAAGGGCCTTGGGTTATTGTGGTGAGGCAATGCTTTATGTGCTGTTGAGTAAGTGGCCTGGGGAAGTCTCCTAGGCTGAATCTCCATTGCACATCTCTCTGCAGTGTATAGGGTCTGACAGTCCTTCCCTAATCTGCTTGCAAAGCCAAATCTACCACATTCACAATTCTTCCCCTGGAGGATGACAGGACAGAGAATGAAACGTGCAACAAAAGTTGTTCTCATCAGAGCTCATCTTCTAGAGCCACAGAGGCAGTATAAGAAGCTACATAGAAAATAAACCTTACAGGGAAAGACTGAGAAAAGATAATGAAGAAATCTATGACCTGCAATGTTTGCCACATTATAAAGTTTATTATGATGTGCTCAGATCAACTGTTTTGCTATCCAGGGAATAATGCTTTCCCCTCTGCTGGTCTTAACCAACAATTGCTACTTAACACTGAGAAACAGGCATCTTAAGAAAAAGGACAGAGACAAAGAACCTCTTCTTGAATACACTGATATTAAGATAATGAAAGGTTTCAATGGTAGTATTATTAAAGGTTGACAATACTGGGTTTTATGATTCTCTTTATACTGTTCAGATAAATTAAATAAAACTAGCTCTTATCTGTACAGCTCCTAAAGCCACACTGTAACAATAGTCTCAGGATCATCTTCATTGAGATACCCAAAGTCAGGGCAGGTCTGTGAGGAGGGAGCTAATGTCAGGTGCTGTCTTTAGACTCCTAACAGAAGTGCCAGTAGGACCGAAGTGATGACCTACAAATTTCCTGTATGTTGCATGTATGTCAAATACAAAGAGAGACTAATCAAAATAACATGGGAAAGATAAAAATGACAAAACATGGATGGTGTAACACACTGATGCCTTAACTGATAACTCAATGTCAAAGATATGATGCATGTGTCACTCACTGTAAAAATGTCAGCATTCTTCAGCTATGACAAGTCCCAGGGACTGACTGACACATAGGTCAAATTGCAGATTCTGCTTCTTCAACATAAAGTGATTAAGTAGAGCTTAAAAAAACCCTTCAGATAAATTAACTATGTTTAAAACCATCTTCAGCTTCTCGTTGGTAAACACTGTTTCTGTCTACTAATATATATTGACAAAATTAGTGTTTTCATGCAATGTTTTATGCTACATTACCTAAACTCAATAAGCAACTAACACTCTGTTTTTTTGTTGCTAACAGTGGTTCACAATGTTTCACTACTAACTATGGGTGTCACAGAAATAATTTGACAAGCAATAAAAAGAGAAATGTTCTTTGGTGTAGTTTTTACGGTCTATTCTACACAGTCTCAGTCACTGAAGTGGAAAAAATGAAGATAAACAGCTTAACTAGTATGTTTACATGCATCTAACCAAGTATTTTCTTTTAAGATTTATTGAATTTTACATATAAATAAAAATGCTTTGATTATAATTTTGTGAATTTGAAGGAGCTTTGAAAGAACTGTCAAGTTCAGAAAGGAAAAAAGCTCCATTTTCTGACACCAAAACACGGTGAAAAAAAGGGCCATGCCTTTCTGATTTGTCAGTTTCCAGAATACTACATCTTAAGTTCTTCCTTAACCATTAAACTAATGGTGAGATTTTTGATTTCTAGGTGAAACTGAAAGAATCCCTTCAGATTTCCAGGACAAAAATCTGAAGCCATTTTAAGGAAGCCAATATTGCTTCAGCTCAAGGTACATATAAATATAAAATTCAGCAGGATGAATTGCTCTGATGTGCTGAGAGGATCCTAAAGCAGGGCACATCTGGCTGTTTATTTGCTAGAGTTCTGTAAGCTATTGTTAAAGTTTCACAGGTAAGAATTAAAACCCAGGAAAAACTGGAGAAAGGGTGATCATTCTTATCCCTTGCTTGTTACAGTGCAATGTTTAGTTAACAGTTTGTGAGCTACTCCTTTGAGCTACATGGTTTAATGCCCAGTGACTGCCTTGGAAGGAGAAGTATGAGAAGAAAGCAGATGTAGCTAACAGGATAAGTACTTAAACATCATCATAGTCCCTTTGCAACAACCAAGGTGACAGAACCTTTAAAGGAAGAAGAAAAAGAATCCCTAAAGATGTGTAGAAACCACTGGTGGAAGATATTAATGGGATCTTCTACAAGTGCATTGAGAAGAGCATGGGCTTTATATGCTAAGCAGCTCATATAAGAAGGGAATATACTTGGTTTTTAATCTCCATTCAAGTATTTCTATTAAAACTATTTTATAAAAAGTCCATATCTATCTATTACATTAACTCAATTCCCAATAGTAAACTCCAGAGTTCCTGGGACTCTTTCAGGACAATAATATGAGACTGACCAGCACCTAGGCAAAAAATCATCCTCTAGGGTGTACACATCTCTTTTTCAGGGCACAGTCTTTAAGAGGAAATCATATTCCTTAGCACTTCTTACCAAGTTATTTAATAGAATGTAATTGCCCCTTTACCTTATGTAGCACTTGCTCCAAAAGGTGATTTCGAAGAGCTCTTACTGACTGACATGGACCTCTTAGGAGTCAGCTTCAAGAAGGAAAGAAATGCCTAGGTGGTAGAATATGGGGGTTTAAGTATTTGGTGTCCATAGTGATGCCCTGCTAGACACACACACACACACACACACACACACACACACACACACACAGAAGAAGACAAATCAAAGACAATTGTCATGCCAAATATTAAGGAGCATTGGCAGTTAGCAGCTCAGTGGCCATCTGAAGAGATTTAGAACTTAGAAATCTAAACCTTGCCTGAGTGTCACTAAGATTTCAATGTAGCACAATAGAGGTATTGAGAAATACCAGTCGTTTGGGATATCCCAGCCAAGGTGGGATACCACACTGATGTGTCTGCCTGACATCTCATGCCTGAACCATCTCACTTGGGGCTTAGTTGAGCATCAGTGTGTGGTAGGTACTGTACCATCTAACGTTTTTTTAATGGAGAAGTACCTAAAAGTGTACTACACTGCTCTTGTGCTCCAAGGGAAAGTCATCTGTTGCTGTTACACAGCTTTACATTTTCCCTACTGTGATGATTCAACTGTAGCTGGCACACTGAAGGAAAGAAGCCAAATCTCCACTCATTTCCTCACTCTTCCCACTCACTCTCCATGAAGAAGAGGCATTAGCAGCTGTGCAGAATCACTGTTATGCTGCTGCCTGCTGCTACATGCAGCCCACACAAAATCTTGCTATTAGTAAATAAAATAAATGCCAAGATAATTTAAAAATGATAAAATAACTCTTAAGTGAACATTTAATACTGCTTGACAAATAGAGGCAAATTACAGTGACAAAGGTATCTACCTCACTCCTTAACTCATTGCTCATAACAATGGAAATGACTCCATGTTATGATGATGAGAATGTCAGACTTTAAGGTTTTTAAGGATTTGTAGGGGAAAAAAAACCTACCACAAACCTGCACAGGGGAAGAACCTCCTAACTGGGAGGAGAGTTGCTGAAACAAAGAGGGCTTTTTACACCTCCAGTCTCATGATAGACCCTGGGCAGAAGAGCCCTGTTCCTGATAGCCGTGACACAGACTGTCAGGACTGGAGGCACCATTCGGGTACTGCATGGCCTAAGGCAGAAAAACGTCCAGTGAAAGACACCACTGTCTCCAGAGCACCAGCTGCAAGGCTTTGCTACTCCTGTTTTAAGAAGGTCTTCTGCATATCCAGCCTTTGTCTCCAATTCATTTAAGGCTAAGGTAAACAGGTATTTTTGCTGTGCAAGTATGTTTCACGTACTTGAAGGCTGTTAGCTTGTTCCCCTGTCATTATTTCTACCAAAGTTTACCAAATTTCAACCAATTTTTAAAAATATATTTTCACAGGTTTTGCCTCTCCATTGCTGCTCTGCTTGACTTTCTGCTGTTGGTCCAAATATTTTCTGAACCGTGTTAATGAAAGACCAATTAGTATTACAGAAGTGACTTCATGAGTGATGAGCTGCACTGAAAACAACAGAAAATGTTCTCTTATTGTTGTCATCTTTAAGTAACCACTTCTTTAATTTCTTGGTTTGTCATGGGAAATGTGTTGTAATGAGTTGTACCTGATGTTAAAGGAGGAACTCACACATATCCAGAGGGATTTAGGAAAAATGATTCCCCCTTGCGTTATTGTTTTGGGCATTTAATTTTCTTTCAGAACAGAAGTAATTCCAATGATGCAGCTGAATAATGCTGATGCATTAATAATATTTAGTTAAAATAGTGAAGTCAGATATTTTTTTGTTTTCAAATTCTTCTGTGTGTTGGTGACATTTTCATAGAAACTCATACACAAGTCTTGAAAAAGACTTAGAGAAGATACCAGAAGAATTGCCTAACTGCAGGTACTTAAAGCAAACATCTTAAAATTTGGGGAGCCCCAAAAGAATGAGACTGCAATGAAATCTGGTTATTTAGAGGAGTCTGGTCTGTTTCCTGGGATAGCAGGGTAAATTCACTTGTTTCATGAAAAGTTAATTTGTGATTCTGTGAACACGGACCTAGAGATTAAAAATCTAATTAATACCAGTCAGTATGGTATCATGAAAAGTAGGTCTTGTCAAAAAAACCTGATAGCTTTTTTTGACAAGATTACAGGTCTGCTTGATAAAGGCAACTGTGCTGACATAGTTTACATGGATTTCTCCAAGGCATTTGACAGAGTACTGCATGATTAAAAATCTTAGGTTACAGGTGCAAGCTGGGTGGATTAAAAATTGGTTCAGTGACAGGTCTTAAAATGCAATTGCTAATAGGAAGGCATCAATGAGCATTACTGCCAGAGCTTCTAGGGAATGGTCCCTGGTCTCACTGCATCAAATTATTTTAATAATTTACATAGGAAAGTAGCTCCCAAACTTCTCTATTTGTGACTTTCTGTTTCACTCTGAATCACAAATACTTCCAGGTACATTAAAAAAAAAAAAAAAAAAGAATGTCTTGCAGGGCTGGTTCCTCTACTCTGTATTGTCTCTCACATACCCATGGCCTTATTTAACGGTTGCAGCACCATTAGAACCTGAATTTGGTTGCTGCCATTTTAAGTAAAGTCAAACAATGTTTTTAGTACATTATCAGAAGATGGAGTAAGGTGTAATCTACTTCTATGGGCTTTATGTGGCATGGACTCATTTAGAAACAAACAGCCTTTGGAAATCTAGTAATTAATATTGCTATATGAACAACTTCTGTCTATATTGTGGAAATCTGTCTTGTAAAATTCTGAGGAGATTAGTGTTGCCTTCACAGTGATCCTGCGACCAATGTAGCCCTCACTAATCTGAAATGTGAACTAAAACCCAAGAACTGATTTTTTTTTCCTTGATGAGACTTGTATTAAATCCTCGTGTCCAGCTTTGGTATACATGTTTCAGAAAAGGGGGCTGGGGGTGGATGGCACTCCAAAAAGCTAAAAAATGGAAGCACAGAAATATTTCAGAGATGGAAAAAAAAAATCCATGTAGTATCATTCTTGGGAAAGTGTATCCACTCTTTTTTTTTAAGCAAAAGGGTTGATATGCAACTTGATCACTCTCTTTACATTATCAGACATGGAAAAGATATTCCGTAGGTAGAAGCTATTCACTCTTTCAGACAAATGTATAATAAAAGCTGGAATACAAAGTTAAACTGGAAAAAATAGATTCCCTAGAAGTAAAGGTAAATAAATGCTGGAACTTCTTACCAGGGCAGGTAGCAACCTTTTTAGTCTCTGGAGTGTTTAAAATGGTCTTTTTGTGCAAGATAGGTTGTGTTCCTATTTCTAGGAAAGATACCATGTCCTGTATGAAGAGGCAATCCAGCCAAATACTGCAGCATATCTTTCTGCTCTCGGTCTATAGATTTTTGAATGAGGGAATAAAATTCAGAAAGACTTTTTCTTTTTTGGGGGGCAGGGAGAGTGTTAAATTTGGAGACAATCTGGTTCAGGTAGGGCTCACTGACATCAGCTGCAGACCCATGTGCTTTCCTACCATTTCTTTAAAACCAGGCCTATAAATCTGAGACACCTTCATGATATCTGAGATGAAGTGGCACCATTGTCTGCCAGATTCTGCTATTGCCTGTAACCAGCTCTTCAGCTATAAGGAGAGCCCCTTCTTGTGCACACTCCCTGGATGGCTGTTGGGTTTTCTTGCTGTGGGTGTTGACAGACATTTAGCAGTTAAGCATTTTCACTGTGCCTAGGCCTTATATTAGGAATCATCTCCTTAGGCTGAATTAGTCACAGAAACTGAACCACCAATTAAAAAAAAAAAAGTCTCCCCGACTGCTTTGTCCTTATCCAAAGCAAGGTCTGCCACTCATACCCCTCTTCTGCCTTTCCCACCATGATTAGTGTTTCCCATCCTTTCTATAGGAATCTAGGATGCTTTTTACTCTCAGCACCAGGGGCTCCCATTCCTCCTGGGAAAAGAGCCATTCACTTTGGTGTGGTGTTTGTGGGCTCCTCTCCTCTTCCACAGGCCCTTTGGCCTGTGAAAAATACCTAAGAAAGAAAACTCTTCTTAACAGACATCACTTTGAACAAGGATATAATTTAGTTTAACTAATGGATTATAGAAATGATGGGGAGTGAGAGAGCAAAAACAATATTATTTCATTCTCATTATCACTGTCCTTTAAGTGTTGCTGTAGAACATTTACCCTGAACTGACTTTTAAACAGTATACTTGAAAATACATTATGCAGACTCTACTTCTTCCACTTCTAAAAGAAGAAAGCAAATACTTGTGGCTCTCCAACCAGGGTAATGCCAGGTCCTTATGCAAAGAAGCAAGGGAAGAACAGCAAACCAGAGACACTGAGGATCAAGAGTAAAACGCATTTCTGAATACAATTACCAAGAGCGCATTCCAAAGAGAAATTCAGTACACAGATTGATGTGACTCTGGACAACACTGTGTAGATACTTCACATGCATCCTGTCATCTAATTATCTTGGGATCTTTGCTTGGTGAAGAGAGATGACAAACTAGTACATAAACATAAACACCAGGCACACTTGTTGTGCCATTAGAAAGTCATGAACATCTTCGTTTGGTACAAGGATGCAATTAGAACACATTTTGGATACATCAACTTAATTCAAATTTTACTGCTCTCTCTTCCTTCTTTCAGTGCTTCTATAATGTTCAACACTCCACTTAGTAAGGAAGTCCAGCCCCTAAAACCTTTCCTGCTGTACACAGACCTGCCTTGTGGCTGGGTAGCAAAATTTGACTGGAAATGAAGAAAATCCTTGAAGAGGTATGTGCTGTTCCTTTGAAATGTGAGTCAGTTTTGATTTGGTTCATGTTTACAAACTTGATTCTACTTCTATGAGAAAGCCTGACCAAAACCAAAGCATGAAGGCTTATTTTTCAGGAAGTTGAAATAAGCATAACTGCTTTCTCCTGTTCACGTCATGATATCAAGAAGCAATAAGCGAAACAGCTTGGAGGAAATATTCTCCATCTCACCTAAGCAGATCAATTACCTGCAGCAGCTGTGCTACAAGAAAAGCTGGAGACTATTTTTGAAATTCATGAGTAATGTTCAGTAATGTTGCAGTCAGGCACCTCCTGTGGGTGTCTGCCATGCAAAAGTCTACATGGGAGGAAGGTGTTTAAGCTCTTGTTGTACATAGGGTGTACAGTCAAAAGAGCCTAGACAATGCTTTGGGTGAACAATGCACTTGTCATTTTTAGGTGGCCTAGATTCTAGACTGCATCTCATCTACATCTACAATACTCTGAATCTGGAGTTTCTTCTATCCTAGAGCCAAACAATGGTGGTGAAAGGATTGATAAGAAGGCAGGAAGACTTGGGTTTATAGATCTAGTTTTGAACAGCGGAACTAAAAGTTAAGAAAAATTAAAATGGTTGCTTTTCTTTTTTTTCTAGCAACTAGAAAATACATGACCTTCATGTAAACTGGTAATTATTTATTTACAGCTCATTCATGTATTTCGTATTAATAGCACTATATTCCTGATAGGATAGAATGCTATGCTCCTAAACAGTGAACTTTCACTATGTGAAGGCCTCTGCAGTGAGTGATTTTTATGCTTTTCTGACTATAGCCTCTCAGAGCACATTCCATCTGCTCTGCTGAGTTCAACACCCACTTGGATTCATTTGCCCTCTAGTATCAGTGCTGGAACTTTGACATGTAGTTACACGATGATCCAGCCAAATAGATGAGGCACAGCAGGAAGCAAAGGAGGAGTGGATATTCTGCAAAGAAAACCTCAGTAGGGGGAGATGCTCAGGCTGAAGTATGCATTTCATTGTTCTTCTAGGCAAAAATTAGAAACAATCAGGAAAAGATACTGCTCCAAGGTTGCACACTCTGTCTGGGAAAGGCCAGGGTACCCCCATCTCCTTGGTTAGCTCTGCTGGAGCCCTGTGAACTTGAAATTATTTTGGTTCATGTTAGAAACAAAGATTAAGCTCCAGTTTGGTTCCTTACCTCCCTGCAATGCCCTACAACTTTCCTTGCCAAGAACAAGAAAAGAAACATTCCCATCCTCTGACATTTCCATCTAGACTTCAGCTGAAGTCACACTCATTTGGTGAGAGCAGCCCAGCAGCCTATTGGACATTGTGAAGGCTACCTCTCCCTTTCCTTCCCCCTCCTCTAATCTCTGCTAACATTTGCCATTTCTAAATAACCCTGCAGAACAGGAAGCTGCACCCAGGGTAATGGCAGTGGTTGTTGCACTGAACACCTGGAGGGCCACAGGGCAAAACAGGTCAATGGGAAAAAGCAGCCAGGCAGGAGATGTTCTGCTGATTTCTCACAGTGATGTACAGTGATGTAACTTTTAGGAAGGCATTGTCTGGGCCTTCAATAAGAAAACTTCTAGTTTCCAGTTTGGTTTTGTTTGTTTTGGGTTTTTTGGTTTTGGGTTTTGGTGTGGTTTTTTCATTTTGTTTTGTTGGGGTTTTTTGGTGGTGTTTTGGTTTATTTTGTTGGGGTTTTTTTGTTTGTTTTTGGGTTTTTTTTGTTTGTTTTTGTTTTTTTTTTTTTTTTTTTTTTTTTTTTTTTTTTTTTTTTTTGTGGAAGCAGCTGTGGTGCCTCCTGGGGCCTCTTCTGAAGTTAGTTTGTAATGGAATATTAATAATGAAGTATCTGTCTAACTGCAGTCACAGTTTTCTTGTGAATTATTTCACAAGACATTTTATGTCAAGACAACTTGCAGTTACTGATCTTAGATTTTTTTCAATTGACATTTTCTCTTTTTAACCACAAGAAGTGGGGTGAGATATTTTTGCAGCTGTGTCTAAAATAAATACCACTTGGATGGACTCTACATAGTGTCATAGTGTTAAAAAAACCCCAAACCCCAAACCCTAAAATCTGAAACACAGCACACTTCCTTACACTTGCTTGCTTGTCATGGAAAGTAAATGGGCCTTACAAGAATGAAAGCAATCACTTGCACATGCACATTTAAGTAGTTTATTCTGCAGAAACAGAGGATTCTGTTGCTGCATGGTTCAGTTCTGTTCTTGATGACTACCACCTTCTTGCAAGAACATGTAAATATTGCTCTGGAAGTGCTGCTGCTTGTCTCTGGAGTATGGACTGGACAGTTGGCTTCTGGGTGACAAGAACTCGGTTGAAATTAATTTTCCTTACAGTTAAAGTTGATAATAACCTTGTCCACGAGCATATATTTGCAGACAACAATTGTTCTAAGCTCTCAGCTCAACCTTTAGCAGTAATCTGGTATGTGGTTAACCAAATCCTTTCTGCCATCTAGTCTTCCTCCTTCTGGCATTTTACCTTGATTTCATTCACATGGGGAGGGTTTAAGTGCAGCAAAAAATGCATAATGTACCTTTTTTTGTAACCATCTAGCCTTTGTTCAGTTCCCCTGTTGCTGTCTTCTGTCACTTCAGACTATTAAATTATTCTTTGTTCTGCCAGGAAAACTGAGGCAAGTATTTCAGGGACAACTTCTTAGCAAGACTCTCCTCTACACTATTTATCTGTGTTATTCCACACACATGGAAACAGTTCTGTTTTTCTTCTCTACCCTATTCTTTTGCTCTTCATAAGCCACTTCTGAAAGTGATACTTAAAAGAATCAGCCAAAAAATAGTGGTTAAACAGCTCTGTAATGACAGCAATCATTATTTATTGATTTATAAAAGGGATACTTGAAAATTATTCAGAATCATCAAGCTGTGACATTACTAACCTGTGTAATGAATAGGAACCCACTATTCTTTCTTTCTTTCTTTCTTTCTTTCTTTCTTGCTTTCTTGCTTTCTTTCTCTCTTTCTTTCCTCATTTATGCTCACCTGTGTCTTGGATCAAATTAGAAAGTAAGCTCTTCAAATCAGAGACTGCATCCTCCTATATCTTGGGGACTGAGATAGCAATAATTGTGAAAAACTGAGGTTATGTATAACAGTTATGATTCATTGGAGGCATTCATAAACTGTGAATAATCAGAATTAATTATGTACTCTGGGTCAAGAATGATACAGCTTGTGAATTACCAGAACATTAGAATGACCAGAACAAGCTTGTACCATCCTCTGCAGGAAGAGTTCTCAGTAGTGGTACTGAGGAGGGAGGCAGAGAAAAAAAAGTGAAATAGGAAGAGGATACTACACCTTTGTGTGGCAGCCTGTTTAGTGCATAAAAGTTTTGAAAAATAATGAACACCAAATGTGGTATCTCTGTTTCAGCTCCAAGAAAGAACACAATTAATTCTCTTACCCTGACTGGAAGGTAGCCAATGCATCTATCAGCCTGAAAGATGCTTCCCATGCCCTCCAGTGCCAAATTGTGTGCAGGCTGACATACACCTGTTACACTGCTGCTGCTCCTGTTCCCAAACACAGCAGCAGAGAGTATGGCCAAAAGACCCTGTGAAAATTTGCACAGGCAATCTGCAGTATTCCCACTTTATGCACCCTTCAGCTATCTCTTGCAATGAGATTGTGGCACATTCCTTTCACTGAATTTCCTGAGGTTTAAACAGCAGTTCAGAATCTGACATAATTCCTCATGTTAGACCTTCATATGGGAAGTAAAAAAATGGACATTCTTTTTCTGGAAAGAATACTGGTTTTCACCATTGAAAGGAAGATCAGGAAATGGTTGTCAATCCCATGTGATTAGGGGAGAATGCCAGGCTAGGTACAGTTCATAAACTTGCTGTGTCTGATAAAACTTTCCCCGAAGAGAAAAAATGGGCCCCATAGGTGTGGAGGTCCCATGTTGGAACAGCATGGGGCAGAGTTGGCTTATTGAGGGTCTGGTCAAATCTAACATTGACCAAAAAACCTACATATCATTCATACTCTCTGAAATGACATTGGGTCTGGGAACAACAATCATTTTTACAGGGTTTCCATTGGGATTATAGATTGTGAGAGGACCAAAAAAAGAGGAAAACCTCCCATAGGAGAAATAGTTTCTCACTGTAGATGCATACTTTATGATAGCAAAGTTTTGCCCTACTCACTAAAAAAATATGCATCTGTATATACGAAATATATATCAACTTCTTCCCCCTTGTCAAATCCTTGAGGCACATCTGGCTTTCCACTCATAGAGGCAAATTCTGTGTTAGGTAGTAGTATTAGCTTTCCTACAAAATTCAGCATGGTGAGGATTTGTTCACACACTAGAACATATTGTCCTTGCTAACACACTACATAGCATATGTCTGTTTGAAGTGATTTCTTACTCATTTTGGAAAATACTCTGGTTTCATCTGAAACTGCAGATCTGTCAACTCAAAAACATTGTACATAAATATTTCCCTAACTTTTAATTGAAATTCAAATAAAATAAGTTTCTGTTAGAAATGTTCATAATTTCTGTCAGCATACTTGGTAGTCTTCAGGAGAATTTGTTGTATGTATATATGGATATATGTATGTATCCCTGTGTGTGTGTGTGTGTGTGTGTGTGTGTGCGCAAAAGGTTTATTTATGTTATGAAAAAGTGATAAAAAATTTTCAGTTGGCCAGATGTATATCTAAGTAAGATAATGGATATGTGTGCCACATGGTAAAAAACGTAAGGAGATTTATTTTTAAAATCACTTCTAAAGTGACTGTTACTTTGTTATAAAGAAAAATTTTTAGATTTTGGTGATTTGCACTAGTCAAGCAGAACTATCTTCACTCAGGTAGCAAGTATTTTGTATATGGAAAATTTTGTAGCCAAATTCTTTTTGCTTGCTATTGAAATAAAAAGTAGTTTTGCTGACTAAATTGGAGTCATGCAATGGCAAATGGGAGAAGAAGAAATTTGACTCTGGGAAATATCTAGAAAATTGAAATATATGAAGGCATGCAACTATACTTTTAAAGAAATAACTTACAAAATGCACTGTGTTTGCTCAGTAACACCTTAAAGACACCTTTAGTCATTAACTGTGAGGGAGAAATAAGTCACTGTGTCTCAATA
The DNA here is from genome assembly GCF_027887145.1 of Ammospiza caudacuta. Taxonomy (NCBI): domain Eukaryota; kingdom Metazoa; phylum Chordata; class Aves; order Passeriformes; family Passerellidae; genus Ammospiza; species Ammospiza caudacuta. The sequence goes on from NC_080594.1 coordinate 95,791,561, forward strand.
ACAAAATACAATGCATAGTGTCAGGACTGACACCATGGTTAGTCATTTTGATATAGATAGTTATTCTGCAGATTTTTCCTCAACTGTGGTATGGTTTTAGCAATGTGATACACCTAATACTACCAGCTATTAATATGAACTTAATATGAATATGTCACTTGGAGACTCAGCAGCAAAAGCAAATTAATGAATACTTCTGATATTGTGTTTGGTCAAATGACTTCATTTTTAATAGGAAAAGATTAAAGTCAAAGCCACAGGATAGGTGGTATTTACGCCATTAATCAGAAACAGGAAGACAGTTGAGCAGGTCTGGGCTTGGTTGGCAACTAATATATTTTATTTTAATTACATGACATTGTATATCCACCAACATGCTGATATCAGTGAATGGATCCATACTGAACCATTGAATTACCAGACATCCAATTGAAGGAAATACTTAAAAGTTTGGCTCCTATTATTTTCATCAAAATATAAACAACAGGAAAAATAAAGGAGTGGATAAAATTGGACTTGTTCATCTACTACCAAGAAATATTGGGGTTTGTTTGGAAATCTGCAGCTGCAGATATCTTGGCCGTGCTTCTGACCCCTTGAGCACCTATTGATCTGTGATCATATTTTAGTCACAAAGGTTCCTCCTGGACTCAGATCCCAGTCAGAGAGGTGAAATCCCCTGGCATATGGAAGAATAACCCCCACGTGCTGAGCACCCCCTTGCCTCTCTTGCCACCACCGCAGCCTTGAGTGCCCCATAACAATTATGCTGCACATGAATAATTTTTTAATGTTTGGCTCAATACACACAGATTCTTTAAACAATAATAATAAAAAATTCCAGCAAACATCATCACAATCTGGAAATCTCTTTCTTAACTTAGAAAACGGTTTCTTAATGGCACAGGGGGAGAACACGACAGCAAGCTTGACAACATAATTAGAAGATTGTTACAAGGAAAGGGAAAAGCATTCTTTATACAGCTCTTACTACTTTCAATAAGATTATTCTCCCTGAATAGCTAATCAGCTTTTCTAGCTTCCCAAATCCATGTGCTTTAAGCTGCTCTCACAGATCTTCTTAGTTGCTAAATGGCAAACAGTGACACCTCCAAAAGGGAAATTTAAAGTGTTAACCAAATGTGAGCAAACAGCATGATGGAGACTGCAGATAAAGAGATCTTTGGCAGATTAGAAGCAATTTAAGAAGATCACACTGTCACACCTGGGTTGACAAGAGCTGACAGGGTTTGTTGATCTCTGCTCCTATCTCCAATTTGAGTGTCATGTTTCAACAGAAATGAGAGGAACACACATAAAAAAATCTTTTTAGTACTGAACATTGGCTCCACAGCAAGTGTTTATGGCAGCTGAAACAAAAAGGAGCTAAAGTAGATGAAAAGATTAAAATAAAACTGTTCATCTCTAAGTACACAGTACTTCTCCCTAATGCCGAGTATCCCATTCTCTCCCTTGACAGAACCTCATCCCAGCCACTCACCACCCACTTTGATGTGTGGAGGCTTTTTCTGTTGGCAAAATCTTCCAAAATAATAAAGATTGAATTAGAACTAGGAAACAGGAAGGGAAAAGCAAGCAAAAAAATCTCTGTAACAATAACATTGAGGACTGGTTTTGCATTGCTAATGACACAACTTATTAAAAGGCTGACTTTTTTTCCTGAAAGTCAATTACCAGGCATTTATTTACTGAGACTTTGGTGCTCTCTGCTTTCTATCTCTGTCAATACAGAAGCCCTCTTCAGCTGAACTTTTTCACCTTTGTAAATTTTAGAAATATTATTAATATGGATCCTCATACAGATTCCCTTAAAAAAAATTATTACTCCCCTCTAATAGAGAGCAAGAGACACATGAGGGTCCCCAAGTGCCACTGAACTCAACATGAAATAAAAAAAAAGGAGTAAAGAACCAAAATGTATCTGGACATCTATAGAGAAACACAGCTGGGAAATTAGTATATCTGTTTTCTGCTGGGCCTCACAAGCAACACTCCAGCAAGCTTCAAATGGCCTTAAAGTGCATATAAATACAATTTGGCATCTTGGGGAATCAAGTGCATCTAAAACTCTAAAGTTTTAGAGTATTCTAAAGTTTTAGATCGAATACATCTAAAGTTCAAGTAAGTGTCTCCATGAACACTATCCAGCACAAAACCCTTCTGGGCAGATAAGGAAAAGGAATCTAACAGTCCTTAAACTAAAGATACTACCTTGAGACAAGAAATGCACTGAACTGTGAATAGGGGGATGTGGTGGATCTCTAAAACGTTTTGGGGTAGATGTCACCCTCTGCAGAAACAAGTTGAACCCACCTTTGCTTTTCAAGGTTTGGATTCAACTTTGTGCTAATCTATTTCAAATGCAGCTACTGCTGACCAGGCCAGTTGCAACTTTTTCCCATCCCATGACTCTTCCAGGGCTGTGCAGCTATGCTTTGGTCCAACCATGAATGGCTGATTAGTTTTCCAGTTGTTCATCAAACAGATCCAGGCCACCACATGGTCATCATCCAATGGGTCAGGACTCTTGGAAGTGGATGGAAGGGAAATGGGTACAGTGCCATCCTTTCTACCATTAGATCATTGTCACCATGGTCACCATGGTATGATATTGCACCATGAAAGGTTTCATGGTCAGATGAAGACAGTTTAAATCCAAGGCTCCACTAGAACAGGGAGCTGCACTTCCTTCGAAATAAAGGTGTATGGTCATGGATTCTCCCTTGTTACCTGCACAGGTGGCTTTTTGTAGCCATGACATGGAGGGGTCACAGAACTTCTCTGAACTTTCTTCCTAGGTAATTTTAATATGTCATGTTTTCACAGGCAGCTGTGTGCACCTTGCACCAAGAGGGGAACACAGGTACACACATGTCCAGCCAGGAGCAATGGTAATGAGAACTGATTCTTCAGTGGAATTCTAGCCACAGCTGATCACTAAACTCAGGTAACTGTATTCTGTAATTACAAACAAGTGTTAATTAACCTGGGTCCATTACAAGACAATAGCTGAGGAAGCCATTATCTCTCTTAAAAGAGACCAAATTCCAATGTCATGCTCTGCTCTGTTTTTCAAGACCCAAGAGTTTTTTATAACTTGGTCCTTTGGCTACTGCTACTGACATCAGTGAGCACAAGCGTGATCTTGGGAAAAAAGGTCCTTAATGCAAATGACTTTTTTTTTCTGCTTAATATCTCTACAAAGACAGTGCAGACAGTACATTTCCTCACTGTGTGAGCAGACAATATGAAATTTAGTCATGCCATCTAAATGGGGAATTAACCAGTGATCACAGGAATGGAGGGACTGATGGAGAGCTGGCACCGTCAGTCATCTGCAGCAGGACTTTAAGGCCTAATTTTCCCAAGAGAGAATGCACTTTCCAAATTGCAGTGCAATTTTCAAAAAGTGGGAGCTGAATATTTAAATGCCTGCTTCCTCCGCACCCAGCTGTGCTTTCACCTAAAGTCAATTTGGAAACAGCAATAAAAAACATTTTGCATGTAGTTTACACATTTAATGGCATCCCTAGCAATGCAAAAATCCTTCTAACCACAGTTATTTTATTTTTGATACACAGTGTAGAACCCAATTAATATAACATATTAGAAATATTTGTATCCCAGGCCTTGTTCCAATATCTAATCTTAAGATCATATAAGACCAGTAAAGCAATTATGAATAAGGCTCAAAATACTACTACATTTCATTCAAGCAGTTATAAAACTTATTTTGTTTATTAATGGGAGCTTTACTCCAACATGCTTTCTCTTCCCTCCTGACATGATGTCAGAAGGACCTGAAAAGTAGGAAGATTAGCTGCCTAATTTAAATGGGCATCAGCATGTTGGTTAGATAGAGTCTGGAGAGTGAATCTGAAGATATGAATCATGACTGATTGAAGTTGTCTTGGCAGATAATCAGAAAAGGGGTATTTCTGCCCCTCACCTCATAGTGAACTCAGGCTGCAGGACTTTGAACATTTTCATTTAAAATGAAATACAGCAAACCAAACAAATATCAGCATTAGTGTTTGCCAAAATAGATGTGAAACAAGGTATTGCAGGTCACCACAAGTAATGTCTAAGAGGTGGGCTTGAGGAAAGAAATGTTTTATTCTGAAATTTTGCTAATACTATTGAAATCCTTTTTAGGTGTCAGATACAGAACCTAGGGGAACAATGCAAACTGCAGAGCATACATTTGTTGCTCTCCTTTTAGCTGTACTGTTTCCCAGCTACAGCGACAAAAACATCACATTAGGACAATATATATTTTTCAGAGAAAGCATAAGGCTTCTCAGTTCAGAAACTACAGGATACCTGCTAAATTGTGGGGCAGGAGAGGTGGTGGCTGTGATGCTTTCACACCTTCCCACGACACTGGCTGCTGGCAGGCACATCACAGTGCTGGCAGGCAGAGCAAGTGCTGCTCTGTCCCCAACAAAACATGCTAATTGCCAGCCAGTGGATTTGATCCAGCTGTTGGCAGGTGTTTTGGGTGCATTTATGAACACAGCTTTTGCTCAGAAAAAGTAGAAAGATGGTTTTTCAGGATGGGGAAAAGGCAGAATTATTATGAACCATTCAGAGGCAAGAGATATAAACCACTGGCAGTGCAATATCCCCCTGTCCATGGAAGATGTCTGAGGCATTACTGGGAGCCATGTGTGGCTCTGCTGAGCTGCACACCAGAGTCTCACTCATCCTCTTGTTCATCCTCTCACAACCAAATTCTCCCTGGACATCTGTCAGGAGTGACAGAGGTTCTGGAGGTAATGCGATTATGTGAAGGTTAGGCTGAGGATATTAACTAACTACTCCAGTTTTTTGGCTTCACTGTACATCTAACAAAGCTGTTGCTGTTAGATTACCCTGTCCCCTAGTCAATTATATTAATATTGACAAAAATAATGCAAGACTGTATCATTTTTGTTCTTGCCAGCTGAAGAGACTATAATGGACATTATATTTATGTGTTTTCCAGATCTTCTGAAATAAACTAGTCTATCTTTTTAGACAAGCAGCTTATCTTGGGGTTCTTTGAATGTTATTTATTTTAAAAGTATAAAGTATATAACTAAGGAAAGCCACAAATATTTCACAGCTAACATAAAATAAGAAGATGGATAATTTATTTCAGCTGTTGGCTTCCAAATAATACTTTTTTTACAGTTTTAAATACATTATTTTATAATATGAAGAAACAGTCTAAGGTATAAGAAGATTAGCTGAATATTACATTGATAATGAATATGTTACATGAGTTCCTACCCTGAAAGCAAAGCAGGTGAAAGATTACCACAATGAGAAGAGAAAACTAATCAGTCTAACACTAAATACACATTGGTACCAGAATCTGAAACAAGGGAAAGGAAAGAGAACAAAGATTATCCAATCTGTTTCCCTGCAACTGTGAGATTATCCACTCTATGCTTTTGCCAGTGCTAGAGACTTTTGACTTTTTAGTGTCTTTATAATTTTCTCTTTCACAGCCTAATAAAAGTGAGGATTTTCCTTGCAATAGGCATTTTAAGTGTTTTATTTATAGTGTTAATTACAAAATTAACAGTAACCACAAGAAACACTTGGATATTTATATCCAAATCAGTGGGTATGTGAATGTTATGTCATTCCCTGATTTTCCTGCACTCTGTGTATCACCTTGGTCATGGTTTAATCCAGCAGTAGTTTATATATTTATGTTTATTCCTCAGTCCCCCCAATCTTTTAATCAGCTTTGTCATTCTTCCAAATTCCCTTCAGATTGGCATCCTCTTTTTCGCTAAGTGATGGCCAGAATTGACTTGACTTTTCCAGAAGGATTCTGAGAAGTTCTTTTGGAAAAAGGATGCCTTTGAGTAGACAGTCCAAAGTAGTATTCAGTATTATCCCATCACTATGGTAACAAAGTGTTCATCACTACACCTTCCACTCCATGGTTTGGGGTATTTTTCCACTTTCTGTGTTTTTCCTGCATATTGAGTCACGTCTCTCAAATTATTATTATTTACAGTGCAATCAGTCACATTTTCCTAAGACAAATCCATATTATTTCCATGCCATGCTAATGTTTTCAGGGTCTATATGGTTCTTTCATTATTTCTTTGTTTTGGCAGTTTGTATTTCTAAGAGTAGTAGTGCTAGATGAGGAGCTTGTACCATCTCTGAGAGCTTTGCAGGAGTGCAGTCGCTCAGAAAGCAAGGAAATATTCTCACCCCCCTGGATAATCTCACCAGCTAATTAATAGAATTGCTGTATGATTGTCTACTTCTGCTCATGGGACTAGGAACTTCTGGAACAAGGTAAACATGTAGGAATTGTGGTTTGTCCTGATGATTTTCAGGGAAATGTTCTTGTACCTCTCCATCCATGTGCTTATAAGCCCTTGCAAGGGGTATTGATGTTCTCAGCTTTACTCCTTTCATGATCCTTGCTAAAGATAAAAACTGGGGACTCATCTCTGAACCCACTGAAAGCTGAACCATCTGTGTGACAAAGAAAATGCAAACTGGATATTTGCCATGACAGATTTTGTGAAAAAATCACGTTTTGGTTGGGGAGCTATCAGCCAGCACATCATATATGCCAGATTCCAAACCAAGTTCCTAAAGATGTCAATCATGCAGGGATGTTTTCTGACAGAAGAACACAGTGACTAGGACAAATTCTACAATTGTCTCAAAAGTGTGATTGACAGAATACCAAAACACAACTTACACTTTGTGATGGGTGACATTAATGCCAAAGTAGATGTGACAACTAAAGAATGGAAGGAGCAGCAGGGAAGTCTGGCAGAGGGACGTATCAACCAAATCCAAGGGACCTTGATACTGTGTTTTGTGTCTTACTGTATTCTCAAAAGTTACTTTTTCCTCCTAAAATGGCAAATATAAAATGAACAAGAAATTTGCCAGACAGAGAGAAAATCCCAGGATATTGCAAAACTCTATTCTTTTTGTCTTTTAAACAGACCAATAACATTCATATCGATTTAAGATCCAAACAAACTACGCAAGATGCAGTGACTTACGAAGCATTTAAAACCAAAACAAGTACCCTTGAAACCCAAGAATAAATGGTCAAGAAAAAAATGCCATACAAAGAAAGGAATGATTTGTTTATCTATGCAACTTGCTACTAGTCACAGAAGACCTCAAGAAAGAGTAAAATCAAATGTACAGCACAGAACTTGCGGGATTTGCCAGTTTACCAGAATAGACACGTATAGAACAAAACCAGGTCAATATGACATAGCAAGAGATAATGATCTGCTGCAGCATTAGAGAAGAAACCAGGCATCTTTGAAAAGAAAGAAAGAAAAAGAAAGAAAGAAAGAAAGAAAGAAAGAAAGAAAGAAAGAAAGAAAGAAAGAAAGAAAGAAAGAAAGAAAGAAAGAAAGAAAGAAAGAAAGAAAGAAAGAAAGAAAGAAAGAAAGAAAGAAAGAAAGGAAAGAAAGAAAGAAAGAAAGAAAGAAAGAAAGAAAGAAAGAAAGAAAGAAAGAAAGAAAGAAAGAAAGAAAGAAAGAAAGAAAGAAAGAAAGAAAGAAAGAAAGAAAGAAAGAAAGAAAGAAAGAAAGAAAGAAAGAAAGAAAGAAAGAAAGAAAGAAAGAAAGAAAGAAAGAAAGAAAGAAAGAAAGAAAGAAAGAAAGAAAGAGGAAGGAAGGCACTGGAATGGTTTACAGTACAGTGGAGTTAGTCTCTAATCAGACAGACAGCTCTCCCTGATGTGTTCATTCTTGCTCAGCTCAGTGTTATACATCCAGCAAAGAAAAATGTATGCCAGTGATAAGTGAATGTTGGTTGTCACTGCCATCTGAACCAGCTGAATGAACCACATAGACCTTTTCAAAGAACTGCTGAGGTTTCACATATCTCACCCAAGGACCTTTACCAGCTGCTGGCCTAAGCAAAAAGGAATAAGCAACTCATTCTAGCACATCCAGACATGCAGGTGATGCCTCAGGTTCACAGCCACAGCCAAAAGGCTGTTTGTCTTTTTATGTCCTCTTTTTCCTTCTATTACATAAGCTTCAACACAAATATTTAATTCTATCACATCAGCCTGATGTGGAATATTGTGTAAAAATTTAATGTTGATGTGTCTAAAACAAAAAAGTATATTAGTTCTCACATGACTGGATACCTTGCAGTAGTTCAACTAGTGGTGCAAGCTGCTGAAGGGCTATGGATGAAGAAATGTCATTTACAGATGCCAGCTGGCAGGTCATCAAGTACCTAGAGACCACCTCAACTTTCAGTAACAGGAAAAGCAACCAGAAGCTCTCTACAGAGTGCTACTGGATCTATTTTCCTTAAACATTTCCAATACGAAATTTCTTCCCTTAGTAATTAATACAAATGATTATTCCTTTGGGCATAACAATGCAGGCATTTAAAGCTGGAGCTGGAGATGGTTTTCCTCCCATGGAATACAATCTGTGTGTGTGCATGTATGCAGACTTGCTCAACTATTTTTGTACAGCTATCACTGCCTGACCAAAGACTTTTTAAGCTTTGGCCAGTCTCAGTCAAATTTGGCAGAGATTACAGATCTGAGAGTTACAGGTTATTAGGAAACAGAAATGGAGAAGGATGATTCCTGCTCTCTGTAAAGTCTCCTATGTGCAATTAATGGACACTAAGCAATTTTCTTCTCAGTTAAGATTTCTATTCTGGGTAGATTTTCATGTTTTTGTTGAGGCACAGACCACAAATGTCAAACTTCTGTATATTTTGAGACTTCTTCACATCTCTCCTATTTGGATTCTCTGGTGATTATAAAGAATGTTTCTAAACTGCATTTATTAGTATAATTAATTTTAAAAGTCAATTATCAAGGACACACACATTAGAAAGAAATGCTCCAGTTTTCAAGAAACAATTTCTTTATATTAGATAACATTACTTTTTAACTAAAAGCACTTAAAAGGATAGTAAGAGAACATGCTAAAACTGAAAAAATGGTTACTGGCTAACCAACATTCTCATTTGGAAAGTCATACCATGCAGATTTCCTAATTTCAGACAGTTTCAAACTTTGTAAGGAAAATGCTCCTAAAGCATTCAAGACTCTCCCTCTTTATCTTCACATAAAGATTTCTTCTCTGGTGTTAGTAAAAAAGCCTCCTGTGAAAATTTTTCTCCTGCAAAATTCTGGTCTGTGTTCAGGCATTAACAGGATTAATATGGAATGTGAGCCACTCCACTTGAGAGCCAGCACCAGGAATTCAGTCAGATGAGTCTGAAGTCTCTATCATAAAAGCTTGAGCAAATCTCAGAGAAAGGTTCCTGTGTGTCTGCCCATGATGAAGTCCAATTCAAATACAACAAAACTTAAATTTCTCAGTTAAGTTCAGTTAGTCATGGCAAGATGATAAAACATTATTGGTATTCACTTAATAATCGACACTGGGTTCCACCTCTGGTGTTAAGCATTTTAACTTCCAGTGCAATCCAAACCATGATCTCCTGATTACCTGTGCAGAAGTTCATCTGGCTCTTGGGCTTGCTTTCGGCATTTTCCCTCAGCAAGGACTGTGGGCATTATGGAAAAGGTGGCACCTTGTGTCAGGGTCTGAACCTGACGAGATGGAAAGGACTCAGGCTGCAGCCCAGGCTGGGCTCCCTGCTCCACAGCAGAGCCTGCAGGCATCAGGGTGACATGAATGCAGATGTCCCCCTAAAGAAGCATCCTCTCCACTCCACACAGTGTAGATGCAGTCAGTTTTAAGAAGCAGTGTGTCATACAACATGAAGAAGGCTGGTAGGAATTAGCTTTATGTCTCATTCATTTCAGTCCTGAATTATTTTACACAGTTGTTATTTACAGTCTAAGCCTTTAAAATTTTAGCCAGCAATATAATTATGAAATAAAGATTAATTATAGAAAACTTCAAGAGGAAAAAGCATCTTTCTTTTTTTTTTCTTCAAAGGAAATTGCTAAAAGCAATGATCTCAAATCCCATCTTTTCACAAGCTATTATAAAGGAGAAGGCTCCAAGCTGCAGTGGCCTTACTCATGCACAGACCGGAGGATTTACATTAGCTAGTGTGTTTTCCTTCACTGAATATGTTTACAGAAGGGGCAGCTGTCAGTTCTGAATTGGTTTCCCTCAGAATTTTTCAATGTTCAGAGCAACCACTGCAGTCTCAGATGTGAGCTAACTCAGAGAAATTTACATTTACAGGGAAAACCCATCTGCCATCAGCTGGGTGGAAAGGTTGGGGTGTCTGTTATGGCATACACTGCTGAGGCAGGTGGAAGACCTCTCAGAACCAATCATCTCTCTCCTCCCAGGTCTCCAAAAGCAATGCCACACGCAGCCTGCCCAGCTGTGGGGATGGTAGCAGCTACACAGCTTCCCCTGATTCCCTCACACAGCTCCTGCTGCTCCTGAGCAAGTTTAGCTTCAGTGCCAAATCCCAGAGTGGACTATGTGACAAATCTTCAGGAATTATTCAACAATGAAAATTCTCAGAGTTAACAGGGAAGTCAGAGGGGATAGACAGAGCTCAACTGATTCCTTGAAAACAGTTTGTTTGCTCCTTTCAATACATTACTATAAGCACAAAACCAGAGGGCATTCATAGGAACTTAGTCTGTACAATTCTAAATTACAAATTACTTTATGAGCAATTATGCTTTAGAAAAGGCTTTCAAAAAGACATTGAGGTTTTCAATGTGTGTGTACTATAATTTCCTTGAATATTGGAAAGCTGGCAATGTTGACATTAATCTGCACAGTGTGAACTTACAGGCTCAGACCATTGCAATAGGAAGGGAGGAGGGTAAATCACTGAATGCCTTGTTTTAATCTCTTACAACATGAGTGCTTAAATTTTAATCCTGTCATATCAGCACTTAAAAAGAGCATTTCCATAACTGAAGGAGATCTGATGATATCTGTGATAGCAATACTTTAAAAATTGAAGAACAAGACTGTGTCTAATAGGCAGATATTAAACTGATCTCTAATCCTACATTCAGGATTTCATGGACCCTAAAGTACTGACATATGACCCATGGTAAAGAAAAGTAGAATCCTTTGGATTATTACATGCACATTGTGAAAATGAGTAAATAAAAAATGGAATGGAAGGTGTCCACATTGCCTGGGATCTGTATTATAGGAGACACCTGCTTTCATGGTTACCCTGCATTAAAGCTAAGTGTATAACCTAATCGCTTCCTGTTTATTAATTTATGTGTTGATATGAGTAACTACTCCCTAAGGTACTTATCTTTGTCCTAAATCTACTCAATCTAAAGTCAGTGTTTGAATTTTTACTCACTTCAAAGAAAGGAGAATTAGAGTAATAATGAGGGCTTTGGCAAGTACATACAAACCATAAGGTGGTAACTAACTAAAGCAGGCACAGAAAGAAAAGGGTCATGGAAATACAGAAGCGAAGCTATAAACACTAAATTTTTGCTTCGCTCCTATCCCTTCAATTCCCTCTGACTGCACAAATGTAAAATGTAATTTTGATTCAGTGTAAAATAATAAGCAATAGAGGAAAGTGTTGACGTGTCAGACTCTCAGCTGGTTTAAACCAGCAGAGCAATCTATATCAGCTGAGAGCCCAAACCCATGAGATTGTTAAATGATTGTTAATTATTACAAGAAAATAGCTCCTTTCATAGAGTTTTCCCTATTCACCCCCAAGAAAATTCACATAATGGTTAATTCCATGCTGTCAATTTCAGAGAATTTTTAGACTTTAATGTAAGACCAGAATAAGAGAATGATCTTTTAGCATTTTATTTATTAATAAATTTATTTATTTATAAGGAGTGGGAAGAAGACAAAATAGCTTTTTTGCACATGTAAAGATAAATGATGAGAAAAGCATTTTTGAATGCATAAAGACAAATTATTGAGTGGCTGCAGATGATGCCTCTGTAATGATATAAAAAGAGAACCTAGTTACAAATGGTCTGTAAAACTAAATCTCTGAATGAGATAGAACAAGAAAATATTTCAAATGCATAGGGAAGTTAAAAGTATACAAAGGAAAACCTGCAGGAGTTTTACTAAATAAGCAAATTAGTATTAATTAGCCAAAACCAGTCATGAACAATACTGACATTCCAGTCTGTTGATAAAACATTTATACAGTATTAATTTTAAAATCTTTATATGGAATGTAATAGCAGTAGTTTCTATGTTATAAACATTCATAAAATTCAGACATATTTGTGTGTTTTTGATTTCAAATCAGATTTATTTTCTGTGCTCCTGCTTCATTTCCACCAAGCTGATCTTAATTGTAATGATGCTGAAGAAGAATACAGCCAAAGTTTCCACAGGTGGTGTTGAAGATAAGCAGCAATAATGTATGGCTCAATCAAGAACAGGGAACCAGAAGAGTTAAAAGAACTTGAGTAGAGTTTAATAGTTAACATGTCACTGAAACTTATGGTAGAAGGTCATTAAATGTGTCATAAGTACAGACAACACATATGTGCTTAAACAATGGTTATGAAACCAAAGGGGAAAAGCACATAAGGAAGAGTAACAATTTGTTCCAAAGGGAGTCTGCTCTGCCGCACCATTTAGTTCTGTACTAGAATTTTCTTTAACCAGGAGGAGAGATGAACACCACAGGAATGAAATTTGTTGATTATACATATTAGGAAGGAGCAATTAAAAAATAGAAGTAAGAAAAGTCAAGATGATTCTTAACAGACAGTGCCCTAAGGAAGACAAGTGCCTTAAGCAATTTAATATAGAGAGGTGTGAGATAATGAGATTAGGGACAGAAAATAAGAGAAAGTGCTTATGCCCTATGTAAACATGTGGTACAAAAACGTGACTAGATGCAGGATCTGGAGACAGACTGAGCTCAAAAAGCTTCAGGACAGTGGTTAACAGTAATATAAAATATTACTATTTTGGTTCAGAGAGCTAATAATAACATTATAGATGAAGTTATTCCAGCTCTTGCATGAGGGATTTATGAATAAAGCTGCATTTGCATACTATGAGGAGTTCTCTATGTCTTATAAAAATAGCAGAGGCAAAGGGAACTGGACAATAGAATCAGGTAGACAGCAAACTTAATTATTCATAAAGGTCAGAGAACAAAACAAAATTGCCTGCAGTCTTCACAGAGGTGAAACAAAATAGGTCTTACAGAGGAATATGTGGTCTGGAAAATTTCAGGGGAAACAGAAGAAATTTTACCACTAATTGATCTACTAAAAAATAGAAAAGTAAAAAGCATGGTTGGAAACAATCAAAATGAAACTGAAAAAAATAGAGTGGAGTGTAGTTAGTAAAGAGAATATGCTATCCAACTAGACAGCTAAAGCAATAGGAATAAGCATAATTCCCCAGAATTTATTACCCAGCTGAGATTTTTTTCCTGTTTACCTTTAGGTAGCTAATATTTTTTAAAAGACTGAATTCTAGGTGGACTACCTCATTCTCCAAATATTCCTTTCTCCCACCATTAGATAAATATTGAGGCAATATATATGACTGCATGTAACTCAGGAAAGTTTGTATGTTGCCTAAATTTTGATTTCATAGATGTGGTTTTCAAGAATTGCTTAAGTACTAGGGCCAGAATTTCAATGTTAGGCAAGTGTCTGTCATAGGAATCACAATCCTGAATTCAGACTGAGCTGTCTCTTGGCTTTGGAAGCACTTGAATTCTGCTGACATCATCTTTAAAACTTAAAATTTCCCTTTAAGGGGGCCAAATATACTTGGGTTATATAAAACTGCATATCATGACCATGCTTTACTGCAGCTGGAGTCCAGGAACAAAATCTTTGAGATCCATTTACGTGTGCACACTCCCTACTGTGTGTAGTTACACCCATTTCTTCCTTCTAAAACATTTTTCTTCTCAGCCACTTTCCTCTTTTTACTTCACAGCTATCCAGTTAGAAACCTACACATAGGGAAGATGGAGGGTTAGTGCTTTCTTCTTTCATGAGAGGATGCAAAGCACCACCTCCCACATGTTCTACTCTTGCGCTTATAAACTCTCATCCTGAGGAAGAGGAAGTTCATCATTGTTCAGGAAGGGGCCCCAGAAGGATTTAACATATCCACATTCTTTAAAAGTAGGATTAGCAGTACTTCCAGTTTCTAGAAACAGTGTATATTATTCAGAGTCAATTACATTTAACCTGGAAGAGAAAGGACTAGGAGGATCAATCAGGATCAGAAGGATCACCTTCTGCTCAGGTGATGGCTAGACAGCAGTCCTTCTCCCTTCTCCCTTTTAGTCCCTTCTAGTAAATTTTTCATTCCTTTGTTAATAAAGTCACAAATTAAGCCTGAGTGATGATAATTGTCCTACGTACCGATGCTTAGAATAAATTTTCATGAGAGGATTCAAATTCACCAAAACAACTTCTAATTTCCTAATCAATTTTCAAAGTAATCTATATTATTTATTTTGAATAATATATTTATATTATATTATTTGTATCAATAATGATATACAAATTTTATCACAGTGTCTCTGCCAGTCAAGTCTAAAAGTCAAAAAATGAACCTGCAAGGCAATCAGTCTGCAAGCCTTCCCTTTAGCAGGGGTGGACTGTGAATGCCCAGGGAATGGAAAGGTTTGGTTGTGTGTCACCTTGAGCAACACTTGATAAAATGAGAGATTCACCTCATCTGCAGTGTTTTCATACTGGCTCTGTGCTGACCTCAGGTAGCTTATTTGTGTCTCTCCTGAGCTATCAAACAGTCCCCTGGTGGAGGCCTGAACAACCCAGCTCGATGTAGCAGATCAGAGAGGTCTTGCAGATCCAAGAGCTCCTGAACTCTCTTTATAGATTTATCTCTGAGCCCATCAGACAGTGCCTGTCTGTATGAGCACGTGCACGTGTGTGTAGCTGTACTTCTGTAAGCCGAGGGCATGTGTGCATTCCGTCTCACCTTTCATCTAGTGCCAGCTTCACGTCTTCTGTTTTTAGTTTGAAAGCCTAAGGATTACTGGAGTGGTGTTTCTTCACTGCTTTTTGTCATCCTTTCAGCTTGCAGCCTGGACATATTGGAACAGCTGCTCCTTTTGCACAGGCTAGGAAGGACCATATGCTTGATATCAACACAACCCCAGCATAACAGGTGGCAAATGTATTTTTGTTGCTAATGAATTCCCACTTAGGTTTTAAATTGCTTGAGGTCCAACTCTCTTTATAGCAATAATACATGAGAATTCCAACCTCTGCTTTCTGGCAATTAAAATAGTATGAACTGGTTTCATTTGTGTTTGCTGATTTTATTGATATAATGTTTTCTGCTGGAGCCTGTATCACAATATGAATTTCTGACATTCTAGGTTATGACTACTTTTCATACATTTGTCACTTATTTTCAGATGATTCTATATTTACACCATTATAATATAATTACAGTATTACAATACAATAATATGCACCATAAGCACAGGATGCTCAAATGGATTCGCTTCTTAATCAATTCAGTAAAATGCTGACAATGGAAAGGGATATTATTTTTAATGTATACAGACCAGAATCATGAGACTGTGCAAGCATATGCCCCCACCAAAATCTGTGGGACCAAAGTCCCTTCTATGACTTTGTTACTAAAAATTTAATTCCACTGAGTTTTTATCTTGTGACTGATTTTTTAAAAGCCCTGAAACTTAGGGTGCAACAGTTTGGCTTTTTTTCCAGAGCCTTTTCTTCTTGAGCTACATACAGATTGAACATCTCTTCAAATTATAGATCACAGCCACAACAAATAAAGGGAGAAACCAAACAACCAACATTATTGCCAAAATAAATTCAAACTAGTTGATTTTACATTCCCAAAAGCTGTTTCTTTAGAAGATACTGCTGAATAAAGCCTTCAAGTCAGATAATTAACTTTTACATGGAAAAATATGAAAAGTGCTGATTTATCAATTTTCAAGTGGAATTACTTAACTTCCTCTATCTTTTAGCAGCTTCAGAATTTTCCAGCCTTTTTGCAGTCTTCATAACAGGTAGCAGCATTTGGTATGGTTTTGCTGTATATTTGTACTTAATGTGCCTATTTTCTGAGCATTTCTACATCAAAAGGCAGAAAGTGTTGCCTCTCTGATGGTCAGGGAGGCTATAAAATAGATAGACCTCATAGCAATCTGTGAAGGCAACTGATCAAAGTGTATCTTAACACATGCTTTAACTCTCTAAATGCTTTATATAATATTTTTGAAGTCTGGATGCCAGTCTCCACAGACGCACATGAGCAGTAGTGGCTGAATGAAGGAGTCACGTGGATGAAAATGTTTATATAAAGAGAGAGATTCTTGTGGTGCTTTTGAGAGAGAAAGAAGCCCTCATGAGAGAGTTTAGGTTCAGGAGCCTGAGCATGTGAGGATGATTGCACACACCTCATCCCATGGGATCCCCCCCCCTGCAGGGAACCCCCCTGTCAAGCCTTTCCTCTCCTCACAGGCACTGAAATGCTTCCTTCAGGGAAGTACCTTTCCCTTTGGCAAGTAGGGATGTAAACCCAAAAATCTGGTGCTCTGCTGTTGTGGTAAAACGCCAATCACCAGTCCATCTGTCATGAAAATTTGGGTGCCCTATTTTACCTGAAGAGAATGAGGAGCATTCATTTTGTAGTTTGAAAGCTGGGAGCGCAAAGAGGCAGTTTGGGGCAAATGAGTGACAGCAGCTGATCATAGCGTAAATATTAGAATAAGAAACCAGGAAAATGAAAGTGTTGACAATTAAAGCTATTCCTTTTTATCATATATCATTACTATTACTTATTGTCATGTATTAGAGATCAAAAACCAGGTAATTTAATTTTGAATTTTTCTTGATTATACTCAGGTGATATGAAGTTATGTCATCTGCTTTTCTTTAGCAATTTTGCTGCCTCTTGAAATTCATATACTATGCCACAAGTCTACTTTGTACTAACATTTGAGACCTCTATTCTATCAGAAAAAATGTTTTAAAGCTTTTAAACATATTATTTTCTCTTCAGGCTGCCATCAACAGAACATTTATTTGAACAGGTCAAAGAGGAGAGGTGCTCAAACATTGGAACTTGATGCCTGAATTTAAATTTAGTTTAGTTTTAGCTTGCTGCAAGCAGTAAATTAAAAATAAGATGGGCTTTTGAGCAGGTCAAGATGGTTTGTTCCATTGTGGGGGAAAAATTTTTTTTAACTAGTATTGTCAGTACACTGGTATTTAATCCTGTGCACAAGATTTTTGCAATACAAGATCACCAAGAACTTCCTCTTGGGATCAAGGTCTCAGCATGTTGAGTACAGTAAAAGCATTTCTGAGAATATGATGGTCATAAGAATTTAATGTCTAAAAATACAGATAATAAAAAGGTGAGGAGTAAAACTGATTTAGTATGGTTTTTTTTTTTTTTTTTGTACAATCACATTTACATGTCACAGGAGCAGCAGCAATCATTATATGATTATTTATCTCATAACAAAATGACATTGTGGTACCTATAGGTCCTGAGAAAAGACTGAAAATCTGTGTGAGAAATGGGAAGAATTCCACACATAAAAGAGGAAATAAGCTTTGTATAAATGACATGACAAGCAGGGGGACACAGAATGGAAAACATAATAAAAGCAAATAGAAGATAATGAGAACAGTATATGTATACATAAATACACACACTTTTTAAATAGATATACACTCACAGAAACACACCTGAAAATGTATAATAGATGATAAGTTAAAAGTTGCTAATATATTACAGATGCTGAAAATCTGCAACAGTGTGGCCACAGACCACAGACGGAGGCAGGCATTTACTACACTACACTTTAATCTGGACCCAAAGCTACGTGAAGCAAGACTGAGAGGGGATCTTATCAATAAATACCTGAAGGGAGGGTGTCAAAAGGACAGAGACAGGCTTTTCTCAGTAGTGTCAATGAATAGGACAAGAGACAATAGGAAGAAATGGAGGCATGGGAAGTTTCATCTGAACGTGAGAAAGAACCTCTCTACCCTGAGGGTGACCAAGCACTGGAACAGGTTGCCCAGAGAGGCTGCGAAGTCTCCCTCAGTGGAGATGTTCAAAAACTGTCTGGGCACAGTCCTGAGTAATTTTCCTTCAGGGAAATCCTAAGTAACATTCCTTGTTTGAGCAGGGGGGTTGGACTAGATGTCCTCCAATGGTCCCTTCCTACCTTAGACATCCTGTGATTCTGTAGGGTCAGCAGTCATCATCTACCCCCTTCAGTGGATTTAATTTCAGTTCTTTGCTTTGTGCCTAGGCATAGTAATAGTTGGCTTTAATACAGTCACTGTGAGTAGGTATTATTGATGAAGGGCATGTGTCAGAAATGAGCAGTTGTTTTTGTGGAGTACTGCTGTAGGGTACACAACACATCTGTTTTGTGTGAACTACTCAAGCAGCAGTGGAGATCCAGTGCTGGAGTTGTGTTTGCTCCTGTGAAATGATGGATACTGTCTATTCTGCCATCAGTGGTTAAGTTTCAGCACAAAAAACTTTATCTTCAATTTGAGTTACACTGACTATCATTTGCTAGTTTAAGGCAAGCTATTGATTGATATGTGGATGTGGAAAAAACATATTTGGAGATGGAGATATGATAGTGGAATACCCATGACAGAAGAAACATTATTTTTAACAAGACAGCACTTACAGAACAATGTCAAAAAAGACAGAGGCAGAAAACTAAACAGTGTTCTAAAACTACATCAGTGTTGAAAGAGATCAAACTTTGCATGAACCACAAAAGTTTAAAATGAAGTAAAGCTTCAGTGTTCAGCAATATCGTCTTTAAAGAGATGTGCCAAATAGTTTGGGATGAATTGAAATATTTCCTCAAATGGAGACAAGTGCAATTGGTTTTGGAGAAGCTTGGCAGTGTAGGTGGATCTCCCTGGAGAAAATATAAATTTAAGGCACATTGCTGATGAGGGTGGGTCTTGGTAGAAAACACCTTCTAAAAGTAAACAAGGAGCAGCAGAAAAATGACATTTTGCACAATAAAGTCATTGAAGTAAAGTCTAATACTGGGAGTAGTAGCGTAGAAACATCGCCATCCTTGTTCTTTTCTGTATTTTGGACCTTAAATAGGGTCTGTCTTTGTTCTGTTTATTTTAAGTTATATCCATGAAGCAGTGGTGAAGATTTAAACTCACAGTGATTCTCTCAGGATTTTATTCTAACATAAAATCTTGGACAGTCTGGTGGTCTGTACTTAACTGTGGATATACTTCATGTTACCAAGTTTAAAAAAACATGGGGGATAATAAAGATTTAAAAAAGAACCAAAAAAGAACAAAAAAACCCCAATCCCCAAAACCACCCTCCCCCTCCCAAAGTTTGCTTCAGGCTGATGTCTTTTGTATTCAGGTAAATTCTTCAGGAAAAAACTACTGGGGAAAAAAATTGACCTTCTCTGCCATTCATATTGCCAAAAAATTACTAGAAGGAGATTGCCAATATCATCAACTCTTCCATCATATTTGTCCACACCTTGCTTGCTGTAAGACCTCAGGGCTTCTGGAGCTTATTCCATATGTGCAGATCACATGACAAGTAGGGGTGGACCTTTATGAAGGCTCCCTGCTCTTTGTTTTTTTTATGGTACTGAAACAGTAAATAATGATTATAAAGCTGTAACTTATGATACTGTCTCTCCAAAACAGTCATCAAGGACTTGTACACATCTCTTTTGGTGAGTCACAGGCACTTCTACTCCCATTCTGCTTCAATTTATGGATATCCTAACAAATATATATACTTGAGTACAAAGGTCTTGATTTTGAGCTATTTGCCTGTCTAAAAATGCAAAAGTGATCAATAGTTGCCACCTGAAAAGTGAAAATAGTTGCCATCTTTATTTGGACATGACAATACAACTGCCTTCATTCATAGAGTGATTTAAGCAGATCTAACAGATTTAACAGCTGTCCTACAGTCTGAACCTTAAAACTGGCATTTAACTTAATTTTTCCACCAATATTATCTATTCCCAAATTTTACCCAATACTTTAAAGTCTATAATCAGCAGGAAGTAATGCAGACAGTAACAGATTAAAATGAAATCTAAATTGTTCCATAATATTATCCAATACAATTCCATGCTAAGTCTTCTCCTATCTGCAAATACAAAGAGGTGTTTCGCACATTATTTTTGTGCAAGAATTTATTCACCACCGATACAGAGAAAAGCAGTTTTCCCTGCAGTAAGGAAACCTATTGTTTTCTCTCAGTCTATCATGATGTGGGGCAATGCTTTAGCCCAGCATAGAGCAGAGGGGACAAGGTTTGCATTTACTGTCTGGGAAGGGCAGCTGATGGATGTGTCTGCTCAGCCCAAAGCACTGCCAGCTTGAGTTGCTGTCCTCTGCTCCCCTCTTGGAATGCAAACTCCTGCACTGGCCTGAAGCACTGCTGTCAGAGGCCAGGGCTGTCCCTTGCATGAGTTTGCCGCCCAAGAACAGGGGAGAGAAATGAAAATTCCTGGTGCAGCCTGGAGAAAGACTCCAGTCTTCCTGCAAGACCCATGCTTTCCCTGGGTGTGGCATGGGAGTGTTGGGCCAGCAATTTCTGGGGGTAAAATTTGGGCTTCAAGTCCAACACAACTACATGGAGTAAGTACAAACTCAGGTTCTTAGATGTAGGGGCCTTAAAACCAAATTTAAATCTTGCATGGTTTTCTGAGATGTTCTTGACTGCAAGTTTAAAAAGATCCAACAGCAGCATAATAATCTGGTATATTCTTGCTCACAATTATATTTTGCGGTCAAAAAAAAGAGTAATTGGAACAATCTTATATTAAAACATGTACCAGTTGGCATTTAAAAAATAGTCCAACTACTTAAACAAATGGAACAGCTGCTCCTTAACAGGAGAACTGTATCCAGCAAACCTTGACATCACAGGCTTTTGTGAAGTTTGATGCACTGGCAATGCCACTTCAATGTTTCTGAAAGGATTTTAATACATTGTATTTTGAAACAGAAGAGACTGTGAATATCACAGTGTCATTTGTTCTAGACATAAATATGACAGCATTTTTAATGTCATACACTCTTTTCACAGACAAATTTAGTCAAGCAGCCCTGATGAACCCAATAGCATTTGAGGGCAATAATGAAATTGAAGAGTGAAGAATTCCATCCTCAAGTGAAGGAATTTATGAATTAATTCCTAAAACAAGATGTATTTCTGAGGAAAAAAAGCATTCAGTGCTGAATGGAAAATAGAGGACAAGTATCAAATAATAAAGACTTGACATAGATTAGAGGTGATCAATAAATGAAAGCATTTACTACACCATGGTTGACTGATGATGAGTCTGAATGATGTTGTCCTTCATAGGCTTCAGTAGTTGCATATATCAGCTCATACTCCAGTTGGTCAAAATAAAAAGTTACAGCTGGCTTCAAGCTGAAGTCTCTTTCCTGTATTTGTTGCATAGGCCCTGTTGGTAATTAAAATGGCTCACAGTAGGTAAGATTTTTAGCAATCTCAGCAGGGTCTTAGTTTTAAAAAGTTACAGCTTTCTTTGCTGAAAATCACTTTTACAAAGTACTGACAAATATGTCACACAAATATGTTCTACAAAACAGTGTATTGCCTTCATTATGTGTCTGATCAATCACAAATAACTAAAGTAAATCAATCTGTGTTGACTCATAAAAAATGGTGCATAGAGTTTAAAAAGCTCACCCCAAACTAATCAAATACTTTGAATAATGAACAGATTAGACAAAATCATGGTCTGCTCGTGCATGCACCACAATCAGACAGAGAAGCTTAACTCATTGGATGCATTATTCATTGGGAATTATTTGCTCTACCTATTGGTGGGGAAGCTTGCAAACACTACTGCTCTATCTGTTATCATCTAACAGCCTGAAGAAGGAGATCTGATTGCCTTTATCATTACACAGCATCTTGCCATTGAGATGAGAATTCTATTTATTTATGTTGTCTGAGAAAAATGTTGTCCATCAAATGCTCAAATGTGTCAGAGACAAACCAGGATGGCTGGTGTAAAGACAAATGCATCTTCAATCTACCAGTATTCTTTGCAGAAGTCGGGAAATGAATAATAGGGAACTAAATAGGGAACCAAAAATAGGGTGGGTTTGGTAGTCAGTGAAATTTACAGTAACTTTTCAAAAGGGGTAATGAAAAAAATCACAACATTAAAAAAAATTAGGTAATGTGCTCTGATGTAGAAAATGGACAAATAACAATACCTAATATTTCAGTTTCAAAATATTAATGAGTTAAGGCTGTGTAAGGTAAAATAATGATCTGGACAGAAATATAGGGTAAAGTGATGATATTTGTATGTGAAACAAAATTTTAAAAATTTAGGTCCAGTGTGGATTGATAGAGAATCTGGGAAATTATGTGACTATATAGTAGAGTAACAGATGAGAAAACTGTTCTTCCACCAGATATATTTCGATGAATAATAAAAATCTCCCTCCCATTTTTACAGCCTACTTGTAACATACCTGCAAAGTTTTGATCATGTAATGATTCAGGCATCAAAACAACTGTTAACTTCAAGAGCATGAGCAAGGCACTCCTATATGCAATTCCTAACCTGAAAAACCATGAATTTATGTAACTGTTATCACTGTGGAATATATATATATAATTTTATCTGCTAATGATGGTAAGATATTAGAGACAAGTCTATTTTAGATACCATGACCTCATTTGAAATGTCTATTAATGGAAGGAACATGACAAAATGTAAAACAGTATTAGACTGCAAAGGAATGGCAGGCAGCTTCTATATCAAAAAGTTGTCATCTTAGCCTGTTCTAAAGGAAGAATGGAAAGTGGCCAGCCAAAAGAGTGAATGGTAGCCTTCCTCCCTTCTCAAGCAATGGCTTTAAAAATGTAGAAATGAAAAATTACTGAAGTTTCCTCCCTTTCAGGACTGCCCATCTTCACTGACATAATTTAGTTGTGTACATGTATTATTAACTCAATATATTTCATCAATAGAGATGCTGTATCAGGATTTGCAGGTGAGGAACAATAATTCTGGACAGAACAATTTCACTTTCACGCAGCACCAAACAAATAACTCAGTATAAATTTTAGGACACTCTTTTGGACGGTATTCCTTCAAATGAACCATAAATTATCTCTCCTAAAACGATGTTATGTGATTTATATTGTCTCTTTGTTCTGGCACAAAAATGAAAACTATTTTAATACTAACCTGAATAGTCCAGTTCTGTTGGGCATTTTCATAAGTGGTGATGTTTACTTAGAAGTCAAAAGACAATTTTAAATTGTTACATTTCCCACTTAAACGTTAATAACCACTTCTTCAAATTAAATGCAAATTAAGTCATTATAACTAGCAAAGATAATACACGCAAAATAACCATTTCTGGTCATGTTCTTCTCATGTATTCCTTAATGCTCCAAAAATAAAAAAGAACAACACCCAGCATATTGAAAGATGTCTAAAAATCAGGATATTGCTGTTGTTTTGTGAGTGCAAAATTCAGTTCTGCATCATTTTTGGTAGAAACCTGCTATTAATATGAACTTTAACAAAGCAATAATACAGCAGTGGTATCAAAATGTAATGTAAAATGCTTCAGTTCCCCCAACAGTGTAAGACATTGATGTTAACAGCTTAAAAACATTCTGAGAGATGCATAATAGTTTGGAGTTTAAAAATAGGTAATATTATCAGGTTGAGTTAGACAAACATTCATGTGACATCTTTCTATGCATCTGTAGCATATAGATGTTACCAAAATTTTTCATTACCGTTTTCAGAAATTTGGATAATGGAAAAATACAGTTTAGAGGAAATCTCAGGAGACCTACAGTCCACCTTCATCCTTAAAGAAGAGTCAGCTATGTGCTTATATCAAGTTGCTCAGGAATTTATCTTGCTGGATCTTGAAAATGACCCATAATGAAGACTGCATAACCTCCCTGGGCAGCCTGTTCAAGGGTTTGACTGTCCTCATGGTGAAAACAGAAAAAAATTACTATTATTACCATCAAATCCAGCAAGACTTAGGTTTATGTTCAGATGCATTAAAGCCCACGAAGACTTGGATTTTTGCACTGCTTTCACAAATAAAGTCAGTAGGTAATTCTTGCATGATGCTAAGTTGACAAATATATGCCTGGACTTAGGCAAAGCCTTCCCCTCCCTGCTTCTTCAATCTGCTCACAGAGCAGCACCCATGCTGGGGCACAGTGAATGCTGTGCTAACTGAAATAAAATATCTCATCAAACCAAAGTAAAGAATGGAGGAACTAATAAGAGAGAAAGCTCACCTAAGATGTTTAGAGGTGGTTATAGAAGCAAAAGGATTTATTTTGTCAACAGAGTTTGCCCAAACACTCAGCAGCTGCGCCCTGAGAAGACTCTTCTGCCTCTGTATGTAGTTTTGCTGGCACTGCTGGGCGAGTTAGTCTTCCATGGCATCAGGTCTGAGCAGTGTATACTTGAGCTACCCTTTCTAAACTTAAAAAACAACCTTGGATTGTACCCCAAGAAATGGGCAAAGAGTTACATGGGCTTAAAACTTCATAGCTCACTAAAGGCAGTGAAGGATTTAATATAAAATTAATCACTGTTTGGCTACCATAAAGCTAAGCCCACAGGGAATGAGATTTTTGCCTTTTTCAATAAATTTTTACTAAGTGTATTCCTTTGAACACATATATTTTCCATGAGAAATTTCTGCCTGCTTTGATTAAAAACTTCATTAAATTCCCAACGAGTCCAAGAGCAGCCTCCATGCTGAGCTCCCCAGCACAAGGCCAGGAGGCGTCTTCAGATTGCCAGCTGAGGAATGTCACCTCTGCACAGGAGGACAGACAGAGGGCTGACACTGTCTGTGCTTAGCCACACTTATGCCACCATGGGACCACTATCACCACTCCCTCTTTTATGAGGCCAAACTCCAGCTCCCGGTGAGGAAAGTTTCTGCATTGCAGAACCAGGGCAGCTGGTCTCGCTGCATGGGTGAATGCACTGGGGAGCCAGCACAAGGGAAGCAGCACCTGCCTTCGGGCAGAATGTGCTGGGCAGTTTCACTGGGAGGGTTCCCCCAAAACTGGAGTGACCCTGAAGAGGATCCTAGCACCCTGCAATTCCTGGGGCCTGGCTCGACCCCTCTGCAGCCCATTTTGGGAGGAGGAGCTGAGGGGAGCTGCCGGAGCCAGGCAGGCCCGCGGGCAGGCCCAGAGCCCCGGTGCCTCCTGCTCGCGGCTCCCAGGGCGGGCACAGCCAGGACTGTGCCAGGAGGGGAATGCCTCGCCTTGCCCTTGCAAAGAGCCTGAGCTGTGCGTACTGAATGTAAATCTCCTTCTCTCTCCTGCTCCTCTTGTGGGAAAGCAAGGCTTGCTTTTCCATTTTCATTTTGTTGTTAAATTGCATTGGCCACCCCAGCTGATTGAAGAGCAGCCCACTTGTTGGGATTTTTTCAAATGATTCTGACAGGTACATTTTGTCTAAAATATACCACAACTGTGGCTGTCTAATCCCAAAAAGGCTTTGTTTAATTTTAAATGTGTCAGTGCAAAACATGACCAAAGAAAACAAGCAACTATAATCAACTGAATGTGTAACATGGATGCTGAATTATTGTTATGCTTCAAGAAAATCTTTGTTATTCCTTTCTAAAAGAAAAAAAAATATGAAAAGTATGAAAGTGATATTAAGCAGATGTTAGACTGGAGTTGTCAATCTTGTCTAAGCACGCAGGTGCTAATGTGTTATAATTATCCCTTCTGGCAGTTGATATTTAGAATTTTGGATCCCACCTAGTCAATCATAGCTGTAATTGTTAAGCTTCTTACATAGCTAATATGCTGGGTAATAACCAGATCAAGATTTAATATTTGACGTTTACCATCAATTATCTTTTCTTCTGACATACATCTCCCCCACTCAAGTTCTTGCAGATCGGAACACTTTTCTGATTTCAGTAAAATAAATAAGAATCTGGTTATAGAAGAAGACTCAAATAAAAAAATATTCCTGTCATTGCCTCTTATCTCACTGCTTCATGTTTCTTAAAGATCAGTAAGATATCTCCTTGTTACAAGCTCTACAGGTATAATAATTTGATTCAGAACAATTCCTTCCCTTTTTACTTTTTGATGGATTTATTTACAGAAAATGTCCTACATGCTATTGCAAAATCGTGGTGTAAGCATGTTAACCTCAGGCATATTTTCAGATTCCTATTTTCAATATTTGCTATGAAACAAAATGTTTGCTTTTGTTTTTACCTAGAATATAAATGCATTTTTTCAAACCACGTATATTATACCAGAGGATTCTTTCTGCTAAAAGCACTGTGAAAATTAATTCTGTGATTAAAATACTTTAAAATTAAATTAAGTGTGCCAGTTCTGTCTTTTTTACTCTTGTATGAAGTAAAATATGTGTCATAAAATTTGCTCCAATAAGTGCAAGCGGAACATGAGGAATTTTTTCCTCAGTGTACTGAGATTTCCTCCTGTGTGATAGGGTTGAAGTTCACAAAACTTTAACACTTCCATTCCAAATCAGCATGCAGCACTCATAGCATAATCAGAAGTTAGGTGTAGCTTACAGGTGGCCGGTAAGGAACTATGTGAACCAAGTTTTCAGTCTCTATAATTGCATGAAAAGACTTTAGATTTGCATCAGAAAGAGTTCTTTATTATTATTTGCCTCTGGTGATAAGACATGATTTTCCCCTTAGATGAGAGTGGGTCTTTTTCTAGTGCTTCTTATCCTGTCTCAAAAGACATTTGACAGAAAAAAAGTAAAATACACATTTGTCTTTGGTGCTGATTCATCAACCTTCATCAGTATCTGCTTGTATTTATATACACTGACTGTGTTCTATTTTGCACTTTGTAATTCCTACAAAACAGTTCAGGTACACAATTTTAAAGATGAAAACATTTTTAGTTTAAATTAAATAAAGACTATCAAATGTCAGGAAGAATATATTTGGTCCAGACTCTCACCTTTTTGTCTTTCTACAAGGATACAGAACACTATTTTAATGCTTTTAAATAATTTTCAGTTCTAGCTTCCATATGAATGCGGACAAGTACTGTATGTTAATTATAAAACTGTAATTTTACATAATCTTTTCCTTTACAGGCAAGCTAGCACTAAAGCAAATAACAGTGGATAATATTACAATAATAGAATGCAAACAAGTAAGATTGAAAATGGTGTTTTTACAAGTGAAGTTCTCCCTGTTGTCTAGAGAAGACAGCACCTTGGTTCAAGGGGATCGTGCTCCAAGTTTGAATAGAAAGAGGCTGCAGTCAGGCAGCCAAGGGACAAGAACACTTCAAAGCAGAACAAATGAAACTGGACCATGTCATTTTGCTACAAAATGTGAAGTCATGTAATAGTGCCCTTTTAAGCCACTTGTGACTTTTAAGACTTCAAATGAAATGCTATTAGCACAGACAGATAAACATGCTAAGCTGTTATTTGCCTGGGGCGATACCCTTGTGATTTGTAACAGGCAATGGAAATATAGTAGCCTAGGTGTTCAGGAAGAACGACATGAATACCAGTAATCTCTTCAGACTGATGCCAAGACCTCTGATAACAAATCCCCCAGAAAATCTTGTGTTAGTCAAAATGACTGGGTATTTTTTTATCTTATTATAGAACTTTTCTTAAATAGAACAGAATTTCTAGAAGATGAAGAGGAAAGATGGAATTTGTAGAAAAAGAAAAAAAGTATTTATATCACCCCACATTCAGTTTTGAGTTGCAAATGAAAAATAAAATCACTCTGACTATTTATCAAAGAGTTCCAAACATCTACCTTGATTATACATTGTGGCACCTCAATCTATTTGCCCAAGCAAACCCACTGAAAATGTTGGCAATATAACCTCTCTGGAATTTGCAATACAATTTGCAGAACCAGGAGCTTGAATAGAAACCAGATCATATCTGGTTAAAATTTTGCAAATAAAGGCACAGGTTCACATCACATCTTATGTGAAAATTTACTCATTATTTTACCTGTTCTATACTTGTGTTGACTGGAAAACAGTCAACATTTCTGTGTTTTAATTTTTCCCCAGCTCAAAGCACATATGTATTTCTTGACTGAGAAAGCAAGAAGGATGCAATATTGAATTTCGCCTCATGAAGTTTTGGGTGACATTTATAAGAGACAGAAAAAGCACTGCTTTGATAGAAGGCTATGAAAGAACTCAACCTTCCTAAAAAAGAAAAGGGAAGTCCCATATTTTTCAGAGCTGCACCAGAGAGCTCTGTAAAAGAGGTTCCAATCCAAATTAACCTGGAGTGCCACAATAGGCCAGGGGTAAATTTAAGCAAAAATCTGGCTAGCAGCTTCATTTTTTAACATAGGCAGTATATCTAGTCAGTAACTGATGTATGCTCTGTTTTTCCAGCTGGCACAGGCTCTTGGGGTATGCAGGCACATATTTCCAAGCATGTTGTTCTTCTGAGTTGTTTGTGCTTGGGCCATAACTGCAGTCTCAGCAGCCAAAATAAAAGATGCCAAGCAACACTGGCTGAGGGACAGACGGATTGGGCTGAATTCCTGCCTGATACAATGTGCCTGACATCGGTGGAGTCACACAGTGACAGTTCATTGTTCTCCACTTTCAGAAACAAAATATGGAGGGGCTTTAAGGTGGGATGGTGAAAGCATTGCTGCCTTCCTGAAATTTCTTTTGTTCTCACCTGTAGACAACAGTTACCAGCCATGGGCATTCCCTGTTCGACCAGATTTTGTGACTGTGTGCAGACAGGACCAGTGGCCCTGGATAGATACAGATTTCCCTGGCAAAGGATGGATCCAAGCTAATTTCCTCTTCCCAGCCCTCAGTAACAGTGTCACATCTCCTCGAGTACTTCCCCTGCTGCCTGCTGAGGGTGTGGGGCCACTGAAATCCACAAGAGAAGCCATATCTGCCTTATGGATTGATCTGACAATCGTCAGTGTTGATCTGACAAAACAACCAAGTTTCTCTTCCTGGCTTCACCAGTTGCAAAACAGAAGTACACAAATGCTTGCCTGCTGGTGTAATGCCTGATATTCGGGTGATGAAACTGGTGCACATTTTAAATAAAGATTCAAATAAACTTTCTCAGCTAGGATGTATTTGAGATGTATATGGCCCAACTCCCTTTCATCATATGCAATGAAATCTAGAGGAATTTTCTTGGCAGGGAAGGTAGAATCTGGAAAGAAAAACATAGAACAGCTTTCTTGGTGTGCCATATGTTATGATTAAAATCTAAACTAAATATATATGAGCTCAAGTAAACAAAAATAATCTCTTGTAGTTTGCTTTAAAGTACCATGCTATTGTCTCTTTAAATAATAATGAAAAAGGAGAAAATATTCTACAACTTCCATAAAAAAATGTCATATTTGTATAGACCCCAAATCCCCTCTGTTTAAACAGGGTGATTAATATCAGCTCCTGTAGGAAATTAAATTCAGGGAAGAACAGTAATATGCAGATATGCAGATTTCTAGGCAGAATGGCTAGCCCTGGGTAAGAGAGTCAGGTTGATTAATCTGCATCCTCAGAATACAAAATGAAATGCTGAGCTCTCTTGGGTAGTACCAGAAATGACTTTTCTTTCTTACATTAGAAATAAATGGACAAACACATACACATATATTGCAAAAGGCCTTAATATCACACGCAGTGTTTACAAAAGGTGATAAGAGTTTAATATTTAAAATATCCTATTTCATCTGAGAGAGGAAAAAAAAAAGA
Organism: Ammospiza caudacuta; assembly: GCF_027887145.1. Classification (NCBI taxonomy): domain Eukaryota; kingdom Metazoa; phylum Chordata; class Aves; order Passeriformes; family Passerellidae; genus Ammospiza; species Ammospiza caudacuta. Next base: position 95,821,326 of record NC_080594.1, read on the forward strand.
GCTGCTTCTCATTAGGATGAAGAGTTTTCTTTATGCTAAAACAGTATTTTTTTAAAATCTTTCATAAAGATGACAAAATTATAAGGAAATCCTGTATCAGCATGCAAGGAAATCTTTAATCTGTTCATAAACATTTTACTGAAAGAATACTGCGAAGATATTGGACACAAACATGGTCAGAGTGTGGAAAAAGCCTGGAATTGTAAAACAAAAATACTCAGCCCTGGGTTTTTAATATAAATTTCAGTGCATTTGCTTTTTCATTTCAAAATTAGAAATAAAATAAGCACAATTCACTAAAAGAATGATTCCACAGGCTTAATTTCCACAAATACAAATTCCTCCATAAATATAACCTTTCTCTCATTTCAGAATAATAGCATTTCCACATTACCAAGAGTAAATATGAGATTTTTAATAATTTAGCCTTTAAAAAAACACCCCCAAAACCTCAGAAAAATATTTACAGCAAAATGCAGAATGTCATTTTCAGATTTTTTTCCCCCTGTCGTTACTGGAAAACCAAGCCTGTTATTTAAAATCATTCAGGGTCTCTCCAATAATTGTATAGAAGTAGGCATTATGCTATATTATTAAAGCTGTAATTTCCTGCTGAATCTGGCTGGATGTTTCTTTTTATCACTTGGCAATTTCTATCTAGTTATGGCATAATTAAGTTTCCTGACCCTTGCTCACTCTCTTAACAGGACGCTTAGAAATATACTAGAATTGCAGATCTTCAACCTGATGTCCTCTCTCCCCACACAGTAATGGAATAAAATTATTAATCCAGTAATTGTACAGAACACATTACTTTGCATTGAATGTTCCTATTTCTCATTTTCTGTTAGTGACAATCAGGCAGAGGTACAAATCATTTCTGCAGGGAGCAGAGCCCTTGAAAAAGCCCCTCATTCACTCTACTGGAGCTACCTGTACAGCTGTGATTATTCAAAGTCTTACACAGTGCTGGGCTCAAGCGAACAAAACAAAGTTAATAAAATGGAATAAGGAACAAGATATTTTCCTGTCTGCAGCCTCCTGTGCGCCAAAATTAGAACCTTACCTCCAAATGATAAACCACACTTCCAGTCGGGTTTTTAAAACAGGACTAATGAGCCTTGGCCAAGCATTTCAGACTTGGCTGGCCTTAGCAGTGGCCACCTGCTGTGGGGGAACACTCTGCATACCTGGGCCACCAAGGGCTGTGGCTGGGAAGGACAGGAGAGAAGTTGGAAGGACAACAAAGAATCCCCATTCTTGAACCTTTGTATCTAGGTCCCCAGGATGAGTGTCTTCATGCATTAAAGTCTCCACAGAAGAAATCCAGTGAATTGCAAAATCCCAACTGAATTCAGTGAAGTTACTATTTCCCACTAAGAAATTTGAAATTTAACTTGATATGTGTTGAATTGGATCTCAGTTTGGTCATTGTCTACATGGAACTTCTAAACTCAGTGAGGCTTATCCCAACATCTATTATGAGCTCGACCACTTGCAAATGAATAAAAGCTTGGAGAACAACTGGCTTTTTATTTTTTTTTTAACAGACATTTCTTCAACCAGCTTACCAAATAACTTTGGTTTATTTAGAGAGTAGCTACAGCTGGGGTGGAAAGAGTAGAGAGGAATGCTATATTTTATCACCATTTTCTATGGATCCTAGTTCAATCTGATCATGTACAGAGTGCTTTGACTCCAGCAGTGGATCTCACTAAAATATGTAGTCATAATCCTTGCACTGGTGTCTTTCCTCTTTCCTGATTGCACCAGACTTATCCCCTCTCTGTCTCTTAGAAGAAATATATTATCACACTATAACATCCTGGTTTATTTGAAGTCCTGCAAATATATCTTCAGTGTGCATTTGAATTGATGGAACAAGCTAGGAAGAAAGTCTCTGAAGCAGCATTGCTCCTTTAATAAAATTCTGATCTTAGAGAGGATAAATAGCAAAACAAAATCCTTATCTTCATGAAAAACACTAGTGATTTTATTCAGATGCAATAGCACATTTCAAATTGAAACAAGGCAAAGTGCTGTGTATCATTACAGAAAAGAAACACAAATAAAACCCAGGATGATGCATTAGGATATTCCATTTGATCACAGTTCTTTCTTTGTATTTTTCCACGCTCTTGTACTCTAGTAATGAATATCTTTGGATTTTTCTGAAGCACAGACTGCACAGCCAGAGAGTGCTGGTTGCATAAGCATTTCCATTACAGGCTGTCAGATTTATAAACTCATCTGTGTTTCTTGCTTTACATCTGTACGAGAGGAATGTGTGCAATTTTCATGGCTCTGGTAAGTCAAATTGATCAAATAATAAAAATACTCTTCTAAAGTGCATTAGACGATAGGCCATTTCCAGTGAAAAACAATACTGCAGCAGTTGTTTCAGGGTGGCTTTTTTTTTGGTTGTGTGGGGTTTGTTGTTTTTTGGGGTTTTTTCTTTTCTTTTTGCCTTCTACAAAATATCTCAGGTTTTATTTCCATTGAGTCAGTCACTACAGAAAAGGTAATCACTATAATCACAGCAAAGATTTCTGTTTGTCTAAGGCTCTTAAGTGACTGCCATCACCATAGTGTCTGAGCAGATTCCAGAGAAGTCATGTTTCATGGAAGGCTTGTTGTGAACTAACTTTGTTTAATTTATAAAGCAAATAATTTGGCCTCAGACTTGTGTGGTCAACTCAACCACTTCTACAATTAATAATCAGCTTTTATACTGTGAATGCTTCCCAATCTGAGGTAATAAAGAAGAGACGGGGAAAATAAAGCTGAGAATTTAAAAAATATTCATTTCCCTCTCCTGCACTATCACTTTAATATAGCATACACTAATTGAAGTTTATTCTTCTTTCATATCTAGCAAAAAACCACCATTTGCACAGATCAAGCTGCAAAAAATAATACCGTGATTTATCAAATTATCTCCTTGCTCATATTTGCAAGAGCGTAATGGATAGAGATGCATGATATATGAGTGCATTACACAAAAAATATACATAGGTATTAATCAACAAAACAGTTGTTAAGATTATAGCTTTAGGCTATTGGCTTGGTCTGAGGCTTTGCCTTGGCAATAGGATCATGGTCAGCTCTATGGACACAAGAAATATATATTTGTGCAAACTATAAACATTTGTTTTCTACAAAGATCTTTATGTATATAGATAATATTTTCTTTAGCACACCTGCAGGAAGCATAGTGTTTCTGCTCAACTTGTTCTAAAATATGTGGTTTTCCAATAATGAGGTTTTGCACTTCCCCTCCCAAACTTTTCCTTCTCTTCACGGTAAGCACATCCAGGGACACAGCGCTCTCTACTCAGCCTGGTCTGGCTGCCCATGTGAGTGCACAGGGTCTGGGACACTGCATAAGCTGCTAATGAGCATCATTCTCATTCTCATAGTCTGATGATATTTATTTAGGATTGTTAAACACCCTAAACACAAACATCATAAACAAATGATACACATGTAGTCCATCTGTCTAATCAAACAACCAAATAGTTGCATGACATCCACTCTATTGCATATCTTCCTACAGTCAAACCATGCCAGTTCTTGTTTGATTTCACCTGTGTGAACCTACTTAATTTTACCACCTGACAAGAGAGTGATATTTGAAAATGACATGTTGATGTTGTAATTTCATTTACAGTGTTTTGCTTAATAAGAGACTAACAGTGAAACAATTACAAACCCTCCAAATCAGCTACTAATAAATACATGCATTCGTTATGAGGAGGTGGCAGGGAAGAACTATCACTTATGTTCCTATAGTTTCATTGATAAAAACGATCTTGGAAGCAGGGGAATATATTAATTTTTTCCTTTTAGATTTTTTTTTATCTAGAAGTCTGGAAGACATTTCTAAAATAGATCTATTTTCTTTTCATTCTGCAGAATAATGCATGAATGATTATAACATATGCTCTATCTCCAGTTTTTTCAACCAGTGGAAAAGTGCCTGACACAATAATCACAACTTGTTGGGTTTTCAATCTGATGCTGTCCTATTTTATCATGGTAGTTAAATGTCCATTCTTGTTCGGCGTGATAAATGTTATGGCCATTTAACAGTACCGAAAAAGAGAGACATGTTAAACCAAATATTGCTTCAGATTGTGTCTTTTATTCTCCTTTATCATCATATCTTAATTTATAGTATAATCATCATTATCACAACTGTCAGCCTCATTTAACCTTCCCTGCTCTCCCATGATTCTCCGCTGTCAGGCCTGATTGCCTGCCTTCTGCTGACGGGCTGATAATGCCTGACTGATTAGCCCTCCCCGAGAAGAAGACAATGATATATAGAACCGCGCCGCTCGCTCTATATATTAATGAGGAGCTGGCAAAGCTTTGATAAGGCACTGGAATAATCCATCAGCCAGAGAAGGAGCTTGTAAAACTGGTGGAACATTTCATGGGAAAAACACCTGGGAAGGATGTAATGACCCAGCAGCTAAATACCTCTCAGCCCTCCTTCCCCTCTTGTAATTAACATCAGATCGCTGCTGTGTGGATGGCGCCCGGGGCGTTATCAGTCCCCAAATCCTGCTTACCTTCTCCCTGTTTTGCACCCAGGGCTTTAGGGCCTTTATGATGTCTTCAGCAAGAGGGCAATTAATAGCTCATTTTCCTTGGCGTTGGGAACTGTTTATCTTCTGAACTAGCTCTTATCGCAGGCCGCTACCTATGAAAGGCAAGAGTCATCGGCGGTTTTGTGCTCTAGTTGTTACACTTACTCAGCAGAGGCCTGCTTTGCCATTAGATACAAAGCTTCTGATGGCTACTTGAGTTTGAATGCACTGTTATTACAGGTATTATATGAAATTGCTTGTGTTATGTGAAGGGGATTATAGAGGTTTTGGATCAATAACTTCAGTGGATGTTGGGAGTGATTACAGTGCTCTGTCAATTTTTCCCATTTGGCTGTCAGTACTGATTTACAACACACCACCTCTTTTATTCACATCAAATCACTCATTTCATTGGTAAATTCTATATATCTCAATTTACTTAAGTAGCTGATTTGGGTAAAATAAAATGACTTCCTCTCTTGTATATATGCGAGAGTGTGTGTGCGTGTACACACACAACAGACATAACCCTATAGAGCTATAAAAGGCACTGACATTTCCAAAGCTTTTTGTCCCCTTAGAAAGAACAGCATGCAACATCATATAGGTCACCTAAATAAAAACAAATAGGTACACTCAAATAATTTCTCCAGTGGCTAGGGTTTCCTTAACATGTTTTTTTCTTTCTTTGCACAAAACAGCAGATCTGCTGAGGTGCAACGGTGCAGAGGATGCTGAGTATTTTACATATCTGGAAAATCAACAAACAAACAAAATAACTTGAGGCATAGGTCATGTATCACCAGATAAACATCCCAAAGAAACTTCCCCTGGCATTTCAGGCTTCCATCTGGTCCATTCTGCTGAAAGATGCTCAAGTCAAAGACATGGAAAATTATCAGGACACTCACCCCATAAGACTGCTTGGAGTGATTTTACAGTACCAGTGGGGACTGACAGAGGTTGATTCTACAGAGGACATTTTTGCAAAGTCAAGGCAAGTCAAGATATTTTAAGAAAATATCAAGTTTCCTGTTTCCAGTGATGTGTCAGTTAAAAGTGACAAAGTTACTGAAAAAGAAAAAGAGAACTCTTAGGAATTACCAGTGATGAATCACATTTGGCAAGAGGAGTAGCAGAGAGATGAAATATGGTGAGATAGCCAGGCCTTTATGTACCTGTAGAAATTCTGTACTAGAAGACAGAATATGATGTGCAATCCTTCTAACCAACATAATTGGAGATATGTGTTTCCACTGTTATGTCCATATAATAATTCTATTTCCTGTTGAGATATAGATGTATCTGCACTGTTAATTCTGGAATAAAAAGCTAATAGTATTTTCTATTTACCTTGGTCTAAAAGGGGCCATATATTTTTTTGTTTAAAGAACAAGCAACTTTTAGGGATAGTCTATAAGGAGCAAAGAATTAAAATTTAACATCCCTCCCAACTAATCCCCAATTGATTAAGATTCAAAGAGTTAAATTGATAAAAAATGGATTACAGAACAATTAACTCAGACACTTTTGAGTGCTAAAGTCATTACACTGAGGTAATAGATTATAGGTATGGAAAAAATACATTTATTCTCATCCCTGGAATATAATGCCTTATGTATTTTTATTGTTGCTTCCATTAAAGTATATAGATTAAATTTCTCAGATTTATAACTCATTCTATTTCCTCCACTGCAATATATTTCCTGATAGTGCTTAGCTGTTTTAAAACAAAATAAACAGAAAAAATACAGAATGATACTTAAACTCTAACAAGTCAAGTCTGCATAAACTGTGTTTGTTTTTCTGAACAGTCATATGACTACAGGAACCCTGTGTTCAGTATATGATACTGAAGAAAGTGATCTCTGAAGTCATCTTTTAGTTTTTAGAGATCTAGCACAAGACCTTTCAGAGGGCTGCTAGTATTTTTACTAACACAAAAGCCCACAGGTTATAGGTTATATTTATGTTTAAATTAAATATTAACTGGGAAAAATGCTAATGACACAAACTGTCTCAAAATATTCAGTCACTGAAAATATAGAGAATGTAAACATGAGTCAAAAATTTTATATCCACTCATCTTTTGAAAGGCTGAGCTAGTTGCACACAGAAGTAGCAATCAACCAAAATCAGAGCCCAAAATAACAATTAAACTGAGAAGCCATTTATCCACAAAAATGCAGACTGCTACACTTTGTACTGCACTGTATCTGAAGATCAAGGGCAGTTTTGCCAATATATCTTGTGGAATGAGTTGGTGCTTGGCAGGAATAATGTTAGCAGTATTGACTACAGGGTTGCACAAAATTAGTTATTTGTGCTTTTAAAAGTTATGGTCATATAACTTTGTTCTGAGGCCTAGAGGACTTAAATTTGAGTTCTGTAAGGTCACACATAATTATTCCTGTGGTAAAATTAGGCACAAGTGTAGGTAGCTAAATAAATCAAAGCTTTATCAATCCTTTACATGGATTTTGGCTCTACAATATTTGGAACATGTATGAAGCTTGTGGATACATGCTGCATTTGAATAAGTTGTTAAATAAAGATTTAGAATAGTCAAAGTAATAATTTATGAATGGCTCCAGCAAAGACATCGCATTGTCTTGGCCAAAGAGTACATGTTGACAAAATGTCCTGATTTACAAATGAAAAATAATAATCTTGAAGACAGTGATGCTATATATTGGTAAAAGGTTTCCAATATACTTAAATACTAAATAGCTATTTCTTCAACAAAAGCATAGAGTAAACAGAAATTTATGAGAAAATTAATATTGTCCCCTACCACAAATTTATCTACGTGTGTTCACATCTCTCAAAGCAGGTATATGAAACTAGTACTGCTTTCAGCAGAAGGTGGTGAAGACAATTTCAATGGTAGGAGAAGAAGAATCTTAAACAAATGTATAACAGCATTGAAATGTATTTTATGACTCAGATTCCTTTGGCCTGATTCACATGTTCATGGTCATGCTCCTTGGTACATCACAAGAGCAAGTTTCCTCTGTGGCACCAGCTTCTAGTCAGTTCCTCAGACATGTTATGTTAGCTGGCAAGATGATAATTTTGGGGAGAGAGGTGTGGAGTGTGGTGTGAGGGATGCACTGCCCTGTGGTGCAGGTTTCCAACTGGGATATGTCACTGTCCACATTCCTCCATGGGGAGCTGCTTCTTCCACCTGCAAGCTGAAACCAGACCTCTCTATCTTCAGCTAAGTGAAACCCAATGAGTAGTCATGGTCTTCTATTTCTCAATGAAAATTTAGACTTCCCATAAATTTTTTCACCCCAGCTGTTTAAAGCAAGCTTGGATAGAGCATGTACAGCAGGGAACCCATTCTCAGCATCCGGCAAGGTCAACACAAGGCTGATGAAAGCATGACCACCCATAAAAACTTGAGAAGGCATTGTAAAGCATTCCATCAGGTTTGTAAACCTCTCTCACACTTAAATGATGCTGTGCAAGTAAAAGGCAAAAACCCTATTGTTTTGATGAAAAGTTGAGAAGGTCATATGATCATAGAGCTCTAGCATTCAGGGGCTGTGAGACAGAAAAAACAAGTATGAGGCTCATGATGAGGCTGCCTGCCAGGCTGGAGCAATGGGCAGGATGCTGGCAGGTGGTGAATTAAAAACATGCAGGGAAACACAAACAGTTTAAAAAGTAACTCTAGCAAATGTGTGACTATCTGAATGGTTAATGGCATAGAAAAAAACCCTGTTAAAATTAACAAGTAAAAACAAAAAGAAATCCAGGAAGTGTTGAAACAAAAAATATCTAAATGATACTACAGTCCACACTCAACTGAAACCTGTTTGAACAATTTTAATGTATAAATTCTCACCAGTAACATATTTATTAACTGTCTAGCTCCTCAATAGGGCTTCAGGTAATCTCCTACAAGGGTGGCATTAAATGTGTAAAAGAAAATTGGTTGGAGATTGCTTTGATTTATTCTGGTTTTGACAGAGATAAGGTCAGATGCTTGTTTGTACAGTATCATTTGAACTAGAACAACTATATACATTTTATTTCAAAAGTAAACTTTTTTTTTGGCTGGAGGAATATTTCAAGGTGTGTTCAAGGATGTTCTATGGACTCTATTATGGTCAGCTCTTGCAGAAAAAAAAGCTGTTTGCTACATGAGATCATATATATACAAAAGCCACAGGGATTATTCTTGCTGACCACTGCATGCGTGATTTAATTGCCTTAACAGGCAAACTTAGTTGCCTTACTTGCCTAAACAATCAACTACTCTTAGTTAGGTGAGGATATCCAGGGTACCTCTCAGTCATCTGTCCAGAACAGTGCTGGTGTTCCACATGTCCTGCAATTGTACTTGGCAGCATTGTAAGGATATGTCAGACAAAATGGGTTTTCTCAAATTCTTGTAGCTGTCTAGACTTAAGCAACAGAAGCAAGGTCACAAGATTGCCAACCATTGCAATGTATCTTCTGATCCAATCTTTGCTGCTGAGTGCTGTTTGCTAGTGGCTCTGAGCACTACCTATATGTGTAAGGTTCCTGTTCACTTGAATAAAACCACTAAAAAAAATCTGTAACTGCTAAAATTCCACATTTGGTTTGTTCTATGTAATTAATTTAGCACAACTAGGTCCTAATTAGTTTTTCTGCAGAGGAGGTAGCTGTAGATTACAGAAGCCAAATGACTTGTCCAGACTCACATAACAGCAGGTTCAGGAGTTATGTGTCATGGCTTTCCAACTAACACCAGACTTTTTAGGAAAGTATCTTCAAGGCTTTGATTTGATAATAGTTCAATTTTACTTCAGAATATTGCTTCATTTCTGAGACTGCTGCAAGATGTTCTATAAAAGTTGTCTGCACATAAACATAGCTCATGATGAAACATTATTTTGCATCAACAGGTCTTCCTTGAAATTGGAACTATATTTGCATAGTTGACCATTATGTAACAAAGAAGAACTTTGCTGCAGCCAAGAAATGACCTGAAAAGTGCGGACCTTCCCCAAACATCCTGTGCAACTGTATGAGGACAGAGTACCTACTTAGTTGTGGGAGACATATGAAACCGAATGCATACAGCAGCTTGTCACTGTACTGAGTCATTGTTAATATCCTTTCTCACAAGTAATAGTGTTCTTTTTTTCTGTTTTTATCTCTGCCCTCTCAGACATCACACATTCATTTTAGAAGATATCCTCTCTGAAAACCTACAGCCAAAAGCTTCCTCTGAATCTCTTCCTGCGAATCCATGCACTCCCAGAAGTCACAGGTCAAGTACCGATGCCCCTTGTCTTTTAATCCTACAAAAGAGAAGCAGGGCTAGAAGGTTCTTAGAAGCTTTGCCACAGATCATCCTTGAGGACACTTGTGCACAGTCGTGAGCTAGTGTGAAAGGTCTGGGAAACACAGACCTCTGTTTCTGTTTGAAAAAAGTAAATTTCAAAGATATAAAATCAGTAAGATAAAACATCTTATCCTGAGCTGAGCATTCCAGGTATGCACTAACACACAGGTTTTTGTGGCTTTTGCTCATCTCCTACAGATAAATGTGTCACTCCAAACATTCTCTGTGTCAGTACATTTGTATAAAATCAATAAATCCTCCTCATTTACCTGTGTATCTTTTACCTTAGGGTAGATGATTATATCTTGTGGTTTCTGTTTCAGCTGACCATCTGAGATATGTGATGTCCAAACTAGAACACACATGTGGGCTTTCAGTTCAATCTGAACTGCTTTTCTCCAGTTCAGAAATGCTTTTACCCCAGATGAATGTGTCTCAAGCATAGCTGAAGATTTTATCTAAGCTGTTTGCTATGAAGTTTTCAGTTCAACACCGGGTTTATGATCCCAGAGCTCATGTTTAAATTCTAGTTGGAGCTGTCACTCAGTCTCAATCTCAGCTTCCTCAGCTGTCAAATGGGAATAATGACTTTTTTTCCCTGCAGGCAAAATGCCATGAAGGACTGAAGATTGCTTATCATTGCATGCAGAATCATAGAATGGTTTGTGTTGGAAGGCATTTTAAAGATCTAGTTCCAGCCACCCTGCCATGGGCAGGGACACCTCTCATGAGACCAGGTAGCAATGCCCCATCCAACCTGGCCTTGAACACTTCCAAGTGATAGGGCATCTGGACAACTTCCAGGGCTTCTCCACACAACTGGTTCCACTGTCTCACCACCCTCAGAGTAAATAATTTCTGCTCAATACCTGCCCTCTTTCAGTTTGCATTCATTACTTCTTGTTCTACAAGAACTGAACTTATCACTACAGTTTCTGACAAGGAATCCATCTCTGGCTTCCTTGTAGGCACCCTTTGGATACTGGAAGGCTGCTATGAGGTCTCCAGACAACCTTCTCTTCTCCAGGCTGAACAGTTTCCAGTGAGGATCTCTGTCCCCTTCTACAGAAAGGGCAAAAGCAATAGCTGCTTTTGCAGGTCTCTGTGCCTGGCCTTGCAAAGTAGGAGTAAGAGACACCTGGCAGATGCACTTCATGCAGTGCTCTGCAAGGAAATCCTCAACTATTCAGCCAGACAGAATTACCACAAAAATGTGTCTGCCTGCAGATTCAGCATTGGGTAATTGATTTGAAGGGGAGCTATAGGGATACCAGGGGAGTTGTAGGGATACAATTCTTGGGTGTAGAAATGGGAAACCAATGCTAACAGGTCAGAGCTTGGCCTGCATTTTATCTGCCACCTCAGGTAAAAAAGAAATCTGATTTTCTGGATCATTATGATATGGGTGACCTGATGGGTTATATTCCATACACCCCAATGATGCCATTTGCAGTTAGAGGATTTCCTAGGAAATAAAATATCAATAAAATATCAAAATATGGTCATAAATTCTTGTGTCAAGAGCTTTCTGTGTTTAGTTAGTGATTGCATGTGACTGTCACAAACCCGCCTTGTTCATTTTATCAAATGTATATGTATTTTTTCACACATATGAATATGTAATATCATTACTTTATCATGAATAATCTCCACTTCTTCAAAACCAGAAATGTATCAAACATGGTGGAAAGGCTGGGGACAGATTTGGCCCAAAGTTTTACATTGAACCCACTAATTCTGGAAACATCATGCAAAACCAGGTTAAATGGCAGGAGCCATTTTTAGCACAAATGTACATAAATTCCTTGTTCAGTTACTACGGTGAATCCAGAGTCAACCTTCTTCTGATTCCAGCCATTCCATAGACATATGTTTTTCCCCTTCTCTTATAATACCTGTCTTCTCCGGGAAATGGAACAAAGAGGGTATTTAATATATTTTATTTCTTAGCATGGGAACACCTGGAGATTAGTTACACACCTGGTATCAGGGATTGGTACTTGCCCTTTTGAGCAGTGATGCTGACATCAAACAGTGGCTCATTTAAATGAGCATTCTCTATTGAAATGCGCCAATCTGATTCAACTGAGATCAGTCCAGTATTCTGATGCTGCACTTAATTTATGGATGAACAGATACTTTAGCTTTTTTAATACTGCAGGTGTTTTCCTTGCTGTTAACAAATACCAATCCATCTTAATTTAGTTGCTACATCATGGTGTTTTAATTTGAACTGTCTTCTGGTAGGACAAATTTCTTTATTTTAAACATGGTAATCTATGTGGGTGAAAACAGCAATGGGGAATTTCTGTGTGACATACTTATAATTCAAGTGAAAAATAATTGAATACTTTGCAGCTCAAAAGTGGTTTATCACCATGGGTATTGCAGTGTTTAGAGTTAGTCAGTTTGACCATGTTAAAGCAAGAATGGATTGTTCAGTTGTGAAGAATATTATTTGTTGCCTATTTAGTCAGCTATTTCTTCCAGAGAAAAATCCTCTTCATTTGGAGTAGAAAGCTCAAACCAAAATGTGTAGGGACAGTAAAAGCTTGCCATAATAAGCCCTTACCTAATGTGAAAACATTACTTTTGAAAACAAGATAATTTGGGAGTCTGCCTACACTTACTGATTCCAAGAAAAATTGACACTTACTACCATCTTAGCAGTTAAATATTTCACTACTCAGCCTTCTATCTTTATGAGGTTTTCTGTTGCCAGTCTTCTGTGCTCACCTTCATTACATTGATCATGGAATTGGGTATTTTATTGCTGTGATGTTAATAAGGTTTCAGGTTAGAATCCATTTTTTGACTTTGTTTGCTAAAGGATTCCAGGCACTGTGAAGGGTCATTAACACCTTACAACAAACCCATGACTTTGGGGCAGCATTCTGTAACCCTCCTTACAATTATCTTAATATATATCGCTCCAAGCAATGTCAAAATCCTCATTTTAAAAAAACGAAACTCTCCTCAGATGATAACTTTGAAAAACTGATGCCTTTTGCACTATGAGAGTCACAGGTTTGAGAGACTGTTCCTTGAAACAGCACTGAAGATGCCTAATCCATTTTCTCATCCTTTAGTAATCAGATTAATATTCAAACACACCAAGCTTTAGCTTCCCCACATGTAGGCAAGCACGCAAACACCTCACAGCTACTATGTAACCAGCTGATTAGAAGCTGCTTTTATTTCTTTTATTACAGGTTTTGATCAATTTTAACCCTAAGATTTGCTTTATGGGGAAGTATCTGCATACTGCCTTCCTTTTGTCTCAACCAAAGGGTTTAATAGCTAAGGTAACTGAAAAGGACTAGCACCAGAAAGGCTTTGGTTACCAGAGTAACCGTAAAAACAGACCCCAGTCTCCATGGCAAAGAGAAAAGCTATTTGCTGCAGCCTTTTCAGACCTTGAACAGACACTGACAGTTTTCCTATAATCAGTGCAGATTATTTGTAGCAACTAACTATATTATAATGTTAACTATAGGAGGTCTTTGAAAATATACAGTGCAAAAAAAAAAAAGGGAGTAAATATAAGAATTTTTTATGCTAGATTAGGTATGACTATATCATACATTTAGAAATTATATAGAAATCAACCTAACATTGTATTTCCAGTGAAATCACCTCCTTCTAAATGTTCCCTCCCCCCCTGTCTTTTCTGTTTGCTTTTAATTTTCTGCAGGAAATTGGTGGGTTTTGTGGTTTTTAAATACCTAGGATTCTAGTGAAGAAGATGTTATGATAAATATATATGCTACTGCTTTACTGTGTGCTGACTTCTATATGTTTTCCCAAATACTGAAATACTATACATCAGTGATGCTTTATCTTATCTGAATGACTTGATGGCTGTTTCTTCTTGGTGTCTGTTTCAGGGTCTGTTCAAATTGCACAATATATATTTTTTAAAAGATCTCTGTAATTCATGGGTCTACAAACCCTGCAATACAATTACCTAAATTACCAGAACACATTGTAAGTGCTCCTTGTGGCTAATCATTCTGTCCTCAGTGAATTGCTTGACTTGCCAGTGGCTTATTCTCTGTAATGGCACTGCTCAGTCTCTGTCTTCCAAACCAATGTCTGTGAGCAGAATCATTAATTCTAATATGACTTATGATGAAACCTTAAGTCTTAACTGGTTTTAGCTATACCTGTTTAAATAGCTTATGGTTGCATTGAGAGAGATCTATTACAATATATGTCCCAGATCAGTTTGTTTCAAAAGAATAATCTAAAATAAGCATTTTAATGGGTGAGGTACAAACATAATGAATAGAGGAAGCAAATATTTAGAAGAATAGTTCATTTTAAAATCTATGTGCACACATCTAAAATAATGCCATAGACATTTAGAGCACCTAAGGCGTAGGCGTGGAGGAAACAGTCTTAAAAATCATTTGACCTAATCTGTCCTAGATTATACTAGCAACATAAAATTTAAATACATACTTAAAAAAATGCAGTATGCACAACATATGAATTTGTAGATGTTTGTTACATATGACAATTACTTATAGAAGTTAAATAGAAATATACAAAACATTAAAAAGTTTATAAAATTCAATATATGTCCTTCAGACAACTTACAAAATTGGCCAAAATTGTACTGCAAATAAAAATTAAAATTAAAAAATAATGTTTTTATTTAAAATAAAGAAAAATAACTATGTTGATTGTGTTAGGCTCTTTTTTCACAGTCTGTATCTGTGTTGTTGTGAAGGAAAGAATTGTCTAAACATCTCAATAATTGAATGAAAATTGTTGCCAGATACCTGTCATAGCAAAAATAAAGGAAAGCTTTTATCACCTTGTATAATAACCTTGCTGTAACAGAAACTGAGGCAACTTTGTTTTGCTTAAAGCCACATAAGTTCAAACATGAAATATAACTCAGCAGACCAGCGCCTCATGTCATGGCCCAGGATATGATTCTTCAACTTTTCTGTAACATAAATGTTGATAAAGTGTCTTCTGTGTTTTGATGCTGAAATTAAAGTCACAGAACTATGTACCACAAAGTAATGTAATTTCTCAAAATGAATGGTATAAGATTAGTGGTGGAAGGCTTGGAGCACTTATCCTTCAAGGCAGGATGGATATTTTTAACTGGAGGTATTTTCACTCCAATTAAAACCAAAGAGCTTCACTGAGAGCTGAACAGACCATGGAAGACATGCACCTGTACCACCTCCTGCAAAGTCTTTTGGCTATTCTAGATTTCTGCCTCTTTCTAGTACCAAAACTCTTGGGGCCTATTTAAAGTTAATAAATAATATTCCCCGAGGGAGGCTGTTGGAACAACCTGAAGACATCTGAGCTTCAAGTCCCTATTGCAATGAACAGCTGTTGCCAGAGCGATCCATCCAGAAGAGCCAACAGCCAAAAGAGTAGGCTAGATTATCTTTGGGAGAATAGCAAAGCAGATGTTCAAAACAGATTTTCCTACAATTCCTAATTGCTTGGATTATGAGGCTGTTGGCTGCTCTGAAGTTCTTCTTTTCTCTTCTGCCTTCTTCATCTTGATGTGGTTTGGAATTCTGGGAACTTCAGAAAATGTTGAGACATCCAGTGCCAAATCTCAAGGCTAGCAGAGAAGAACATGATCATCAGTTTTGCTAGAGGAGACTTCCTCTGCACCAGTTTGCCCAGTGTTTCCTAGGATATGGGAAAATATCTTCTGAGTACTAAGGTGAAAATAAAAACCTTCTGACCCAAGCCTCTATTTTAAATTTGTCCTCCAGAGCATGAAGAGGTAGGTGTACATCACTAGATAGCCTTTTCTATATGGATTATGGCTTTTTTTTTTTTTTAATGCTACAGGCTGAAGTAAGTCGCATGAGGATAAAAGAAAAAAATGTAAAAACAAGTCCATAACAGATAAAATACAATGTTGAATTCTAAGTATAATGATGAGCACTCCTGATGCCCCTTATATATTTAAAATTGCCATTCAGCTGCATTGAATGTAATTCATGCTATTTTCCAAAGTATAATCCCACAAGGGTTTTGACCAAACAAAAATGCTCTAATGACTGCAAATGGTTCAAATATTCTGTCCAGTGAGTTGAAGTTAAGTGATAAAAGTTTTCATGTTAAAAGAAATAATAAGTGGAATTTCACACATATTATAGTAATCATGAAGCATCCAATTTACATAGAAATAATGTAAAAGAATTCTGACCATGATGGTTTAAGTGAATCATTACATGCATCGCTGATACATTTAGAAAACTGCAGCATGCCAGGTATGTTTCTTTTAGCATAATAAGTCTTGTAATGGAGCCTTTAAAAGCCTTAAATGTATAGTTAGATTAACCTTTCTGTTTGGATTAAAAAAAGGGAAGAAGAAGAAAAAGAAAAAGAAGAAAACAGATAATCGTTAAATAGCCAATTAAATCAACATTCATTTCCCTTTACAAGTTAGTCTAGTTTCTTTTGAGTGTCCTCTCCAAGAAACATTTTGTTATTTACACTGCACTCACATTTAAATAGCTCTGCTGTGCTAATGTATTTTAGTTCCATAGGAGTTCACTCCTCCTCTCCGGATCAGTTACAATTCACAGCTGTGCTGAGGCACCCAACCCTGGGTGCCATTCC
Source organism: Ammospiza caudacuta (assembly GCF_027887145.1). Taxonomy (NCBI): domain Eukaryota; kingdom Metazoa; phylum Chordata; class Aves; order Passeriformes; family Passerellidae; genus Ammospiza; species Ammospiza caudacuta. The sequence continues at coordinate 95,837,877 of NC_080594.1, forward strand.
CAAGTAGTTGTTTAGCACAGACCGACACTAATACACAGCTGTGGGATCTGAGGTCTCACAATTCAGGTGGACAAAAGTCTTCAACTACACAAATCTTCAGGAACTGTCACCTAAAGTTACCAAGAAAAACTTTCTACAAAATGCATGGGAAAAGTAACTTGCCTGCAAAAAGTTATAGAGCTAAGATTTGTTAATGTTATTGTATATGTTTGCAGGGTTTTATTAAATTATTAACCCTGACCTTGTCTTTCGAATATCTTCTTTTCTATTTTAGATTCTACATTTGTGTATTTTGGTTTGTTATTATTGCTGTTTTGTTTGGGTTTTTTAGAATGAAAAACATTTTTGGTGTTATGAAAGGTGTGCTGAAAAGAATAATTCAAACAAATCAATCAATTCCATATCCCAAAGAAGTGAATTTTTATCACCACCACTGTAGAGCTCAGAAGGACATATTAAATTACATGTGAAGAAATTTGACCATCACATTGTCAGCCCCTGAAAATCAGACCCCTCTCCCAGGCCATTTCACCCCTATTTGGTTTTATTTCTTGTGTGGTCTGTGATTATCACACCATTTGTCTTTACCGTTTCCTTCAGGCCTCATGAGAATGCAAAATAATACAGATCCCAGAAAGAGACTTGGATTGAATTTGATTCTTTCCAATAGAGAGTTCAAACAGCTAAAGAGGGTCACAGAATCAATATGCTCAAAAAAATGGGTATTTCAGAGAAAAACTCAGTCAGGATGCAAGAGGGAAAAGCAGCTGTTCTTCCCTCTTCACCTTCACCCTTCCACACTGTTGCTGCTGCCCTCCTCTTTCCCATTTCCCTCCCTTTTGGAAGCTGCTTTCTATTCTTTTTTTGTGTTCCCCTCCTCCTGCAGCCAGCTCTCTCCTTCTCTGGCTGCTGCTCTTTCCTAATGCTGGCTTCCTCCACTCTCTCTACAAGGTTTTTGTGGCTTTGCATGCTAATTCATGGCCATGAGATCACAAATAAACTTCAGGTTTAAAAGATTGTTCCACTCACTGAAAAAAAATCCAGTCTCACTACTTTTCATGATACCTTGTATATTTAAAAGGTAAATTTTGAGCATGATGGGGAGGCAATATAAAGATGCTTATCTAACTTAAAATCCAAGACCCTCCAAGATGAAAGGTTTTGAATATTTCCAAGTAGATACAGAAAAACCCCATATGTGCTAACTTTTATTTTAACAGATAAGTGTACAAGTGAATCAGTTCAAAGTTGTTTACTCAGGGTCTCATTCTATGACTATTCAGATTCCACATAAAGCAGTGATGCTCCCTTCAAACTGTTCCTATTGCTGACTGTTCTAAAACAAATCTTTTAGCATTCACAAATAGACTAGCAATATTCATTTGACTGCTGGTATATTGGCTTGTTTTTTTAAAGTGGTGTTTGTTCATATCAATTCACACTGAACATCCTCCACATACTCAAGTACAAATGCAGCAGCCTTCACAGTATCCCTCTACTGTCATGAAGCATCAGGATGAATTTGGTGTTTTCTAACTCCAAAACGGGTGTGGAGGAGAGACAAAGCAAAATAATATGCAGGCTTGAACACTTCTAGTCCTAGAGCAGTCAGCACTGCCATGGGCACGTTTCTGCATGGAATTACAACCAGAGCCTCTCCTCTTGGAAGTGCTGGAAAGAAGATATGGCTGACAAACACGGTTCTCCTTTGAGATCCACCTTAGCCTCCAAATGTCATTCTAAAATGGCAGACATCACCTACAGGAGCCAAGTTACATCTGAAATACTACTGCAAGTATCTTGTATTCAGGCACCTGAATTACATAACATTAGAGGTCCATGGAGGGTAGTTGAATTCATCCTTGCAAATTTAAATTTTCATGATATCTCAGAATTCAAATTTCCACAGCAAAACGTATAGCTATCCTGCTTTCAAAGTAATTTAGAAAATACAACCTGTGTGTAACCAGTACTAATTGAAGCAGTCTGGGAGACAGAAGCATCTCAGAAATATTCACAGAGTTATTTGGTACTAATGAGGGTGTGAGGTCTTGCAGCATCCAGAAAATTTGTAGAGCTTTAAAGAGATAAGATATCTGGCTGGTTTCCTTGGGGTGCCTCTGCAGAGCTGATAGCTGATGATGACCAGCTGACATGGGTCAGACTCAGTCCTTCTGCAGGTACTGCATAAGGACACCAGGATGATGAAGTTGTTAACCTGGCCTTGCAAATTCAGTCCATAACCATGAGTGGCCTGAACAACTTTGTTGTCAGCGCCTGCTCTTTAGTGACCTCACAGCATATGTAACACAGAAGGTCTGCAAGTGGAAGAAACTGAACTTTGGAGGCAGTGAACTCATCAGTGCATGAATTAGTACCTTGAATACTGGTGGTTCAGACTGTTTTGGAATATGAAAAGTCCTCTACCACTTCCTGTGCTAGAAGAAGGAAATACTCTCGGCAATCAGCTGCTGGAATAAGATAGAGGGAAATGTATTCTTGATGTGAGGAATAGGGCTATCAAAGATGCTTAGAGCTCTGGGTTCTTAACATCCACTCTGTGGTCAGAGGTTGGTCACAGTTACAAAATGAGGTAGTCACCAAGAAGAGACAACACTGCTAATTTATGCAATTTATCACGTATATATGTCACAGCAGTTCAAAACACAGTGACAGACATGGTTTCAGAACAGAAAAAGGCCTTTTTTTCCTGTCTCTTTCATTCCTAAGAGGGTAAATTAATTTAAAAAATCCATCTCCTGAAGTGTGAACAAGCGTACCAAACTTCACCTATAGAAATAAAAGGTTTAAAATTGTATTGCAAGGAATTGTAAGTGACCCATTGGAAAGGAAGGGTTTACTGCTCTACTATGTAATGGCAATTTCCTAAGCCTCAGTTCAATGAAGGGCTCTGGCACTTGCCTGACTAAGCATATGGATAGTTCCACCAACTTTCAGATCACTTGTATCATTCGTGCAAAGTGCATGTTTGTATCAGTGTCTTGTAAGGTGCTAGGAGTCATTCATACAATTTTCTGTACAGCAAGTTGTAAAAGATTAACTGAGTTTGAAACAATGCTTCTTTCAGGGATTCCATTTGGTGGCTGAAACATTCTTGTAACCATCCCTAAATGAGGGATATTCAGGAATATGTTCCACAGTGCCATATGTTCCACAATATGTCAACATGGAAGAAGAAGAAGAAGAAGATGAAGATGAAGAAGAAGAAGAAGATGAAGATGAAGAAGAAGAAGAAGAAGAAGAAGAAGAAGAAGAAGAAGAAGAAGATGATGAAGATGAAGAAGAAGGTGAAGAAGAAGATGAATAAGAAGAAGAGGCACTTAAAGAGAAAACAATAGACTCCAACTATATGAAGTACTCAGCACAAAAAAATACCACATTAAAATATCCTTCAGCAAGAAACTAAAAATGCCTTAACTGTTCTTGGTGCCATACTTTGCATGTTCTCTGCTATGGTAGACTATTTGTGTTAACTGATGAAAAAAAATTATTAGAAAGCTGTGAAGAAGCTTATATGCTGGCAAAGGAGTCATATTGTTAAAGAAGCATGTTTTATGCATATATGTAGAACATATCCTTTACATTTTTTAAACACCCAATGATGCCTCTTAGAAAAAAATTTTTTTTCAGGTCACTAGATCTACTGGAAAAACAGATTTCAAGAGACAGCAGGAAATACCTAATTTAATTCTGTGTGGTGGGCATAAGTGCAAGCCCAAGGAACCACAAGTGATTACAGTAAAATTATCTTTACATCAATTACTATAACTGGTCAAAATTGCTAGAAATATATCAGAAAGCACAGAAGTGTTTTGTGGGAACATATTCTTTAATCATATCCCTTAATAGAAATTCACCAAACTCTTTCATTTTATTAAGGATTCAAGGTTTCATTCTTATCCAAGAAAATATTTCAATAAATGCTTTAAATATCTCAAAAATATTTGCAGAAGGAAGCTTTGGCATTTTTCTAATCCATGCTAACAGGAAATCTTAGTAAGAGCAAATATTCTCCATGAAAACCCAATGAGAAATCCTGGTCAGCTCTAAAAATGGTTTGAAGGAGACACATAACAACACTGCCTGCAAATCAATACTGCAATATTAGTTCTAAGCATCTCCTCCTCAGATGTTAAACCAAAATATTTTCAAACTGCCCAGACTGACCACTTTCTTCCTCATCTTCTTAGAAAACAAGCGATTCTAGAGAGGCACTTTCCCAATTCTTAATAAAAGCTCTGTGTCCCAAACTGTTTGATGGTGGAAAACAATTGACAACGCCTAGGTTGCTGGACACCACCCCTGGACAGGCCATTCCTTTAAGAGTAGGACTTGATGATCTTTGTGGGTCCCTTCCAACTCAGAATTCTGTGATTCTGATGGATACTAATGGCACATATGGGATTGCACAGAGCATCCCTTCCTGATTTTGTGGTGATGGCAATGGTCACTGTTACAAGGCTACTAACTTTGATCACAGCTGCTCCCCAAAATGGCTGAAACAAACCTAGGGTTAGCTGGGAGCCTCAGCTCCACAGTGCACTAATTTAAGCTTCTGCATTATCTGAAAGAATGGGTCCTACAGGTGATGGCTGAAGGAGGAAGTAGCAAGAGGACTCAACAGCTCAGAGCAGACAACACTGATTCTCCCCAATATTTATCAGCAAAGAAAACAGGCTTGAGTTAAAGAAGTAGAAAGAAATTTATCTTGCCTTCAGACCTAAAATTTACTTTTTTTACCACCCCACCCCCCACCTTGTGTCAAGTGTCAAATCTTACAATTCAGTCACAAAAGCAGGAAATTCTGTCAGTCTGGTATCTGATACAATCAGAAGAAAATGAAGGAATGCACAGACAAGGCCTTTTAGAAGATTTTGGGGTACATCTGGATGCACAAATTTGCCTTGTCTTGCTCTTGCTCTCAGCCGGGTGCATGTGAACAAGCTCTGGCCCATAACTTGTATAGCTGTGCAAGCATGGCTCCATGCCCAAGCTGATAAACCCCTCTGGGAACACGCCCAGCTTGCAAAACAGTCAGGTGACCACATATCTCTCTGCATCTGGCCACACCAATACATATTTAAAGATCTATTTATTGCCTACAAGAAGGTTCTGTTCAATACACACACGGATGTCCCTAGATGCATGCAGAATACTCATGTCCACATATATGAACATCAGTGAATGCAGCAAAAAAGCCTCATATTCTAGCATTAATGAAATTCAAACCTGATAAACACAGAGGTAAAAAAAACAAACCTCCGCTGATTTTAATTTCAGCATATAAAATATCAAGCACGTAGTACGAATACTAATGCCAAAATCTTATCAAGAATATCTTTTGGTTCGGGAGAGATTACTGGAAAATACTACAAAAGAGTTATTATATGGTGTAATAAATGCAGTTGTTACAGCACTGGGAGGACAGTGGGTGGTGGCAATTCCAGCAGACTTAGTGGCAGCATACGAAGAGGTATTAGAGAACACCAGACTCACTCACAACCAATTAGTAGCATGGAACTGAGGGGAGCACAGCAAGAAGACCTAATAATAAGAGTTCTTAAATATAAGAAACTGATGCGGAGGAAAAATTAAAGTCAAGTGCCATGATTTTTTAGGAAGCCCATTGTAGCTTAGCATCTATTTCTCCTGCCAACTGAAGAAAAGCTCATTACCTGAGATTATTACCATGTGTGTTTGAACTCAACTGCATTCTCCATGCTACTTTTTGTTATTGTGACTGGTGTATCTTTTAAGCTAATCAGTTAAAAAAAGATGATGATGTTGCTTAGTGATTTTTTCTCCTATTTTGTACTATAATGAATGCTCATTTCACTCTGAAATGATAATTTAAAAACCCTATCAGTGGAAGTGATGACTATCCATAATAGAATCTAGTAATAAGCAAAGTTCTTAATTCTGGAAAAATAGACTGATGATTCAATAACAAAATAAAGATACATCATCTTTCATTTAGATTTTATTTCATTCTCAGTCCAACCCTTCACATGAAAATCCAAGTTCTTGTACAGGGTTTAAATAATTTCAAAAGAATACTTATGGCATTCTTAAAAGGGAAATGGACAAGGTTTGTTTAGCAATTTTTGAAGGAACAAATCACTTTCATGACCAAAAAATAACAATGAAAAAGAGTTTCCAACAAGTCAAGCATCCTTGCAACTTGCATTCAATTAACAGTTTCATGCACAAAAAAAAAAAAAAACAAACCTTGAAAAGCCAAAATTATTTGCTACAGCATGTCTGAAACATTTACTTTTTCAGTTAAGATTCACAAGTTATTTTTATAGTTATATTCATATTACTGCCGGTCCTGCTAAAGTTGGCATTATTTAATTTTTATGCCAGTATATGTTTGATTTGCAATCTCAAAATGCACAGTTCAGTGGACTTTTTCTGTTTATACTGAGAGATGCCAAGAGAAGCTCATTAAAAATTATCTTTTTAAAAATCAAGACTAACCCATACACTGAGTTTGCATGAACCAGCCTATAATTTTATTGTGATTTTTGAAACTTCTTTTGGGGGATCATTTCATTTCAAAGAACTTGGAATTACAGAAAGCAAAGATCAGACATTATGACAACAAATCTAATTTACTAATAAATAACCCAGAAAAAAACTATTAAAAAATCAGCTGAGTAAATTCTACAGTTTTGTTCCAGGGAACCATATGAAATTGCTGGTCAAAAGAGAAGTAAAACTTCTTGGTACTTTTGTTTTGTAGGAAAAATAGGGCAAAAACCTGACAAAGAAAAAAGACATGAAAGAAATATTACTGTTTCTCTACTGTTGTGATAAATCTTCTTTTAACTAAGTGTCCTTAGTCATTTCGTCAACTTAAAATATTATCCTGGAAGCTAATTATTTTATTTAAAGCCAAAAAATGGACCCATCTTCAGGAGAAACTTGCTAGTCATAGAGCTAGTTTACCCTGTGTTAACCAGTTAAACACATATTCATCATGAGAAATCACACTAGCAGGTGTCACAACTGAATAGGAAGATATCTGGGAACCACAAGAGTGGCTCATTTCATCCTGAACAACACAGTTACTCCTGCCTGATGTTGGGCAAACCCCCCATGAAATGTCCTTACATGGGAGATGGGGGCAGATGTGTGCAAATAATTATTTTAACAGTTTCAGAAATGATGTGACACTGAGTTGAGTATTTCTTGGGTGCAATATTTTACCTGTCACACGGACAGATCTAAATCTGCTCTCAGAAGTCAGGAGAGGTGAGGTTGTTGAAGACAGATGTTTCTCCTTCTCCCAGACTCAGTGCCACTGATGATTTCCCAGACCACATCAGATATCTTTTAATATTTCCCTTGGTCCATCTGGCCAAGCCTTGATTTTCCTTCCTGGTTTATGTCATATCTTCTACTCTCTCTCCTTCCTTTTCACACCTTCTCATACAATATTTCATGAAGCCCTATATTAAAACATTCAAATTGCCTGTTGAACAGGGATGGGTGTTTTGGTCCTACTTGATGGTCAGTTGTACAGGTTAATGCAGCCCACAGCAATACTCTTCCTAGCAAGCTCAGTGGAAACACCTGGAAGCTGTTCCTCTCTAGTGTACAAGAAACCACCTTCATGCATGCAAGGACTCTTGTTACCCAGCTGCAGCACTCCATCCACCTCTCTGGTCATTATCCCTGCCTTCCTGAGCCTCAGGGGATTTACTGCTGGACTTTTGTTTTCTGTGTGCTTGCACAGATCTTACACAGGGCCTTTACAGGCAATATAGCTTGGCATTATAAGATAAATTACCAGAAGTGACAGAAAACCCCCCATACTGTGTAAGTCTAGAAATCCAAAATTATAGGGAGAAGAGGAGCATTGGCCCTCTTAATCAACTGAAATACCTTGCACAGCATGAATAAAGCTTTGTAGCTGTGGCATCAACTAATACAATTCTGAAGTACCTAACCTAATAAAGGTAGCTAATTAAGAGTATTAAATGATAAGACATGGTTCTGCACCTTTGTCATGTTGGGTGGGACACATTTCCAAGAAACCTGGCATAAGTTCCTTTAGCCTGAGGAAATGCAAGAAAATCTGGCATAGTCTACAATAATGAAGGGAAAAAATTACTAATGAAGTGAAGAAAAATTGCTAAAAGATTGACCAGTGACAACTAATTTATGACAAAAAAATTATTGTGGTTGTAAATAAAAGATTCCTCTGGTAGCTACCATTTTACTGCTTGATTTTTGTAAACAGATGTAGTATGATACTGTACACCGTACTGGTACAATATTGTCAAAGAAGGGGTGATTAATAACTCTTTTTTCCTTCCTACATACATTTATCACTTATTTATACATTTATGTGTTACAGTACATCTTTCGTGGCACTAGATCATGCGTACTGTCCTCTGACATGAGCAAATCCAACACCTTCGGATGTACCAGTAACAGTAGATATGAATTAATGAGGACTATACAGCTCACTCATTTTCAAAACCTGTATTTCAGTGTGTTGTAATAGAACCAAAAACTTCAGGAAAATAGTTCTCTTTTTCTAGGGAGGATGAAAGGGCAGTTGGCACCTGCAGATGAACAGTCAGAGGTCTTGCTCTTATCATTCAAAGGGGCACTGGTCAGAACTGCCAATAAAGGAAAGAGAAAGAGAAAGAAGGATGCTTTTTAATACATTCTGTAGCATTTCCTCACTTTCATTAGACTGTCTTTAGACATTAGACTGAGTTTCTGTCACCTAAGCTGTTTTCACTAATAGCAAGATAAATGTCATAAGGAGTGCTGATTAATAAATATTTGATGTAGCTTTGCTTTATCAGTAATACAATGCTGAGCATCAGCTGTGTGACATCCAAGGTCATCCAGCTTCATTTATTACATCTTAAGTTTCTGAGGAGGAGTGGAGCAAAGCTTACTGGACTTCTGTCCATCAACAAATACACTGAAAATCAAAACAACCCTTTTTGAGATATATTTTTCTTTATACCCAATCTGGAGCAACTGCAGAAATATTCTTCCTATAACTTGAAAGAATGTGTGTTTGATACTGGTATATTATTCTCCATAATTTTGAAAATGATTCAACAAACATCTCATAAGGATTTAATTTCTGAACTCTATTTTGCAGCATACAGCTCCACCTGTTGAACAGGTTCTAGGAAGATAAACTCTACTATACTAGTTCACCTTGCTGTTTCTGAGAACTTCGCAATTTCAAGGTCTCTTGAGCAATTAAAAAATAAATTATGCAATAATTGCTGACAACTCAAGCATAAGAGACAGCATACTGCCAACCTCAGTAGAAGTCAAAGGGAATTGCCTCCAGTCAGCAGTACTGGTGGTGATGTATTTCTGACAATATTTTAGGAAGAGAACAGTCCTCTCATATCCTTCTGTGAGAAAGGGTTTTAACTGAAGTAGCTTGAAGATGAACTTTACAGTAAATTAGCCTGTGATAAAGTGAGTTCCTACTTTTCAACACAATTATGCAATGAAGCAGGCATAATAAGTGTTACCTTTGCTTTGAAGTGTCCATACTTTCAGGATAGAATGAAAATGTTAATTATCTAATTAACATTAAAATATGTAAAAATTCAAGCTACTATACAATTTTTGAAGAAATTTATCAGCAATATAGTCTCATATAGTATTAAATAGAAAATGTCCATAGTTACCTTGGAAGACATAAAAATACCATTGGCCAGATACACTAAATTAGAACTAATCAAAAATACGCTGGTGGAAGTTGACAGGGGGTAAAGGAGAGGGAAACACAGATTTCTGCCAGTGCTTTATATGTGCTACCAAAGTGAAAGAATAGTTAAGAATATCCTGTACATATTGTTTCTACCAATGATTCTCAATAACATAACTCTGTAACTGATACATATAATTATTGTTTTGCTACCATCTCTCCTAGGTAACCTGCTGGTATGTAGGACACGAATGCCTCTTTCAGTTATGCAATTACAAGGGCTCTGACTGGGCTTCAGTGGTGAAAACTTCCAGTAATTCCAGTTGAAAATTATTATTAAAGGGAGTATTGTAGGGCCTGGTTTTCATGTGCCAAAAATCAGAAAGGCCACAAAGAGACATATCTTAAATCAAAATGCATATATAGACAACTATATATTTACAAGATTTTCTTATTAGCTTCTCATAATACCATAAATAAATAAATAAATTCAAAGTGAGTAAGTAGTTGAGATTGTATCAGAGATTTATTTTATCATTCTCAGAAGATTTTGATGATGTCCAGAATCATGTTGTTGTCTAACCATTATCATGTTAATATAACTGGAAGGGTTTGTAGTAGGGGATAGATTGCCTTAAATTTGTTTCATTTTTCACTTCCTCAAAAAGGACCTAGAAGTTCATAAGAAGTAATTCAAAAATTAAAATGCTTTAATTACTTCCATTATTCTAAGAATTATGAAAATGAGAGATCTGTGCTGAATGACAAGGAAATTAAATTGCTACTTTTACTGAAATACCTAAAGGTCAGTAAAATAAACAAATTTCATTGTGTACAGCAATCACATGAAAGCTCTTAGAAGTTTAAAAAAAAATTACCTATAGGCTTTATGGTGCTAGATATTATAAGCTTTTTGACCTGTCTCACCTCTCTTTGCAATGCTAATTTCTGGCAGGCTGAGTAGTACACAGAAAAAAATATTGCATTGGCAAAATGAGCTTGTATTTGGCAGAGGTGAATTTGGAAGTAAAATGAATGTAGTGTTGGCCAATCAAACTTTTAAATGTGACCATCTTTTCACCAATGCAAAATTTTCATGAAAATGTGCAGTTAACTTGAACTCAGTTTGTCTAAAGATCCACAAGAAGACGCCCACAATGCATTGATATTTACCTTTTTAATTACATTTCAATAACACAATTCTGCTGTACCTGACAATAAAATACACCTGTGAGATGCTTTATGGAGTTCTGGCATGCAAGGTGCACCTGCCCTGCAGGCTGTCCCAGTAGCTGCTCCTTGCAGCCCCGTGGCCAGGGCTGCCTGTGGTGCCTGACAGGGAGCCCCTGCCTGTCAGGCACCGTGGGAGTTACACTGCCTGTCCAAGAAGCCCAGCTGCAGCATTCACAAGGATTTCTCCTGTGCATTTCTGAGGTTTAGCCAGAAAATTTATGGGGTTTGTTTTTGGCCAGTTTTAGCTTGCTTCTTTTTTTCTATACTGCCTCTTTTGAACTCTTTCTTTTAAGGAAAAAAAGCAAGACAATAATAATGTTTCCCTTCTCCCTCTCCCCTAAGCTTGTCTCATACACTGACTGATGTCCCAGCAAATCCTATTTACTAGACTTGCCTTTTTTATCTTTTGACAAAGTGTACAAAGCCAAAGTAGGTAAGATTTGAATAGGTAGCTGCACAGCATGAACAATGCACAGTAAGCAGCAGCCTGCAAAGTTTACATTCACGTAGTTCTTTCATGTAGATGCAGTCTTGACCTAAGGGAAGGGACACATCTCCAGTGTACACATATACTGCCACAAGCAGAACTCCAGCACAGAGCTGACACACAAGACATGTTCAGGTGATGTAGGTAATTATGATATAAATGTAACACCTTCATGAACCTTCAATTTTACTGCATCCTTGCCATGCCAGAGCTGTAGTCAATACCATCAGCTGACATTTTCTGAAAGCCACACGTCAAGCAAAAGTGGCTGTAGTGATCACTTGCAAACAATCTTTGGTAACCAGATGAAGGCAAATGTAAAATTTCCCTTTCCAAGATTAAGACTTCTGTAGTGAGGACTACACAAAAGTACACACACCCTTCTGGTAATTCACTGTTCCCTTTAAGAGTAAAGGTAATGCAGAGGCTGAAATAGAAAATCTCATCCTCCTGAAAATCAGGATAACACAAAGCAAATTCATTAGACTGAGATGTAACTAAGCTGCATTGCAGACATTTTCAACTTGCTACATGAAAATAGCAGGTTTTAGGTAAGAATTTGAAGGTTTAGATTATTTCCCCCTGTTAGAGTGTTTCCCCTCTCATACAAAATTCTTTTGTGAGGTGCTGTAGTGTGCCTGATGCAGAAAAATGCACTAATAAACAGTAACTTCTTAGATATTTTCTTTACAAAGCATCATGGAAATCTTTAGTACTGCATTAATAAAACACAGTCCTATTAGCATAATGCTAAAAACCCCAGATTGTAAATGTTGAGTTGTGACTTTGGTATACTGTCACCAGTATTTTATGCAATTTGTGTTTTCATCAGTGCTTTGACAACTTTTCTTTCTTACATACTGGCATCTAATCGAAGAAAGATCCTGCAGCTGGACACCACAAAGGAAACTGCTTTTTTTAAAGGACAGTTGAATCTAAGGGTAGGCTTCTATTAAATATTTTTCCTAAAATGATATGAAAAGGAGATTTTAGAAAACTGAACAGAGCCTGAGGGAAAAGTAATGTCATTAAGAATGAATAATAATCCTGAATGGAGAGAAAAAGAAAGAAAGAAAAAAAAAGACATACTGAGTTTCATTTTTAAGTTGGTTTTACTGGGTATGTGTGCAGTTAGAGGTGATGATGCCAGTATTAGCAGATAAAGACTTCACACTATCTTTTTCTGAAACCTTAGGGGAAACAGACTGTGTTATTTCACTCTTCTCTTCATGTGAAACATATTAACCTGTCAGAAGTACTTCCAAACTGTGCCTGAGGGTAAGAGATCATCAAAGGGGACAGCAGAGTCCTAGGGAGTTATACTAAGTTCTCATGCCAAGGCTAGAGAGAAAAGAGGTCATGGGACATGGAAACGTGGAGATAGGCTGCTGTTCAGCGATTATCCCTTTTCTCTGCAAATATTGCCTTCAGTGCATTGTGTCAAGGCTATTCCCTCGAGTCTGAATCAGAGCTGCAGTGAATGGCAGCTCGAACAAAGTGTAGGGGAGGTGGCAGTTCAATCAGGAAGGTACAGACAGTACATTCTATGGGTAATTGCAGGATTCCCTGTAGTATGTAAAGCAAATTAGAAAATACAAATAAATGAGGGGCAATCACTAAAATGTTTGCTCTGGAAACCAGAAATATTTTTTCCCCATTGAAACAGTTATTGTCACCTCATTCTCTCATGTATTTAGAAATGGGTCTAAATGAAAATTTTATAAATAAGTTGCTCTGTGACTAGGGAGTGTTTGCAAAACTGTGGCTCAATTTCTTCTGTCCAATGGAGACTCTATGAAGTCTAATAATATGTTTTAACTGGTGCATATTTCCTTACTGTGGCAGTCATTTTCAAGAAACTTGACAAAATTTCATCTGTTGAAAACTTCATTTCCTCAGTTAGATTTTAGTGATATGGGTCAAAGCATTCATAGTTTATATTGTAGTGGTTGCTTGCAGGAGACAGTGCATCCAAATAATTAACCTTTTATAGAAAACAATTAACATCAAACAGAAAATCTGTTACTTAATTCCCAAGTAACTATCACAGAATCAAAGCCGTTGTCAAGAATATTTTACAGCAGATATTCTCATAATTTTACCAAGGCAAAAAGGTAAACTTGGAGAACAGCAGATGAGATTCATTACATGACCCATTTAACTGTCCACGGATCCAACGCACAAGAACAAGTTTCCATTGGGGTTCTGTTTATGCTACTGAATTCAAGCAACTTTCCAAGTTGCTGTGTCTTCTCTGGCTTGATAACCTGTTAGACATGATAGACAAGTTACATGCCTTTTGTATCAGAGATAGCCAAACACCACAAAGCATTCCTGGCCACAAATAATTTTTGAAAAGAAAAAATTAGGCTGAAAAAAGCACTCAGTATTCTGATCCTTAGAGAACAGGCAGCACAGTATAAATACTCTAAGAATTATTAGTTGAATAAGTATTCAGCACACTCAAACGACTTCCTTTTATTGTTTGAGGCTTTTTAAACATCACAAACACTGCTAGGGTTTGTAAGCATTCATTGAATACTGGGTGGGTTAAAACTACACCATGTCTCTGTTTTCCTAAAAAGGCATCCACTGCATGTGCTTTGATGCTGATCCAAAACCAGCATTCTGTGTTTGTCTCATGCTGCAGGGTTTTTGGCTAATCTGTGCCATAATGTACCATAGCAAACAGAATCAGGCATGTGACAGTTTGCTACATCTGTGCTGCGATAAGTCATTCATCTCAACCTGACACGTTTCTCTTTTCCAAAGTGACACTGCAATAGAGAAATATGCTTGCTCATTTATGGGAAGGAGAGTAATAAGTCCTGGCAAATGGAGTTGAATTTCATTCATATAGCACATAACTCGCAGTTTGCACTTTCCTTAAATTTCCATGGATAGTGTCCCACTAATTTCAGCCAGAAAGCTACATTTCTAAAATTATTTTACCATTGAACTGTAAAATGGGGTCCTATGAGGTACTTTAAGAGACATTCTGTAGCACCAGGAGTAAAAATAGCAGTACTTTCTTCAGAAAAATTATAGCTGCCAGTTCCAGATTTTCCATGGTAATTAACCTAGATGCACTCAAGTGATGAGTACTCTCCCTAATGACTCTATTGGTTCAAAAAGGGAACATTTTCCTGTGATCTCCTCTGACAGTATCATCAGGATGTTGTCAGTGCAAACAATACCCTTATCTAGCTTCTTTTCAAGTCACCTGATTAACTAGAGAAAATAGAAACAGAAAGAAAAGAGCATGTCCTTGCAGAGAGGCTGTAAATGTCACTGAAAGGCCAAGGGACCAGTTCCACCTGTCCTTCCTTCCTTAGTTCAGCTCCTCCTGCTGAAGTGGTGGCTTACTGGGGTGCTTTATTTCCCAGTCTCTCAGCCAGAAGGTGGATCTTTACTGTTAGAAACCCAGTTCATGTATCCTGGTCACAAAGGCGCCTTTGTAAAGAGAACAGTGGGTACAGGGCTTGAAAAACAACTTTCCTTCCCATTTAGAACCCTATAGGCTCATTATTCAATAGCACAGTGGTAACATAATGCATTTTCATTTACTTCACCCTAAATGTATGTAAATTAAAGGGTGGATTTTTTTATTAAAAATAACACTGATGTGTTTTTTGTTATTCAGAAAAGAAATTGTATTAGTGAAAAACAGCACTAATGACATTTCACATTCAAATTTGCCACTTGCTGGAAAAAGGCAGGTCTCACCCTGTGCTCAAAATATAAAAAAACCCCCACAAAATCTCTACTAATTGGTATTGTCATCCATATGGTTAGTCCATATGTGTGTTTTGCTTGTTTTAACTTATGATTGTCTCTTTAGATGCAAGATTGAATCCTAATAAAAAATGCTGTGCTCTTTACAATGAAAAATAGATCTGAAATGAAGTGGCAGAATCACTACACACTATTGCTGAAGGCATTTTGAGTGGTCAATGTCATGTTTATCAGGAAGGATTACACATTTATATCTGTTTAGGGCATAAGGAAACCAGGAACACTGCAAGATGTGACAACTTGCCTTTAACATTTGAATTTTTGAAGCACCTGGGGCTTTAATCTTATTTAGCCCAAACACTTAAATGGCTATATTGTAAGAACCTGTTCCTGCAGCCAATTGAGTGTTTGGCTTCATAATCAAATCAAGCAAAGGTACTTCAAGGCTGCCTCACCTATGTGAGATCTGCAGATAAATGATAGATTGTCTAGGTAATTACAAGGTATAGAGAGAATGTATGAGCATAGATTGAAGTATTTACTAACATCTATCCTAAACTTCTAAAGCTAGAACATTTACTAGTCTTCTCAGTTTCTTATTTGAAGCTCCCCTAGTCACATCTTGTGATATGATGAACTCACACACAAAAGATAAAGTATATAAAAAAGGGAAAAAGAAAGGAAAAACCAAAAAATATTGACTATTTATATTTATGGCAAAGTGAATGAAAGCCAACCAGAAAATTTAGAGTTTTGTATTTTATTCTCCAGATGTTCAAGCCAATGATTTTTATATTATTCAAGCTCTCATTTTTGTTACTTTCCCTTACAGTTCTTTTGATGCTAATGGATTGAGTCTGTCACGACAGTTTTGTCTTCATGAGACAGAGAGGAGAACAAATGCTGAAAGAGGTAGGATCAATCTCATAGTGAACTGTAAAAATCAGAAAGGGACCTTAAACCATGGATCAGAATTCAGCTGGGTGAAAACTGAACGCTAAGATGTATTCACAATTGACTTTTGTTGTCAAGCAGGCAGCTCCTCAATTGGTTGAAATTCTTTCCAAGGTGTTCTTTTTCATTCCAAATATATTGAAATAAACACTCAAGCCCTGAAGTCAGTTATGTAAGACAGTAGGGCCAAACATCAGTTCAGACACAGACAGTAAAACTGCAGATGAAAAGTTAGAATTTTTTTGGTGGAAAAAGTGTCAGGACATTGAGCAGCCTCTGAAAGTCCAAAAGATCCAGCTAAGTGGGGAAGCAATTTAGGAGACTCAAAGAAGATACTCTGAATAGTGGGAGACACACTAAGTTATTGTGATAGCTATCCCTGAGCTCATCTGTAACTTGCTAGTTTTAATGTCAGTAACAGTTTTGGCTAGGCAATGAAAATTGCAAGATGTCTTTGTTAAATAAGGTACAAAATAAAGTTCACAAGCGGGTCATGAAGAGGTAGATGCCCACTGCTTTTGTCTTGATCTGTGTTTTTTCAATATCTGTCATCTGTATTTAGAATTTGACCCCTCTAAAAGAATTAGTTTTCTGTTGACATGAATAAATATGACAGCAAAGAAACCCACTGCACTTTGAGGAAAACAAGGAAGAAAAGATACTTCTGTTGAACCTCTTCTGCCACTTGTGGACAGGGATACTTCTATTCAGTTGTCAGAGAAAGAGAAAGGTGATGATGTACCTTATCTGTAAGGAATAAGCATGGATGTGAAGCTTCTGCACCCTGTCTTGGATTTGAGTTTGATTGGTGCTACTGACATTTCATGAATGACAATAAATTATACTTATGCTGGTCCTCCGCCACGTTACTGAGAACAGTGACTTTAGACTAAGTGGTAGCCTAAAAGTTCAGTAGCTTGAGTTACTGTAATGTTTTATGAGAAATACAGTTGCTATATAGCCCACTCTAGTCTCTCTCTGTTTTTACTTATGGGATTAGAGACAGCTAGCAATTTCTTTCATGGCATCATTCTGTTACTGGGGAGAAGGGGAGCGGTACACTCAGCTTTTAGACATCTTCTGACACTGAATCAGACAGCTCTACCTCGTGACCCAGCAGTCCATTTGAACACAACAACATTGTTGAGAATTAACAGTCCTCAAAACAAGAAATTAAGTTTCAGGGCCAAAGCCTTGAATTCTGAGTTAAACAAACATTTTGCACTGTGAGGCACATGATACTTTCTTGCATGATATTTAATATTAGTCTGGAAAATGTATCTTATCATTTTTTCTCTGACATCTGCTTTTCATTCTTGAAGCATTTTTGTCCTGACTCACTCTCACAGGCAATCTCAGAGTGGCAGAGAAAGAAGTCCATTGACAGGCATCTTTTTGTTGCAATTAGGGAGCAGTGCTGTACCTCAGATGTCTTACTATTTGAAATTTTTTTGGAGGGGGGTGAGGGGAAATCTAAAAAACAGTGCAAAAGGATTTTCTGTAAAGACATCAATCCATACTAGATATAACACAGGTCTTGTGAACTTGCACAGTTTAGCATACCTATTGGGGTTTTTTCAAAGAATTATGAATCTCTGTGCTCCCTGTTAAAAAAATAAAAAAAGATGCTTTATAATTCTAAAATAAAAGTATATTCCCATTAAACATTTCACATAAGCACTGGTTGGCAGCTCAGCAGCATCTAATTTGGATACACAAATGTCACATTTTTATTTATGAACTGGGATAGTGAATGAAAGTCCATGTGTGATCACTCATAAGAAGTAATCAGCATTGGATGTACTTTTCTTTGAAAATGAGGCAAAATTTCACAGCAAACACAGCTATAGCAAGGGAAACACTCTCAGAATCTGTCTTATGTTCTTCTGTTACATAATAAGTCAAGGTTAATCACTAATGAAAATAATCTGGGAAGCACAGCTACTGATTAAACATCAAAGCCATCTGTGCCATGTCACTAAGGTCCAATATAAAATAACCATAATTATTAATACCTTTTGGTGTGCTTTAAAAATTATTTCTTGTGAAATGAATATTCTACATGTAAACTCACTTCCAAGGGACAAAGTAAAGGCCTAAAAGGCCTTTGTGAGTTAATGATGGAATTTAATTAGTGCTGCCTAAAATGGATCCACAGTCTCCAAGTATACTGAAAAAGAAAAACTGTAAAACTAATTTTCTATGTCTTACTGGTATTCTAATATGAATAAAAGCTATTAGAGTAATAAACTCAGTTCTAATTGGAAACACTGAAACTTTCAAAAAGAACCAAATTTAGAGTTCAGTAAATGTGGTATTTTTGGAAGGCTATATATGAAGTGAAAATCTTGGTTTTAGTTACCCCATATTGTATGGAAGAAAACTTAAAGGACAAGAGAGTAATCCTGAGAACTATACATGAGAAAGGAGAGTTGGCTGCCCTTGTAAACTTCATAAGATACAGTAAAACTAAATAGTTTCTAATAGCCTGTCTGATATAAAACAGACACTGGGATTCTGCATGGACCAGGCCAGTTTGTTGTGAGTGTGAGGCTTGTGTATTTGCTGGGGTGGCATCCACAGAAGAAAGATGCAGACCATAATAGGCCACTTTCTTAGATGCGACAATATAATACAGCCAGGAAAAATCTGACCACAGAAAAACGTGAGCTTTGTCCAAATGAAGCACCTACTACCAGCCCCACCTCAAAATATTCCTAGGAACACTATGGCATGCAAATTCATGCATGCCTAGCAGGCCAATAGATGTACTCCATGTTCAGAGGCCAACTGCAGCATCTTCATTTCCATGAAGAAATCTTTCTGACTATCCTAGCTAAATCCCTCCAGGGGCAAGCTGAGGCCATTTCCTGAATCTAGAAGCAGTTTCTTGGGAGAATAGGCCAATATCCACCTGCCTACAACCTTCTGTTGGGTAGTTGTAGGCAGCAGTAAGTTCTCTCCTGAGTCTTCTCGTCTTCAGACTCAACAACATCATGTCCCTCAGTACCATCATGCTGCACTTCTGCACCATAGAAAGCAAAAATGAATGTATTTTAGCCACTTCTACACTGTAGAGATAGTAAAGAACCGTGCAATTTTAGAACAGAATTAAAGGTAAATCTGACAATGCTTAACCAGTTTGTAAAGAGCTCTATTACAGGGTGGGATACAACATAGGCTGTGCAAGTCTCCTCTCCTGTCTGTTCTTTCAGAAGCAAACAAGGCTTTATATCCCAGGTGGGGTGTACCAGCAGTCACTTCTGTGTAACTCCAGGTGGGTCTCTGATTAATAATAAGGTGATGCAAGGGACCAGAGTGAGTAGGTAGACGCTTTACAGTCTAAAACACAGCAGTGACAAGTCTCCAGGAACACTGCAGTAGTACATCATATGAGGTTTTTAACCAATGTAACAAACAAGGGAACGAAGACTTAACTATTTATGGAGCAGGCTTAACTATAAATGGAGCAAGTATGCACCATTAAACAAGGAGTAACAGTAACTAAAGAGCTGTAAGTAAAACAAGCTTAATGGCTTCTTTACGTGCTTTGGTATCCTTTCAAATCAAATGAAATATGTATTACATCAGCTTCTATTCCTACCACACTTAATCAACCACTTACCACCATAAGAATTTTATATACTGGGTTGTTGTTTTTTTTTTTTTTGCATGGGGACTAAACTCCTACTGATGTCATTTCATAGAAGTATATTGAATTGCACCACAAATTAATTTGGCCCTGCACCTCTGCAGCTGTGTGGAAGATGTTGGCTTTTCACCAAGATCACACAAAGATGGAAATATTCATTTTCTACCAGTAAATTGCAGCTCCCACATTTGTCAAAAGCAAAAAGCATATTTTTACTTCCCTATTTATTTTTCCCATGAATACTGTTTTTGCAAAGCACAAACAGAAAAAAACCCCACAAATAGAAAATATAGCTATATCCAATCATAAAAATCCTCCAAATTAATGAAAACTTGCAAATATGTTAAAAGACACAATTTGAACACTTTGAAGCAAATTTGTGTAATTCAGAGAATTTTGACAAAATATATCCTCTATGAAATCTTAACAACCTCTGCTTTCAGAGTGGTCCTTGCTTATGGCAATGAGCATCCACACCAGATCTGTGTCTTTCAAGCTCAGCCCTAAAAGTTTATTTACTGAGACCCACGGGGGTACACGCAGAGATAAAACTGAACAGGAATGGGTGCTGACACTGCGTCAATTCAATCCTCAAAAGTGAGCCTGGATTCCATGATCTAGAAGCAGGTTAGTGTGCATGGATCTACTGTCAACAATGACCAGGATCACAGTTTTGATCTACTGTCAAAAACTACAGGATGGAACTGATAGACACAAATGTGCTAAATGAGTTCAATAATCAGCAAACATTTAAATGAGCATTAAGAAGAGATACTGCTGTACACATGAACCATGTTCTAGAACAAGGCACAATCCCTCCTCAGCCTTTAGCTCCACACTGCCTAACCTTTCTAGAGGGGAGCTGCCTGAAGCTCCCTGAAGAGACACAAAATGGGTGGTGTGCACCCAGGGACAGAGTGTGACATATCTGGCTGGGCTGCAGTGACTGGGTGAAAGATGTATTTGAACCTGTGTGATCAGTGAACTTACAAGGGATAAGAGGTTGTCTTCCACTTGGCCTACCTACTATGAATGCTCCTCAAGTAAGACTTATATTAACCAAATCTCATTGTTTTACTTCTTATTAAATTACATTCATTGCAGTTCCATATTTTAAGATATTTTAACATCCAAGCTCTTTTAAATTATATGTCTTCCTCCTTTATAGTTTGTTTTATCAGGATTTGTGGCAACAATGCCAGTACTAATGAGAAAATCATGATCCAGTTGATTTCAGAGATAAAACTCCCAGGGGCTTTAATAAAGTTTGAGTTGTATTCCTCAATATTATGCTGAGCTCTCCTACAATTTTGCTCAGCAGCAAGTGCCAAGTCAATTCATCATTGTGTGCTTTTTCCTCTTCCAGATTATCAGGATTAGACTGTACACACTTGCACCAGCAAGTCCCTCCCCTCTGCTTCCTAGAGGTAGTTGGGAATTCTCCTACTAAGTCAAAACTCTGTCAAAATATAAATTCAAAAGCACTTCCGAGTTCAATAAAAGTTCAAAAAATACTTTGAAATTGTCAGAATTTTGACATTTTCCAAGGAGAAAATTACTTTCCTGCTTGAAATATCATAATGCAAAATATCTAGCAGTGCATGCAATTTTATATGTAGCGTACAGACAGTACTACAGCACGCACTTGTATCTTGGGTGGAATATATACATGTTAAAAGATAACTGAAAGGTGAAGGTTAACACATATGAAATTATTGCAGCAAAACTTTTTAATTCAAATTAATGTCTGGATGGGCTTTCAAAACTGGAATATCGATTTCTTTAAGATCAGAATGGAATGGAAATTTTTTTTGAGTTTTAAAAGTTTTCATAGGATGAGAAAATTATTTTTGTCCATCTCTGGCACCTTTTACAAACATAAAGAGCTGAAACATGGCTTTTCCTTTCTGACTGGGTCTAATAATTTTTAGTATACAGTCATGTCATTATCTCCTCAAGCCAAGCTGTTTGTCAGTATGGGGATAGAGGATGAATAACAATAAGTCTTGTGTCTTGGAAATGCCCCCTGCTTAACTGAATTCTCAGAAATTAGAAGTTATGAGTTTGGTGTAGTGATTGTTGCTTCTACCCCATAAACTGCTTTGGATATTCTCAGTTCCCACTGCATTCAGGGTAGAAAGAACATCCTAAACATCCTATGATCACCAAGCATTATCCTTCAGGCTCTTTCTACAAAAGATGAACAATGTCCTAAGGCATTATATCACATTATTTAGAGAAGAACTTGCTGGTTTCTATATATATTTTTTTACCGTTTCACTGTAAGGAAGCTGGTGCTTTTTACCAACATTGTTATTTTCTTCTTTAGACCTTACAAAGTGCCAATTTCTGTTAGCCTTAGTCTACTGAACAGCGTGCCATGCCAGGATTGGCATGATCTCAACAGAAATGGGTGTGTAACACCTGGTAGTGAATGCCTTTCTCTGTCCAGACAGACAAATTTTGCAGCAAAGACGTGGGACTCAGCTTCCTAAAGAGGTGCTGAAGTTGCCGTATTTGAAAACATCTGAATAATGACGAGCATTCCTGTGTTTCACTACCTTTAAAACACATGAGTAAGTTTTCAACAGCTCAACAATTAAAGCCTATAAAATGAGGTCATTGTTGTCAGGTGAAAAATAAATTAACACCTTCACATCTTCAGGAGACCACACAATCATTCCAAATTTGGAGCTTTTTTCAGCTGCAGCGTGGCAGCTACCCACGGCCAGCACTATTGATGCTCCATTATGGTGTCATTACACTTGCCTGGCTTTAATTCTGGGACTGAAAAGCACAAACCCCTGGCCTGTTTGCAATCCAGAAGCTGTCACTGCTGCTCCCTCTTATAAACCAGTACAACCTGGCATCAGTGAGACAAGCATTAAAAGGTGGGAGTACAGCACCATTTTTGAAAATATAGATATTTTCTATGTAGATATTCCTATTGATTCCCAGCCCACAATATTGGGGCCAATGCTTAAAAGGTGGATGGAGGTTGCAGAGGTAAAATTACACAGTTGGACATTAATCAATTTTACTGGAGATGAGCTTCATTAAGGAAGATGAAAGCAACATCTACATAGAAAATTCCCCATTCAAATGTCCCTGATGGTCTCATGTTATGCTTGCAGTAGATAAATAAATAAATAAATTCTGAGAAAGCACAGATGAACAAGTTTTCCAAAGTTCCACTTCCTGGTATATCTCTCTGTCACGATGTACAGACACCACATCAGAGCTACAGTCCCAAGAGAAAAGAAAGGATATTGATGGTCTTATAACCGTAATAAAAAGTTAATATTTGTTACTTAAAAAAAACCAAAAAAACAAAACAAGCATTAGAGCACCAGTGGGAGAGTAATGATTAAATTATCTGATTCAGAGAAGATACCTGTAATGTGTAATAAACACTAACATTAGAGCCTGACTTGCAGTAATAATAAGCAGCAACTGATTATAAGCACTTTGTCTTCAGTGTTTATTTCTCTGCACCTGGATATTGCTGCTTGGCAATAATTGGATTCTAATCACTCAAGCAAACTTTAAATTTACCAAGTGTGAGCAAAACATGCTATGCTCTGTTCAAGAACAAACAGATCTCGTACAGAAAAAAGATGTCTGGTTGTCTCGCCCGACAGGAAAAAAATCAACTCTGCAAAGTAAATAAAACTGACAATTTTCTTTTAGTTGTCCCTATGGGACTTACCTGAGTAACTGTCCAGGTTATTTGGGTTACAGCTATAATTTTTACACTTCTAGGAAGTCTGTTAGTAATCCAAAACCTGGAGACATCTTGGCAATATACCTTACTCTTTGCAAGTGTTTTAGAAAAATAATTTTCTTTTGAATGGCAGTATATTAAGAAGTGCCAGTCATCTGATATTGCTATGAGCTCTCATACAACTAATGAATGGATGCTACCTTTTCAGACTATTGTTTGTTTGGTTTTTTTTTTTGGTATGGTTTGGTTTTTGTTTTATTTTTTTGGTGTGGAGTTTTTGGGATATTTTTGTGTCCAGTTTCAGTGGTAAAAGGAGATGGGATCAAACATTTACGGGTGGCTCATTGGCACCTCTAGTGTCTGCCAGTCTTGATCAAATGCAACTACTGCATAAATTGAGTATAAATGGCACCTTTAGGAAAGTGCCTGTCATTTTAAGGGGAGAAAAAGTCCCTCTTGTGAGGATGAACTAAATTTTTAGGTTTATAAATATTCCCCTAATGAGACATTTATATATATTTTTAACCAGTCAGGCATAATCGGGCACGCTTAAAAGCTGTCCTTTGGACTTTGCTATGATGGGTGCTGGAGCAATGCATAATTAAAAATGAAAAAGGCTTTTAGAGCCTGTTTACTTCGGTGACTACTGTGAAACAAATGTTTCTTTCTCCATGCATTGCCCACCCACAGAAAGGGAACAGAACAAAGATGGCTCTGTCAGGCCTCTTTCCACTAGAGAACGCCTTGAGAGGCCAGAATGTATTAGGGCCCTGCTGAGCCCATTCAGCTTCACATAACACTCATACACACCGTACAACTAATTACATGTCAGATTAGCGATTTCATTATTACCACACTACCACTAATTAAAACTGCTTTGATATTTCTCAAGTAGTTTTGTGTGTTTACACAGTTTTAAAGTCTGTTTTTTTGAATTTTTTTTTTTTGAAAAATCAAATTGGTATTTCTGAAAGGGTGAAAATAACACATTGAGGAAGCAAAATCTATACTGTCACTTTTCTCCTGAAAGCCAACTTTTTGCAAGTGAATTCTAAGTGTAAAGTCCCAACCATACCTTAATCTGCAAATTGACATATTCATGTCAGCTTTCCATTCCTAACACTGCCCAAAGCTTAAGTTATCCAAGTAAGTAAATTACAAAAGTTACATCATTTTAATCTACATTCATCATTTTAATTGCCTGAATCTTCACTCAGACAAAGCAGCACTGTAGTTTTATGGTATTTGATTAATGAGGGCAAGAAAATTGAAGTTTTGCAATAAAACTAAAAAAAAAAATCAACAGACTTTTATAGTTTTTTCCCTTATGATTTTAATTTAATGGCTCGTGTTTTCATTACTGCAGAGGCTGTACACTTTAGCTTGCAATTATGTCCCATCTGTGAAGCACTGTGTTATTACAGTTTATTCTAGTAGCTTTTCAATCACTTTTGAGTTGTGCTTTACAAGTATTCTTGCAGCAGGTGGGCTTACTGGCATGGGACCAGAAATACACAAAGCGCAAAGCTGGAGTTTAATGGCAGCCATATGCATGTGGCACAGAGCGCCAGCCTTCCCCCATATGCTGCTAAGCAGCCCCTTCAGCCTGCCAGTCACTCTTCTTACTGACTACAGTCTCTAAGTAGTTTTCTGCCAGGGAAAAATATACCAAGGCAGCAAATTTCTCCAGTGCACCATCCTTATTACTGAGACAACCCTGTCATTAGCAAAAGCACAATGAACCTGATCTGGAGATGCATACCAATTAGGTTGCATGGAGCACTTTTCCTTCTTATCTCTATGGAAACTCGGCCTCCCTGGCTGCAGTGGACAATCAGTAATGTTTCATCCACCCATATGTCACCTAGTTAACACTGTACACTTTTATGTGAACCAAAAATCTGCTCAAACCCTCTCAACAACGCTAAGTAAAGAAATTAAAGAAAGGGACCAAGCAAAGTGCCCTGCACGGTTCGGAGCAAATGTGCCTTTGACCGTACAAACCTGTACGGTCAGCACTCCTGGCCACACATAACGCAGCAGGAATTGTAACTTTAGCTGGAATGAACACAAAATCTACATTCTCTAGTTCTACATCTGAAGAAGCTTCTGTAAATAACTGGAAGCCAACTTGCCTGTTGCAATGGATTCGATCTTTAAAACATCATAGAAATGCTGTGCCACCTGCTTTCTCCAGGAGAGCGCTTTACACTACTTTTCTCCACATACTAGCCTTAAATGTATTTCTCCCCCCCCCCCCCCCCATGCATCTAAGGTATTTTTAGAAAGCTACATTTTTACCCTGAGATTAACAAATATTTTTGTTCATGTTTCTCTGACTAAAGAGGAAGGACTTTGGGAATAAATACACCTGATTAATTTCTTCTGTGCTTATTTTTATGCCTTTTTCCTATTTAAGCATTTACTCTCATTTCTACATTTCTTTGTTTAAAAACAACAACGGGAGGGACTGGGACAAGATTGTCACGGTATTGATTTTAGCCACTACAGGTTTTATTTACATTTTAACATAAGAGAATGGATACCATTAGACTTGCCAGAGTTGCATCAAAAGCTACTGTTTTGATAGTACACACACCACATACATTGAAAACATACAGCCTCTTCAATGCAAGAGAAAGTGCTTTATAGCTGTTTACAATCCATGTTTCTCACCTATAATGTATCACTCTCATTTGCTTTGTCCTGCAATATTGTTTCTTCATTTTAGATACTAGATAGCAAATAATAAAGTGTAGAATAGTTGTACACCACGTCCTCTGGGTAACAATACCTTCCCATAGGAATGAATGTCATCTTTATAGCAATACTTACTTTGTAATTAGTAAAGAAACACCCCATAGATAGATCAAATATTGACTGAAAAATAGAACAGGTCATAAATGTCAGAAGGAAAGAAAGGAAATCTCCTTTTGAAAGCATACAGAGCGGAGTGAGTACAGATTTTGAGAATACTCCAGATTAAAAGCTATTAATGTGCTTAATATTGGCAGAGGCATATTCACAGAGGTGAATTCCTATTCCAGAAGAACAAACATTTAAAGGAGCTGAATGGAATTAAAATAGAATCTATCAAACAATGGGTGCTGAAAACTAAAGCCAAGCTGGGAACTGGTGGTGACTCCGGAAGCTGCATGAAAAGAAAAAGGAAGAAAAAGGAGCTCAAGGAATGCTGGTTTCTCTCTCAGAATCGACTAGACTTATGTCAGTGCTGTTGATATTCCCTTGATATTTTCACTTATAGAACATTTAATTTTTATTACAAACGCAATTCTGGATATGTGTAAAATTCTAAGTCTTCTAGTGGGAGCAATTTAAAACTGGATAATGCTGTCCTGAGGGGATTGTACTACTCCTTGGGTTTTGTTTTTAGGTTTAACTCATTACATGGGAAACTTCTTCTTCAGGAGTAATTATTAATAGTTGTGACCCTTGAGAACAATGGAGAAAGACTTAGTAGAGAGTTCTGTGGGAGCCGTACATTCAAGTGTTAAATACGCTCTTAGCAAAACAGAGAGGACTGGAAATCAGATTGAAATGGGCCAGCAGAATTTTGGCCAGTCTGATCAGAGCTGTTACCAACCTGCTATTCAGCTATATATGGGTTGCTACAAGCAGAGATTCAGCCAATTTATTTGGAGATTTAATTTTAGAGATACAACAGTATTTTTTTTTCCTGTGAAAGATGTTGCACCTGATGTGAGCCTTGTCCTTTATCAGAAAAAGAGAAAAAGAATTACAGAAAATAACGTAAATATTTCACCTGCATCTCTTTCAGATAAGAAATCCATTGCATTTCTCAGCCTGCAAAATGAGATCTGGTATGCTTGCTGTATTTGTACCCTATAGCCCTAGAAGGGTGATGTTAGAATAAGAGCCCAATTCTGTGCTCAGTGAATAGGGTAAGGAGCACTTTTTAAACAAGCTTCCCTTTTTCCTTTTAGATCCAGTCATTAATTATACACATTTTAGTCTCCAAAATAATGACTGAAAATGCACTGTAGGTGACTTGTACTAAACAGAGAATAAGAAGGAGAAAAAAAACATACCCATGGGATTTTCATTATTATTTGGCAGATACTAGAACACCTTAAAATTAAACATTTTGCTAAAAATAACCATAGAAATGCGATGCCAAACTGAGACTTTTTAAATACAAACTATTTACAGAGGGTGGACATTTATGTAGTAGAAAAAAAATAACTACCCTAAGGTTCAAAGTCTCTGGAATTTCACAATCATTCTTGTAGCTTAGCAGCTCTGTCATAGTTATGTGCTAACTGTGATTGTTGTGTAATGAAATACAGAAGTCTTCATATATAGTTGGCTTTTGTGCTATGGAAACGTGTTCCTAGTATGCTTTTTCAAATTTGTCCTTAGATCCTGCCAGGAGCAACATTTAAATCCTTGTATCACATAACTCTTGCCCCCCCAGCCCTTGATTTATTTCACACTTTTTCTTTCCTTAAGACATATTCACTGACTTTTTATTTTTATTTTTATTTTTATTTTTATTTTTATTTTTATTTTTATTTTTATTTTTATTTTTTTCTGAGACAATTTAATAAGATACTTTTGACAGGTGGGTAAAAACTGCCCCTTTATCTTGCTGGTTATGATATTTGTATAGAAACTTTTGAATTTTGAATTGGTCAAGTCAGGATCAAAGGTTATTTCAGTAAAGAAAGGAAAGAATGTAACTGTCAGTCTTCATGGGCAGAGGATAAAATAGACTTCAGTCAGCATAACTACATTTTTTTTTTATTTGAAGATGTGAGGATCAGTTCAATACACTACCTTTAATTTTTTCTTGATATTATATCACTGGCACTATGCCAAGTTAACATGTTTTACTCTCTTGTGTTGCTGTATAACTTAGTGAGCATAGTCTCAATGCAAAACCAGGCAAACAAGTGACATAAACTGTGCTCTGCTCAGGACTTGAGGAGAGGTGGAAAGGTGTTTGAGCTGCTTTTCCCTGATGTGATTTCAGAGCAATATTAGGAGCATCAAGGAGCACATGCTGAGTTACAGCAGCTGCAAAATTAATTAACCAGCTAAAGTGCAAAAAGCTTTATCCGCTTTCTAATAAAACCAACCTAACTTTAGCTGTAGCATTGAAGAGCTGAGTTAGGAGCTTGCCAAACTCATTTTCCTGAATAGCTGGTGAAGGACAAAGCCTTCAGCCTGGCAGTAATCTGAGTCTTCTGAAGGTGAACAGTACTCTCCATGGGCAGTCATGAAGTCTGTGACAAACACCCTAGGATTAATTAGCCTCTGAGCCTAACTTTGGCTGGGAGTAACCCAGACATGACTGCCTGACCTTTTCCAGAACTACATGGCACGTTGTGGTACCCCAGCCTCAAGAAAGAGACAAGCCTCTCTGTATTGTTTGTGGTTAAAAATCATAGAATTAAAAATCAAAGACTTCAGATCATTGAGTCCAACTATTAACCTAACTCTGCCAAGTCCACCACTAAACCATGTCCATAAGGGTCACACAGACACACTTTGTAAATGCCTCTCGGCATGGTGACTCACCACCTCCCTCGACAACTTGTTCCAATACTTGGAAGACTTTGGAGAAGAAACATTTCCCGTTATTCCATCTAAACCTTCTCTGGCACAACTTGAGATTGTTTCCTCTCATCCCATATCCTTGTTATTTGGGAGAAAAGGCTGACTCTCATCCGCCTACAGCATCCTTTCAGGCAGCTGTAGAGAGTGATAAGGTCTTCCCTGAGCCTCCTTTTCTTCAGGCTAAACAACCCCAAGCCACAAGCACTGCTGTGTAAGTGGGGGTTTCCTAAGAATCAGTTTACTCCTGATGGAAGTGATCTGAGTGACAGGTCTACAAAATGAAGTTGTCTACTTACACCAGCCTTTACTGAAATGGCCCTTCAATTTCCAGCTATTTGAAACCATAGCTTCTTTTTCAAGAAGGCCAAGTATGGCTTGTTATTGACAAAATAGAGGAGGATTTTTCTGCTTGTTGTTCCACCTTTTTTTTCCTCTGGGGCAGAGTAGAAGCACCACCTCAGCTGATTGCTTCTGATGATGCTAAGTGCTGACTTATATTGAATTCAACTTGGGTGTAAAGTAAGGAAACTTGGAAAGTTGTTATATATTTTTCTGTTTCCACCATCCCAGAAAAAAGCAAAACCTATTCAGTAGCTAATACTAACTTGTAACAGAGGGAGAAAAGGTCATATGCATATACTAATGAAAATTAATACTGAAAATCCAGAAAATGTAAAAGGAAAAAAAACTCCTTGGGAAGTACTGAAGTGCACAGTCGTGACTATGACACAGGCTTGAAGTCCAATCCTGCCACAGCTCTTAAAAACACATGCAAGTGTAACATTTCCATTCACAAAATAAGCTTTTTAAGATTTTTGCTCCACAATGCAAAAAGAAGGTATTTTTTCTGTAGTTTTACAGAATCTAGCCTAATTATTATATCCTTCATTATTCTACCATATGGGGATAATAAAACTTCGCCTTTGAAAGTCCAAGATCCAGAAAACAGTAGAATTATTCAAGAAAACTAAGAATATGGTTTCATCTCCATTGAATATACCAAGCACAAATTGATGCAGTTTTGTGCATCATGCAGAAAGGCATTTCTACTAAAGATATGACTTCCAGACATGATTTAGAGAGCTGAAGGGGAATACTGTGCATAATATAACAAATGTGGCACATTTTCTTGGAATAAATGTAAATTTTTCAGAGGGAATGTTCTAAAAAATGCCACTAATATGGAGAGTTGCGAAGTTAGTGTAGAGATGAAGTACCAAAATTATTCTCAGATATATTGTATAATTTATGATATCAGATACAAAATCAGCATTCAGGCTTGAGATTTTCTTTGCAATTATTATCAGGCTGGATTGGAAATGCAGGCTATTTATCATCACAAATCCTGGAGATCTTAGGAAACATGTTGATAAAAAGACAATCTTATAGTTGAGGAAAATTTACAGAGTAAGTATGGTGATATGTCAAAGGCCAATGGTTCACAATTACTTCAGTAAATTCAGAGTGGTCTTTAATATTTTTCATCTTTAGTTACGTTTTTCTAGTCTTTGTTCAATCATGACTGACTGCTTTTTGACAGATAATCATTCTGTGATCTGCTTGGAAGCTGGTTGTCCTAAACTTGTCTTTTTATTTCCATTATGAATTGATACGACACTTAAACAGGCTTCACTGCAAATTTGAAACTTTACAGAACTTTTGAAAAATTTGTGATGAAAAATTCCAGTGTGCTATTTATTCAGCTTTAATTAATGTAAATTAGATTGTTAATTAGCATTTTATGGCTATCAGTTGTTATATGATATTTTTACCAGCTTTTCTTTGGATGCTTATCCAGTTGAGCAACATAGCTGAGTATCTAAACTGTATCATGTAATTTCTGTTCTCTTGAAAAATCCAAGCACACACACATATAATATAACATAACTTATATATACTAATTTCTCTCTCTATTCACCTATTTATACATGCACTGACATTTACACACACTTGTATATCTACATGTACTGATACACACACATGTATGCATTTGTGCATTCACGCAGACACATAAACACACACACAGATCAGTGCCATGTCTGCTAATACCAATCACTACTTCCCTTAAAGAAAATTATTTCTCCATCCAATTATAATATCTACCAGTCCTTAGCTTCATTTTCCATTAGAATGGTCCCAAAAGGGGCTGACCTTTGCGGGAATTCTCAAAAATCAGGAATCAAGATACTCAAGATATTATTAAGATTCATCTAAAACACTATGGGTCTTCTTCCCTGGGTACTGACTCACTCAGTGTCCTGTGCTGTAAAGATTCCTCTTGCCATCCAAACAAGGACATCCTTCTCAGGGTGTGTGAAATGCACACACAGAAATGCATGATAAGTTTAAGGGTAACTGTTTTCCTTCCCTGACATGCACTTTA
This sequence comes from Ammospiza caudacuta, assembly GCF_027887145.1. NCBI lineage: Eukaryota > Metazoa > Chordata > Aves > Passeriformes > Passerellidae > Ammospiza > Ammospiza caudacuta. Next base: position 95,869,367 of record NC_080594.1, read on the forward strand.
TGAGACACTTACCTTGCCTTTCTGCTTCCTTGCAAATGCCTTGCATGAATTCCTGGTTTATGTGCCATCCTAAACCCAAAGCATTTGCATTTTTTAAAGACACTGTTGTTAGGCAGGAGCATGCTGGGAGCACCACAGACCCTGCAGTAAGTGCACACTGCTCTGGCCTGACACACCCAGCCCATCAAACATACCTCTGCCTTAAAGGAATGCTTCCCTTTCCCTTCCCTATTGTTAAATCCATTCCTCAAATCAGTGCACATATATTAATTATATGCACAGATAATAAAATAAAGTAAATCCTTTAGAAGCAAACCCAGTATCCATCTAGCTAAGAGAGCTGAAATGGCCAGCATCCTCCTTAGTCCTGGGGCAGGACATGTGCGGCATATTGCCCTCAGAGGCAGAGAAAGGTGCATGCCCCCTTCTCTCATAGCTTCTTTTCTGCATGTCTGCTAGGTGGTCTGAGGGAAGCAATGAGGAGGTGTGCCTCACAAGATAGGAGCAATTAGCCTGATAAGCCTGATGTACAGCCTGCCCCCATACTGGTGAATGGGCAATGGAGCTCAAGTCTCTGCACTGCTAGGCAATGTGTCAGGTTTCTGACATGGCATTGGCCCATGATTTCCCTCTGGTCTGCTTCCAGCCATGCCTGGGTTCTGTACCCTGAGGTCCCAGTACCCTCGTGAGCCCAGCTCCAGCTGCAGGCACTGGTTTGCACATGGCCACCCTGATCCAGACCTAAAGCCACAAACAAGGGTGGCTCTGCAGCTCTTGTCCTCAGTGACACAGGGCTGTCCTAACATGTTTCATTTGCTGCTTGGGATTGGAGCTGCCTGGACCTACTTGTACTTTTTGCCATCAACCTGACTATTGCCTGTCACATTTAACGGGGATATGTCAGCAACCTTCAGGATTAGCTATCAGTGGACCTAGTAAGTAGTGGGTAACTGGGCAGGATAAGACCAAAAACAGGAAGTAAAGGAAAGAAGAGTTGTCTCCCTTCCAGATTACACAAATCACTTAGTCCTCTCCAACAAAGGGGAAGAATTATCCCAGTTTTGCATTTCCCTAAGTTATTTATGGGGTCAATTCAGCCATGTATGACCTATATGAGGGCAGCTCTCCACCCTGTCCTTCAAAGACAAGATAGTACAGCAGGAAGATAGCTAAAAAGCAAAAACTGACAACAGCAGCAACAGAAAAATTTAGGAAAGGTAATAGCATTTATAGAAAATTGTGTAATATATGTACTTCAATGAGAGATGAATGATCACAGAGTATTCTGGGTTGGAAAGGACCCACATTGGTCATCAAAGTCCAGCTCTTGGCCCTGCAGCCTCAAGAATCCATGTAAGCTGAAAGGCTGCCCACTTTCAGGATGTCATTCTGCATCTTGTGGTGTTTAGTGTTGTTTTCCTCTTAAAGCTCAGAACTGAAGTTATTACCTGACTATCTCAGCTTAGTTAAAAAAAAATAGGCAAGAACATAGTCCTAAATGCAAAGAGTTTAAAATGTAACTCATATTTCCCTTAATCAGACAAAATATGTCAAATCACAAAAGAAAAACCAGTATTTTTTTCATAGTTGGTTTTAGTACCTTGATTTGTAGGATGATTTATCATGTGATAGCGAGCAAACCCGGCCCTTTCCAACAACACACCCACCCACTCTTGAGTACCAAGTCCAGTCCGGGGAAGTATAGGGACAGGCTTCCTCATGCTGCCCTAAAATCTTTCCAAAAACTATTTCATATTCCCAGAATTCTCATTCTGGACTCTGACTCTAGTCCGTACAAAAGTAGTGTTCCTCAGAAGTGCAAAATTTCTGACGGACCTTATCGGGGCTTGCCCTATTAGGAAACAAAAGTATAAACATGTCTGTACACTGTAATAGAAGAGTTGTCTTTTAATAAGTGTAAAAAATATGCAGGGATTTGCAGCTTTTTCCATTTTTACCTCCATGCTGATTGAATGTCCCTGGTTAGTCTTTCCAGTACATATTCAGTACTCCTAACCTATGTGTTGTTTTACATAGCTCACATAGTACAGACAGAAAGACAGTCTTCAAAATTTAATCAATAAATCTCAAAAATCTGACTTTGGACCAGGAATAGGAAGCTGCAGTTTAAAAGCTGGAAAACATGAGAACTAGCCTTATGTAAGATCAATGTCCTAAGAGGGTTCTATAAACACAGAGCTTATGATAAATATTAAGGCAAAGTGAAGAGATACTCATTTGCTTTCAAATGCATGCTACCTGCCTCCCTTCTGCACTGCTGTATGTCTTCTCAGCTCCCAGAAACCTACCTAAAAATACTCTATAAAATTGCATCTATGTTAAGACCACGAATAGCAAGTCATGGCATGCTCCATCTGAGTTAAACCAGACAACTAATGACTCTTCAAAGTTGAAGTTTTTAATGGAAATGCATTTCTGAAAAAATGTTGGCCCCTTGAACACTGGAAGCACCCAGGTCTTGCAGTGTGGCCAGGCTGAAAGCCTCCTGAAGCCAGTGCAGAGGCATCCATCAACCTGAATGGCCTTTGTACCATACCTTTAAGGTTATCTCTTTATATATAGAGGGAAAGTAAAATGTTTATAGCAAATCCTTCCTAAGCACAGAGAGAACTTGTTATGAATCAGCTATTCATGATTTGTACAGCTCAATCAGTAGCATTTTTTCTTTATGAATTTTCCCTTTGCAGGGGATGTGCATATTGCTTATGAGACAGAAAAAAAACCAGCTCTCTGCATCATCACTCCTTTTTTGCATTCATCTTACTTTACACATACTGCCACTCCACAGGGCAAGCTTTCTGTGCAGGACATCCCCTCATTATGAATGCAAATAAGTTATTCTAAAAGTGGATTTTTAAGAATATCTGAATAATAGGCAGGTGTTCCCCACCAGTTCATACAGTGTGTTTACAACAACAGGGCCTAATATTTGTTTCTCAATAGAAAGTAAAGTGTAGGATTATTCTAGAGATGTATCTGAAGTAAGATATTCAGATTAGATGTCCTCTGGCAGGTTAAACTGGAAAATGTTAGGCTGGCATCTGATATTATCTCTTTTTGCCTTTTGACCAGAAATGACTACACACTCTTTAGGCTTTTCTATGAAAACCTGACAGAAGGTAGCAATCAAATATCTGACTACAGCATCAGTTGATTAAAAAGAGCAAAAAAGGTCCAAAGTAACCCTGGGAACAGTGAAATTTCCCCATCTACCCATAAGTTTTGACCACTGTGGCTTCAGTATATCTTAATCAGCTGAAACAAGTACACCAAGCATATGAATTCTTTTTTCTTTCTTAAAAGAATTAAACGGTCTTTATGTATGTCAGGACTTGAGGTAGCTAGCTAAACTAGATAAATTACTCAGAAATTTATCAAGGAGCCACAATCTGGAGTCTGTGGAAATTCTGCCTCTGCAGCAATTGATACTTTCAAGTTACACCTTGCAGATGTTCTAAACTCTTGAATTTTCTCATAGTATTCTATTTCAGTAAATTTTAAATGAAAAAAAAGATGAGAAGACATTAAAAAAAAGAGATATATTTTCTTCTCCCATCTCTATCCATTAAATGACTGATTCCAATTTAATGCACTGAAGTTGAAGGTCTTTGAAATTCAAAGATATGTTTCTCTTTCCATCCCTAATGGGATAATAGCACATATTAATGCACATGCATTTGTTCTTTTAGTCATAATTTTATAAGAATTGCAAGTTGCAAACATTATCGCTTTATGATTATTGTGCAATTAGACAAAAGAAGACACACATAGAGACAGGCAAATGGAGAGGACAGAAAATGATGATATCCAATAATATAAGATTCTTTTTCTTTAGACTACACAAAATTCCATTTATAGTCTGCATATTTCTCAAATTCACCATTTCAAAGAACTCCAAAAACAAATATTATATATGGCACTACTTATATTGCTTTTTTGCCCTTAAACCCTTCACCTCATACAGAGCAAAAAGAAAGCATGATGTCCTGGTACAGCCATGTAAAATGTACAATAACTTATTTTAAAAAGGAAGCACTTAAATGCTAGCAAGCACCAGTGATCTGCTTCGAAGCTGTCATGAAAGGACACTTTAGACATTAGAGTGCATTATTGGGTAGTAATAGTAAATGGCTTTATAAAATCTCACTGGTCATTATTGCCATTTCATAATTCTCTTTTGTGTTTGCAAAATGGATAAATGAGCATTTTCAGGCTTTCAGAACAAATAGTATAACTCAAAATTGATAAAATAATTTTAAATAGTTTTCACTTTAAAGAAGCATTGTTTTGATCTACTGCAGCACTCCAACTATATGTATGCACAGCATATCTTCATGGAAGTTATTGAATTTAGCTTACTGAAAATTAAAACTGGAGTTGTCTTTTTTTACAGTTTGAGGCTCATAGCACTGTATAAGCTCAGGATTTTGACTCACAGATAGTTGTACCATATAGGAATTGGTCACAGCCCAACATGTTTCATCTCCATCTCTAACTAAGCATTCCTGAACTGTACAGACTTCAGAGGATACTCATGTGTACCACTTTTCTTATGACTGAAGCACAACTCCTGTAATGCTTAAAAATACATTTAGTAGAATACCTTTCCTTTGCACTGAGTTTAGCCCCTGGAGTGCGGCTTGGGAACAGGATTTCACACATGCAATTATTTATCCAAATGGCAGCCTATGCACCTACCTCTCAATTATACATGCCTGTCCTTAGATACAGAAAATGAAAAACCCCATAAATCTAAGAACAGTGCATCATTTGTTTGTGGGAAAACATGTGCTTCAGGGTGCCAACAAGGTTTACCCACAGAAAGGAGGAAAGCCATGGAGAGGGGAATCTGGTGTGATTGTCATCCATGAGTGAAAGGAGCACACCCCCTGGTTTGGTGTGCACCAAAACAGCCCTATGCTTGCTCAGCAGGGTTGGGGTGTGCTGTGGATGGGAAATGCAGAAGGCTGGCATGTCCTTCTTCATTTTCCCTCACACCTCTAGTAGAGCTCAAAAAAATATCTTTATTAGAGAAACTAAGATTCCGTTTATACAGGGAAATCCTCTCTTCAAGGTGCTTAAGTCTGTCTTTAACAAAATCATCTAACCCATATTCAAGATCCTAGAATTAGTCACAACATAGAAAAAATTCTTCTAGGATTTCATTTCAAAGCATTTTCCTGCTCAAAAGAAACACACCTCAAACCCCCAAAATGCACGGGAAAAACTCCCCCAAACCTCAACAAGAAGGAAAATTGGAAAAAGATTAGTGAGACGCTGCTCCTTCTGCCCAGAGCCAGAGACTGGAGCTCCCGAGAGCTCTGTGCACTGCGAGATGGGCAGGGCGGGACGCTGCCACGCTGCAAACAGAGCAGCTCCTCTCGGAAGGAAGCGCAGCTGATTAATCAACTTGATATTACCCAACTGATTAAACAATGAGACATCCTGGGGTTTTGCTGTCTGTCCTGATGAGTGCTCATCATAACTATTAGTACAAAACCCCAGCATGTCTCCCTTGGGAGTAAACTACCTTCTAATGTTTTTCCTCTAAAGATTAATTCCATTGTTATGGAACCTGTGTATAAAGGAATTATAAACTAATCATTAGTCATTTTCAAACAATTTGACCTTTCCAGCTTTGACTGGTGGAGTGTTTTTGGAAGAGGTCTTGTTCAGTTTGCCTTATTCACATAAGCTGGTTTATTTAGACAAATAGAAAAGGGACTGATACTTTTGCAGTACTGTGCTCATTTCAAAAGCAGAAAAAGTGGATATTTTTAAATGAACCTAATTTTTGTTTTATGAAGTAATGTTGAAAGGATTAACAACTGTGGAAACCATGAAAAACTTCACTTTGTTACACAAAATGACTCAAACCTCTGCCTAACCTTCAATACAATAAGCTCTCTCTCTGAAAGATCCCATTAATGTGTTACCTGCAAAAGGAAACGGTTTTTTTTAATGTGCACTCAGATGTTAAATAGAGCATTTGTCTCATGTCAATAAATAATTTCTAAAGTTGGATAAAAAACAAGTCATTCATGAAAGGCATGTTCTTTGCATGTTTAAAAAGGGTTTCCCTTGCCTATCAATCTGAGTTTTAACATGATTACTGGTCTGTTCATATGGCAATTATTCAGGTGCAGAGAGCAAGAATGAATGAATTATCCTGGAATTCCTCTTTTAGAAGGAGGCTCCAACTTTCTACATTCCAATATATCCTCATAGGTGTTATCAAATATAAACATTTCACCTTGCAGCAAGACCATTCACAACTTCCCTAAATCCCTGCTTGTAAGAAAGGTTCAAGCTGACTGAGACCAAGGGCAGGAAAAGGCAATTACTTCTAACTTTGTATTCAGGCTTCCCCCCCCCTCCCCCAATTTCCAGTGACAGCAGCTCTAAAATGCTAACAGCTTTTTAGCTTAAAACAAATTAATATCCATTTTAATTCAGATGTGTAGTTTCAAAAGGGGGAAATATTTTTATTCTATTAAATCTACCAGTCCCCAGGGAAAAGTGTTTTAAGATAGTCGTATGCATGAATTTTGACTGGCTTCATCAATGAATGTTCTACCCTTCACATCCTCTGGATATATTCTAGGTTTCTCCTTTCTCCAAGTTTTTCTGATATGTATGCAGGTCAGAGCAAACAGATCCATGAGAAGTCCAAGCCCTTGAGCACAAAGGACACAAAGAGCAGCTGTCCAGCTTCAACCCTGCAGGCATAATAGCAGTAGACTCGTGATTCTCAGCGCTGCAGTTCCCCACAGGGACATACATCCCCACACAAAAGCTTGCAAGGGGTTTCTTTTGGGGGTTTTTTTTTGGGTTGTTTTTTTTTTGGTGGTTTGTTTTTTTCCGTGCTGTTTTAAAGGTGTGCACTAGCTTAGAGAAATGACATAATAAAGTCCACTCACATTCATTGCTCACAAATTACCTGATACTCAGATAGCAAATAAATCCAGAGGCAATTGCTAAAACTTATTTTGGTTCTGAATTCTGCTGATAGCTTTTGGGTTATTTATAGCCTTAAATATTCCTAAATCTTTGGAAGTATCCATTTGTTAACATTCCTGGTAATCACCTAAAACGAACTCATATTTCTATAGCCCATCTAAAATGGATATCAGCTCAGCACACTGATATTTGTAATCACTGTTGTTTAGATTTAAGCAACTGTTGTTGCTTAAACTTCTCCTCATTTTACATAATTGCATCTAGACACCTACACATATTTACAGCGGTGAATGTAATATAAACAAAATGCTTGACAAAATACATTCTTCCCACCCCCCCAAATACTCCCATAAACCTGAAAAATACACCCATGGGGACTAACAATTCAATATAGGCAGGGTTTTAGACATCAACATCAACACTTTCTTTTCCTTTGTTTCACAGCTGCATTTTAACCTTTTGGAAAAATCTATGGTAAAAACTTGACATCCTAATTTTGATTACAGCCAATGAAAATTTTGCTTAAATATGGAACACAACTTTTGCTTTTCAAACCGTGCTGATGAAGCCCAATGGTCTACATTGTATTTCTGAAGCACATTTGAAAGCTATGTAAGAAAACCCAGACTATTTCCACAGACATTAACTGTACATGAGTTCATTGAAAATATTATTCTCAGTTTAAGAAAGGCTGACAATCTTATGACCATAGAACTACATTCACAGCTTGTGGACAGAACAAATGAACAAAGTGATCCAAATTAAGATATCTTTTCTGTTTCTTCAAAATAAAATAAATTTATGGATATTTTTCTCTATTAAAAAAAGGTTTTAGAAGTGTAACATTTATTTCAAACCTCCATTCCATGAAACAATTTCCTTTGATTGTGCTGCTGGCAATTTAAAATACAATTTATGATTAATCTTTTCACATATAATTTTATAGGATTTCTTTCAATTGCAATTGCAAATTTTTAAAGCTGTGAATAGGTCCTGTAAAAAATAAGCTACTACACAAGTTTTTCTAAAAGCCAGCAATTTCAACTACCTATACAGTAGGTAACTCACACTCAGCTTAAAAAAATAAACGTCATAGTCCAGCCATGTTCCCCGCCTGTCCTGCGAACAGTGAGATTTCATTATTTGTTTGTTGTGTAATAAAATCTATTAGCAGACGAGGTACTGCAATTGCCAGAACATCAGTATGACTAGCTGAACTTCAGATGCTGGTTGACTTGGGATGTCAAAGCTCCCAGGGTTGTTGGGAGCCTGGCATTAAAAGAACAGATACAATCCTAAGCCTAAGTGTTAACAAAGACTGTTGGCATCCCAGAGGAGATTAGGTTGCTGATCTTGTAAGGATCAGCTACTTACTTAGTGATGTTTACACTGACATTGATGTAGTGACATCCTGATCTAATTACATGTCAATAAACCACAGTCCTGATGCCCTGAGAAGATCAGAAGCGGATTACAAGAAATGTGCTGCCAATCTTTAAAGCCTAAGGAAGAAGCCCTATGATTTAATTACCATGAATTCAGTAACTGTAAAACTGTTGTTTAAAATTGGACAATTCTTTTCATAATTAGATTGCATCCCTCTCTATAACTATCACCTCCAAATTTTCCAAAATTCTGTGCCCAACTCACTGCCTATGCAAACTCTGTGTAAACTTGTTTTGATGCCTTCATTTCACTTGTGTCTAAGATTCTAATTCGACTTTGAGCCTAAATATTTTAAAGGATTTGTTTTAAATGTGCCTCATTATTTTCATATTTGCTGGTATAGTACCAGAGAGTAACTTCAGGACTATTTGACACTGGTGTGGTGCATTGATCCTGGCTGGATGCTAGGTACTCACCAAAGCTGCTCTATCACCCCAACTCTGCAACTGGACAGAGGAGAGGAAATAGAGTGAATGGTTTAAGAGTTGAGATATGGTTTAAGGTTGGAGACATGGTTTAAGGACAGGGAGAAATCACTCACTAACTACAATTTCATTGACTACTGCTGGCAAAACAGGGTCAGCTTGGGGAAATTAATGAATTTATTGCCAGTCAAAATCAGAGCAGGATGATAAGAATAAATAAAACAAATCTGAAAAACACTTTACCCCACCCCTCCCTTCTTCTTGGGCTCTACCTCCTGCCCCTCAATGGTGCAGGAAGATGAGCAAGGGGGTTTATGGTCAGTGCATTGCTTGTTGTTCCTGCCTCTCCTCAGGGACAAGAGTCGTTCCCCTGCTCCAGTGTGGGGTCTGTCCCAGGGGAGAAAGTTCTCCATGAACTTCTCCAGCATGAGTCCTTCCCATGGGCTACAAACTGCTCTAATGTGGGTTTCTTTCCATGGGAAAAGCCTGCTCCAGCATGGGCTCCCCAAAGGGTCACAAATTCCACTGGGAAATCTGCTCCAACATGGGCTCATCTCTCCATGGGTCCACAGGTGCCTGCCAGGAGTTTTCCATGGGGTCACAGCCTTCTTTTGGACATTCACCTCCTCTGAAATGGGTCTCCTCCATGGGCTGCAGGCAGATCTCCTCATTCCCATGGTTCTCCATGGGCTGCAAGGGAAGAGCTGTCTCAACATGTTCTGCACTGTGGACTGCAGAGGAACCTCAGCTCCAGCTCCACCTGCCCCACCTTCTCCACTGACCTTGGTGTCTGCAGGGCTGTTCCTCTCACATATTCTCGCTCTGCTCTTCTCTGAGCACAATTACAAATGCTCAATAACTTTTTTTCCTTCTTAAATATGCTGTCTCAGAGGCTCCACTACTACATCCCATTGGTTTGGCCTTGGCCAGCATCACATCCATCTTGGAGCTGGCTGACATTGGCTCTGTCAGACATGGGGAAAGCTTCTGTCAGCTTCTCACAGAAGTCACCCTGTAGCACATTCCCCCTCCACCCACCCCCCCACCAAACCTGCCTGTGCAAACCAACACAATCAGGAGGGTTGTTTATTTCCTTAATGCCAACAGCACTGCATGACCCATGCTGTTATCTTGGGGATGGTTGTTTCTGCTTAGGGAAAGGTGGAGTTATCATCCTCAAGGTGGAAAAACATTATTTCACCTAAACAGCTGGGAAACTTCCTGATAGCTTTGCTTGTAAATGTGAGAAGGGTTCAGCTCTGTAGAACAAATACAAATTCCTTTATGCATCACACTGTGGGTGAGGCTAGTACCCACTTTTAAGCACTTTCAGCTAAGAAAAATACAACTTAATTAGTCAAGAACTACTTATTTTTCTGCTAGTTATTATTGTGCTTTCAAGGCTTTATTAAGGAAGATTTGACAAAGGGAGATGGATGTATTTTCCCTTATCTTTGGATTTTAAGTAACTGGAATTGCCAGTGTTATTGAGTCATAAATTAATCCCCTACCCTTTCTAAAATCTCAGAATGAACTCATTCTGAGCATTGTGTCTGCCTCACTCATGTGGGATTTTGGTCATGGTTTAACTAGAAAAGGCAAACTTCTAATGCATTACTGAAGTACAGTTCCTGTAGCACAGAATCCTCTTCCAAGACAGAGTACTGCCAAATGTTTTGCACAAGAAGTTGGATATTTTACCTGCTTCATTCCTTAAGCCCTGGCAGGGTGGGAGGGTCACCTGGAATTAGGGGAAAGAAACCCATCTGATTTTGCACAATTAATCTTCCTAGAATTTCGGAATATAATTTTTGTTTAAAAAGGAACACTATATTCTGTCTGCCCTGTTCTGCTTGGGGGGTTGAACCAGATGATTTCCAGCTCTGCTCCTCCAGCCTTGCCTACTACTTTCTCTACTCTCTTTTTTCATCATTTTATTCACTCTTCAAGTAAACTACTGGGTAGTGATGCATGAAGCTTTCATTATGATATCTAAAGGTTCACAATTATTTCATACTACTGGAAAGGACCCAATCTTGAAGAGCAGTTGAGTAACTTACATGTCTAAGCCCCACTTTTATAAATGACTCATGCTCTTTGAAATCAATGTTGTAGTGCCTTTCTGTGGGAGATGACAGCTTTCAAATACTTCCTCTGATGCAATAAATTGAAAATAAAGGAGATGTTTTTTAATGGTAAGCTTTTGAATGAGGAAAGCACTTGGGGTATATGGGTGACATTGAAAACTGACTCTTGGACAGTTTCAGTGATTTTGCAGATACCTTTTTTTTTCAGAAACAGATTCTAGTGTGACTTAACTTGATTTTATGTAATGTGTGTTACAGATAAGACCATAAAGGAGCAGTTTCAACTCTGATAAATTTCCACTGTGCTCATTCAAGGCCAAACAGGGATAAGCATGCACCAAGTTGTTTCAGTGTATGTGAAATAACTACTTTCCATGAAAAATTCCATTCCACATACCTACAGCATGCTCTGTAATAGTAGTAATAACATGAAACACTTAATGCTTTCATCTTCAAAGCATGCTGCAAACAGTAGTTAATAGGAGAAACTCTCACAAAAGACTGATGAAGAAACAAAAATTTCTTGGAGTAGATAGCTTTTGTTGTATATCGAATGAACTTTCATGAACTCAACAATTTTGAATATTTCAATTCATAAAAGACTGCAAAAAGAAAATATTTTACTGCAACTGTATCTAAATTTAATTAACATAATATACTACAAGGACAAAGGACCTCTAGCAAAGGGCGCTTTACATCTTCCTGAGCACAAAGCTCCGATGCTGCAGTGGGCTAAAGGCGCTAAAGACTCTCAGCTAATTTTAGCTCTTAAAGGAACTTAAGTTCAAAAAGCAATAGTTCCAAATTCCACCTTAGTTACAGACCCAAAATAGCTGATGTGGATGTCTGCTCTCCTCTGAGGGTGTGTGCCTCTCAGTTTGAAGTGAACTACCTGGTCGTGGCCTTTCCTGGGACTTCTGTGGTAGAACTGGTGTGCTTGGGAACTGAGAGCAGTTCTAGACTCCTTGTAAAGACACAGTAGACTGGGGGAAAGCCATTCATGTACAGTTAGAAAATAACCACCATTAAAAAAAGACTGATGGCATAGTAGTCATTCAGTATTTAGTTCACTGCCTGAACCCTAGAACACCTGTTTTCAACTTGTTTGATTCAAATTGGAAATGTGAATAAAAATGTCTGCTTAGTTAAATAACATTAAAAAAAAAAAACAACTCAACCTGAAGGAAGAATCATATTGAACTTGAAGAAAAAAAATCTGAGAGAAAAGTGTCATCTTTAGGAGCTGATGGACAAATTGCAAAAAAACCCTATATGATGCAGTATGCACAAGTTTCAGTTTTGTGTAACCATATAAATCCTTTTTAATGTCACAGAATACTTCTCCAATACTTCTTACTACACCTCAGTGGAGGGCTGGTAACATGGAGCTGTAATTTTCCCATTCCCTCTCTTCTTCACCACAGCATGAATTCCTGCATCTAACAGGTACTTCTTTGGAGCTTTCCCATGAGGAAAGGAAGCTAAACTAACAACCTACCTTTCCCCAGACATGTAGGAATAAGTTGCAATGGATGTGTTTTATTATCACCAGCAACAATCTAATTAGCTTCACCCTCCCCCATAACTCAGTGAGAACTTGTAACAGATACACAATGAAGAACATCAATGGAAAGGGAGTGTAATGGTGATAGAGACTACATCAAAAAAGGAACATCATTTAAAAGGCTAATATACCACATTAAGCTCAGATGCTGAACCCTGATCTAAATTCTGGGCTCAATATATCCATTTGTCTAATTTCCTCGCTTCTGAAATTAAGCATTATATAAATGTGTCGTAGTGCTCCAGTTGTTCATCTCTTAAGAAATGAAAAGCTCTGAGTCTCATTCTGCATATTTAAAGAAAAATAAATTGCAGCTGAGAGATATAGGGCTGACTGAAATTGGATTCAGTGTTTATCTAAAGTGGGCCTCCTTTCACTGCACCGTGGGCAGCATTAGGATACAGCCTACATGGTCCCCAGCTCCTTCAGTACACAAAATGAGAACAGTGAAAACAGAGAATTTATTTAGGGGTTTTTTTTTGACAGTGCAGATTTAGTTTGCGCTGTAAGATTATAAATTTTGGTGAGATTTTTCTCCATTGTATGCTACAGGATATTACACAAAATTACTATCTAAGTGAAAAAAGCACACTTTTCTGTAACCCCAAGTAACTACAAACCCCACTGTAATCACTGTAATCACAGACACTGCTATCACTTGTCAGTTCTTGTGCATGCAACTTCATGGAGTCTTTTAGAAAGTGAGAGAGCTTTACAATACTTGGGAGAAACACAGCAGATTTCAATTAATACTGCCAAGATTTACCGCACATGGTTCTAAACCATCTTCCATCAACACAAGTTATAATGCTTATTAGCCAAGTCCTCCTAAACTGTGCAATGAGCTATGCAATGAGGATGCTTAGGAATTTAAGTGTCTCAGTCTTTCAAAAGGGACCTTGAAGCAGCTCTTTCACTCCCACTGTTGCAGTTTTAGGATTGCAGGGACAGTGACTGCCCTGGTTCTGGCCAGGCCACTGTTAATTTTTTGCAGTACCCAGGAGGGGGCATGGCTAGGACTCAGAGGTTATTCTCTCTCACCTCAGGTCATTTTCCAAGGATGAGAGAAAGGGTCTGTCCCAGATTAAGTAGCATGGCAGAAGGAGCAGTTGAGTCTTTTTGGGGGTGAGCATTGCGCACAAAGTGTTACTTGTACAGTCTATTATTAGTATTGTTGCTATTATTGTTCATTTTTTAAATTCTTCTTGCTCTTTCCAGTAAATTTTTCTTATCTCAGCCTGTGATCTTTGCCTTTTGTGCCTCCAATTCCCCTTTCCATCCCACCACAGGGGGAAACAGAGGGGGAGGGGGCAGTGTGCAAACAGTGCATGGCTTGGAGTGTTTCAGTGGGGACATTGAATTGGGGGATGTGACTCCCAAACCATGACAGGGACAAATTGAACCCATGCAGTATCAGCCACTGTCTGAATCTTTATTCCTTGTTTTGATTCACCAGAGGCAAATTGTGCTTGAGAAACCTGATCACCTTCTATGACAGAGTAAGTTGCTTGGTTGATGAGGGGTGGGCATTGTCCACCTGGATTTCTTCACAGCTTTTGGTTTGTCACCTCCTAGAGGAGCAGATGTGTGCTGGTCAGGACAAGTGGTCCTTGTGATGGGTGGGGCACTGGCTGGCAGGCTGCACCCCAAGGGTGGTGGCAAACAGCTCCCAAACTGACAGCCTGTCACAAGTGGGGTCCTCCATGGGCCAACAATGGGTTCAACGCTGCTTAGCATCTTCATGGGTGATCTGGATTATGGGGTCAAGTGTACCCTTGGTGATATTAAACTGAGTGGGCAAGTGAACACTTCAGGAGGGAGAGCCACCCTAAAGAAAGACCTGAACAGGCTGGAAGGGTGGGTTAACAAGAACCTTAGGGAGGTCAACAAAGACAAGTGTGAGGTCTTGCACCTGTGAAAAACCTGATCAAGGGGTGCAGCACAGGCTGGGACCTGCAGAGCAGGGAAGAGGTTTGTGGAAAGAAACCTGGGTTTTCTGGTGGACAAGAAATTCCATATTAGTGAAAGTGTGATTCTGCAGCAAACAAAGCCAACAGGATGCTGGGTTGGATCAACAGGGACTGCACCAGCAGAGATAAAGGAGCCATTATCCCACTGTACTCACCACTGGTTAAGCCACACTTGCCATACTGAGTTCAGTTTTGGCCCACAAAAGAGATGTGGACAGGTTGGAGAGGGTCCAGAGAAGGGCCACAAAGATGATCATAGGATTGAAAAGCCTCCCATGCGAGGAAAGGCTGAGATAACTGGTTTTGTTCAGTCTTGAGAAAGAAAGACTTCAGGGAGACATTATCACTGTGTTCTAGCATATAAAGGTTGGCTTTAAAAAAAAAGCATAAACTCCCTTTTTACAAGGAGTCACATGGAAAAGACACAGGGCAATGGGTACAGGTTACTCCAGGGGAGATTCTAACCAGACACAAGAGCAAAAATTTTCACTATGAGAATGATCAGTCATTGAAATAATCTTAATGAAGAGCTGGATTCTTTGACACTGGATTTGTCTGGACAGGGTTCTGGGCCATTTTGTCTAGACCATGCTTTTACTGAGAAAGTTTGGACCAGGTGATCATTGAGATTCTCTTCCAGACTGGTACTGCATGATCCTATGATTTTTCCCAAGGTTTCCTCTTGTCTGTAAGGCATGCAGTGCACACCCTCTGACCCCACACCTCTCACTGTATTGTGCGTGCAGGCAAGCAGCTCTCTCTTTTCAAGAACTTTCAGAGGTTTTTATTGAAATGTACCTCCTCAGTATTTGTTGTTTTTGAATCAGTTTCAAGTATAAACCTACACTTCTTGGAACAATAAGAAGCATTGTTTTATCACTTCACACCTTGTTGTTAGCAATCAAAGCTCTGTAGAAATTAAATTATGGTAGCTCATAAACTCGGTATTGAGGTGAACAGCTTTTGCTTGAATACAAAAATAGAGAGATACTATTACTGAAAATAATGTCAGCACCTTCTGACTCTTGGCCACTCCACAGAGATGCAGAGGAATCCCTTGGCTTCTCAGGATGCATTTGGCCCTCCTGACACTGCTTCAGTTTTAGAAAAATCAACATTTAGAAACCCTGGTCTCCAGCAAGGACATTTCATTGTAGAGGGGCTGTGAAGAGGGAATCATATGCAATCACATAATATCAAAATAGAAAACTGCTGGGTGGGAGTAAATAAGAAATTTCTGCTTGTGCCCAGCTCCTTAGGGATGCTTGCAATTAAATGAAAGAAGACTTAGGAGACAGCTCAAAACCAGAATCCTGGTTTTCCTCACTGCTCATTTGCTAGGTCTCACCTTATTTCCACCTACCCTTTTTCTTTTTCCTGAATTATTTCTCCTTGTCCTGTTGCTGGGCATCACTGAAAAGAGCCTGGTACCTTCTTGTTACCTGCTTTTGAGACATTTATACACATTAATGAGAACCTGAGTTTCCTCTTCTCTACACTGACCAGGCCCAGCTCCCATATCCTCTCCTTATAAGAGAGGTGCTCCAGACCCCTCCTCATCTTTGTGACCCCTTGCTGGGGTCTAGTAGCTCCTTGTATTTCTTGTGCTGAGGAGACCAGAATTGAACACAATACTCCAGATATGGCCTCAGTAGGGCCACATGGAAGAGCAGGATCAACTCTCTCGATCTGCTGGCCACACTCCTCCCCATGTCCCCCAAGATACCATTGCCCCTCCTGGCTGCAAGGGCTCTGCCCGCTCATGTCAGCCTGTCATTCCCTGATACTCCAGATCCAGCTGCTCTGGAGAAGGTCAGCTCCCAGCCTGTGCTGGTACTCGGGCTTACTCCTCCCCAAGTGCAGGACCCTGCACTTGCTCTTGTTGAACCCCATTAGGTTTGTCTGCCCAATTCTCAGACAATCACGGTCCCACTGAATGGCAGCACAGCCATCAGGAGTGCCAGCCACTGCCCCAGCTCCGTACTGTCAGCAGACTTGCTGATGGTACATTCTATGCCTTCCTGCAGCTCACTATATGCTAGTTAAATGAGACTCGAGCCATTATTGATCCCTGGGGAATGCCACAGACTACAGGCCTCCAGCTGGATTCTACTCCACTGCCCATGACCCTCTGAGCTCTGCCAGTTCTTGATCCACCTCCCTGTCCTCACACCCCACATCTCCTGTCTCACCTACCAGGATGTTATGGGAGACAGTGCCAAAAGCCTTGCAAAAGTCAAGGTAGGCAACTTCCACTGCTCTCCCCTCATCAACCCATCCTGCCATGCCATCATAGAAGGCTTTTACATTGCTAAGGCATGATTTCCTCCTGGGGAATCCATGCTGGCTAGTCCTGATGACCTTCTTTTCTTTTGCATGCACAGGCCAGCAGGCCTCTGTCAGTGCACAGCCATCATACATTTGGGCAAGAATTTCCAAATCTACTGAGAAACTAGAGCCACTTCTGCTGCCACACAACCCTTTTCTATCTGCAAGTCATTCCAGAAGAAATTCAAAAGACTCCTCAATTCTTCTCTAGAGAGACCTAGCGGTATTAAACAAGAATTTTCTTCTTTTGAACCCCTATTTCATCACCTTCTATCCAAGACTTCAATAACTTTTGCCCATTGTCAGTGCCCCAACAACACTTCTTCTAAAATATCCTTTAAAAATTCTTAAGGAAATCTTAATAAAACGTTGTAATCTTATAGATGATATCGCTGATTTTTAGCTCTGTGACTCTCTTCTGTGTCACATAATTAGACTTTCCCCTGGTTTTATATTTTTAAACAGTAAGAAATTACTCAGAAATAGATGCCCTCTATCCTAGTGGCTATTTCTGAAACTGTAGATCCTATGTTGGCAGAGAACTCCAAAGAGGAAACAGCCTGCAGAAGCAGAAAAGGCAGAACTCTGGAAATAATCTTCTGCCTCCTGCATTTCCTGTAACAAATCCCACCACAACATGGCAGCCAGAAAACAACACCCACTGCTAAATGGGCAAAAGTCTATTGAATTACAGTGTCTTCATTAGAGTTGTACTGTCTCTGCAATGTATGGAAGAAGATGGTTCATGGGGATGATTCAGTTAATTTAGAACCTGAATCACTTTCTGGAACGGTACATTTTTCTCCACTGCATAAGAAGGAACATTGCCTTAAATTAGGTAAGTCAGCTGTGTGCTAAATTTAAATGGGATGAATGTTAGTCAAAACCCCCATCTGCATTAAGTAGCTGGGCCAATACTCAGCTCATCTCCTTCTTTAGGAACTGATAGACTAGAATACACTGAGGCATCAAACTGATTTACATGCCTTTACAAAGGCCTGTAAATAAATACCTGCACAGAGTCTCCCAGCCTCTTCTTTCACAGGACTTGTGTATGGTTTCTGCTGCTGCCCAGGAAAAGAACAGTCATCGTCTTTCCTAAGTAAATAATTGTAGAAAACAGAGGCAGAGAATAACAGAAGCAATATTTTAATAACTGCAAAAGAAGGCCATAGAAGTATGTAAAAGAGAACTAATTTCCAGGAAAAAAAAGAAGTATAAAATATTCCTGTATCAAATAAAAACATTTTCCTCTGTACGTACAATCTCCAACTCAATTTGACAGGACTGCAAACCCTTATTGACTGCTTTGTGCATAAAACAGAGAAACTGAACTGAAACTTTTCCACACTGAGTCTCATTTTCCAGGAAAGAAGATGAGGATAAAAGAAAGACAGAAAAGCATCCACAGTGATTACTTTAAAAGAGAAGCAAAGAAAAACAGTCTGGGAAAACAGATTTTTCACAAGCTGAGGATAAGCTGCTCTGTGACCAGCTACTAACATATAATTAAGGCATTGTCTCTGTAGCAACAAGGAGAATGGGAATCTTCCTGAGCAAGAAGATGCCTGTTTACACCTTTTCTTTTTCACAGTCAGATTTTGCTTGTGGTTGTATATTTTTTATGGTTCAATATTTACAAAAAGACTACAAAATTAAAAGAGATCCCACAGTTACAGAAGACAACATAATTATAAGGGTCAACTTGATAAGACATATAATCTTCAGAAACCTGCAGGTTTGCCTAATAAAATATTTATATCAGTCACCATAGGACACCAAGTGAAAGCAATGGAAATGAATTCCTCAGGTGTAACTTCTCAGTATATGTGAAATGTCAAAGAAATATAGTATTTGGGAAGATTTTCAGAGGAAGCCAGTATTTTTCTCTTTTTCTTCCTTACTTGACATAATTGCAAATTCAGTTAGCATTCTCTCTGAGGCATATTGATTTATTTCTTATTTTACTGTCAATAAATTGTTGTTTACATATGCCACATATATACAGTTGATCATAAATTTGTATAAAACAAGTCGTCTCTACCATTTTAAGATTAATATTCTCAGCTACATGCAAACCTCAATGTGCACAGTGGAGAACACTTATTTTTGTGCAGCCATGGGACAGTTACAAGAGAAACAGACCCATGAGATCATGCATTTAAGCTTTAAGTTTTAGTGAAACACTAAGGATCTACTTTCAAATTTCGATTTTGAATTTAACCTTATACACATATCTTTAAAATATCTCAGGATCAACTCTTCAAAACTGCAAATCCTACTAAAAAGATGAAAGGACTATTAGAAAAATGGGGGAGGAGATAAGTGTTAGCATCAAGCATAGACCTGAGACAAGATACATCACTTTTAGGGAAAGGCAGGGAAGAAATAAGCAAATTGTTGTGAATTCAATTGAAAGCTATTTTTACTAAACTGTGTCAAAGTAACTAAACATCAGGTTGTAAAATTGCATTGAAAACACTTGCTGCAGTGTCTAATACAGCAACATCTGTTTTCTTGCAATAATACTGTGACATTGAGGGCAAACAGGGGCTTCTGACTCCTTTGTTCAAGTGTGCTTGCAGAAACCAAATGTTGGGGTCTACTTTTGAAAAGCCAGACTTCCAGCTATGTAAGTCATATTGAAAGAAATTATGGAGAAATTTCTGAAAGAAATAGTTCATAAGGAGCTTATTGCAGAGGGATGCAATAAAACCCAGGAGTAATTTAAAACCAGTGATGGGCTTGTAAGAATTTTTCAGACTGAGGGTAAGGGTGTGCTTTTCATATCACCAGACTCAGAGACACATAGAATGATAACTCTCTCTATCAAATCTCTTAGCAGATGATTCTGAACAGTCTAAACAGAAGCAAAGGAGGCATATGGATGAAAAGACAAGGATTTCACAGGCAGGAAGTTAAGAATGGAGCTCACAAACTCCTTCTTTGGTGGAACACTGCGAATGATGCGGTACAGCAAGGGATGATAGACACAAAATCAGGTCGATATTCACACCCCCTCTTTCATGTGTATGTGTGTGTGTGTATGTGTATGTGTATGTGTATGTGTGTGTTTGTTTTTAAGACATACTACTCTAGAGTAGCACAGAGCCATTACTATCCAGGCACAAATCTTTACAGAAGTGTCTTTTGTAACTTTCTGTTTTGTACGGAGACAAAAGAAAAAAAGCAATCAGTGATGAGAAAAGAGAGAATCAGCTAGCTCAGTTTAACAAGTGTCACTGCTGAGCCTCTTTCTGGGTGGTAGGAATTATAGCGCACTTCTCTCCTGGTATGTTTCAAAATATAATTGCAAATTAATTACTGTATGACAATAAACAAGCAGCTACAGTACACAGCACATTTACTGTACAGAGCTTTATTCCATCTCTCTAGTACTCCAAACAGGTGTTCAGTGTTACCTACAGCTAGAATTGGGGCTACAAATCAGCATGAGATTCATCAAAACGGATCCCTGCCACTTCACACTATTACTCCAGCAGATATAATTCATACTGCTCAGCAGTGGAAGCATTATATGCACCTTCCCCCAGCCTCTTTCTCCCTCCTTGCAAAAATGTCAAGAGAGACAGAGAGAGAATATCGAAGGAGATCCTGAGTGTCAATGAAATACCCCACGGTGCTGAAGACAGAGAAAACATTGGCAAGCTGCTTTAATAAAGGAATTCTGTTGCACATATCCAGGCTCTAAAAAGATGGAGCAAAACTATGGGAAGGCAAGATAGGAAAAAAAGGGAGATTATATGTACTGGCTACAAGATTTTATATATAAATACTCAGGAAACATGTAAAGGTCTGTATACTGTTTACCCGCATCAACATTTCAAGGGCCAGTTACTGGAGGTATTACAGAGCTTTTTAAAGACATTACACATTATAAATGATGAAAATAGCATTGTATCTTATTTTAATAGATGATGGAGATCCGGTAAAGTTGTGTTAGTTTAGATCTCTATTTGTAGATTTATAATCCATACTAATATGCTTATGCTGACTGTTGCACAGGCTAGTTCCACTTGCAGGAAATGTGAACATAGGTCCAAACTGCAAAAACAAATCAGATGCCCAGAGCCCTGGAAGAATTTAATTCAACCCAGCACACTTTTCTCCTTGCTGCAAGGAACTTCCACATGACATTGCAGATCCTTTCATACAAATGCCACCTGAAATGCCTGACCTACTGTGACAGACAATTTTCTCTGCTATGCTTGACTTTTGGTCCCTGTCAGCCTCAACTGTACTATGGAAATGGCTGCAAAGCCTAGTGCCCCCAGAAGACACACTGAGATAATTTCTCATGGAAATCACGGGACATTTTCACCTTTACGAATGCTGTGGTTAGGGACCACCTCTAGTGAGACTTTCCTGCTATCAGTCTGTAACTTCTGAATGACAGATGGAGAAGGATGTGGGATGGAATCCATCATGGTCTCTTACAAATTCTGGGACTCTTTCCAGTCTGATGTCAACCCTAGAGATTCTCTAGGTATTGTCCTGCCTCTATTCCTCTGCCTTTTTCTTTTAGAGGAGGAGAGTGATAACGGTCCAATTTGTACTGTTGCATAACCTCTTCTTTCCATCCAATTTCAACCTCACCTGTATGCTAATTTAAGATTCCCCACCCCCCTTCAATTTCCAAAATAGAGGAAAAGTTACATTGTAGGTGGTTCAAGTCATTCATACAGATACCTACAGCCCTTTGACTGGTGAAGTGAAGCACTGATCCTTTTCTAGGTTGCCCAGAAATTAGGTGGGTGATTTTCATTTGACCAAACTATCCCCCTTATGTTGGCATCATTACTGTTCATCCCAGCTATATGACACAGTAACAAGGGAGTTGCAGCCTTCCAGCTCCTTGGCATAGCCCAAGAAAGAGGCTGTGAAAGGAGATCCTGGGTGTCAGTGAAGTATCCAGGGGTGCTGAAGACAGAGAGAGACAGTGACAAACTGTTCTGGTCTACAGCCCTATGCTTTCAACTGTACATCTTGGCAAAGTAAGATAGATTTGGTGTTACCAACAGCAATTTAATGCATAGACAGAAACTGTGATCAGAACAAATAGGTCTTTTTAGTCTGCAGGCAATACAGAGTAATGCTTTTCTTTTACATATAGACCTGTTATCACTAGACATGGATTTGCCAGTTTAAGTTTAATAGAACATATTGTATGCACCTACAGTCTAAGGACTATATTTTAAAGTGAACCAAATGCTGATCTTATGGGTTTGTTTTTACAAAAAAAAAAAATCTGACCTGATTGTATCTTATTCTGCAATATCACTTCTACATGGCACTGTTGATTGCAGGCTGATGGAGAGGTTTGATCCAAAACATTCAAACCTTCATACCTAAATTTAAGACCCTTAATCTATATTTAAAGTGGCTAGAATTAAATGGCCTGATTTTCAGATGTGCTGAGCACTCACAGAGGTGTTTCAAATACCAGTGGGAGCAAACATTAACATGTATACAGAAAACTGGCTGAAGCCACAGTATTGATATGGAGACTGATGCATTCCCATCACATGCCATGGAGATGGCACCAGTCTTGAAGAGATTAATAAGGAACTAGAAAGGGTGCCTCTCGGCCTCCTGCCATCTCCCAGTAATCTGTCCTTCACCAAGACAAAAGTGAATTTATAGCACTTCCAGTTCATGCTGTAGTATTCATGTTTAGGAGTCTGCAAGAAACTTCACCTGTGTTCTCAAATACAGGGAGATCAAATCACCATCAGCACTCCTGGCAATCCTTCAGTAATCCATAGAGCATTCCTCTCTGTTTCCTGGACTTTGAAGAAAAACTAATCTTTTCTTTTCCCAGAAACCATGCTTCAAGGGTTCATTAGCTTACTGGTTTGACTCTCAGCTGGTGTACATCAGTATAATTACACGGTTTTGTGCATCAATGACTATAGTACTGACAAATATATTCCCAAATTTTCTATAGCTTTATTATCTCCCTAACAGCATAACAGCAATGGCAAATAAGAGTGCATTTCCCTCTTTAGGAGATGAAAAGTATTCCAGGATACAGGGTAGAGACTTGTGTATAGACCAGTTGCAGAGGAGGATGAAATCCTTCCAGTCCTTAAGGAACTTGGGCATCCTTGTCCACCATTGCCTTGTACAAATAGAATTGAATATTTGACGTATTTGACCATCAAAATTAAACTAGTGAATTTCATCAAAAGAGCAGATTGCAGATTTTTTCCTTTTAATAAGGAAACCAAATGTACATATAATTATCTAATGTTTTGGTTCTTATGGGGCTATGCATTAGGCTGTTAGAATCTAAAAGATTGGGCAAAGAATCTTCAACTGGTTCCTCTATAGAATTCTTTTTTTAAAAAAATAATTAAAAGTAGCTCCACAAATTAAGTCAGTACAAGATTATGATTTGAACAAAAAAAAAGGTAATGGTTTCCTACTGTTTTGGGGTTCTTTTTTGCCATGAAGGAAAAAGCAGTCTCTTGCATACATGAAAACATGATTCTTGTCTTCTTCAAATGTATTATAGCAAAAAAAAAAAAAAAAAAAAAGAAATTTAACTATTCATTTCAATTACATTCAGCACTGTATAATAAATTGTAGTGTCTGGAGTTATGCAGACTTAAGGCCCTTGAGTGGGAAGCAGAAATAAATGAAGTTTCAGAGTAAAATGTTCAGTACAACTCTCACAAGCTAGACACAAGAAAAGCTTGCTTCTCCTATTACTACGAGTCAATACATAGCAGTACAATATAAGTGTCTTCCATTTTCCCCTATTTCACGCTAGATTTGTCTGATAGATGAGTGTACTTAAGTAAACAGCACATGCAATTTTAATAGGACAGGTGCTCTGAATGTGCAGGGAAGGTCACTCCTATTATTTCAATTAACAGCATAAGCTACAAAAACACATGAGGGTGAATTAATTTAAAGCTTCAATTTAATGCTACTAGTAAGGACATCCTTAGGCCTCTTGGTTGTCTTGACAACTCCTGCATCCCAGCCTGCAGAAGCCAATCTCTGCTGCTCCCCTTCTCAGCATACAAACAGTTCAGATAGTACATTAGCAAAGAATATGATGCCCATGTAAATGTTGAAATATTTTGTTGCCATAGAGATAAGAAGAATGGCAAAAATACAGGAGCACTTGACATACTCCAAGGCAGACTTTTAATTAAAAAACCTCAAATGACAATGCCAAGATGGCTGAACATACCATAGTGCTTTTATACTAACCTATTGCATACAAAATCTGAGTCCAAATAATGTACTTGCTGCTTAAGGGACTAAGAAGCACAGACAATCAGTAAATTAGGAGATCCAGGATTTTCAAGAGGCAAAATAATAAAGAATTTTTTAAAATTAATATTTATATAGCAGACAATTCATTACAATACTGTGATTTTATATTTATTAAGAGAAACAAATGTCACAAATATTACCGGAAAAAAAGTCTATGCTGGGAAACAACAGTAATTTAAGTGCCTGGCAAATGATGTGACTAGGCAAAACAACCAGTCAGGGTCAGTACTTCAGCTCTACATCTACTTTAAATATATGTTCACTTCTGCACATACACTTGCAAACTTGCAAGTTACACCAGAGTCGGGTGAGTCACAGCAAGTAATCAGTTCAGCATCTACATTTTGAACATGCCGGGAATTACTTAAACTCAGCGTGCTTTTACCTGATGAGACAGAAAACCAGACCTGATAAAGGGTAATAAATTACCATTCTATTCAGTGACTTTCTGTGCTCCTCTCCAGCTTCACTAACACCTTTTAAATATTTGACTTTACAGCCAAAGTAAAAGTGGGGAACAGGACTACTCTGATGAATCCCCAGCAAAATAGGAACCATTCTGACATGTGATTAATAGGCACAGAATCCTGAGGGGTTAGAAAAGTATATGCTTAATTAATGCTGCTGCCATTTTGTATAGAGCTGTCTGACTTCAAAATTGCCATAGAGATGTCTTATTTACACTAAAGGCATGGAAATGTTGGCCTGAATCCAAATAAATATTTTACACACTAAGTGTAATACTGGAATTCATTTCTGGGTGAAATACAAGGTTTTAACGTACAGCGTAATTTAGCTGGTCTTATTAGTTGTGTTTGGGTTTTTTCCCCCTCTCTGAAAGTTTGTAGATGGGCTCATGTTCTAAATACTGACCTGAACAGCTTATGAAGAGACAAGTTATAAAATGCTCATGCATGGCTCTATTACTGTTGGTATTAAGGCTGAATTTGCTTTCTTTCCCTGTATGATTGCAAAGCAGCTGGCTAAAATTTCACCTCTCTCAGAAGAGACAACTATCCCAAAACATCTGCTCAGTTCATGAGTAGACCTTAAGGATATCTTACAAGCATCTGCTTCAGAAATTGTATCAAATGTACCTTAGAAACTTAGTTGAATCACAGATTTCTATAACAGTCTCTTTGTCAGACAGGTTTTGGCCTCTCAGAAAATGGCATTTCTGTTATGGTAGTTTGGTGTTACATACATACATCAATTTACATTTGTAACTCCTGGGTCAGTGCCTTATCTTAATACATTTTGTTCTTTCTGTTCATCTCTACCGAAGCAAGGCTACTGGCTCTCCCCACATGGAGGGAAATATCTCTCTGGCAGATCACCTCTGAATAGTCCAAGGACCAAGGAAATGTATTTTATGACCCAGGGAGAGAAGAAAACTACACTAGTGACAGTAGCAAATTGTGTCTGAACCTTCTTAAAGCAGGGAGTAAATGTGATGCTGAACTGGGCTCCAGGTACTGCCAGTGGCTCTGACATAGGCTATGAAAGGGAACTTATGTTTCAGTATAATTTCCCTTTTAAAGGAACCACAAAAGCAGAATTGCACAGGAATACATAATTCCAATTGATTGACAGATTTTGTTAGGGAAATGTGGTTTTATTTTGATTCAGAAACAGATTATGCATTTTAGTGGATCTTAATGAAAAGTAAATTGATGCCACCAGCAGTGGGACAGATCTTCTTGCAATTTGCCTCCCAGTCTCACATGTAAGAAGCTCAGGCTAGGGAGGTATCAGGGCTCTGTGACAACAATCTTTTCAGGCACCTGACCTTCTTCCAGCCATCTCAAAAGAGTGATTTGACCTCCAAAGAACATCAAATTCCAAAGAATTTTGTAATAATTTTTCAGCCGTCTCTGCAGTTTTATTTGCCAAAGAATTTTCTGGCAGTATTAGCTATGTATTGACTAGATTACATCATAAAGTAAAAGAAACATACTCTTTTTTATGTATCTTGTTTGCTGTCCATCTCAAGTATCAGTCCCATGGGTAATGCACGTGGTTATCTTTCAATGACTGCCATTTTCAGAACCCCTATGAGGTCAGGTAAGCCATTTTCTGAAATAAGGCTGAGCATAAAGAAATGCTGTCTTGATCGTATAAAAATTTCCCTCTATTAAATGCATTGAAATAAAAACATAACAAAAACATAATAAAAACTTTTGCCTGTGATTGTTGAAGTCAAATCCTTGAGTCAGTCCTACAATGCCTGCCAGATGTATTACTCTTAAAGTAATATGCCCGAATAATTCATATTTTCTCTTCTCTAGTCCTTACAACCTTTGGCCTACAATTTTATTATTCAACACTTACATGTTTACAAATATGGGAAAGAGCACGCACAGAAGCCATGGCTCACCATGTTTATGTTGCACTTCCCCAAATTAACACGTAGATCTTTAAATGAAGACTGCAGAGCCAGGTAAAAATGCTTAATGCATCTCTGAATATCCATTTTAGCTTGGCATTCACATGAAAAGCCACTTAGAATTGTTACGCTTCAGTAATTCCCAATCAACTTACTGACAAAAAGATGGGTTAACAGGTCTAATTGGTCTTTCCATTTCAAATACCAGTAATGCAATGAACAGATTGTTCATAGTAATAATAATCAGTCAAGTATTTATGACAAATCTCTCAATATGTTTGTATTAAGAGAGTCTAAAAATTATTTTGAAATAATGTGTGTAGAGGTAGGAGAGTTAATTCCAAGGGAGTTAGACTGCTTCTTCCCTGTGCTTTTGTAGGAATTTAAATGAGAGATATTTTTGCTAAAAGGTAAGTTTACAACCTCCCTCTGTAAAGGTTTCAACAAACTTTCCTGAGAGCCTTTCAGTGAACAGTTTCTGTATTAGAACACTGTCTTTCTGCATCAGAACTGAATTAAGAATTGCATTATTTATTTCCATTAATAAAGAAAGTGGATTCCAGCATCTTTGGAATGGTAGATTCAAGCTAAGAGGCTTACTTTCTTCTCAGTTGAAAACTGTACTGAAAATGCTCAACAACATGAAAATAAATACAGCACACCATAAACAGTGAAATCATACACAGTAAGATGAAGTGAAAATGTGTAATAGCTTATTGCAGGAAATAATGGATAGTTTCCTAGGCATGTTGCAGAAATTAAAATAGAAAAAGCTAAACATACCAGTCTGACTCACTCATTTCCTTAACAAAGCAGAATTTGATGTTGTGAGAACCAGATCCAATATACTCTCTGTTTTGATTAGGGTGTAGATGGCAGAGCTACATAACTTAATTTCTCTCATTTACTTTCTTCTGTTATTGATATTTTTCTGCATTTGTTAACACCAAGTGTTCCCCTTCCCAGTTTCAAATATGCAATAGTAATTTTTCATTCTGACTTTTCTCCAGCCTTAGTGGTTGTGTTGGATGATCACATTCATTTTTTCTCTGCCTTCAATTGCCTGTATGCCTACCACCACTTTTTTCAAAGCTTCTTTATATCTTGCCAGTATACAATCTAATTATGTATCTCAGCAGGTTGCAGTTACAGATAGGATGCCTTCTTTACTTCAAAATATCTTTGGTGGTTCTTACTTGAGTATAAATCTCACTCATCTATAAGCACTTTAAATGGCAGGGTTTATAGGGAGGAGTAATCTCATTTATTAGCCTAAATGTCACACTTGGGAAAATATGTTTCCAAGCCCATAAACCATTGCTTGGGTCATTTTGACATATTAATGCTTCTAATTTCTTTTCTTCCCAGAATTACACTTTTTGGTTTATTTCATATGCTGAACAAAATCAGAAAACGTTGAGCTAAGCTATTATCCTGTGTTTCCTCAGTTTTGACCTATGATGATACCTTGCAGAAAACTTAACCATCAAGTGAAAAATCTCCTAGAGAAAAAGGAAAGTAATCTAAAAAATGCATCACAGGCAGCAGCTAAGGAAAGGACTGGTGGGAAATGGATGCGCAGACATACTGCAGTTGTAAATAGAGTTCTAAAGGCAGGAATCCTGCTGCCTGAAAATGGGCAACACAAGTTGCAAAATAATAGTCTACTCAGAAGAATAGAAGAAAATGCAATGGAAAGTGACAGGGAAGGGGTGAATTTCAGGAAAAACCAGAAAAAAAAATCAGTGTCCATGTTTGTGCACTCTGGAAGTATACTCAAAAATTTTAGGAGCATTTTTAAGGAGAAATTCTCATTTTTTTCATTGATGCTAAACATTTCCTAAGGCCTTGCAAAGCATCAGGACTTGACAATTTTATCCTGTGGCATGTTTATACTGAGACAAGTTGCTTTATGTCAATTAAAATGGCCTCTCCAATGACTCAGGATCAGAGCAAAAAAGCTTTGCATTCATAGATATAATCCCTCCTCTTCTCATTCTCCCTACAATAAAGCATTTCTAATAACATTTACTAAATGTCAATGGTGTATCCCTGTTAGTTTTGTCTGTAATCTCTGGTGACACAGGAAGAATGCGTGTAGACCAAATCTTAACCTCCATTTCTGTTGACCTGTATAATTCACAGGTGACTAGGCTGCTGATCCCAAAGGATACACAAACACACTACTGTGTGTCCTCATTCCACGGATGATTGAGTGAGAAGGAGAGGAAGAGGCAGAGACAATATGTGATGTCATGGTACTGCAAGTCTATTTGGGGTGGTCAGACTGCTCGCAGGAGCACAGCCAATTCACCCTGCTGATCCTCTGTCAGTCACACAGGTTGTGAAGCGAGGTCCCCTTACCTCCCGTGCCACGGGGCTGAGAGAGGCAGGCTGCTCTCAGGCAGGGACTGTGCACATGAACAGCAACAGGGGTGTGCACAGCATCTCCAGAGACTGCGTCCTCTGCAGATGAGGTGCCACGTACTGCTAGGGAGAACAAAAGACTCGCAGCTGATACAATAGCTTGAGAAATGACTATAGTCAAGCTCAAAAGAAGCTGAACTGCATAATGTCAAGGAAGGGGAAGGAAAAAGGAGCCGGATTACTGAGGACTGGAAAAATAAAGGCTTAATCTTCAAGGAAGATCAAAAATCCTATCATGAGCTGTCTCAAGTTTGCATCACTTTGTGAGCAATGCTGCTTCAGTCTGCAGTGCAGCCACAGGAGGGAGGGAAAGTTACGTGCCACCAGTGCACATGTTGCAGCTTCCAGGGTTCCCCAGCAGCTGTTGGAGCATGGGAAGAAGTTTGAAGTGCCATTCCAACCCCCACCTCTGTAGGAGGCAGGGTGCTTGCACTCTTTCATCTGCTTTGCCCCAAAGTGTCCTTTATTGTATCAACCCTCACACAATTGTGGAAATAACAACTGGAGCCCAACAGGCTCAGCATCTCTCAGAGCCCAGGCTGGAGCAAAGCACTTCCATTCTCCCTCATCCTTCAAAAATGGCATCTTTTGGACTCATTTTCAGAGGTGACTAGTGATTTTGATCACTGCTCTGATGTACCAAAGGACAAATGCCCTGCAATTTTCAAAGAATAGGCTGGTTTAAACCATCTAACCTCTTTTGAAATTTGAGGCCACATGACTTGCCTAAATTGACACTTATGCAGGTGTGTGTACAGGGATGAGGGAGGAGGAATTAATATATTTATGAGAGGATGCATTAGCCCACTCCTGATATGGAACATGAAAACTGTCTGATTAAAAATAGAAGACTATTCAACCACCACTAAAAATAACATTAGACTACCTCTTCCTCATGCAGCCATGCAGGGGACTACGCAAGCTGAGATGAGGCAAACTAAATTAGAAATCAGAAAATTGAATCAAAAAAGAAAAACATACTGATGGAAATAAGGTCACTAAGAAAAAAGTTGTAAATGCTGGAAGCAAAGTAAAGATACCAAAGGTAAAGATATCCTGTAACTGCCCATAAATGGGTTTTACTTTATGGCTGAATGAAGGAGAATGATGTCGAAACTCAGAGGAAAAGGACACATATGAAGAGAGCAGAATATTGAGGCAGAAATTGTTATAACTCTAAGGTTTTTGACCACTTCCAACCACAAAGAAATAGCAGAAAAAAGGAAAAAAGGTCTGAATTGAATCATATTTTTAACCAAAAAGGAAAAATATTCCTGTTTTTCACAGACCAGATATCAGCTGATTCAAACAAAGCTGAAACATAATGATTTGACAATTACTACACAAAATATAATGAAACATCCTCACAATTTATGTGGGATCTTCGCCTTGCCCTTTATGAAATGGAAAAAATAGAAGATATTTGAAGAAAGACACTCTTCATCTTGTTTTTCTTTGGAAAAGTAGAGGAGACACTTTCCTTCGCATGCTTTCTCAGGGTTTTGGAATACAGAGTCTTCTCCTACCCCAAATTCTTGCAATGAGTAAAGAATCCCAACTATCCTCTTTCATATGTTCTTCATTGCTCTTTGAAGTAAGGGAAGACAGGCTTAGAAGAACAATAGTTTTTCTACTTCTTTATACAAGGGAAAATTATAATTATGTATGTATCCAGAAGAGCTAATTCAAAGGCTTTTGGATTAATTCTCTGTTTCTTATAAACTGGGTCAATTCAAAAGGAGGAGTGAAAAAAAACCCAGGTACAAACAAGAAATAAAATGTAAGTTTTTGCCTAAACTATGAATGCTTGAAGCATTACAAAAACAGCAAAGAAACTCAAATAGCAGTACATGAGAAATTTTTGGTGAATACTGAAAAGACTACAATTTAACAAGGAAAAATACTCATTGCAGATGTTGGAGAAGGTTGAAAAATAGCTGGTTCTCCATGGAACACCCCATATCACAGAAGTGTATATCCTTCTAAATCACAAAAAAATGCAAAAATCTTGGGACAAAAGGGAACATGGCATGACAAAGTTCAAATTTTCTGCAGACTCTAAGAGCAATATCTGCAAAAGATATAGAGTTTTTATCCATTCATCTGTATGTTTGGTATATAGAAAAGACAGCAGATAAAGAGGAGTAACCTCTTGAGGAAACTGGACAAAGTAACTTGTGCTTCAATTTTTCAAATTTTTTGAAGCCTAAAGAAAAAAACAGAATATATTTTCCCCATTTTATAAAGATTTGTTATTTCAACTTCATTTTTGAAGCCTTTATATTTTTTGACATTTTCTATTATATATTTGTGCATAAATTCAAGCACCCATTTTGCATTTCAAATTTTACTTTTAATCTAAAACAAAATCACAGGAAGCTTAGGAGTAAATGGAGGCAACATTGCTTCCAACAGAAGCAGCAGTACCTGACTTCTAATTAATGTTTAGAACTAGAACCCAGCAATGCTGAGATAAATTGATCTCAGTCTAAGAATAAAAATTAACTTCCAGTATTTTAACATATGCATCTGTATGCAAATGCATATGTTAAAATAGATAGGAAAGCCTAAATTTACCTCTATTTAAAACTAAATGTTGTGATGATGATTAAATCTGTATTAATTTGTCCTGGAAGAGGTTGTCCAGAGAAGCTGAGGAATATCAACCTTGAAGATATACGAAACCTTTCTGGAAGTGGTCCTGGGCAACCTGCTGTAGCTGACCCTGCTTGAGCAGGGGGCTTGCACTTAATGACCTCCAGAGCTGAACTCCAACCTCAGCCCTTCTGTGATTCTGTAAATCTCCTGGGTTTCATCCATTATTCACATATCCTCTGTTGACATTTGAAATTCTAAAGCTATGGGATTCAAATCATCATCAAAACCTAAAGCCATTTTTTAATTCTCTTAGAAGGACACTTATGGAATTATCAACTACATGCACATACATTCTAGAATCACTGTTGGCAATCCTAATTACTGCAGGAAAGCATTTTAAAAGGAATCTGAGCTGAGAATAAATGGAAATTGAACCAATCCTCAGTACATTTCAACTTAGAGCTAAACTCTAGAATTTCACTGATTAGCTCCAGTACATTACCAGTAGGAATTATGACAGAGAGCCACTGCACCTCACAATCAGATTTTTTTTATTGACTGTGTATAAATCAGTGGAAAAAAAAATTTTCTCCTTTTGAACTTTAATAATTAATGACAATAATTAAATTAAATATCAGTTGGGATCAGTTTTCCTCTTAGGCCTGGACCCTACAGGTTTTGAAGGTCATAGCAAAATTTCAACTTCAGTCACACACACAGCCAGGCAATTTGCCCATGAATAAAGACATTAGAGCTGACATCATTCTATTTTAGCATAATTTTGCTACTTGAAATTGAGAAAACCTGTCTGTATTTAGCAGGTGTGTTTCCTGATCTAGCATTACTAGAATAAAATCTCAAAGAGGACTATTTTATGTTTATGAAATATAAACATTTTCCAGGTTCTACTGGGGCTTTGAGAGAATCACTAACACAATCAAACTAAGCAAAACCACAAATACCACCCTACCTCAACTAGAAAAAGATTAGCATGTCAGTGTTCATTAGGTCTGTTCTCAAAGAAGCATGTCCATTTTTATTGTCACACAGAGCAGCTAGGATGACAAAATAATGTCCCATGAATACCATCAGCAGTTCACCACAGCATATCAAGTAATGTGACAATCCAATCCATGGATTAAAAACCAAGATGCTGCCTGTAAGAATAATTTTTAGCTCATTCTGTATATCATTGTATTTCCCAATCTGGCACCGTGAACCATAAATAATCCTATCATTTATTAATTACATTTTCTAACCTAGTCAAGAATCCTGCAGTGTGAAGCAGCAGATCATGAATAAATGGTTCATTGAAAAGCAACTCTTATTGCCAAGTAGTTGTAAATTAGGGTCGTGATAATTGCTTACTTTAACCTTTTTAAACAGGTTCCTCTAAAAAGCTCCAGGATGGATGTTTTATTGTTACAACTTTGACCTCCAATTTGTTTTGCATTATGACAAAGGGATGTTGTGATTAAAAATTCAGTACTTTATGTTATAAAACATCCAAACAGTAGGTTTGTGTATGTTTATACATATATATACAGACTTACACACATATGCATATAACCATAAAATGCTCATCCATTGTGTACAAAGCACAGCTACAGAAAACACAATAGGCACCTGAACTGTACTGTGTTGGTGCAGCCAAGATAGCACTTTGCTAAATATACTGTGACACCTTTACAGAAAAAATCCATGTGTTGCTCCTTCCCCTGCTGATCATATAAGCTGTGATTATTGAGCAAGCAGGGTGAAGATTTGTTAGGGGAAGCAGCTGGTGCTGGGGACCTGAAGTCTGCATTCTTCAGGTGGCTTTATTTCAGACTGTTTTATTCCCAGACACAACATGCCTATTAGTGGTTGGAGTGCATTAGGTGATTCCCAGAAGGCAGCTTTCAGTTTGATCCAAGAGGAATCCACATACCTGGAGGCTGCTCTGCAATGGGAACCACAGTGCATTACATGGAGTCAAAAGGCTGATGGTCTCAAACACGGGCACCTGAGCCAAAATAAAACACAACTCCTCTGTGCCAGCAGCATGAGATCACACACCAGCCCAGGGGCAGCATAGCCATGCTTCCCATCAGTGCTGCTAAAATGACTGCACACCTTTGCACCAGAAATTGGCTCATGACCCCTGGCGTGTATCTGTACCTGTCCCTGTGCTGCCTCGGCAATAGTGGGACCGTGCCCTGCCACAAGATAGCCAAGGCAGCAGTGGAGCTTTAGAACACTGCAGAAAGATGAAGACAGGAGAAAATTTACTTCTTAATGAGCTTTCCATGCTGGTCATAAGAATCATCACATTTCCCCCTCTGTTTCACCCTAGAAGGACTGGCTTGAAGGGAAAAATTGGTAAACATCTGCCCTAGAAAGAAAATAGCAATTGCATACATGGCCTTTGCTATTGATGGCAAGAACTGTTTCTCACTAAAGCAGCAGAAGAAAAAAGAGTTTTAGGATTCAGCAGAGAACTTAGGAGGTAAATTGGGGTTATCAGCAACAGTCCTGTTCAAACAGTGTAAACAGCAAATACTGCACAAACCCTGATCAAAATAACTCCAAAACTATCACTCAAAAATCCTCTCAAACCTCATCTTTCTACATTTTTATTGCTAGCCTTTCTGCCACATGGGAAGTCTTAATTTTAGATTTACTCATTGTCCTCTGTTTCCCAAGTCATTTAAGATTAAAAGACCCAGTAATGGACACCACTCTGGAGCTGTCTTCCAAGTCTCTCACCAAGCTTTCCTAGAACAGGAGGTTTAGCCTGCAATTGTGAAGCCATCATCTACTTGGAAACTTTTTGTTGACTCACCTTTCCAGTCATGTCAAATTCACCCATTTTATAGCTGTGCATCACCTCCTTAGTCCAATCTGTTATTTAGCCAGCTGATATCTGTCAAGGTGCAACATGGTTTAAGTGTTACAGTATTTCAGCACTCCTTTAATGTACAGAAACAGAAATGTCATATTCCGTACATGCCCTTCTTCATAGAAATAACAGGTACAAAATCCTTCGAAAGCAGTAAGTTTGCCAGTCAGCAGCAGAAGAGGTGAGATGTTTTGTTACTGTTTGGGAGAGAAGTACCATACTCCCAACTCATGAAAATGTGGCCTGGGGTTAAGCATCATCCTTCTGCCCACTTTAAATTGGAGAGCAGGATGGAGGGACCATGGCTGGAGGAATTGCCCTCTCAAGGAGCAAAAGATTACTCCCATGGACAGCTTTGGACAACCAAGGTAATGTCTTTGAAATACTCTGTGTTGACAATGTGGAATTAGTTCTTTCTGGACTAGGGATAAAATTATGTGCCCTATGAAATATAACTTCTGTGCATTCACTGCAGTTGTACCAGGCCGTGTGTTTGAAGTATCTCAGACCATACCTTACTCTTTTAATGCAGACAGAGGCACCAGACAGCTCCACTGGGCTGCAAGTCTGGCCCTGCTCTGCTGCCTCAGAGCCACCTGTGTTACTGGTGTCTTTTTCTAATAATGAGTTTCCAGTGGTATTTTCTCTCAACCCAAAATTCAATGAAATGCAAAATAGCAAATAATGGATTTCGTGGGTACATGGTTTCCCTTGTCCAGGCTGCAGCATGAAAGCCTGAGGCACAAATCCCATCTAGCTATTGGCAAAGATGGACATGTAAGGGCAATTTAAGTACCCTAAAGCACAAAAGAGCTTCAAAAGCTACTTACTGACATAGAAACAATTAAAAAAACACAAGACATGCTTTTTTTTTACAAGGAGTAGAGCCCAAGACAGGTAATAGAGCAATGTGAGATTTTTTGAAAATATCACTGTGTTATCATCTTTCAGAGGAAAACAAAGGGTATTTAATGATTATTTGTCAGAGTAGACTCATGGAAGTAACTATCAGCTCTATGACTATGCACAGTATCAATATTTGCTTTTTTCTACAGCTCAAAGATTTAAGATACTGGAAAATGAATGAATGTGTTTTTAATAGGTATTATTTTTCCTCCCTAGGGATATTTTCCAACAAAAACATGAGTGGCAGAAGTAGATTTAATGATGACATTTCAGCTCTCACTTCTTTGGTAGCAATTGCAAATGGTTTCATGATATGAAACAGGTGTTCCAGCATGTTCTATTGGGCAGCACAAGGAACATTTTTCTCCCTATGTCATTGTACATGATGTGTTAAATAATTGCTATTTTCCGATAGAGAATATCTGTACATGTGTACTAGGAAGAAATTCAGCAAGTTGTATCTTTTGGTTGGTCTGTTAAACAGGAATTTCTTTATTTTCTGAACCATATCAGCTTTTCCAAACCCTTGCCAAGTGACAAAAATCGTACAGGAAGAACTCTCCTTTTGATTCAGTCACAGTGAGACTAAGAGGACCCATTCACTCATGATAACAAACAGATAATTTCCAGAATGTTTTCATTTTGTGAAGACCAAACATTTGACACTAAAATAACTGAAATAACACATCCAAGGATGTCCTGAAATGCCCCTTGATGACTCTCCTTAAATATGAATTGAGGGATGCAAGAGTTTATAGGCCCAAAATGCTCTTTTATGCTGTGATACATTCCTTGATAAGCAGAGATTTCCCCTTCTCTTCTAACACTCTGTTCTCCACCAAATAAATACAGGTCTGGCACAAAGTCAGAGGGCTGACTGTTCAGCATACTCATATACCATCCAGAGTACCTCTATATGCTTAAGGAACCAGGATTCTGTGATGCACTAGGCACACCACCACAGTTAAATCCAGCTTTGCTTCATTGCTGGTAGTGACAGGAATACTGAGATTAAAACTTGAAGAGCTACTAGGAAAAGCAATTTTGAGAAAGTATCACCTCAGAAAGGTTAGAAGGAGAGAAATAACACTAATTATGATACGATAATTACACAAAAGTTAAAGCAAGAGCTGTTGGCAGGATGAAGAAACAGCTGTAGAAGAGGACAAGAGGAACATAAGGGCAAAGTCAGCCCTTAGCTCATTCCTTGAGCAGCCCTCATGCCAGGCAAGTGTGGCATTTACCAGGGGTACCTATATCACAGCCTGCCCTCTGCTTCCCTCGTGCTGCCATAGCTGCCTCTTCCCAATGTGTGATCCCACTGGGCTCCAGGAAAGGCTGGTACAGAGGCATGGCAGAAGCTCATAGATTTAATTACAAAATTAAATCTGAGCAGGTGTCATTGCTAAAACAGTCTTTGTCATCAGTTCAGATGAAATTCAGCAAACACAACAATGGACGCAAAACTCATCCCAACTGATTTTTGCTAACAGTCTTTATTCTGAAATATAACTTGAATTGTTTTGAAAAAAGAAAAAACAGTCATTTTGCCAAAATCAGCAGGACGCACCAAATCTTAAGTTTCAGCAGAGATGACCTTCCCTCAGAAAGCCAAACTTATTTTCCTTCTGTACTAACCTAAAATGCAACTTCCTTCCACTGATGTTTTTAAATAGGCCACCTAATAAATATTAACCATATTTCAAAGTTTTTTTACAGGCATCCCACATATTAACAACATTTGAGGCCTGTGTGACACATCCTTTCCCCTTACTTAAAATTTGCAAATAAGCAGCATTGATAGTACTTCTCAGTTCACCTTGCCAAAAAAGCCCATATTATTGAAGATAAACTGGTTTAATACTAATTCTTTTTGTTATAGTTATGTATTTTATCTTTTCTTTGACACATAAATGGTGGTAGTACTGTCAGGTTTGAAAGATCAAAAACCACCTTTCTTGATGTTTGTGTAAGCAGCAGAAAAAATACCTGAGAAAATACACTTAAACTGTATTGTTAAAATCCCACAGACATCCAACATGTATTTACATTGCAAACTATGCTGTAAGGGAATAAAATAATTACTACACTTTATAGCCCAGATAAATGGTGGAATAGAAATAAATAATCTCTGGTATGGAATTACTCTCCACACATAAGTAACTGTTCCCTGTAAGTAACCAGCCTCTATTGTTTATGCAGCAACCAGCAAATAATCAATTTTCAAGGATATGCTAAGCACAGGCAATAACCAGTGCTGGCCTTGGACAGTAAAGATCAGACACCATCAGGATGTGAACTTCCCTTAAACATAACTGCTAAACCCTGGCTTAGCCAAAGTCAATCACAACATTCCCACTAACCAAGGTTAGGCCTGGTTATGCATTTGACCTTCCCAGTTACAGACCCCAGTCCCACCAAGGCATGGATGGATTACCTGAGCTCCCAGATCCCCTGCAGAA
Source organism: Ammospiza caudacuta (assembly GCF_027887145.1). Lineage (NCBI taxonomy): Eukaryota > Metazoa > Chordata > Aves > Passeriformes > Passerellidae > Ammospiza > Ammospiza caudacuta. Next base: position 95,907,139 of record NC_080594.1, read on the forward strand.
AGTCTGTGGATGCAGGGAACCTCCCAGTCGATCTTGGCTGAAGGGTATCCCTGAGACCACTGCTCAGCTTCTGCACTGCAATGTGCTACCTGTCCTACCTAGAGAATCAGTCTACAGAAACTGCTCTCCTATTTTGCAGTGGCTTTTAAAGCAAGTTTCATTTATTTTACACAGAATGAAATGCAAATCCAGACACATGGTTCAAGCATGCAGCATATACAGAACACAAGTATATCCATTCCTGAGACTAAATGCAATTAAACCAAGCATACAGACTGTTTCCCGTCATTATTAAAAGAAAAACCAAAACCAATCCAACAGGTCAGAAAAAAATTCCATAACTCATCCCTTTCAAATTCTTTCCAAATTTCAGGTACCAAGCACAATTTACAATGAAGAACAATCTGAGAATTGTTTTTGCTGAGTGAGTGATGGAAGGCAAATACTGGGGAAGACCCATGTTAATTGCAACAAGCAGTGCTGATGAAGGTTAGGGCAGTACAAGTGTCTGCACACTGTCAGGCAGTCACCTTGTCAAGCCTCTGGGCAGAAGGTAGGCAGCTCCTGCTCTTCCACCCTCTCTGTCATTAACTATTGATCACTTCCTATTTTTAAGCTTCACACCAGTGGCAAAGGAATAAATTGACAGCTTAATTATTTGGCTGTCCTAAAGACATTCCCAAAGCCTATCGTCAAGGGGAAGAGCTGCCTACAGATGTACATATAAATCCAAATGGGAAAAGCAGAGATTCGAAGCAGAATATCTGGAAACACTAAGCCATTTCTGAAACTGACTGACCTCTCTTTACTCTTCAGTTACTGCAGATAAATGCAACCTCCCTTGGCTCCAGGAAGCCGGGGGTAATGTACCTTTAGAACCAGTTTCAACACAAGAGGAATTGCATGTAACCAGGCAATGCAAGATCAGGGCAGACTGCTGTTGTTGGAATGGGAGACTCCTGCTCCTGGTGAATGTGGACCTGCAGCCTTTTGGGGATGGACTGATAGTCCCTCAAATGGACTGGATTCAGAATGACAGAAACACCAGGGGGATGCCATTGCACAACTTCCCAGAGTGCTCTGCTGGAGGAATGGGGTTTGGCCCCTGACCCAACATGTATCCCAGACCTCAGGGCTCTCAGGAACCTTCCCCAGACTATCCAGCTGCCATCACAGCACCTGCCACCCACCCAAAGTATGGGAGCACAATGCCAGCAAAGCAGGGTTCTCTAAGAGCTACCCTAGCCAGGCTGAGAAGCTTTGTAGAAAGACAATTCAGCTTCTTTGTAAAGCCTGTAGAGCCACACAGGGACATGTGTGACATGTCCTTCTCTCTTGAGCTTCACAAAGTGCCTATTCTCTCTTCTTCCATGGACTGCAAGTTTTATTCTCTTATTTGTCATTTAACTGCAGGAAATTATATATTCCAGTGTTTTACCTTTGATCTTTCCAGTCTTACATAACAGCTTTCAGAGGCTCACATGAAAGCACATGTAGGCAATACTTTCCCTTTCTGCTGCCACAAACACTGACATCATCCTCAGTCGAGGTACTCGAGAACTCAGTTCAGTTCAGTGTGGCAGCTCAATTGGCCCCAACATCCTTTTTCCTGGGGTTTTTGCTCTTCTTGTCCCACTGAAAGCCACTGCTCAAAGCAACCATTTCCCAGCTGGCACACCTTGGTGATGTGGACTAAGGGCAAGAAAAATGCTCTATTTGTAGAACTCTATGACAGCTGGTAACTATTATAAAAAATCCTCACCTCTTAATGTTAAGGTCTGTTCTGTGGAGGTACAAAGTAGCAGGGTTTAAAATCCCTTTACTACAGAGGCATGGAAGAACTCAGAGAAAGCTGGTTGCCTAGTTGTGTGGGACATGTCCACTTCATTGCAAATCCTAATTAATTACCATTTGGTAGCTGTCTTGGGTGTAAGGATCTGTTAGATTTAAAAAAATGCAATAATCTTGGTAGGTAGCTACAGTTTTATTTGTATGCATGTATTGCTCATAGGCAAACAGGAGTTCTGTTCTTGTACTTTCAATTTCTATAGGATTTTACCCTGCACACTTTGTTTAGGTCAAGAAACTTCTCTAGGACTGAATAGAAGACAATGTCTGGAATATCACTGCAAATGTAATGGACGGAGTAAATTGACAGCAGCTCCAACTAAATTACAGTTTAAAAGACAAGGGAAGACTCAAGGGACATCAAACAAAGGAAACTCTAGCTGACCAGCGCTCAGGTAAAATTGAATTGGAAATGTTCCCTGACTGATTAACATAACAAAAGTCCCAGTGTTTAAAAAGAAAGTCATTCTGCAGAAATAAGGGGGGAGGGAGGGGAAGAAACGGATCTTCCTCCAAACAACAGTAGGTATCTTAAAAAATATACATTCAGAGAAAGATCTAAAATACAAGAGTAAATAAGGAGGTTTTTAACAGTTTTTTAACACTCAGAAACATATATATTTTTAATAGAATATGATTTGAAAATGTCTCCAGCATCATTCTGCCAGTTTATCAGACATAAATAAAAGAAACTGTAATTAAAGATTTTTAATTAAAATTTGGAAATATAATTTTTTAAAATACAAAGAGAAATTTTAAATAACTGAAAATTTTAAAATATATACATTTTTATTTCTAAAAAATAATTAAAGTTGTGTGAAATACAACTATTGAGAAAATAAATTTTTATTTAACATATCTGTAATTTGTGGGCATGTTTAATACATAAAAAAGATATTTTATCTCTTAAATACATAAGAAACAGGGATAAATACTGATGCTTCTTAAACCAAGTATTTTCTGTAGCGTTTCCCTAGTCACCCCACCTTCTCGGAGACAGGGAGTTCTCCTAAAGATGCTCAGACTGCTTATCCCAAGTTCCCAGCTCACAGTGGGCCCTTGTCAGCTGCCCTGTGCAGGGAAATGTGAGGGTCATGTCACTTCATCAAAGAGGTGCTGATGAAATAACAGGTAGCAGTCTTTTTGTGGTATATTAATTCTCAGGTGATGGAAAGATTAATTAAAGTCTGGATCTACAAATAGATTCAAGCCTTTGAAAAACCAGCAACAGCAAGACTCAGACCTCAATTTAGATTTATCAGTTCTTGCTTCTTAGTTATTGCTACCAAGTTTCTGGTTTAGCTGGGATCTCAAATGCATCACCTCACTGAGAATAGGAGCAGGTTCCAGTTACTGGGCACAGCCAAAGAAAGAATGCTCAGAAGAGCATGAACTGGGGAGGGAATGTGAAAAAGCAAAGCTTGCTTTGCTCAAATGTTTTGCTGAAATGTATCTAAGATAAAAAATGAGACTTAATGAGAAGATTTCTTTTCACAGACTATGAAAATGTTGAGTTTTGTGAGACAGCTAAAAATAAAGAAGTTGAGCATTATAACCAGCCATGGCAGGGGGATCTGCTGGACCAGGTCAACCAGTAGATTTTGTCTTTCCTACTTGTGTGGAGGTACTGCTGCTGTGCCTCCTTGTCCTCTCCAGTTCCTTCTAACCCTCTGGAAAATGGCAATGAACTTTCAAGTCTGACACACAGAAAATCCCCACAAGTTCCAAGACCAGGGTGTCAGCAGTGGTAGTCTCATTACTAACGTACCACTGAGTCAGGAGAGAGGGAGGACATGGAGGACAACCACCGTGGCCTCCAGGAGCAAGGCAGAGACAAAAAACTTTAGGGAAAAGACCTTAGGCATTGCACTACTCAGAGTAATGCAGGTTTAATTAAATTAAATTATTCTTTAATTTCTGTTTTTAATGGATGGATACTAAGAATAAGAGGCAGTCGCTGGAATAGAGGTGACTATACAACTCTAAATCCTCAAATTTGTTTTTCTCAGCCATCTGCTGTCATTCTAAAGAGTCACAGCCTTCTACCAGGTCCAGCTGTCATCTTCCAGCCCAAGGAGAGTGTCTCACACACCCTTGGCTATGCAAAATGCCCTCTAAGACATAGAAGGCATCTACAAATATATCCAAACTGCTCCTAAATAAACAGCTACTTCAGGAGCTACAAGGTGACACTCAAATGATAAACTCCCTGGTTCTCCTGTTTCATAACGTGGTCATTTCTTCACACAAGCCATGGACACGTGTGCACAAAGCACACTTGGAGAGGCTAAATTTTCACAGCACAACATTAAGTAAAATTCTGACTTTGGCCATATGCTAAACAACTGCATCTGACACAGGCAAGAGGGTCACAATCTCTCCACTGCGCTTTAGCATCCAACACTTAAATGCATGCTAAAAAAAGATTCAAAACACAGATTCTTCCTTTTCTTTGAGAATATACTTGCAGAATCAAAAGCAAAGGACAAACTAAAAGGGGCAGTCAATTAATAAACTGTACTTCATTATTTAACTGTTAGTCAATAGAAAAAGTGTTAAACAGTGCGCCTGGTAGGACAAGATGAAACAAGCGTGTGTGGCGGATAAAGAATTGGATGGAGGATATGGGTCTGTAGAACAGACACCAGACACTGAAGAGAGGATTAGAAGCCACATGTTGTCTGTGAGACCTGCTTGAAGAGAGGACAAGATAGCAGCATCAAGAGTTTTACACTATTTTACTGTACATGTGTTAGCCAGGATATTCTGACTATATGATAAAGCCTGGAAAATATCTTTCATACCAAACCTTTAAATACAATGCTAACTTCATAAGCAGCCACGATTATGTTTAGTACTTACTTGATGTCCTGGTTGCATCTAAAGAACAAGAGGAAGCCTTTTAAAAAAATCAGGAAATATCATTCCGAAATGAGTTCTTTCTTACACTTTAGCACAGCATTTAGATGGAAATATCAAGCCCTGTTTGATCTCTGGCTACCTCCTTCAATTTCAAAAATTATTTTTCCCTCTCTAGAAAGATGTTCATGTTTGGTATCTACAGGATTTCCTTGAACTCTCTTCATGCAGCCAATTCCTTCCAAGTACTTAATTTGGTGACTTCACCCAGAACAGTTCTATCTCCCTTCTAGTTCATCTTTCACAGCATTTTTCCTTTTCTGTTACTTCTTTTAGCAGAGTTGGCAAGCAAAGAGAGTCTGAATTATCACCATTTTACTTTGGATTATGTTTCTCATGGGGAGGAATATGGTGGGTGCTTCTGCTGACATTCTGTCATTTGGTAGCTTCTGAGTATATACACTGAGATTGTGCAGGCATCGAGCATGCCTGTAAACACTTGCACTGCAGAGCTAAACAATTAAATAGTTCAGACATCAATCACCCTCCTTAATTATGCATTTTCTTCACAAACACACGTTCTTTTCTGTTATTCACAGAGGATGGCATGTGGGAAATATGGGGAAGACATTGGGAGATGTGTGTCGAGATGAGATGTATTTGCCACCACCGCCTAGCTCATCACATCTGTTTTGGAGGTATCATTTACCTTTAACAGCAGTGTATTTTAGAAAGTCTTAATTCACTTCTGTCAGGCAATCAGATTGTTGCAAAATATATAAATTCTTTATACAAATACCATCAGATGATGCAGCAGGCAATCACTGTGGTAATTAATCCCACATTTTTGTAGTTGAAGTAACAATTCTCATTTCAGGATAGAGTTTGAGTAAGAAGAGCCTATCTATATCTGTAAATGAATGATATCATTATTTTGGGAAATGAAAGTTTAAGCTCTGTAAAACATACAATCCCATGGAGATCTCAGCAGGGGAACTTGTACGTGCAGGTGTTTAATGTGATAAGGTACGTTACCATTTATCTGTGTACTTACAGACAAATATTAACATAGTCATGAATTAAGCTTTTAATCCCTTTTATTATAAATTGAATATCTTTATTTTAACAAACATCAACAATGCACATTATTGTGCTCCAAACTATTCATTACTATTCCCCACAGTGTACCATTACATGATACGCCATAATACATGTGTTAATATAATGCCAAGCATCTGCTTGAGTATTCCATAGTATATTTCATTCTCTCCCTCTCTCTCTTTTTGTTTAAACAAAGAGGCAATCTCACAAAAGACACTTTCTATATAGGAAACCACAGAGCCATTTAGCCTCATGCTGGAGAAGGACAGTAACACAGTGTGTGCCATTTTCTGATGATTCAGGCTCTAGTTCCAAGTCTTCAGATTCCTTGACAGCAAGAAATAGACTTGGGAACAAAGAAAATACAGAGGTAGATGTGAGGAGGTGGATTTAAGTGAGAGTGCTCAGATAGGATCATCAAAACAATGTGCAAGCAATTTGTCCATGATCTCCAGGTGCCTTTCCTCAGAGCTGCAGTACCAGGACCTGCCGGTGCTGGCACCTGGAGGGAGAGTAATTTACTCAAACAAGTAACACCATTAACTTCAGAATTAATTCCTCAGGAAAATTACCTTTGCCTTAGGATCAGAGAATCACGTACTCATTAAGGTTACGAAAGACCTCCAAGATCATCGAGTGATCAAAGGTTGAGCTTGTGTTTCAGTTTCCAAAGAAAGTCTTATACTGAAAATATAATATTAGTAGTAACCCCTGATGACCTCAGTTTTGCTGTAAGTCAAATTACCAACTGCAACCTTGTAAAGGGATTAAAACCCCCCATTTGGAGTCGACAAAAACATTGAGGCAATATCACTGCCAGCAGAGAAGGTGGTACATTTCTGTCTAAACAGCTAACTAGCTTGCTTGTTTTCATTTTTGTAGAGTATTTGTTTTTCTTCTAGGCAAGCCTGTTAACAAAAATGACTCATGATTGTTGCATTAAATGAAAGGTTATTGTTCCAAAGACATTATCCCAGAGATCTCGTCAATTACTGTAAAGGAATTCTGCTGGAAGCATATTAGAATAGTTGAAATAAATTGTAGGTAAGCAGGAAGAAAAGGGAAAATGGATGATGGTACATGGGTTATGTTTTAAGAGCTGAATATTGAATCGAAACAATTCAGTGTAATCTGTATTATCCCCAAAAAGCCTTTTGATTGTTTTATTCCTTCAAATGTGCCCTATTTAAATATTTTTCAAGCTTTACATATGGTATCTGTGTTATTAGCTCTGTAAAGTGTTTACATGTAGTCTCAAAACACAATCCTCAAGGCACTGTAATTTACAGAGAAGCTAACACTGTCATAATAACATTTTTATCCTACAACAGATCAGAGCTTAAAGTAATATTGCAAAGTAAAACAAATCCCATTAAATAAATGAGAACTACCAGCACTAAAATTACAGTAAGCTGAATCACCCTTGAGAGAGCACTGTGGAAGCCAGGTTGTGAAAGGGTGCTGAAGCAGAACGCTGGAGCAAACAATGGGGGTGAAGGGATTACAGACTCTGCTAAAAGTTAAATATACATTCTTTCACCTCTAGGTCTCAGGGGAGAATGAAACCAGGCTTCCATATGTAGTAATTAAAGCTGTTTAGTGACTTCTCTTTGAACAAGTCTGTGGCCACACAACGTCCAGGATTTAAGGGGTGAATATGCATCTTCTTCATTGCAAGGAACTGACCTCCACTAGAATAAACAGCAAAACTGAACAAATACAGAACTTTGTTCCTACAGTTTTTAATTGGCTGTGCTAAACCTGCAACATTTGAGACATTTCTTGAGTTTCACTAGCAAATAAAGACATGTCCCACTGCATGCAAACAAATAGCAATAAAACGCCACAAGAGTGCAGGGGAATCATCAGGCTAACATGCTTGTCAAAAAATACCTGGAACAAATCCATGATTGCAGTGGTAGGGTACCATCAGGTTTTGGGGGAATTAATAGTATTTCCAGTTTATTTTCTGCTATGTAGTTGTTACTACTTGTAACATGCACTGTAAGTGCCACCTTCATCCTCTGACATTGTGAATTGCTGGCTGGAAACCCCAGGCTGGCTGACCACATTATTCTCTGCAGTATCTGTACCACATTTAAAACATTATTTCAAGATAAATACTGCAGAAAAAAATTTGACATCTTTTCTCAAAACTTACTGAGGGAAATTTTAGATTCTGTGAAACATTTTGCATTGACTTCAGAGAGTCCACGATTTTACTCTCTTGGTATTTATGTGCATGTTAAATGATTGCTGCTACTCTCTTTGTACATGAAAATAATTTCATTTTGTTCTGAAGACCTAAGATATACCAAAATGATCCTAAAAAGTCACAATTTGCTCTATCTCAATTTGCCTGAAATACATCTCTGCTGAAATTTCTTTCAAATGCAAAATATCCATCACTGCACTGATTAAAATAGGGAGAAAAATATTATTGCAGAATAAATAATTCTTTCTCACTGAACTGGGAAGGATTTGGAAAGAAAAGGCTGGTTTTAAGTATAAACAATTGACTTTACAATGACCACTGGCATATATTTAGGACTGCAGACCAGTTTTTAATATGTTGATAATGTGTCGATTCATTAGCCGTTTCCTCTTCAAAAGTGTTTCTTCTGATTTAAGAAGTCAAACCAAATCCCAGCTGTCTTGAAAAAACTGTAGTTTTCTCACTTTTAAAGAGTCACATTCTCTTCCTTGTATTAGACTGCAGTACCTCCTTGAAATATGACATCTGTTTTGCACAAATCCAAGCACTTGTTCAACACACTATAAGCAACAAATTTATGATCATGTTCAGCTATCCGTATCTCAGATGCTCAGCAAACTTAAGACTCCTCTGAGTCTTATGGCATTACTAAATTTCCTTCATTTTCCACATGAGGGATGCTCCTCAGACCCCATTATTACTGCACACAAACAGCATTAGATGAGAAGAACAATTACACGTGTTCCAAAAAACAAAACCCAAATGAAACCCAAACCACCACACAATATCATGAAAATCAGAAAAACATCTTAGCAAATTCCCTTCTCTGCCCACAAAGATAAGAAAAGGACAAATAAATCCCAACACAATGCTCTTTACTTGAGAAACTGGATAAGATTGTGGCTAGGACATAATCATAAGGTTGAAAGCTGTCTGTGCTCATAAAAAGGTTTCCATCTTTCTGCAAGTATTTCCAATCCATTATTTTGCTCCACCAGCAATATGTAAACAAGCTAACTTATAAGACCTCCATGCTTAAACAAGTCTCTTAGAAAAATCCCTCTAACTAATGCGTAACAAATTCAAATAAGCTCTTTTCTGTCAAACTGAATCCAGATACATGGAGTATGTCAGTTCAGGACCATGGAAGGAGTCGATTTCAAACAAATGCAAACATTTTACACTGAAAGAAAACTTCCTTCACTATATAACAATTATGTAGACCTAAAAAGAAAAAAATGAATACTACAGTAGTGTTGCATGTTTGTACACAGCAATATTTTCATCCTTTGGGTGCATATTCTAGATGTCTGTGGAAGGCTGTGCAATTAGCCAGTGGCAAACAAATGTCTGTGACCATCCTGTAAGATCTCCAGTGAGATTCCTGACACAGAGGAGTGTGCCTGTGCATGGGCCAAGGACAAGCCCCTCCTGTGAAATGCCATGGACACTCAAGGGTCACTGCTGCCTCGGGACACTCCTTGGAGAACCTTCTAACTAGAAGGACAGAAAGGAGACCCAGACTCTTTCTCCTTCTTTCCAAAGGATGAAATACAAAATCATTGAATTAATTTCAAAGCAAAACCCCACCATTAATTCACTAAAAAAGTAGTTTCAAATGTTTTTCCCATTCATGGACCTTCAAAGCTCCCATTACAGAACCTAATTCAAGCTTCTATATCTATAGGCCAAAATAACTTTTTAAAAAATAATTTTTGTTCTTCATTGAAGTAGCCCAAAATTTACCAGGGAGGCATGGACCTGAAGTTTAAAGAAAACAGAAAACAACTACACCTGTTCTATCTTCCGTACAGAGTAGACGACAGGATTTCCTCATCAGAGTCTTCATTACTGAACCCAAGTGAAGGTATAGGAGATATTAGTAGTTTTGATCTAAAGAATTGCAATCCATTAGCCCCCTGTAAATATTTCATTACTAGATAATTATCAAAATGAAAAAAATTACATTATTTATCTCTAGTCTAAACTTATTTAAGATGAGCTTCCATGTGAGCTATTCAGGCTTTCTCCTGCTTTTTTCACCTCATACACCCACAGTGTAAAGAAGATCTAGACCAGCAATTCAAAAGGATAGTAATTTTACTATATAAGAGGAAGCAAATATGAATTGAGTTTGGTTATCTTGGCATTACTATCAAAAATATTATCATAATTCCCATGCAGTGTCAAGAGGAACCAAACGATACTGGAGCTGTAAGTGGCAAACTTTTGTAACAAGACATGCCAAACACAGTCATCAATGCCTAGTGTAAAGAGACTAAACAAGGCTGGTGGGGCAGCTAATATTATTCTGATTTTACTGAGTGAGACCTGAATGACAAAGATCTGTTGGAAGCCAAAGAGGCAGTTTAAGAGTTCCAGGACGTTCCAAGCCTCTTAAATCTTATCCAGATTTTTAAATTCAAGTTCTTCTTAAGTTACTCTCTGATTTGTTTTCTCAAACCCATCACTCTAAAATTTTAGCAAAATAAAGTTTGCAACTCATTCTGAGTCTTCACTATGATCTGAGTAGATTTCTGTGAGAATACTCTGTCCAAAAGTCCAATTAACTTGGAAAAAGGCTCTTCTTCTACATAATGTACCTCTTGGCTGTTACTGGGGTGGAACACAGAGATTGTGGAAACTCTGCAGCTAGACAGGTAAAAAGCTTTAATTCCAAACAACATACTTATGAAACAAAAAAGATTAATTTACCTTTACAAATCACTCCTCTGCGCCACTTGTCACATCTTAACTAGGCTATCCTGAACTTTCCATTTGCAAAATGACATTCAAACGTGAATTAATTAATGCTAAATTGACTCCCTGATGTCAAGGCATAGTGTAATAAGCTATTCTAGTTCCTTTGTTGATGGAGGAATCTGAGACAGAAGTTAGGATCCTCAATGTCTAGCACATCAGAGCAGTTTGAAATTAGGTGGCATGATTACCAGTGCTAGATCCAAAGAGGTTTACAACGTGATGTTTCCTTCACAGAGACTTTCCAAATAATGCACCAACAGAGTTAGGTCCATCTCTAACAGAAAAAGCTGCTTGTATTTTTTTTCTTTTAAACAACATAGAATTGGAAAAAAAACTCACAATGGAATAGGAAGTATACATTTTATACACGCACGCACACACACACACACACACACACACACACACAATTTCTCAATTTCAGAAAGGTGTGTGCTATATTTAACTTACAAAATCTCACAGGTCTTCTGAAGTCAAAGTATATTTGTAAGTAATAAACTATCTAAACTGACTTACACATTAATAAACAAAAAGGCTTTAGGCCATGCTCACATTAAACTACAACTGTGCCATCAGTAAATGAACATCAATTGAAATCAATTTAGCTAGGATAAAAAGTCCCTTTCCCCTGCTGCTGCTCATCTGGTGTGCTAACAGCTCCCAGTGATGAAACAGGTGCTTGTAAATTAATTAGCCTACTGAAATACACCTTAAAATGAATTTCCCAGAACACCCTGGCAGTGAGCCATCCTGGTCCCATGAGCCGATCAGTGTTCTGTAAATATTGAGATTTGATAAAGTAAACGCTACTCTGGCAGCAGATGGTTTGGAATGCTCTGTTGACATTGCCTGCGATTACTTGGATATGAAGACTTTGCTTCTCATAGACCTCCTTTGGGAGCCACTGGAGGACTTGATCCCCTCTCCAGCTATTTGCCTTCTAATTGAAAATCCTTATTCCCAGATGGAGCATAATGCTACTGCTTCAGGCGTCTAGCTCTGCACTGCTTGACTGTTGATACATGGGTAATTGCTTTCAGTAATGCAGGTTAAATGTGACATTTAGTGCTTAATAAAAATCATCAAGGCCAAAGCCGTTTATCATTCTTACACTTGGGCTGTCAGTTCTAAAGGAATTTTCAATTCATTTGAATTCTTGTTGAAGAGGCAAGTAGCTCCTCCCTAGGAAAGGGGGAGAGGCTGGAATCAAATTTGGGCATTTTTATGCTTTATTTCTAAGACTTGTTTGCTAACAAAAGCCCTTTAAAATTAACTTATCAAACATGGCAACTATCTGCCTTTGTAGTCAGCATGTTGGTGAATAATATATAATCAGCAGCAACTGTGTACACAAAGCACAAAAACAAGATGCACTACACTGCACCTTCTGTGGGTGGCTGGAAGCTGGAAGTTATTTCTCCTGTAGCATCATGAAGAAAGGAACCAGAAAGGAAATGGACTGTGCTGAACTGAGTAATTTCAAACTCTAAACATTAATAAAACAAGGAGGGCAAAAGCCTCCCTTTCATGGTAGGCATGGCAGCCTCACTTCATTGAGAGTGTTTAGGATACTTGCTGAAATGCTGTATTAGTTGGTTTTTTTTCAATATGATCATTCCTATTGGGGCAAACAGAGTAACATTCTTGTCATGGATTAGTGATCTAATAATGCTGCATTGCCCAAAGCTTCAAAAGAAGAGATTTAAAAATAGGATTGACTGAATTTTGCTGACTGAGCATTAACAGCACAGTAACACCCCTGCTTTGCTGTCATGACATCTATTTTACAGGCATGATCTTTGAAAGGAATATACAAACCTCTGAGCTGTGAATAAGCAGATCAACATTTAGATCACTCCTACTCCCAAAAGTTCATTCCCTTAATTCAGAGACTTGCTTCTTTTAATGTCTGTCTTGTTTTTTCAGAGAACTGAAATAAGTAGCCAGCTAACTCTCCATCATATTTGAAGGGATTTTAAGACATCTCTTGGTAGACTTTGTAACAGTTCAAAAGGAGACAGAAGCACTGACCTTTGTGCACTACCCAGTTTGACAGGAAAGGGGCACAGGAAAGACTAAAAGGAGTTTTCCTATGGTTCCTATCTCCTTTCCTATGCTTTAAACCAGAACAGCATCCTTTGGTTACCATGAACTTTTACTAATACCTTTCTGTTGCAGCAGAACCACCTTTTTCATACTCAGAAATTTTTCTGAAGAAATAATTTTTTTAACAATAGCAACAGCAAAACCCAGAAAATTAATCTAGATTTTGGTCATATGCAACTTTATCATTGAAATTCATATAATTTGGAGCAGGCCTTGAAAGGTAATTATTGTGTGTCTGTTGTAATACATTATTATTTTATTAACTAAAGCAAATCTGGGCATACCAGTGATTTCGACAACTGAAAGCTAACAGAGTTAGGAAAGTGGTAATTTAATTAAAAATAAAATTGTATTCATTAAAATTAACAGTAATTAGAAAAAAAGTATTTCTCCAGATGCTGTTAGTGATGGTATTAACTTCAAGTTCATAACCTGATCCTGAGTGAGCAGTTTTCATAAATTTCATCTTCTCCTTTTCGAAGAAGCTTTTATTTTCCCCTTTGCTCAATTCATTTTGTAAAGCTCAGGCTCTCCTCTCTATGTGTCTATTACAATCAATAACTAATTATCTTATTTTCCAGAATTTATTGCCCCTCATGTTTTGTTCATCATGTTAGATTGTTTCCAAGATTCCTCATCATGGAAAATATAAGAATTTTGAGTTCACCTCTGCCTTAGAGGAAATCTTGTGAAACTGAATTTCTCCACTTGTGAGCAACCAGACTTGTGTGTCTACCAGACAGCCCACACAGGGAGCCTGGCAAGTCAGAGCAGTGGACTCATTTCAGCCAAATATGACATCTACAGAAAGTAACAACTTCTGCTAGACATCTGAGGGAATGTGTATAACCACTTCTCCACCCACCTTTCTTTTTTCAGGAGTAACTGCAAAGATGCCCATTTGTTTTTGAGGCACATAATCCAGTATAAGATCCCTTTATTTGTATTAGGTTTCTAGTAGGATTCTCCACAGAGATTCTGCACTGCTAAAAGATGTGACATTGTTCCTGGTCTGCCTTCTCCTGTTCTCCACTGCCCACCTGCCCCTCTGATATACATGCATACCTCTAGAGCTGTCCACTCTAAACCAACACAGAAAAAACACTTGCTATAGAAGTATTTTGGGAAAACAGAAATAAGTATTTCCCTTTCTCACAAAAAAAAAAGGCAAAAAAGCTCTGCCATATTGTCCATAAAGATGTCCAGAATAGATCTTAGATTTAGAGAGGTGTATGGATCTGTCAGCACTCCTATTGCTGACTATGACACTTCCTAAATTATAAGGATTAAATTTGGCAAAAGATTGTTTGCTGTAGATACTTTGCTCTTTTTCCTCTGTGCTGGAATACCATATATTAGGAATTCCTCTTGGGAAAATAACTTTAAAAAAAATATAGTGGATGCTAAGTAACTTAATGGATAATAAAGTGCCTTGCGCTTCTGGGACTGCTATTTAAGGAGTAACCTGATGTTTTATGTAAAATAAGTATTGCAGTCTTGGGACTTCACCCCACATTTCTGTAGGATTAACTACAGGTAAAGCACTTTTTCCCAATAAGAGCACACATTTCTATGAGTCATTAAGAAGCTCCCACAGGACAAATGGCCTTTTTTGCTGCCATCTCCTCCACTCTCCCATTCCTCCCCCAAACACTGGGAGTTACTAAGTAAAGAATAGTAAAAAGAAAATCAGTAATGAAGTATCAATACAGACTGGCGATGAAGGGATTGAGAGCAGCCCTGCCAGCAAAGACTGGGGGGGCTGGTGAATAAAAAGCTGGGTCTGAGCTGGCAGTGTGCACTTGCACAGGAGGCCCCTGTGTCCTGGGCTGCACGCACAGCAGCGTGGCCAACAGGGCAAGGCAGAGGGTCCTGCCCCTCCACTCTTCTCTGGTGAGACCCCACCTGCAGGGCTGCATCCAGCTCTGGGGCCCTCAGCACAGGAAAGATGTGAACCTTCTGGAGCAGGCCAAGGGAAGGGCCACAAATACCATCTGGAGGTTGGAGCACTTTCCTATGAAGACAGGCTGAGAGAGCTGGGATTATTCAGCTGGAGAAGGTCTCTTCCAACCCAAACTCTTCTAGGATTCTCTGCAAATGCCTCCTCACCACACAGGCAGTGGTGCTAAAGTACAGACTCAATTAATTAAATGTAGCAATACCAAAAATTTTGTATACAAAATTATTTCTTTGTCCTCTCAAGTAACGTATTAAAATTTGCAATTAAGCAGTTCTATTGCATATGCTCTTTTGCATGCAAGCTCACTTATGACTTGCTCGTCTGCTGTATTCTGTCTTGACATAGAAGACTATAAATTTCTTCAGCACTGAATGTCAAAGAGTGTTTGTATGGGAATTTCAACTATCTTCAGAAGCAGTGGGAAGAAAGCCCTCATATTGGATAGCTGCACATAGGGCATTGTTATAATCTATAAAGGCAGCTGTATCTAACCATTAATATTGGGTTATAGGCTAATTTCCAAAAATGAGTCAGAGGAGGAAACATAGGGCACAAAAAATACATGGGACACTAGGCACTTAAAAGGAAAAAAAAAAAAAATCCACCAATCTTCACTTATTACTTTCTCCTTATACAGACCCATATTTTTGTGTCAAGATGAAACCCTATTTTCAGAATAGTCTTTGGGATCTTGAGAGAAAAGGTCTCATGGTGGCTGGGCAGGGGAAGCAGAAAGTGGGAACTGGTTAGAAGTGGGAACTGATTCCCTCTTCATCCTCTTAGAACAGTGATGTTACTCAAAGCTGAAAGAAACAGTTATTTCAAAGATGTGAAAAAAGAAAGGTTGAAGAAAGGCTCATTTAGATTTTGTGGCTGTCACTGCCTTGGTTGAAGAAAAAACTCCTTGAGTAAAACTCACACTCCCCTGACACAAAAGAGAAAATTACTCCATAATATTCCTACCACTATGAAGAAAATATTAATCTTGCTTCATTTCTCCATGTGCTCAGTAATCACAGCCACAGTAAGTTAAATACAATAAATAGAGGAAACGCTCAGAGAATGGCAAAGCATTCTAACAATGAGAGGTCCCACTTTGGTCTCCAAGCAGCTCCTTTGCTGTTTTGGAAGAGCCAGCTGCAGGGTTAGCATGGCAGATAGGAGCAGCAGGGCCATCTTCATCAGTACACTCAGCAGAGATCTGGAGATGCTACTGTTATTCAGAAAAGACACATTTGAAATCCCCAGGAAGTTCACCATAAAAAAAGTTTGACTGGGACAAGGCAGTCAGTTGGAAAATGGTGTATCAATAGAAATCATGGATTTCTCCTCTGTACGAATCTCCTTTCCTATGGTTTAAACTTTCAAGTTCACTTTAGACTCAACTAGTAAGGTTTGAGGTGGCAGTTCCTCTATTCTAATTGATGATGAGTCTTAATGTCATCAATGATGACAAGTCTTTGGTCCAACATTTTGTTCTCTTTCTAGGCATGGTATGAGTAGTGACAGTCTCTCATTAGCTCTGATTGGCTTCTGTCATAGCTGTCGGTGTATGAGCCTGGAGTGGTAGAGCACTGCTGGGAGAAGTCCTTGTGGCTTATTGTTGACTTTCTACATTTGTATCTACCACCCTCAAATTCTCTCAAAATCCAGAAGCCTCCCTGCAATAGACTTGGTCTGTAAGGCTTATCTCTTAATTTCCCTCATCAGCTTTCTTCAAATGTCACCCCTAACAATTTCTTGTGCTGTTACTTTATTGTCTACCCTGGGACTCTCCTCCTCAACTTTCCTTCCAACATCTCTTGCTTTTAACTTACACATCTTTAGCCAACTTCAATGCCTCTCTGGTCTGGAAGCAATTTCTGGTCTATATGTCTCACTCAACTTTAAGAAAATTATTTCCAGGATTCTGTACTTCGGGGTTTTGAGATGCTGATTTTTTCTGACTTCTTCAGAACTCACAGGTTTTGCACTTCCTTGGCATCATCAGTCCTTTAATTTTTTTAATTCCAGATGTGCACCCAGCCTGTATATTTATTTAGTTAGTCCTACACTATTATACCCACATATGTGCTACTAATTGGTATGTTTATTAGTAATATAATATATTTTATTCTAGTGTAATACACATACCCTTGACACACCTAATAGTGCATGAGAGGTGCCTGTCATGATGCTTCATACATGATACTATTAGAGATTGCCCAGAGTATTAGACAGATATTCCAATTTCACCTCAACAATGCACTGGTATGATATCCATGAACAAGTGATTGAGACAGGGTTTACAATTTGATGGGGAGAAGGAGTTATTCCTTTAC
Organism: Ammospiza caudacuta; assembly: GCF_027887145.1. Taxonomy (NCBI): domain Eukaryota; kingdom Metazoa; phylum Chordata; class Aves; order Passeriformes; family Passerellidae; genus Ammospiza; species Ammospiza caudacuta. Next base: position 95,924,309 of record NC_080594.1, read on the forward strand.
ATCACCATTTCTTTTGACTATCTGCCTGTCCCCTGACTAATTCCACTACTGCTTCCCCATCACTTGGACTCCATGTCCTAGCCCCTGGCAGTATTATCAACCTCATCTATCCAGCAGCAGGCCCAGCTTTGACTCTGTAAGTGAAAACAATCTTTTAAATTTGTTAATAACTAGCTCTTTTTAAAAGAATACAAATAAACAGTTCTGAAACAAGAAGAAATTTTACAACACTTTTTGATGGCAAAACCCATTTTTACAAGTGTTTAGTTCTAAATGGCCTGAAAAAACTGTTTTCAAGGTTATCACCAATGTTACATTTTCAGAGAAGATATTCTATGTCTGCACATTGAGCTGGCAGAAGTATGTTTGACCACTAGTGTTGATTCTTTTTCCTAGAAAGGCAAGGAAAAATGTCTTACCACAGGTTGGCTGCCATTATTGTAGGCCCATTGCTGATATCACCCTCCCCCAGAATTACTTCAAAACTAGTTTTCAAAGATGCAGATTTTACATGGTAATAGCCAAGAGGTGCTGAACTTCCTTCTGCAGCAGTCATTGTGTGGAAAAAAATCATAATTCTTCATAACTGAAATTTATTTAGACGTTCCTTATGTAAAATGTGATATATAAAAACAGTAGGTTTTCTGTACTTAGCATCACAATTTCAGTGGATGCCCAAATAAATAACACCTGCTTCTTAATTCTACATCAATGTTCAAGAATTTAATTTTACCAATTTTTGGTAATAATATGTGAATCTATTTCTACACCTGTTGTGAAATAAATCAATTGCTCAAGGATTGCTTTCTTAATTTAGACTAGTGACAATGTATAAGTTCTTAAACTCATTTTGAAATAAATACTTGAAACATGAAAGATAAAAGGGATTTTTTTCTCCTCCCTCTTAAAGTAGGAGTTTTATCTATTATCATCAGTTTGTGACTTTTTCATTGTGTGTGAACAGGTTTAATATGAGTTTTTAAGGGCTGTAAAAAGTCTTGAAATTCTAAATACTCTTTTAAATGCTGACATCTAAGAAAGATCACTATTATTACAAAAGATAGTTAATTATGTTTGGTCTATATTAAAATTACACAGGTAAAATTATTCATCCATGTGATAAAATAGGAAATTATTAATCAACACCAGACACTATCCAAGTAGGTTAATTGCATGGTCAGTAGAATGAAACAAAAAAAGTGTGTATATTTTCAAATCTGGAAAGGATTGTCAGCAGCAAGTGCTAAAACAATTGTTGAAAAGGAAAAATATAACATTGTTATTATGGTTTTTAATTAAATATTCTTATCCATACAATGTTTAAAAATATGGTTTTATCTAAAATGTTGGGCAGAATTATTAATGCCAGAAAGACATCTACTCCTTTAAATAACTGTGTAAATTTAGAATTAATTGATTATGAGCCACTGTCCCTAGCCAAGGATATAACTGATTGCATGTGAAATGCAGTTTAGTCTGAAGTTTCTAATATTGTAATGAGCCAAACCTGGGTAGGCTGTAATAAGTACAAGATGCATTAGATTTATGCACAGATCTCACATATACATTAATAATTTGCTAACAGATCAGTTTAAAAATGGGTTTGGGAGTGGACGCTTACCTGTACTGTAAAAAAAGAAATCCAGCTTCTTTTAGAAGGACAAGAGAAAAAGCAAAAACTGAAATTCTGCCTCAGAGCTGAAGGAGTCTGACAGGCCCACAGAAGTTCATACCAAAATAAAGGGCACAGGGAGAATATCTATAGTGTAATGCATGTGTAAAGACAAGTACTTCCTGCCTCTGGAAAGACCAAAAATTCAGAATATTTTCCAGGGAAATCCCACCAATACCATGAAACTAAATACAATTATGCATCACAGTGATAAAATAAGAAGTTATTAATCAAAAAAAGACAATATCCAAGTAGGTTAATTGTATGGTCAGTGGAATGAGAGCAAGAAAAGTGAGTATTTTTTCAAATCTGGAAAGGGCTGTCAACAGCAAGTTCTAAACAATAGCTGGAAAGGAGAAAAGTTTTCTTGGCTTTATATTTTCACCAGTGCTTTGGACAGGCTGAAGTTAATGGGGCAAGCACTATTCCTGTGCTTGCATTATGTTAACCATTTCCATCCCAAAAAATTCAGGAATGGCTGATTTCAGATCAATAAACCTTAAGTCAGTGTGACAGATATGGTTACCTAAGACCAAGTCATGGAGCCAGACCCTAAAGGAGGTTAAGAACATAGAAAATATAAACCAAAATATCGGTAAGGTCTTTAGCATAACTGATAAATTTCATTCCTAAAATGTCACAGGCTTACAGCCAGTGACAGAAAGATAAAGGGAACAAAATATCTGGAGGCATTATGATGTGTGAATCTGAAGTTTATAGCTACCATCTGGAAAATATGAAATTACAATACAGTATAAAAGTCACCTAAAGATAAATATGCTTAATAATCTCATAAGACCAAAAAGATGGACCTTCTTTCATCTACCAAAAGTATTTGGGTTGTCCATCCTGATCTCAAAAGATAAATTAAGTGATTTGCCTGCTAATAATGATTGTGTAATCCAAAACTCTGAGTTTCCAGTTCATCAAGCAGTTAACATTTTTTGCTTGGCTTTCAAACTGTTCATACAATTGAGGGAAATACCAGTGGCTACTTTGCTCATATTTCAGCAGAAATATGTTGAAAGAGTTTAAAGACATGCAAGAAGACACCTCTTGTCCAGCAACAGAGATGAGTACCCCAGGGCAAATCCTGAAAGCAATACACAAAAGTTTCATCTTGACATTCATCAAAGCTCCTAAAACTGCCCACCCTTTCTCCAAATGTTGATTGTGTGGAGAGTCTTACAGTGTACTTAAATTCACCACAAATAGTCTAATAGCCAGCCTAACAATGGAACTTTTGTGCCTTTTATTAACCAATAGCAAATGTATGCCAATTTATACATCTCATTTCTCTGATGATTAAACACTGGTAAACACACTGTAGTGCTAGGTGTTGCTATCACGATACTGAGAATGTGACTGACATTTCAGATTGATCAGATTTTAAATGACCATGATCTACCCAAGGTTGACCCTGACTCAAGGAAGAGCCTTGGGGGAGAGCTGTGCTTGGTGCAAGTTAATGCAGCAGTTGACTATGATTAAGTTTTTACGTTTTGGAACACAGAAGACACTCACAAAGCAAACAAACAGATCTTTCCTGTTGTGAAGTTGTCCTGAGGAACTCTTGGGACAACAGGTGTCCAAAATTAATGATTGCACGAGGGCCAAGGGAAGGAACACTCGGGGGTGATGCAGCTGAGTTCTGTGACTTATTTCTTCCAGCCTCTAGAAATGTGAACTCTAGGATGGAGGCTTATGGTCCTCTCAGCTAAGCTCCTGTACCAATCTGCAAAATTTGCCTCTGAAGTTTCTGAGTTCGAGCTGTAGCTGGTCTTCTGAAATTAATACTTTTACAGGTATATCATCTTGTTTTTGTTTTTATGGTGTGCATTTGGTTTGTTTGATGGTGTTTTTTAACCTTATGCTGTTCTCTGTCCTCATTTTGTTTGCTATGGCTTGGTTTAGAAGGGACCTTAAAGATCATGTAGTTCTAACCTACCCACCATGGAAGGGATATCACCCACTAAAGCAGGCTGCCCATCCAACCTGGCCTTGAACACTTCCAGGAATGGAGCATCCACAATTTCTCTGGGCAACATGAGTTCATCTCCCAGTCTGTGCTCATGCCTGGAATTACCCTAATCTGGGCACAGCACTTTGCACTTTGACTAGCTGAACTTCAGAAGGATCTTGTGGGCTCATTTCTCAAGTTTGTCCAGGTCCCTCTGGATGGCATTCAATCCTTCTGTTGTGTCAGCTGCACTGTTCAGTTTCATGTCATCTGCAAATTTCCTGAGGGTGCACTTGATCCCACTGTCTTTGTTATTGAAGAAGCTATTAAAAAGAACCAATACAGACCCTGAGTGCTTATCACTGGCCTACACCTGGACATAGAGCTGTTGACCAAAACTCTCTGCCAGCCAACTCCTTATTCACCAAAGTCCACCCTCCAAATTCAAATCTATTTGGAGACAAGGATGTCACATGAGAGACCATGTTGAAGGCTTTGCAAAAATCTAGATAGATGACATTGATTAGTCTGCCCCTGTCAGCTGTGGCAGGCACAGAGGTGAGTCCCACAAGCTGTAGTTCCCTGGGTTTTCCTTTCAATCCTTTTCAAAAATAGGAGTGATTCTCCCTGTCATCTCCAGCAGGCAGTCTGTTTGTTTTAGCTTTTGTGGAAAACAAGCAAAAGGCTCCATCTGGCCTCTGCTCCCCAGTCCTTGCAATAGTGGTAGTGCCACTGCTGTAAATGTCAGCTTGTGACAGCTCCAGGCAAGTCTGTCTTGATCTCTGTGGGTTCCCTCTACACTCCTTGCTTCCCCAAACTGCCTTGAACCTGGAAACCTGAACCAAGTCCTCTGCATTAACATTCCAGAGGATGTGGTCACTCACTCCCTCTACTTATAAATGAAGTCCGCAGGGTGACTCTGTTAGATGATTCAGCAACACCAAATTCTCTGTAAGGAGCTTCCCTTCATAAGGCACTGTGGAAAGCAGAAACCCACCATAGCATTATTTGTAACCAGGGAAATTTGAACTATCTTGTCTTTTTATCCACAGCTTTCTGACTGGTATCTTCAAACATAAGGAAATGTCATCTATGTGGAAATTCTGAAAGCTCCAGCAATCCCAAATATAGCTTTAAACTATGGCTTTTTAAAATATTAATTTTTAAAACTGATTAACCATGATTTTTTGTCACAACTCATTTGCCTAATCCAGAAGTGAAATTTTGCTGGAAGAAATACACAACTCTTTCTTACAGGTAAAGTTAAATTATTAGGAAACAGAGAAAAAATGTATGTTTGCTTCTCTGAAACATGTTGTGTGAGTTCCATAGAGCTATAACAAATGTTTTTATATTGCCATATACATAATGATGTTTTAAATGAGGCCATGGTAGCTCATAACATTTTCAGTGGTTTTCTGTAACATCTGTAGAATTAAAATTAGTAATTTCATTACCTATTTCTCTATCTCAATGGTTTATCTTTACAACTTCAGATTTTTAAGGATTTAAGTCTACTCTGAAGATTACTGGTTTAGGAATATCTAGACACATTAATTTAGACATTATGTCTTTCTCAAAAATTGTGTTTTTCATGATCTTTCTGTGTATTTAGAATGTCTTACCAAGTAACAGAATTAGGCATATGTTTATTTTTATTATGCCCTAGTAGATTTTTCAAATAATATTCCTATGGCATCACATATCATGTGTGTGATATTTAATTATCAGTAAACATTATGTGGAAGGAATCAGAACTATGCAGGTGGGTATGATTCTAATTTATCACACACAGATAAGCACAGATTTTCCCTCATAATGTCATTCTGTTTTCTCCAAAATTACTGTGCTGCAGGGTTATTAGAAGACTTGTCTGCTGTTTTTAGAGTTGATTTACCAGTAGAAAAGTCTCTGCATTTCTCCCTCCAAATGTTCCTTCTTGCATTCTGCAGGGCTGAAACTCAAGTGAAAGTCTTTTTTAATCCCTATGTGAAATGACTGTTTTCTGTAGGAAAAATTGCTAAGGAGTATGATGATGAGTAATGAAATATGAATGTGCTTTTACTTTGGTCTAAAAAAAGGAAGTCTTACTAACAAGGAAAAATCCTTTCAGGGCTGAGAATATAAACAAATAATCCAGAAATTTCAGTTCAATTGCGTGTATAGGGCACTCAAAGAACAGTTCATATGTTATTTGTCAGAATACAAGCATACAAAGATTTACAGATTTGTTTATCTGATGATAAATAAACACAATTTTAGGTAGATCACAGAAAGTCCAGGGGTTAGTCTAGCCAGCATGCTAGAGCGTGCTAAAGCATTAAACCAGACACAAAGACAGCTACTGTGTGATGGATGGCCTCAGAAGGACACTTTTCTTCACAGCCCACCTAGCCACCAAAATTCACAGGCCCCAGGACCTATGAAAATCCCATTTGTACCAAGTAACCACCTTCATGATACCACATTTTTCACCATCCTTGGGATTCTTAGCACACAAGCCCACTGCTAGTTAAAGCACTGTGAGGACTAGGACTAGTCAATGCTAGGAAATTATTAATTTACCTCCCAGCTTTTTTGTAGGTGCTCCAACTACTTATGTCTCAGTTAAATCTGAGAGGGTTAGGGTGGACAAAAAGTGCTGTGTTTTACTTGGCCCAAGGACCAGGAATCACCTCTAGAAGCATACACATTTTAATAGCATGGACAGATCCTAATCTTCTCTGATATTCTAAGCATGTTAGGTGAGCAGAGATGCTTATGCTGACAGTTAAATGGACCCCGTGCTATGACAAGTCACCTTTATGGGGTTAACCTTCCCTCCCCTACATCAGAGTTCCCATTACGAATACTTTGTGGAATGTAGTATCCCCTGGTCCATGCAAGGGTGCATACTACAGCTGATGGTGGGACAATGACCCACCCAGCCTGTGGCTTGGCTTTGCTCTATTTCTGAACACAGCACCAACATCTAGTACCTCTCTCACACCAAAGAAGCCCTAACCAATCTTGCCCTAAGAAATACTGCAGCATTTCCAGCATTATGGATTTCCTACTACAGGCAGAATTCCCCTGGGAGAAACTGTAATCAAATGCCTCGTAATTCAAACCTTCATATATAAAATGGAAACGCTTTCGTTATCCCGTTACTGCCAGCTGCACTGCTTCCCTGTGCCACAGCTACAGACACAAGTTGGGATTTCTGAATGTAGCTTAGTAGCCAAGAGTGCTTCAAGCACCTCTGTAGGGATTGGTACCCAGAAAGAGGTTAACAATTGCATTGCCGCTTGTTAGAAATCTGCATGTTAAAAATCTGCAGTGGGGGAATCTGAAGGTTCAGGATCCACATTGGAGTAATGATACACATGGGAATAGCCTAATGGCAGGATACGATAGGTTTGTAATGAGTTAATTTTATTCAAAGAAAGTGAAATGGAAATGAGATTCCTGTTTCATTACTATAAGCTCGGTATTGTGGTGAAGCATGCAGCCAAATATAGATAATTAGCTTTTTGGTTATTTCTCATCTGTTATCTTTAGAACAGAGAGAGGAAATCAGTTTAGTAGATTCTTCTGAAGCTTGTAACACAATTCACCATTTTTGCTGCAAGGTTATATCATGGATGATCCCACCAGCATAAAAGTTCAATAGAAAACACATTAAAAAGTCTCCAATCAAGTTAAATGCAAAATAACTAAGAGCATTTAATATTTAAGCAAAAGGTTAATGTTTAGAATGCAAGTAGTTCTAGCAGAAATATTCAAGTACTTCCAGCAAATCTCATGATAAGTCATCAATTAAAGAGTTAACTGCATTAAATAACTGCACGCTCTTCAGATACCCTTCTCTCAAATTTCTCTCACCTTACAATGAGAAAGGTAGTTCCCCAGCTACAGTCAGAAATACCCAGTTTTACTGAATATATATCTTTGGTGTTCACAGTTTCATCTCAGAGACAAACGTTACCTGATGTGTAAATGTTATCCTATGTAGCTGAGAAAAATAAATCAGTTTTCCTTTAAGGAATAAAACATATATAAAGCTACAACGTAAATAAATTGAATTGCTGTTGCTGTGGGAACCATAACTTTGAATATCCTCACTATTGTACATTTAAATTTCCTACCATAATGTTGCATTAACTTTTTTTTCTTTTTTGCATTACATTTATATCTAATGTGATTCCATTTCCCACTCTTTACAGATGCAGATTAGCTACTGTAATGTTCCTGATGCAAAAACTGTTTTTGGTAAATCATATCAAAATGTTTCATGGAACTCACTGAGAAGTGTTGATATATGGAAATTGGTCTTTTAAAAAACTCTTCCTAAACCCCAAATTGCATATTTTGAATGGCACTCCCCCCTCTTTCTATCATCACTTCCCATGTATCTGAAAAATTAAAGGGAATGGCACATTTGTGACATTTCAAAAGTAAGTTCCTATTATTACTGGCCTAATGCGTATTATAAATACACTGTACAACATGTTGGAGTAAACTAAACAAACAAATGTTAGTAATAAAAGTTAACATCTTCCCAAAATTTATCAGGCTTGCATTGATAAAGAATCTTTCCCAATGAACTGCAAAGATCCTGATAAAGATCCTGATATATGAAAACACTGCATAGCTTTGGAGCTTATTCATAAGAAAGTAATTTTAGATTATAATTTGTGACCAGTGACCTATGAATCAACAATTGACTGTAAAATTACTATGGTATTGAATGTATGCATTTCAAACATGTGATGTGGTATAACTTTCACTGGAAACTGTCTCTTCAGTGTTAGATAAACCCTTTGGAAATTTTCTCTTTTTTTCCTAGTAGTTTCTTGTCATTTTGGCTTCTTCCAGTTCAGAATAAGATAATGACTAGTTAATTTCACCTAAGAGTCAAATTTTTTAGTACTACATGTAATATATTTATAATGCATATAATTGTAATTGTTTAGATTAAGGTACTTAGGGACAAATAGAGTAGGTTCCAGAGAGAGTATTACAAGAGGGACCATTAAAATCAGGATAGAGCATAGATCAATAGTACTTAAGAGACTGGTTGCTTTCAAACAATTCATATGAGAGAGGTTAAATTATATCAATAAATTATATTATTTCAATGAACAGTACTGGTAACAAAAGTTGAGAGCATTGAATCAGCTAGTGCTCAGTTCACACCAAAATATTTTTCCCCTAGAAAAATTCTTACAAAGTTATGCTGCAGTGGAAATGAGGCACAGCAGTAAAAAAGTAGAGTGTTTTGTTCCTCACTGTAATTGAATAGGAATGGCTCTGCACTTCTCTTTTTGCAGCGTGCATTTGCTACTGGCTTCCTATGGAATTGCCTGTGGGTTTCAGGTCTGGTCTGCTTGTCCAAAAGCCATCCATAGCAGGATCCCACTCATTTAAATAGCCTAATGATGTGCAAAATAATATTAATTAAACCAAAACAAACCCAAAATCTTATTGAAGAGAAGGCTCTACTTGAAACTGTATATAAGGTGATGTGGGTGTGCAAACATATGTATGTGTATATCTATGTATGTACACGTATATTTATACAAGCACAGGTCTGCATTTCTACACTGAGCACCTACAGACAGGCAAAACAACACACATTAATTGAAGACATCATTAAGAAGAGTATATGGAGGAAAGAAATTAGTATATTACACACTTCTGTAATTTGAAATTGATCACAAGTCATTCTTAGACGATCCATTTATTACAGTGTCTTGCTAGCTCTGACTTATATTTATAATCTATCAAGCACTTAATCAAAATGTTACACAGCTTTGACAGAGAACTTTCCTATACTCTACAGGATATGACTGTAAAATGTCTTCCTTTCTTTGACTACATGATTGAAAAATCAAGCTTTGAAATTTTATTTTAATAACATTGTTAAAGGTCTGTGTATTTCATTTCATTGTCAAAGTCTAATAGAATAATAAACCTTGATATTTCATCAGCCTTAAGTGTTTTCTTTTCTCTCTCTCTGTCTTTTTTCCCCACATAATGGTTTTAGGATTTTAGTTACTTAGTAGATTTAAATTGTTCTCTTGGCATCTTTTTTATTGATTCAGGTATCCTTAACCTCTCTGAACATGTCGAGACATCCTTTCATACTTGTATAAGGTGGAGATTTTCACTAAAGCTCCATCTAATTTATACAGATTCTCCAAAAAACCCCTCAGAACTTGATCGCTTTCTGGAATTTCTTTAACCTCTTCTTCCTTGAATTTTTCTATATTTTGGCCAACATTAATAAAGTAATGAGAGTCATAGATAAGGCTGAGTAAGAAATGTTACAGTAATGTTTCTCTGAAAGTGATCTTCAACTACAAGAAATTCCGAAATAAAAAATGAAAACAAACAAACAACCTTTTTGATCTAGTATTTATTATCTCTTTAAATCTCCAACAAAAATGCTCATGCAAGTTTTGTTTTGTATATGTAATTGCTAATAGTGATCACTAAAAGGAAAAAAAGTTTTTTGTTGAGAGCTTGAAAAATTTGAAAATTGGTTTAAATTCTGTCATGGTCCAGTTAGGACTAAATATAGAATACTTTTCTGGGGGTTTTGGGGTTTTTACCCTCCAATTTTTCTTTTTTGCCTCTAACAATTGAAATAGATGTTTCAGTATTACATATTTTCACATGTCAATTTTCATCTGAAAAGCCAAAATGTCTTCTCCCCAGGGTCTGTACCTGAGTTTTGCCCTAGACAGCTTTCTTCATTATTCTCCCCCCCACCCTCCCCCCGGTTGGTATTATTCTGAAAAAGGGGAGTGATAGGGAACTATTTTCTGGCAGGTGCACATAGGTACTTTGATACCCATTTGAAACTGAAACCAAGGTGAATGATGGGAAATGTGAGGACAGTTATATTTTAGCATTTTGGCACAGAGCAGACCTTTAAAGAGTGCACTTACACTTCTTCAGGGAATGCTTCCAAATCAGAGCCCACTTCCTCTGTGAACTGGAGGGGCAGGAGGTTCAAAAGGACTTTAGCACAATCTTAGGCTGTAAATATTGTGTAATTGCATCAACTCTGCTTTAACCTTTTAGTTCTCACCAGTTCCTGATTTGTCTGCTTTTTTGTGTCCTTTCATATGGCAAGGTGAAATATCTGTTCCCCATTTGTACCCCGCAGGCTGACCTCTGATCTAGGCTGCTCACTCGGAATTCAGTTCCGAATGACTACTGTTCTGTCAGGCAAAATCTACATAATCTGCTGTCAGAGACTGTCAAACAAATGGTTGACTTCACCCCATTTCAGTAAAATGATCAAAACAACAGTAAGAAAAAAAAAATAAAAATCTTTCCTTGAGCTCAAAAATATGGTACAAAAATTGAGAAAATAGCCTGAAAATTAAAGGAACCTTTGAAAAGGTAAAAATTAAATTATTCTTCTTAAGATGCAAATAGCTGCAAAATGCTGAATGCATACTCTTAATTTTACTTCAATTGTGGGAAGAATTTCTCTTATTTCAGAATTGAATTCTGTAAATTTATTTATGTATCTATATATAGAAAATGCTTTCAGATCCAGACTATAGTGCAATTAAATATGTGAAGACATACTAAAGAGCAAGCAATTATATGTGATCCAACAATTGCATGGGAATAATTATTTAAAGTCCAAAGGTCTTTGTTTAGAAATGTCATCAAACCGGTTGATTGGATATAAACCACCATTAAAAATAAGTTTACATATTAGTTTTCCTCAGGGGAAAAAGAACAGTTAATACACCCATTTTTAAATGTAATTACATTTCCAGTTCTACAGGTATTTTATAGCATAACTTGTATCTTACTAAACAATTTTCTTTTGTTCTTGTAATAAAGTTCCTTGGAATGTTAAATGAAGAAGCTGTAGGCTCCATTTAATCTGTGTCCGCTAGAAATTACATATTTTGCTTTCTACAAGCTTTACATCCTTTTCATACATGCGGTTGTTTTCTTTTTAAAGGCTTTATATGTATAACAATTTCACTTTATTCTGCCTCTGTGGTTTTGGGTTTTTTTTTTTAATTATTAAGCCTTCAGAGATACTTTATGCTTGCCCTGAGAAGCAGCAATTCACTCTGCTAAAGGTAATGTGCTATTTTGTCTCATTATAATAAACATCAATGTTTTTACAACTGCAACAGTTCTCCACCAGTATTAGCATATTTTGGCTGAGGTATTGTTTTACTGTGACCTGTATAATAAGTGTCACATTAGCAACACAACAAATCAAACGTTTGTTAATTTCCCTCGCTTTCCCACACAGCTGCTGGTGTTATCGTGTCACCAGATTTTAATTAATATGATAAGTAACACTTGCAAGACAACAGGCTGATTTTTTCCCCTGTGTGTATGTGTGTCTCTGTGTGCACACGTGTAGACCAGAAAAGCAGCAAATAAGAGACTTTTGTGGCAATTGCCTCGTTCACATTTAAAGCAACTCAGTATTAAAAGATAATTCTCTTCCACCTTGCCCTGAAAATCCAGAGGATGAGTCTGAAAATATGCTATAAATGTATTTGATTTGCCCGTTCTACTGTTTAGTTTTTTGTATTTTTAAGCTTTCATTGCCTGAGATATACATGGCAGTCTATTAGAATCTGCCTCATTTCTTTTGCCCCTATATAAGTAATAACAAATATGTGCCTGACTTACAAAAAACCCAGCAAGAGGGGTTTTTTCAGGCACTGCATGCTTCTAACTGAATTGCTCTAGTACAAGTCAAAAGTGCCATCTATTTGTAGCAGCCAGAAATGCACCGGAGGCCACTGCTGGATGTTGTGTGGGATAACCACACTCCTACCCGGCATGCTGCTTCCCAGCCCACCCTGGGGTCACCAAAAAGCCAAAGAAGAGCCAGGAAATAGTTTGAGGGAATTGGCATGGGAGGTTAAAACCCATTTTTGTTAGTAATGTGTTAATCACACTATCATCAGCATCTAGGAAGAAATTCCCTACTTCTGCAGAAGTACCTAACTGGTTTTTCAGTCTGCCCTTGGAAGCACAGAAAAGAACTGACTTCAAATTAAATTAGGGAGCTTGCCAATTGCAAGGAAGGCAAAGATCTCAGCAGCAATTCATTACAACACATTTTTAAATATCAATAGCAGCATTAGAGATAGATGTATACACATAAACCCATAATTTTGTCTTATTATTGTTAAATTATACAATACACAAATGCATTCTTGTTAAAGATAGGGCACAAATGAAACTGCAAGCAGCAAGTTAACCTTTCTAGTACAATTTTCACTAGATATAGTGAAATGTCCTGAAGATTTCACCTCCACCAAGACCTCCCAGTAAGTGGAAGGATTCTTTTCAACATATATGAAAAACAGGGCCACTCCTTGAAGAAGTTTTGACGTCAATTGTGTTCTCTATTTTAAGGGCAATATCGAGCTTCCTACAACCTTCAAGTGGGAAGGTTGAAGAATATAACATATATCAAAATGAAAGGAGAAAACCCTGAGCAGCAGGGATCTGAAAGCAGAAAAGTGAGATGGGAATGGGTCTTGCAGAGAAAATTCCCCTGCTGATATCAAAGGAAATAAAAGTGCACACACAAAAATAAAAGACACAGAGCTGCCTTTTATAAGGCCCTGTTATAAACTACTGCTGATATTAGGCTGCTGAATTTTAATTCCCTCCTCCACTAAAATGCCCTTTTTCTTTTAACCTACTACTCATTATAGCTTGCAAACCGACAAACTCCCCAGAAGGAAACTGCTGGGAGAAAAAAAAAATGCCCTTATAAACTCCCAGAATCTCTGCACCAGGCAGATCCCAAGTTGATTCATTTGTGTGCCAGAGAAAAGCAATGGCACTTGGGCATTTTATTAGAGAAGAAACAAATGTTATTAAGGATTTCAGAAAATATTTAATAGTCAAAAGGAATGCATCGACTGTGATTAAATACTGGTAGATATTATGACCTTAAAGTAGTCCTAAGGAAAAGGCACATCAAAGCTGTACAATTCCCAAAGGAACATTAAAATATATATTCAACCAAGCCTGGCAGGCTTAGTCTGTTGCAAATGAAGTTAATGTGATATTCCCATTCACATCAGGAATAAGATTGAAGTAGAGTTCACAAATAGTAGCACATCTCCCAGAGCAATGAATTTTGCTAGATGTCTGGACAACACCTCGGTTAAAGAGTGTTGTCTGTAAGATAAATGTAACACCAGAGGATAAATGGATATGTAATAATAATAGCCATGTCTTATGTGTTTCAGTAGAATCAATAAGGCATTTTATTCTGTGCTTAAAGAGCTGTGAAAAGGCTGTCCCAACATGGTCCTGGATACTGACACCTAATCCCCCTGAAGAAGAGATCAGTAAATTGATGTTTCTGGGTATATAAACTAAAATGTGCAAGAATACGCACATGTTAAAAAAAAAAAAACTAAAACCAACAAAACGCACAAAAAACCACCTGCAGGTTTGATACTACTGGGTCTGAAACCAAACAAGTTTGAGAATCTAACTGGGGGAAATTGTTTAACATCTTGCAAAAAAATTAAAAGGAATAGGGACCAATTTCATTGGCTAAGCAGACAAGAGTTATTTCTGTGACTAAAGGAACTAACTAAAATATGTCTTTTCAAACTTTGCAACTCCCTGAGCCATACCAGTAACCTACTGAAAGCCAAGTGCCAACAAAATTTCCATAGCTATTTACATAAATCAAAATGCAAATCATACATCCATACAGACATAATACTGTCACTGTTTGCATTTTTATGCCCTTTGACTGACGAACAGCAATTGCTTCTCTTTTGAGTTATTCAGCAATTAAAAAAGCCCTGACAAGAACAAGCCCAGAGTGGTCTAATAGTTGCCCTATCCTTGGCCTTCTAGAGAAAGACAACATTTGGTGTAGATGCAGTCCCAATGAGGGTGCCAGCATGTCCCGCAGCCCCCATCATGTTACATGTGCAGGAAACACAGCTTGGCCACTAGTGCAGATGGGGAGGGCTAAATCTGCACTTGGAAACCCTTTGACCATATTGAAAAGGAAAAGTCAGAGCTGGAGACTGCCTCCAGCCAGAAGCTGCATGCCACCCCTTCAATACTTCCAAAAGTATTCTTCACCAACCTGGCAATATTTACGAACTGCTCTCAGACAAGTTAATAGTGAGAAAGTCTTTTGTGCCCCACATTACAGCTAAATAAATATTGATCATTCTTTGAAGCAAAAAAGATCAGATGGAGAAAAATGCTCAGAAAACTTGATTGAAGGACTCAGGCACAAAACTCTTCCAAGCATGCCAGTCTTAGGCACAATTGTGCTACTAGTAAGCTATTAGTTATCGAGTAGGTGACAGTATCTCATCTTGAGACAAAAGATAACCATCAGAGACAGGGAACTAGCTCAATCAGCTTGCTCAATCCTTGCTTTCCCAAAACACTAGGCTGTTGAAAATAGAGACTTTCCTAAAACACAGGGTGTTGAAAACAGAGATCACAAGGGTAACTCTTTAAACTCTGTGGCATCCAAAAGCTACTCCAAAACAAAAGCTTCCAACCAGTAAGTCATCAGTTTCCCAAACCTGAGTGTAACTATTGCAGTACAAGAGAGCTAAAACTGCCCAGGATGTTCTACATATGGATGTAAGTAAGGACACTCCCACTCTGTGGAAAACTTTCACATTTATGTTTGTGTCTAAGTTGAAGTGTTTAAACTGGATTTTTATGTGCAGATTTGCCATTCATCTGATAAATGTCTACAAAGAGAAACATCTATGGTCTGTGTGAGCTCAGTTTTGCTCAAATACAAACTCTCATTCAGGAAAAAAATGTCAGCTTTAAAATTTTGTTTCCTGAAAATGTTTATTCATACCCTCCCTCTAATTCATAGATTTGCGTCAGTTGTCAGCACTGAGCTGGTAAAAATCTCTGCAAAATTATCTGCAGAACTTGATTCTCTGAGCTTGGCAGTCAAGCCAGCCTTTCAAGGGGCATTTGTAGCTGCTCAACAGAAGATATGACCAGTTGACATACTGAATCAGTGATCTCCTCCCTCACCTATACAGTTAGTTCTAAGTAATTAAAAAAAATAGAAGATAATATCATGAGTAATATGGAGCAAGTTTTGTGAGGTCAGTTAAGGTGTTTTTGAATTTATTGCAAAATTAAATTAAGAACTTTTTTGTGATTGAAATAATATACACTATTGAACTTAGTGTGTTTTTCTTTAAGAAAGTGACTAGTCTAGTCTGAACACTGTATTATGGACATTTGAGAGGCCTGAGAAATCATGTGAGACAGTAAATGATGCAGTAAAATATTGTTCTTGTGCTTTTTTTTGTTAAATTCCTACAAAATTGTAATGTAACAATCGCTTTGTCATGAATAGGGCTCTTTGTCATTTGTTAGCTGACCCATCTCTGCTGTTGCAAAAATCAAAAGAGAATTGATTTTGACAAACTGGCATGCAGCTTTAGGGTAACACAACCACTAGATGAACAAAAAGCCAGTTTCACCACGAGTAGGCAAATCAATACTGTACCTGTGTCAGGTATATGTGGTTATAACAAAAGCAGAAAAAAAAATCCAAAACTACACTCCTCTTAAAATCTGAGACCTTCGTTTGGTCCTGTACTTTTCTGGGGGTGTTCTGGTCTTCTAATACAGAAATTTTTGTCTTAAAAGAAAAAGAGGAGGATCCTACCTACAGCAATGCACATGTATTCATATGGATGTCTGGTCAAGAAATCTTGAAGACAAAGACAACACTTTTAACCCTCAATGTTTCACTCTCCCACAAACAACACACTTGAATAAGCAGAGAATACCATTTCTCTATTTAAACTGATACTAATAATAAAAATAAAATTATCTTTCATTACACAAACCATTCAAGTCAGTGCAGGAGAGCAAGTGGGAAAAATTAAAAGCTATTGCATCTTATGTGATTCCTATTTTTTCTTCTAATGTTAGTGATTGCGTTTAGACTGGACATCTCATTATTTATAACATCCCTGCATCTTTTATTTCTGCAAAAATTGAGTTCAGGAAGCAAGTGGCTATGAGGCTTGCTCCTGACTCATCTGTCAGGTTTGCCTTTCATTTGAAATAGAAGTAGCAATGTTAACTGTCAAGACTAGGTAGAATGGTTGATTGTGTTATAAATACAAGTTATGATGTACTGATACATGTCATCTTGTAGAGCATAATTTTTGATTGTATCACAATGATATCCATACTCTCTATCAGATGCACATAGTTTTAAATATTTTTAGAAAAATGTCCCTGGTCCCAGCATAAAGGAAAAAAATGCTCTCAGAAGGGTTCACAAAGTATAAACAGATAATTAGATGTGCCAAAAGGAAACCATAATTCATTATGGCAGCATTGAGGGAGAACTCTCTTAGACATGTTGCTGTCAAAGGGGAGTCCTTCCTACACTCTTTATTCACCAGGAACATCTTCACTCACATTAAAGGAAGGAATCAATTGAAGAAAGGCTTTTTTACTGGGTTGGGAAGATTCACTATGGACCACTCATTTATCTGCTAAGTTGCCTTTCAGGAAAAAAACCCCAAACTTACCATAGCTCCCACCACTTTTGTGCATCTTAAATAATATTAAGGGATGCCAGGAATAAGCATATCTAGGGGGCTGGGTTTGTTTATCCTGGAGAAAAGATAGCTCTGAGGAGACCTTATCAGTCCTCTACAACCACCTGAAAGGAGATTGGAGCCAGGTGGGGCTCAGCCTTTCCTTCCAGGCAGCTAATGACAGGATGAGAGGACAGTCCTAAATAGCACTAGGGGAGGTTCAGGTTGGACATCAGCAAGGATTTCTTCATGGAAGGGTATGTTAAACTTTGGAAAGGGCTCCCCAGCCAGGTGGTGGAGTCACCATCCCTGGCAGTGTTCAAGAATCAACTGGGCACGGCACTCAGTGCCATAGTCTAGTGGATGAGGTGATGATCAGTAAAAGATTGGACTCAATTGATCTTGGAGGTCTTTTTCATCCTAAATGATTCTTTGATATGTGCAAACAAAAACTTTATTCAATAAAATTATGTAGCAAGAAAATTCTTCCCACACTTCATATTAATAGGACATTCCTAATTTTTATTTCACAAATCCAAAAATAGACATATTCATAATGATCCAATTTACTTTTTTAAGTATTCTATAAATCAGTTACCTATTTGTTCTTAGATGTGTTCATTTGTATCTTGTGAATGTTAATGAAATACATGTATTAGAATGCTGTCATGTGAAAAACCTTGATATATTAGTGTCTAAAAACTTGATAGCATGCATGAGAATGAGCAGCGGTTAATTTTATTCATAATTTGTAAGAAAGGCTCTCAAACTTATCACAAAAGCTGTAACAGACATTATTTCTGGTTTATTATTTAATGGGAGAGGAGCATGGGCTTGTTAAAAATCTCTTCAGTTATACAGATCTGTTCTTACACCTTGGGAATGCTTCACATATCTTCATATGTAAACTAACATCAACTAATGTAAATCATATCTAACTGTGTATTTATCTGAAAGACCAGAATTACCCTGAAGCATTTGTTTTATTCTCTCAGAACTATGAGAAATGCCTTTAAAGAATTACCTTGTTATGGAATATTTGCCAAAGAGACTGGACTCCAATTCCTTTTCTTTTCATACCAGCACTGAATTTCTTTTATGCTTCTATTAAAAATACTCTTGGGTAAATTTGACACAAAAAGCTGTGATTAAGTAATAATATAATGGTGACAGAAACAGAGAAATCAACAGTTACAGCTCCCATTAGTGTGTGCACCTGCTTCACAAAGGTATGTTACTTCACATATCAATGGAATATGTGTGACAAAGCAGAATATGTTTTCCTTGAATTTTTTAACCTATGATTGTTTGAGATAGTTACACATCTCCCTGCTGCAAATAAGTTGAAAACTGAAAGTAATAAAAGTTGTATCCAGACCCAGTTTTGCTCTGAACAAATCTGCTTGCAAAAAAATTAAACGTCTGTGATGTTTTCTGTGAGCCCTAAACACTACACAGTACTTTATTTATGGTGGAACCTGACACAAGGACACATTTAACTTCATAATAAAAAATAAATGTTTTACAGGGAGACTCCATAGCAAATCTGTCTGATCTTGTCATTTGTTGAGCAGCCAGAATTATAAATAAATAAATGAACCAGAATATTGATTGCAGCTGCAGGAAAGTGTCTCAGCAGATGTCAAGCTGGATGATGAATGGTGCCTGAGAAATGGCAGAAGTACCAACTTGGAGTAAAGTTGGATAGAGATACTTCAACCCCTTTTCTGTCAGAAATGTCACAAGTAAGGGAGCAGTGCTCCAGTGCACTCCCACACAACTCTGGAAGATAGGGGCTAATGCAGCATTAAACGAGTTATAAATAATAGTCATGTAAAGAACATAAGGGGCAGTTTCATAGCTTACCAAATGCTAAATACAAAGCAAAGCAAAACAAAAAACCTGCCCCAGACCTTAGACCAGGTGAAATAAATGAATTACATATCTCAGGGGATTAGATTCTAAAAGTGGACATAAGAGTTGTTGAAAGGATTAGTCAACTAAATAGAACGCATTTTTGTTCACTGATAAACATCTATAAACTTAGCTAAAGATACTTCCATTAAAACCTCAACTGGATACCATGCGTTTTGAAAGAAAAATTTTGTTATAGACATAATATATGACTATAACATACCTGGATGTCAGCTGCTGCCCTGTTGTGCATCACCTCCATTAAAGGAGCTTCCCATTTCTAAATAAACAAACAAGCAAACAAAGGTGCTGGTGCCAGGAAGAAATCCCTATTCTAAAAGTAATAATTGTAAAATTGCCATTTACTGCTTTCATGACTCCTGATGATATTGTTAAAACCTGGAATTGCTCCTTAAGAGTATTTGATGTTTCCTTTAGCATCAAAGCCTTTACCCAGTTCTAGTTTAGCTGCATTTTTGTATTGTTCTTCATCCCCTGTGAACTGCACCCTGTCTTAAAAGGGAAACTATTAACTCAGAGGAGTCCCAGGGTCACTTGCATAGCCTAAAGCTGGAGAGGGACACTTTACAGGGCATGATAATGGTAAGACAAGAGGGCATGACTTCCAACTGAAGGAAAGCAGGTTCAGATTAGATATTAGGAAGTGACTCTTTACTGTGAAGGTGACGAGACACTGGAACAGGTTCCCCAGACAAGATGTAGATGCCCCATCTCTGGAGGTGTTTAAGACCAGGCTGGATGGGTCTTGAGCAATCTGGTTTTGTGGAAGATGTCCCATGCATGGTAGCTGGGTTAGAACCAGATGATCTTTAAGACCCCATCCAACCTAAATCATTCTGTGGTTTGTCAGGGTTCTGTGAAGGACATGAGCAATGGAAAACCCTTCAAAACTCTCAGATTGTAGTGTTTATCCTGGAGGTCAGCTGTAAGATTGACAACTGACACCCACTTATCCAGATTTAAAATGGAAGAGCACAACTCCCATTGCCTTTCTGGATGTCAGAGATCAGGCTGTCAACATACTGGACAGCAAAGATGATAGAAAGGGCTGGTCCTGAGCTGAAGGCAGCTTGCTGTATGGGTCTGCTGAAGCCCTATATTCATGCTCAGATTGTTCAATGTCTTGCATTGGACAGACTGGCAGTCCTAGATTAAAAATGGGACAAGATAAGCTCAATATTGCTCTGCAGCTCTGGGAGGAGCAGAGACTAGGTCCAGAAGGAACTTATTCCCACCTTCCATGACAAAGCTGCAGAGGAAAAATGAAATTTTATTGTAATCAGTAGGCACTAGAGGAAAATGAATTACAAGATAAAAAGGCTAGGTAAAACAGTTACTTAACTAGTCTGGATGCAGCCAAGCTGTCCACCTGAATAGAGACCCATACTCATCAGTTAGGAATCTTTCTGAGTCAAACAGGGGACGTTAAGTTTCCTATTTGCTCAGTCAAAAGCTCTTTCTCAGGGAATTGGGGCTGTTGTCATTTCTTTCTATTCTGAATTGCCCAGGAGATCAGACCACACTCAAGTCTGAAACTGCCTTTTAAATAAATGAAAAGGAAGAGAGGGTATTTGCATGCCAAGGTGCAAAAATACTGTATTTAACTCAGCTTTTCATACTGCAAGCCATATAGCAGAAATCAAGTTTTTATTCAAAAGTAGACAAAAGAGTTTATTAAAGACAGTATAACCAGGGTAACTGAAGCTTTTGGCTTAAATATTACTTATGATTTCTACAAAAACTATTCATTTAGTTCTAAATTGAGATACTCTGAATACGGTAGTCTAGAATATGACTTGATCTAATACTTCTGAAAAATTCTCAAAAATCACAACCTTGCTGCCAAAGACTAGATATAATTGAACACAATTTATGCCCTCACATCACACACAGCATGTTCATTTTGAACTTGAGGTGTTAGTCTTTGCAGTGAAGAACAACTAAATACTGGGCTGCCCCCAGTATTTAATTGCTCTTTAGTGGGAGCAAGAGGACAACCCACAGGTCAAGGGAGCTGCTCTGTCCCTTCTGCTCAGCACAGGTGAGACCACGTCTGTGGCAGAAGAATGACATTGACATAACTGGAGCAATTCCAGCGCAGAGACACTAAGATGGCCAGTTGGCTGGAGCACCTGATGAACCAGGGGACACTAAAGGAGCCAGCTTGCTTGACTTTGGTGACAAAGGTAAGGGCCTTATTGCTATCTACAGCTCCCTAGTGGGAGGTTTTGAAGCAGATGGAGGCAGATGTTCTCAAAGATGCACAATGGTAAATTAAGAGGGAATACAAGTTGAAATATGAGACTTTCTGATTTCCTGTGAATTAGGAATTTTTTTTTTTTTACTACTTGCAATTGAAGTACAGCAGTAAGTGGCAAGAGTGCAAGGTTGTGCTTCTGCCCCCAGCTTATGTGTCTGCCAAAGAGGTGGTCTGATAAAACACACAACCAAAGCTGAAAACTTATGCCAAAGAAAACATGATGTTGACGCTGGTAGGCACCACAGCAACCATCAAGTTCTTTTAATAACAGGATATACTTGTAGAGCCCCTGATCTACAGAATCACATAAAATGTAACTGCTTTATTTATTTGTTTGTTTGTTTTCTTAATTCCTAGAACAAATATGCAAAAAAAGACAAAGCATTCTCTTAGCTAACAGAGCAGAGCAATATGAAAACCTGTGCCCAGACAGGTTTCTGGCAATTCTGCCTGTTGTCAGCAGAGAATAAAGGCCATGAAACCAAAGATGGCCAGGCTGTACTTGTTTTTGGAAGTAACAGGGTAAAATATAAATTTTAAAAGGGAAAGGAAAATGAACAGAGAAACATAAGCAGGAAGATGATTAGAGTTTAAAAAAAGCCTTGGGAAGAGGAGGTGGGTAGGTGAATATTTCTGGCTTTGCAAGTGAACACTGTGTCCAAGAGCAGGAAGGAACACAAAAAGCTGCACACTGTCACAGTATTTGGTTGCTTGTGCTGTGAAGGGAAGATGCTGCTGCCCCTGGGAACAAAGCAACAAGAGCTGCACTCTGCTGCACTCTAGCATACCTTCCTTGCCATTGGTGTCCTGTGGCTCCTTTTCAAATCACCAGCATAGTCCTGAGAGCTACAGAGGGTCATGACTCCTTCAGAATATAACTGCAAACATTTTAAGACCATCTCCAAATATTGCAAAAATATTTTGCCCTCATATAATTGTGCTATACACATTTTTCTACTTAGCAAGTGCACACTGGATATTTTTTGTCCCTTTCTTACCATAGTCACCCAGATACTAAATTTTTCTCCCTGCTGAGTGGAACAATGAGAATTTTTTTACCATTATTTCAAATGTTTTTCACAAGCTTGATTCAAAAAAGGATAATTCCCTACTATATTTTCAGTCTGATTATCAGATGATGACGGACAATAGATTGATAAGAGTCACTCAAGAAGATGCAAGCTCTTGTATATAACAGCCACTGCAATTATCAGACACTACTAAACTATTATTGATCCTGTTCACATTGGGTGATAACTGAGCATTTTCCACTTATTTAAAGTGCTGTTAGCCAGAAACTCCCATCAATAAAAAGCAGTAGACAAATTTCTTCAAATGGGGTTCGATAAACAATAATGCATATAGAAGGTGCATAGTTCCTTAATGCCAGTGAAACAGCTAACTGTGGGGCACAAATGTTCCAGCCAGCTGCTGCTAAATGGTTGATTACAATAAAACAGGAACCTCCTCAAGGTCACTTCATATGTAACCCAAGTATCACTGGCAGAAACTGCAACCCTCCAGGAAAAAAAAAAAAGGGCTGTTGCCTCACATAGTTTCAATAATATCAAGAAGAGAAAAAACCCTCTCCGGATCCAAAAAAAAGTGGACTTCTCCCTGTAAGATCATGGGGTGGATCTCATTGTCTTAATCACAGAAGCAAGGTTTCTCATATATAATTGCATTATTTCAAAGGTATGTAAAGATGTGTTTAATATTAGCTGGTGCATTTTGATAGAACTATAATCATAGGAAAAGTGGTCCTTATCAGTGAAATTCATATTACTTTCATTTTGTTCTCTTTAATACTGGAGACATACAGGATGTGATCTGATACTGAGTGTATTATATTTCTCAAGCAGGGCCAGAAGCAACATAGCAGTGGTCTACATGTAAAACTGGCTATTAAGGATATTAACTAGTAATTGCTTAGAGTAATCTCTCTAAATAATCAGTAATTAAAAAAATAAATAAAACGGCTGACCATTGTGATTTAAGCTCAGATTAAAATTGATCAAAAAAGTCAATTGGAATAGTTTTAATTATTTATGGTACTGTATTTTCCTTCAACAGAAATGTCTTATATTTTACTGTGGACAAAATAGATAATTTGTGGCTACAATGGAACCTCTTTTATCAGTTGAGCAAGCAATGCACAGTATTTTGGGTCAAAAATATCCTTTCTTGACTTGAATAAACTGTTAACAAGCCCATTTTCTTTGAATCCTTTGCCATCACAACAGCAGGACCCACCAGCAATAGGTACAGAGTCTGAATGAGCAGATTTGGTGAGAGACCCAGCTACCTTCTCAGCAACTTTTAGAGATAAACTTTTGCAGCTTATGCCCAAGTGGGCATAGGGTACAGATACGTGTCTGCCATGGTGTGTTTGGACACAGTGTACAGATTATGTGTTTGCCAGACCACAGCTGATGATTCATGCTAGCATGACACTCAGCTTGGCCTTGGTGGGGCTCAGCAACATGGGAATTAGTCCTGAAAGAATGACTGCAAGTCTTCAAGAGTCCACCTCCTACTCCTCTTCATCCATGGAAAGGCAAGGCAGAGGAAGAGAGAAGGACATCAGACACAATTTAACAATACATTTTAGAATAGCATGAGTACTGGCTTGAAAACCAGTGCAAAAATACACGGTTTGTTACCAAAGAAGTCTATTTATCCTGGTGTAATTTTAAGAAATACAGCTCTGGCATAAGTGAAAACTCATTACAGCACTATGAGCTGTATGTGGTAAAGAACCAGAGAACAGAATTATGAGCCTAAAAAGACTGAAAGTGCTTATAATTAAATCTAAGCATTTCACATTAATTGGGATCTTGGCACTTTCATTTGGGCAGTGTGTATTTCTGCCACTGTTAATTTGATGGGGGAAGCAGAATACTTTTGTTGTACTATTCACTAACAGCTGGACACTTGAGTCATTCTTATTTAAAACTAAAAAACACTTTTCAGACATTAACAAATGTTGATAATTCCATTTTACATTAAGGACGCTAAAAACCTGATTTCCAAAGTTATTTTCTGAAGATTAAAATTCTCAGACCAGCTAGGGGAGGGGTCCATTGTTTTGAACTCAGTGATAACAGACTAACATCATACCAAACCATGAAGCACTAAAGTAGATTCTAGAACTTCAAATCTGTTAAATTCATCAACACAGCCTACAACAAGCAGCTAAATAGCATAAGCCAAATTTTTAAAAAATTATAATAATGTAAACCCACTCTTGGCTCTATCTCGACTACACACTCTTTTTGGGTTTTGAAGCCTTCAAAATCCAGTTGGGTGTGTTTTTCAAATTCCTTGACCAAACATGATTCGTTTTCTTTCTTTTCTCACAATAAATACTATTCCCTTTTCTGTATCCATCTTTCTGTCTTATTTTAACGCAGACTGAGACTCTCCAATATTTACTTTGTTTTCTGGAGCCAGAACTTAAGTTACACCACCACATGGCACGGGACTGTCAAAATGCTCCTGAGGGCAGCAGTGCCAGAGCTGCTGCTGGGCCCCACAGCCCTCACTGCAGGAGAATGTGCCCCACTTCAGGCTCCTAGGGATGTCCACCATTGCACAAGTAAACCAAAGGTCTGACCCAACTGCTTTTTGATGCCAGTTGGAAAGAAAAGAGATATCTGTACAGTTGTTCATCAAATGCCTTGGACCTAGAAAATTTTTAATGTCCTTTCCAACAGAAAACATCATATGACTTTGTAAGCATTAAAAAGCATTTAATAACCCAAGCTGGAATTGTACTTATGAACCTCATTTTATCAACTAAAAGAAAATACTTAGTCCCCTGTAATTTCTGGGGCTTTTTTTCTTATTTTCCCCTTTCTTCCCTGATCCTCATTTTTCTTTGTAATAAAATTTTTAGAGAATATGAAGAAAGGAACAAAAAAAAAGACAGGGGAGCCAAATTAATCAAAAGGATGAGAAGAATTTTCCTTGAGCACTACAGTGTGTTAATCTGGTTCAGTTAGGTCTCCTTGTACTTAATGAAAAAGAGAACAGTAGACAAAAAAAAAGAAGTTTGAAACACTGACCCAATTCACCCACTTCAGTTTATCTTTCAAGTCCTTTTGGAGGCACACTTTGCTGGATAGTCTCAGAGATGTACACTGAAAAAAAACTTCTTGTGGGGATCTCAGAATGGCAGCAACCATAAGATCCTGGAGGGTTTCAGGACTTCATTGGCTGAAGTTCACTGCAGATGCAGCACGCCCCTCTCACTGCTGAGCTGCATGAACAACGGAGGGACAGAATCCTACCAAAAGCATCTCATAAAAGTAAAGGGCACGACCAAACAAAATTCGGCTTATGAACAGAACTGCAATACCCTTAACTTTAAGTAGAAACAGTTTCTGATCATCTAGCAGCATGGCACAGAAATGCAAGAGGAACTAGTGAGTGAACAAAGAGAGACTTGACTTTCGCTTCCCCTTAACACAGACGCAGAAGGCAAGAAGCTGCAGCTCGGTATCACACAATTATGTGGCTCATTCATTAGTAACACATCATTGACTACACCATGAAAGAAATGACAAATTAGCAATTTCACAGGACTAGCATAATACTATCATTTGTATCACAAAGTCAGCAAAATCTAACCTCCAATAATTCAGCTCACCATTCTAACCCAGGGCAGGCCATCAATACGGTTTTATGTGGCTTGTACTAATCACTAAAGTCAGATAATATGCAAGGTTAATGGTTGCAGACAGTCTGGGGAAATATCCAAGATCTGATAAGGAAACCCCACATTATTGCTGTTCTATGTGTGTATATCCCAATCAAGAATAGGCAAAGGAAGGAAATCAATGTCTAAGGCAGTTATAATACATCTCTTGGTGTAACATATAAATTGGCCCTTCATTGCCCATTCACATTTCAGTTAATAAATAGTTCAGACATAGGACACATGGATAGTGAAAAAGTGTAACCATTGTATGTTTGTCTCCCGTACTTTAGATTTATGCTGTCTTAGTACAACAGACTCTATCCAGTGTTTTTCAATTACTTCACTAGTCCTTTAAAGAAAATAAGAAGTGATGCTTAATCCTGATCGGTACTTTGTTATACAGTCCACAACCTGAAAGGAACTTGATGCATTTTTCCTCATTTAAACAAACAGATAATCAACCAGGATCTTCTAATGCTAATCATGCCTCACCACTGCTTACAGTCACAAATATATATTTCATTTCTATCACCAATAACAAAAATTCCTTTTTTTCAAAACTTGTTACAGCAGATGTAGTTACAACAAACTAGTTACAGTTGTTGCTTTTCTTTTACATTTAGCACTGAGCTAGCCAAGGATACTCTACAGTAATTTGCAGAAAAAGACTGACTTCAATACACTCATGCATATATTTTAGTGTAGCATTGCTTATAACATATAAAATCACATAATTTAAACCCATACCTGTCTAGTGTTCCTAAAATGCCAAACCCCACACTATGAAACTTTTCTTTTGAGTGGGCCCTTTTTTCCTTCTAATGTAATTACATCCCTTTACTCTGCACAAACCAAAACCAGGCAGGCAGTGCATTTAATTCATAACAGTAGCACTCAATGCAAATGTAAAATTGGCAGCTTTGATGTTGCAGCATTAAATATAGCTTATCTCACCAGTGACAGTGAGAAACAGGCACTCTCTTAGGACTGTGAGTTATGACAGTCTCTCCAATGAGTGAAAAATCATCCCTGTACAGCTGTCACTGATGAGATTTTCCTTTGCTTTTTCTTATGGCATGTAAGTGCTTCAGCATAGTTGCAGCCACCTTGCTAGTGGTAAAAATGGAGACTGCTTTGATGCAACCAAGTGTGCCCTTTTGTTCTGCACAGTTTTCTCTGCCATATTAAAAAAAAAAAAACTTAAAAAAAAACCCCAAAACAACACAAATCAGAACCAAAACCAAACAAACTAAATTTTTCTTAAGAAAGAAAACAAAACCTGTTGGATACAGTAACTATCTGGTATTAAACTAATGTACTTTTTGAAGAAGGGATTAGAAAGTGATAAGCACACAAAGCCAAAGATTAAGAGATGTCTCCAGTGCTCACATCATTCAGATCATGACTTCTTTTTGCAGATGTGTATAAGTGCACTTTCACTCACTTCAACATAAGAAATACATAGTGTTTTTCTTTAAGGAGAGCATCACAGTACCAGTGAGCTTCAGTGGCAACGGAGCACACTGTGTAAACTAACTCAGTACAAGATGTCTTTCCAAAAAGTTTACAGTCTGATAAAATGTGTTTGCAATTGATATCTGGTGCTGAGAAGAGGGCAGATCAGTAAGAAATACTTTTAAATTCTGGGAAGTGAGGCTCTTTTCATTATGCAATTATGAAATACAGACACCTCTGTCTTTCAGAGTATTCTTGGCAGTTTCGGTCATAGCAATTTTAGATGAACACTGGGTGATAAATCCAGGTAAACAAGGGAGACCAAACATGTCACACATACCTTAATTTACCTGCTCCTGTCTGACTATGTGGCATTACATGCCTAAAATCCTTTCTCAGTCTCTGTATGGGCAACAGATATTGCAGAAGGACTGATGGTCAAAGGACACAAACAGGAAGACACAGTGCAGTCACTTCTTCCACAAGAGAAGAGTGCAAGATCCAGACTCAGTGGGCTGCACACAGACTAAAAGGATAAGGAAGTCTGCAGAGCTCTGGGTGACCAAACTTACTGTTGCTTTACCTATTTCCTCTGTATCTTTACTTGAATATGAGTTTATTTAATAATAAAACATTTGGGGGCACCTTTAATCACAGACCCACATATCATGCTCTCCTTTCTCCCTCCAAAATTAGTTTCCTGGGAGACAGCATGTATGCTTGGAGCCTCATGTTCACATCCCAGGGAAATGAAAGGGAGGGAGTGCTAACACTCCAGTGTTCAAGCCTCAGAAGTTTATTTAATCAGAAGACAATCAAACTCCTTATTTCAGGTCTGCACTCTAGAGGACACAAAAAATGCATCTCATATGCAGCCTATTCTGCAAGTGTGGTACTGTCCTGTGACTGCCCATAACCCATCTGTAAATAACTGCAAGAGCAGCTGTACAGCTTTGCTTCCTCCTGCTTGTATCTTCCAGCAAACACATTCCAGTAACACTCATTGCTTGATGACCAAGTATACAGCAAAGTCTTCCCTTGCCCAAATTTTGACGTCCCCTCTCTCATGACTGCTCTTTCCCTGTTCTTACCATCCATCATGTCCCCAGCTTTCCCTTTGTTCAGGGCACTTCTAAGAGGAACCCTCTGCTGCCCTCAGCTTCTCTCTACCTTGATCTAGTGCTTCTCAGGAAACCCACAGATCCACCTGCTACATCCAGTATTTTTTATTTGACAGCAGGAAGGGGAAGTCTGTTCACTCTAACAGACAATTGCCCTAAATGTATAATTTTTTTCAAATATTTTTTCTTATAAGCTTTTTATGATTTTTTATGGTTTGGTTGATCCCTGAATGAATGATCACAAAACAACACAAATGATCTTTTTCTTTCAAATTTTTCCTCAAAATGCTCATCCAAAGACAGATAGACAGATACCCACTGTGGCCTGTGGGTACAGATGTAAAAATATGTCCAAAATACTGTCCTTGCTTTTATGCATTCTTCATATATTCTCCATTCATATAATACCTCTTGTGTTTTACTTAGGAGGCAAATTTTGGGGAATTTAAAATTTGTTTGTTTCAAGTTATTCTAGGACCTTTTATAACAGTTTATTTTAAAAATGAGCTGGCTTGGAGGTCTGGGGATTTCCATTTCCAAATACTTCATTAATATCCCAATAATGGGATTTCCATTTCAAAATACTTCAAGTTCCTTGAATTATAACTTTCCAAGAGTCTTCAAATGAGAAGTCCAACAAACCTTCATCCCCATTTTTCTAGCTAGAAAATCAGGACAGGTGGAAACCTTTTACTGCATTCCAATAGCAGAGGATTCATACCAGGATCAAAGGTAACCCTTGCCAAATTTGGACAATGTGGTCTTTCTCTGGAGCTCACCAATCTCCTGCTATCTCCTGCATCTTTCATGGTCAAAGCTGTCTCTTTCAGGAGCAGAAGCTCTGCAGCAACTTGCAGCAACTCTCTGGTAAAAAGAAAACTACCCTGAGAATTGCTCAATTATTAAAGCAAGCAAGCTAAAATTGAATCCTAGACCTGCTGTCATACTGAAAAAGCAGCCAGGTTTCAAGGGGCAGAGAATAATAATGCAGTTATTCTGAAAAATACAAGAGAGAATTGACCATCAATTTGAGTTTTCTTTCCCTCACTCAGAAATAGAATGCTGCAGTCCTAGATTAACACTATCTGAAGAGAAACGAGTATGCAGAGCATCAGCAGTAAGGCCTGGAGACCTCAAACAAGATGAATTAATTCTGAACCCTTTTGCCATCATTGGGCAAAAGAACTGCAAGGGGAGTACAAGATAGCAAGGCATGAGGCAGCTGGGGTAGTGTCTAGCAGAAATCTGAGCCAAAGAAGCAAGGGCAAGGTGAAAAAAATTTAACATAGTTTTAAACTCCCATTAAGTATTTATTTGTACACAGACTGAGCCTTTATGTAATTCTCAGCCATACCTTGATCCCATAGAGAGGGATTTCCTGTTGACCACAACACAAGATTCAGCCTCAGCAAGACCCAAAAATGAGTTCTGATTTACAAAAGATATTACCCAAACTGAATGTACAAAGACCCCTCATACAGGAACTCCCAAATGCTAGATGATTTATTTGAATACTAATAGGAGGACTGTCTCTCCAATATCAATATCTTTCAGTGCTATTTATGTTTTAGCAAAGACTAAAATGTTTATTTCTGTTTATCTGAGGACTAAAATGAGATCTATTTGGGGTTTTTTTAATACATAAAATAGTGATAAGTTTCACAGTTCAACAGGACTAAAATTTTTCTGCAGATGAGCAAGAGTTCATTGTGCAAAGTACTGACACCTTCTTTAATGATAAATGAATAATAGCTCTCTTCAAAATCCTGAAAATAAATGTCTTGCATTGTTTCTCTCAACGCAAAAAGAAAAGGATGGAAGGGTTGAAAGAACAATTAAAAGATAAGGACAGAAAATTGTCCAGCAAGTTCATTGCAACAGCTAATTGCAACTGTTTTAAGGTAGCCTTTTCAATTCTACTACTAACAGTACTTCCTTTTCAACTCATAATAATGCAACCATGCTTAATTGTTTCCTTCTGGTCTCAGGGATGCTGGATAAGGTCATTATGTAGCTATGTTCTATCTTTATTTCATTCATACTTATAGCTCATAAATCATACTTTCACAAAGTGTGCATTTACAGCAAGAATCTGATTTGATCACTGAAACTTCCACTTTCTTTCCCTCATTTTTGAAAAGTCAAAATTATGATGGTTAGGTTGTCTTTTACACCTTTTTTCCCTTTGTTTTGCTAAGAAAGTGGTTAGATCACAAGAACAATTTTTGAAATTTGAAAATGCATTTGAATAATGCATTTCTGAAGATGCCTTCCTGAATTTAAAGAGAGCCTGAAACACCAGTTCTGAGGTGCAGGCTACCTCATCCACTGCAAGGACTGATAACTCTGTGACTAATCACAGAGCTGTGTCTGTCACCATTGTTAATTACATCACCACTAATCAAGGCTTAAAAACAGAAGCATTGTCAGCACTTGCACAATTCTCAGTGATACAAGAAGCTAACCAAGTAGAAACAGTTGTAAAGTTCAGAGGAACAAGCTTTGGAGACTCTAACACTTAGAATTATGGTGAATTACCTCAGAGAACAATATCTCATACTAGAACATGACACAAGATATATTGGGAGAGGCAGTAAACCTGGACTGGGAAATCTTCTACCATTAAAATTCATGGCAAAACACTGATGTGAAAAGAACCAGTGTTTCAAACCATTTCTCTTCTCTTGGCCAACATAGTTACACATGGGACATGTTGGAAAGAATAAGTCTCAATCCAAAAAGGAACATGGCAACATAGCAACTCTACATTCTCTTTCTCATTTCCCTGATGCATTTATTTTGTTAATTAGATTTAAAACATTACTTATACCAATACAATGAAAATAGCATCTAGATGTTATTATTTGCTGCTTAGATATCAAGTAGAAATTTTCAAACTAAAGAAGGTGTCAAGCTTCTTAATTTAGTGTTATATTATCAGAGATGCTTCTGATGGGAAAATAAATGAAATGAAATGAAATGAAATGAAATGAAATGAAATGAAATGAAATTAAATTAAATTAAATTAAATTTGCCCAATCATGAGCTTCTCCCATCAGAATTTTTCCCTCTTTTCTTTCTATTTTTATTTTCCTTTTATTCTTTTTCTTTCTATCCATTTCTTCCCATGAGCTTCTTCAATTATTAAAGTAGATTTCTTCTACTTTTCACTAGTCAACAGCTCAATGCAGAGGGCAAGATGAGCAAAGAGATTGACCTTGGGTTGGTCAGTAGATAGGACATGGGCCAAACAAATATTGGTCAGACTCCTAGAGCAAAAGTCCTCCACTCATAATGTTTATTTCACCCCCCAAGGAACTCTTCAGTGTTATTATCCTCATTGATGAAAGGTTTGTGAGAAAGCACTGGGGGTAACCCTGGATGTTTCAAAGTTTCAGCTTTGAATACAAGGATTAGGACAGTTTGAGGTCTAAATGGGCACCCTGAAAATACAGTATAAACATAACAAACAAGGTGTATCAACCTGTGACAATTGCCTGGTCTAAAGTGAGTAATTTTACTAAGGAAAACTGAAACAATTTATCAAACAATATTAAGCACTGAACCACTGCTGACCATGCTCTGAATGAGTAGAGGAAGCTTCCTACTCAGCAGTGGGAATGTGGGGCCAGATAAATCTTTATCAGAAGCTTCTGAAGTTTGCCTCTAATGTTGGTGGCTGGATAATGATTAACCATTTTTTAACCTTTTTTTTTTTCTTGAAAGCCTATCATCAGTACCTCTCCTACCCCAAATTTTCTGTGGAAGCAATGGGGACCAAACACAGCTGATTGTGAGCTTGAAAAAAATGTGTAAAGAGGTTTTGATTGTAAGTGTCAAGAGTGAAAATTATAGCTGTCTGCTCCTGGAAACTGAGTGCTTTGACACAGAGGAGCAGCTGAGTGAATATACAACCTCAGCTGTACCTTCCCTGTTCAAGGCTGGACCATCTTTCCAGAACATTCTGCCATAAAGAACAGGGCTGGTTCTTTGAGGGGAACATTCTGTATGAAGTTACACAGCACAAGGAGTTTGCTGTTCAACCTGATAACTGATGTCAATCGGAACCTACATATTCCTGGGAAATTATTTTTGTTGCCTTATATGGGGTCTGTCCATCCCAAATTGCACTCCTAAAAAAGGAATTCAATTAGTAGCAAGCTTACCTATCACTTATCAGCTGACCATGTAAATAGCCTGCGAAATAGTAAAAAAAGGCAGGTAGTAATCAAATGGGATAATAGCTCGGGGGAAAAAAATATGCTATTAGCCCTGCTGGACTCCACACAGCAAACAGCCCTTCCACTCATAAAACCAGGAACAGATCTGCTGCACAGCAAGAAATCAGCTGGGTTCAGCAGCATGTGTCAAGGCAGGGAGGGAGTGAACCTGCTCTTGTGAGACAAAGGGCTACACTCTGTGAGATAAACAACATTAAGGCAGCATGATCAAAGAATATTTAAAAATAACCACATTAAAGAAATGCAGAGGGGAAGAAAAATATTCAAACAACTTAAATGGAATCTCACTGAAAAATAAAATAATCCTGCCATACTCGTGGCAAAACATTGAATCTGCTACCTTGGAGTCACACTTTTTGTTCTTCTTCCTGCTGTTTCAAGGAAGCCAATACATAAAACAAGGCACAGAAATGTAACTTTGCCTGTTCAGCCCAGATTGGTACAAGAAGCTGGGAAGCAGGGTCACCTATCCCCATCTCTGGGAAAGTGCCAAGGAAGTGGACAGAGGTTCTAAACTAAAACAATTCAGTAATTTTGCTACTTTGAGCCCTTTTCAACTATGAAACAACACAGTAATGATTTGTATTATTACAGTCCAGCATGAAATTCCATGTGCCTATCCCATCTTCCTGTTCACCATGAGGAGTCTCAACATGAAATGCTGGGGCTGGGGCCAATGGAACAGTTGGCTACACAACAAAAAATTCTCTGTGTCCTTCAGCATGTCCTTTAAGGCACCCTTGTCTCCCATACCCACCTCACCTCTAGAACAGGGGTAACATGGCTTATTCACGGGCTACTCCCCAGCTGCATTACAGGCTGTGAGGCAGCTGGGGATCCTCACGTAGTGTGGCATGGACATCACAGGAAGGATAACTCAAAGCAATGGGCTGTCTGCATTTCTCAGTGCCAAGGGAAATGGCCTAGCTGCAGGCAGCAGGTCACCACACAATTATTAAATCAACAGCTGATTTCTAGTAAAGCAGAGTATTTACTAGAGTTAAGTCCTGATGTTAAAGTCCCAGTGCAAGAAACTGTTTGATGTATTTCATGGAACACTAAGGTATAGTACAGACTCTTTTCCTGACAGATTTGCTATACTTATCTATGTCTTACATTTACAGCTTTTCAAAGCTCACACATGTAGGATCTAAAATGTTTGAATTTTACTTCCTTGCTATGGAAATAGTCTGTATTTAAACCTACTAATTCCTAGTGTCACTGGAAAATATGCACTCAGTTTATCTGCTTAGACACAGCTTGAAGCAACTCAGCAATAAAAGATTACTTTAAACACCTGAAATAGGATTTTCTGAGGTGCTGAGTGCCCAAACATCCAAACGTCCAATAGTAGCTGCAGAAGTTCAAAGCTACAGAAAAACCACCTCCTTATTTTCCTGTCTGATGTGTGTTAACAGATTTAATGAAGGAAGGAGGAGGGAATAAGAAGTTTGCAATTAGTTTACAATTAGTTCACTGTTTCAGGGCAGATAGTGCTCTTGGAGGTTGAAAAAAGGCTGGAAAACAGTGGCTGATGGAAGAATAAACAAGAGCAGACGTCACGAGCAAACATTTAAGAAAAAAATGCCACCTGCATATTTTCTCTGTCTGGGACAGTGGCACGTCTCTCTCCATATACACACATCACTTTATAAACGTGCTGACTGTGTCACCAAAGCATCTCAGGTACAGGTGAGAAACAGAGCTTTACCTGTGTAGAAGGATTTCATAAAACGAGCAAATCCTTCCAATATTTCAGAAGGCATCCAGGAACAAACTGTTTACTAGTCCTTGTGCTCACTACCTGGAATAAGTTCTTTGTTACCAGAAGGAGTGTGGACACTGCTTTCAGCAGTGCTGCTTCCACTCTCTCTAAGTTTTTCCACAGAGTTATCTTTTGACTTGTTTCAGTGCAGGACAATGCAGGCAACTGCACTGGTCTTCTCTATCAAATTAAATATTTATGTATGCTTATGTCTAATGAAGAGCACCATTATGCTGACAGGTTAATCAAAAGAAAGAGCAAAGTATAGGGGAAGTACATTCTGTGAACATCAAACTTGAATGAAAAATTAAAAATTATAAGTAAAACAGGGATGAATTTATCATCCTATTTTAGTCTCTGACTCTCTCTCCTCCACTTCTTTGTTTGCCTTGTCTTTAAAAGATGAACAACCATAATTTAATAGAGACTTACAGTAGACACATCAGTACAAGGTTTCAAATGACAATTCTGAAAAACACTCCTAGAGTATTTTTAAAGTTTTAATGAAAAAACAGTTGCAAAAAAATAATGGCACAAGCCTACTGAATTTTTTTACATAAAGTACTGAACTGGATATACTCAAACAGGTTGTCAGGGTGATGCCAGCCACAGGCAAAGTACTCTGACCCTACCTTTGTTTGGCCAGACCTCTCATTAAATTTCATTACTTGACACTTGTGCTTCTTCAGACTATAGTAGGTAAGCTTACAGACCTGAGGTCCACCTATTTCCTGAAGTGTCCTCTTCCATATCAGTCACATGTTTTTCTTAGACCATTTTTCCCTCTCTCTTGAAAATTTCCAGGCCAGAGAATGAAAAGCACAACTTTGTGTAAAAATATAATTATCCTCTTTCAATACCCTTCAGCCATCAGGTCAGTCTGAATTCATATTTGTTACAAATAAGAATCTGTAACACTATGGCATGGAGGGGTAAACTTCTGTCCAATTACCTCACAGTTGTGTCCTCTGTGTTTTTTGCCCCGAGGTACCACTACAGCTCTTCCTGTAGAGAAGGCCAGGAGAGCATTATCTTACCACCAGTGGTTAGCTCAGTGTCACTGACTGAGAGTCAACTTCTGCTGACACTTCTAAACAGCTGAGTATTCACCATGATTAAGTGTTTGCACTCATTTATGGCCCAGGTACTTGGTGAGGAAGACAACTTTCCCAGCTGCCTACCTTCCAGTTTCTCTTCTACCTGTTAGACCTATATTGTCATAGGTGCAAAGCAGACCATCAACAAAGGAAGTAAGCAAACAAAAGGTCCTGTAGTTCACCCAAGGAGCAAACATCTGTTAAACAACTGATCCAAAAGGTAAAGCACTCCTAATTTTGTAACATTCAAGACAATAGAAGAAATCAAAGCAGGTACAGCCCTGTCAACATCCTTTCAAAACAGGATGATACTATGCACATGTTGATCCCTCAGTGGGGTGGCAGCTCACATCAGTGTAATGCCAGGTAGGTATGCATACTGCTCAGCCTGCAATCATAGTCTGCTTTCAGCACCTCATTACCTGGCTGAGGCTCTCAGACTTCATTCACAAGTTCCACCAGTCCCTAGCCAAAGCTCCCTTTCTCTGGCAAAAGCAGCTTCTTCAGCCCTCTCCTCCAGACAACTCAGTCTCTTCTTTAGTGGTGAATTGATGCACCACCACCCAAATTGTGCCATGAGCTCATTCACCATGAGCTAACTGCTTGTCTTCAGGAGCACCTCAGCTTTCCCGATGACAATCAGCCATCCCCTGCTGCCAGCCTGAGTCCTGATAATGAACAGTCACAACAAGGAGGTGCCCAGCTCTCCTCTCCTCACAGTGAAAGCAGCACCAGGTTGTGCAAGGAGGGGCACACAATAAGCACAACAGACATTTTGCATAAAATGAGCCATACCTGTGGCATCTGAGAAAATATTTTTGTCTGTACTGCAATACTAGCTTTTAAAGGCAGAATTGAATAATTAACCATTCATGCAAAAACAGCACTGAAGTTCTGAGAAGCCAGCAAAACAAAAAATAAGAACAACTAAGAGCTAATTAAGTCATTATTTTACACATAAATCAAATGTACATATTGAAAATGCAGGGAACTGAGACAATAATCTATATCCCTCAACTTAGAAACAAGCAGAAAATTCGACTTTGCCATAGGTAATACCATCACAGGCAGGTAGGGAAGACAGGTCCACTTCAAGCTAAACTGGTGCTCACTGGTTTTAGAAGAGATAAGGCAGCAGAATTTACTAAGTCCTGAAATGATAAAAGGGGAAGGTTGGGGGAATGTTCTCATCTGGTTTGTTCAGTGAGTGCATTGGGGTCTTGGACCAAGTCAAATCAAGCAAGTCTGTTGCACTGGCTCCACTATCAACCTAACTACTCTGCCATTACAGTTTGGAACTGCTTTCACAACAAACACACTTTGCTTTGTCAAAACAGGTTTGAACCAACTGCACTTTCATCCAGAAACCAAAACCCCTTCCTCCAGGCTGCATGGGGCCTGTTACAGCTCCAGCATTGGGAACCAGGGACCCCTGCACAGCAGCCCCAGCCCTGCAGTGAGAGCTGAGGATTAGCAGTGAGTCCTGTGCAGGCAAGGAGCCTCCACTCTGAAAGGTGTAAAAGGCATTCTGGCAGCACTAATGGACTGTGAAGGTGCATTCTTTTTGAAGGTGTATTCCTTTTTCCAGTCCTTCTTAGGGCTTGTCTCTGCTGCTGTGCCCTCAAAGGCCCACTTCTGCAAGTGGAGTAGGGATGTGCAGCCCTCATCAGCAGCACCATGGGAGCTAGCACAGAGCAGCTGATTCACTGCAAACTCATGCTTCTGCATACCACATACAAATATGTGTAAATAAGCAGTTTAAATGTCACCCTTTTTTCTTCACCAAGGCGCTTATTGTGGACACAACACTGACAGCAGGAAACCGGTGCACTGAGACTTAATTCTTAGATTTTACACTTGGGAAAAGCTAAAATGGCAGCCATCATATATGGTATTCTGTGTGGGATTGCTGACCTACCTCTCCATGTATCTGCAAAAGATCCTATTTGTAGGTATATGATTCAGAAGCCCTTTTGGGGCTCCAATCTTTCCCAGAATCAGAATGGGTCAGATAGGAAGGCACCACAGGGAAACACCTGGTCCAACCTCCCTGTCCAAGAATGACTCCCTGTCATCCCAGAGCACATGGCACAGGATGGTGTCCAGACAGCTCTTGAATATCTCCAGTGAGGGAGACTCCACACCCTCTCTGGACAACCTGTTCCAGTGTGTGGTCCCCCACACAATAAAGAATGATTCACATCTTGGAAACCCCCATGCATGGAAGCAAAGAGACTTTGTACATTTTATAAAATTAATCAATATGATTACTTTGAGTTCAGGTACATCCAGAGAATATAAGTTATCTGGGAAAGTGATTAAAATGACCAAAAAAATCAAAAGTGATGTAGCTTTTTGCTGTTATCAAGCTTGTGCCCTTAAGCATTAGTGTTGTGAGTTTTGGAGGACTCCATACCAAGAGAATTAAAAGCACTTGTAACATTGTATCAAGGAAATGTTCATACATATACATGTAGAGGAAGGAAAGAAAAGATAGGTGGTAAAATCATAAAACAGGTCATAAGGATAAATTAGTGCATTCTTTAGAGACCTTGAAGTAAAGAGAGAGAAAGAAACCAAGCAGCCTCATTGTCAGAAGAGCATTTACACCCTGCAGAAATCCACTCTGTCCGGTGTGGGAAATGCATGTGCACAGCTCTGCACCCCATTGCTGATTGCTGCCCTGTCCATCCCACACACTTCCAGGGCAGCAAAAGTGAACTGACCTCATGTGACAGCCAAGCCAAATGTTAGTGTGACTTGGCTTACTTTACTAAATAAACACATACACTTGCTATGCTCAAAAGCTGATATTGAGGAACACAGAGCTGCATGCACTCTTTGCTTATGCAGTTATGTCGGTTTTTGCCTGAGTTTCTGGAGAAATAAGGGTTTTTTAAGGGGAATGGTTTTTGTCACTGTTGGGTTGGATTTTTTTTTTTACCTCCAGAGGCTTGATTACAAATTCAAATTCAGGCATCATAGTTGCAATCAGTATTTCATAATACCCCAACTTTGTGGGTAGCTTGGCTGGCCATTTTTCCAGTCCCTATTATCTTTATCTATTTAATGGCCCAGATGTCAGAACAATAGAACATGTTTAATATTGACACTGGGGAAGCATAAAGAAAATTAATATAGCTTTTGTTTATTTTTATTTACTAGTAAATGCTTGTTTGGGTGAGTTACTCTAAATAGTCTGCACTGTTATGGAAGGGTTTTTTCTAAAATTAACTGCTATTCACAGGTTAACCCAAATTCAGATGTCACAGGAATTAACCATTTTGCATTTTAACAGTTGGATTACCTTATTAATCCCATTAATTATGGCTAGTCTCGTGTCAGCTGCATTGTGTGACAGATATTTGCTCAGCTGAACAGCATGCATTGCTTCTGTTTGCAGTGATCCTACCTCCACCAGTCTGTTTTTATTTACAGATACTTCTGTTATCACTTGCCTGGCTTTATCCCCATTGCTAACATCCCAGAAATCATGATACAGCATGTTTAACTACAGCAGCTGCTGCAGATCAAGGCACAGCCCAGTAACTCTTCAAGCAACTCAGTGTCCTTAGAGCATATTTCATTGAACCATTTATTTAGGGGGAAAACCTGCATTTTCATCATCTCATGCCACTATTTACAATCTGAAATTACATTTGAAACTAAGCTTCTTCTTTGGAGAATGCAGTGGACAAAGAATATAAATATTCTGAATAGAGTCTATATTATTTCAAGGTTTTGAAATAGCTGGTACAATTCATTCTGGTTTTAAGACACAGTGCAGGACACACAAGG
This sequence comes from Ammospiza caudacuta, assembly GCF_027887145.1. Taxonomy (NCBI): domain Eukaryota; kingdom Metazoa; phylum Chordata; class Aves; order Passeriformes; family Passerellidae; genus Ammospiza; species Ammospiza caudacuta. The sequence goes on from NC_080594.1 coordinate 95,963,892, forward strand.
CCATTTTTGCCCTATAATATCCATCCTGCTTCTGTGGGACAAGCCACCCAACTTTTTTGAATAATTTTCTCATAGGAGCATTTAATAAATGTTTATTTAATTCTCTTAGAGCTCCAGAAGACAGAAAATGAAGGTGGATAATGCACTGCTGTTTGCTTTCCATTGATGATTTATAATATTAACACATTCACAGACAATGATTATGTGATGCCCTATTATGAAGGTGTTCGATGACATATTTTGAGTTTTCTTCAGAAATACAGATAACATGAAAGTAGCTCTTGGCTCATTATGGTTTATTTCACCTTATCATAAGAAGATATCTTTTCAGTGGTGTCATTGAATAGGAGACCTTTTGGGACAACTACAGCCCACGTTTCTGAGATTCAAGTCTCCCTAACCACAGAATAAAGCCAACTCAACCCAGCAGGGCTGAATGAACCTGCTAAACAGTTCTGTTTGCAGAGCATGGGCAGGAGAGAGACACTGCAGGAGGAGGGAGCCTAGCCTGGTGAGAGGATGAGGTGCTTGCAGACCATCATTGCTTCAAGTCTGTATTGCAATAAGGGCATTTTCAGTTCAGGATGGTAAAGCAACATTTTCATTTTAGCCTCAGGCCTCCTTATTGCCCTTTGTTTTATCAACCTGACATGTAATCTATGAAATCCAGCCCAGCTACACAGCCAACCTGTGCTGATTTAGCCACCCTGGAGGTAAGCACTCCCAGGAGGCTCGGGAAGTCTGAGCCTGTCCAAAGGCTGATGGTGACAGTCTCATTGTTTCCCTGCTGAGCCTGAAAGACTTCCAGCACCACGGAGCAGTGACCAAAAACTTTGTCACACTTGTCTATTGGAGCTCTGCGTTTTGAACACTGAAACCCTGCGGCCTGCAGGTGCTCCTCACACCAGTTTCTCTTCTAAATAACTTCTCTCAAACCAATCTGTCCCATCAAACATTCTGTTTCAAAGAATAAGGCATTTCCCCCACCATGAAATGCTTTTTGACATGTTGTCTCTGCAACACTCAGGAGTGAATATCAAGCTCAGCACCCTCTGGCCTTGAACATCTTCCACATCTCTGACATCGAGCAGTATCACTGAACAGGTTCCTGGTTGTGCAACAGAAAGGAGATAAAAGGAGCAGCTATAGGTTTCTAGCTCAATAATGGGATTTGGCACAATTTGCAAGGATTGCAAACCACAGAACACTGCTGTTTGACAGTGCACGTCGCCTAATTTATTTATATACTATTTCAAACAAAGACAAGTAAACAGGCACTGCACACCAGAGCACAGTGGAACTAAAGGCACAATAGATGCAGGAGTGTATAATAAATACTCCATTAAGGAGAAAAAACAAAAAAAGCCCCACGTTAAAAAAACATTCAAACAGCCTTCTCAAGCATTCAGAGATCAGGAAATACACACCATGGGGCTGTTTATACAGCCAGCAGAAGGTGCTGTCCAGAAATTCAGCAGCTCCTGCTGCAGCTCCATAGGTTTCCCCAGGCACCTCTCTCTCCTGCCAGGACTGAAGGGTGCAGAAGGAGATGGCTCAGGTGTCCTCCAGCCCAGGGGATGCTCTGTGGGCAGGGACCCCAGTAACTCTGCGCACGCTGAGCCCAGCACAGAGCTGCTGTCAGCTGCAGGAGGGCAGTGCATGGTTGTGCTGCATGCGGGTGCAACCAAAGGTTACAGCTGGGGTCCCTAAAACAGAATTAGACACAGTCTTTCCACAGAGAGTCTTGCCAGAACTCAATGCCTTCGAGCCCCGTTTTTTCCTTTGCTTCTTTTATTTATTTTTTTCCCTTGAGTTAACCTTTAATGTCAAGGAAATCACATTAAGAAAAAAGACTGAACACTTGCATTTGAGGGGAAAGGAAGAGCAAGTTCAAGTGACATGCACTTTGGGATGATGGCTTATATCAGCTCAAAATTAGAACTGTGAGATATTCATCCACTGCATTTTTTCCTGCTTTCAATGTGACTGAGATGGTCATCATTCCAGCTGGAATTGTTTAAGCAGAAGTCATATCCTAATGCATCAATAATGAATCATTTATCTAATTATCTGTATTTGTCTCTGTTCCCATCCAGTTTTGCATATTGAAAAAGATAAGCAACAAACATGATCTATTTTTTCTCTCATTTACACTTTTAAATATTAGCTTTTAATAAGAATTCATTGGAAAAAAAAGCATATTATAGCAACCAAAAATGTTGAGCTTAGTGCTGTTCTTTGCTATTGCACAATTTAAAATAATACGCTGCTTCTGATTTGCATTCTATATCTCATTGCAGCAACCAGATTTTTCTAAAGAGAAAAAAGTTGACACAAAAAACACTGGGGCAAGAGCATCTGGAATTAAACACAGAAAAATCCTCCCTCAGCTAAAGAAAAATGGTCTAACACTAGCTCTGTGCCAAAGTTTAGATCAGAAGAAAAAAAACTAGGCAAGGCTCTTATCTAGAATTCCAGACTAACCCTGATAAGGAAAATAAAAATAAAATTTAAAAAAGTTAAGAAGTAGTGATAAAAGCAGTATGAAGGGATCAGGTATGATAAAAAGCTAGCTGAGAAATAGGCACTAGAGAAGAAAAAGCCATAAATTGGAGCTTGAGGATACAGAACTTGATTCCAGAAGAAGAAATACGCAATTACAGGGATCTGGGAGATGAACAACATTGACTTAGACACAGGACTGCGGGTCTTGAATGTCCATGACCATCTTCTTTCAGAACAAAAGCAGAGGGAGCAAAAGATCACCCTTTAAAATAGCGTATTGATGCTCAGGGAGCATTTTGATCCTCGGTGGAGGATGGAACAATTTAACAAAGGACCTGGCCTTGAAGGCTTCTGAGGGACAAAGTGCCTTGGGGCCAAGGCCCTCTGGGCTCTCTGTTCTCACCTTCTGTCGCTGTGCCACCCTGGCTGCAGCAGTCCCAGGCTGAGCATAGGTCAGGGTTATGGTAAGCAAAATTATTATTATTTTACTCAAAATTTGCCATACTCGTGCCCTCAGGCGTGGATTTGCACGAGCGAAACCCGCTGAAGCCAGCGGCCCCTGCGCTCCCCATCCCGCCGCACCCGCTCCCAGCCGGGCCAGGGGGTTCCGAATTCCCGGCACGTCCCGGTGCTCCTCCCGTCCTGCCCCGGGCGGCAGCGCTGCGCGGCCCCGGGCTGCCCCATCCCGCATCCCGCATCCCGGCTGCTTTTCCAGAGGGATGCTGGCGACATCTGGTGGCGCCGGGAGGGACGCCCGGGCCGGCGGGGACGGGGCCGGAGCTGCTGCTGCCTCAGCCCCACCCCAGCCACCGCTCACCCCACAGTGAATCGAGGGGGGGAAAGAAACCTCGAGGGCTGAGACAGGAACAGTTTCGGTAATTGAAGCAAAGTAAGATATTTTAATAACAAAAATAACTATTGTAATTAAAAGACAGAGAGGAATAAAACCCAAGACAGACAAGTGATGCACAGTACAATTGCTCACCACCCACTGACTGATGTCCATCCCTGAGCAGCGATCAGCAGCTCTCAACCTGCTCCCTGCTCCATTTAGCACTGAGCACGGCAATCTCTGGTATGGAATATCCTTCTGGTCAGTTCAGGTCACGCCCTGGCCACGCTCCCTCAGAGATTCTTGCGCAGATTCTTGGCAGAGCATGAGACACTGAAAAGTCCCTGACTTAGGGAAAGTGCTTCTCAGCAACAACCAAAACATCAGTGGGTTATCTTTACCCTCATACTGAATCCAAAATATAGCACTGCAACACCTCCTGAGGAAAAAATATTTACAGTACAGCAGCCAAAACCATGACAGATTATGAGATGAAAAAATATCCTTGGCCTAATAGTACTAGGTGGCTCCAAGCAAGTTCAGCATCTTAGGGAGCTCTAAAGGTCAGATAACAAGAACAATCTTACTATCAGGGTGATTGGAACTAAACCATCTTTAAGGTAATTTCATTCTATGACTCAATAACTACCCCCTTTGCCATTCTTGTAATGCAGCCACAGCAAATAAGAGGTGTGAACCCGGGTGTGACCTCCAAACTCTGTAACAGGCTGTGTCTCATCATGCCAAGATACAGAACATCTTTCAGTGGAGAAAGAACATACCTTAAAAAATACTCGTGATTTTACTGGAAATGTAAATCACACACAAACTAGGTGTTTAAGTATATTTCAAACATAGCAAGCTTATAAGAATTTAAGACTTTCATGGAAACATCATTCTGCTCCTGAAACAAAGCAAAAGAGTAAATAATTTGTAAGCATCCTGAAGGAACAACTATTAGTCCATTTCCCAGTTGGAGTTTTAAGCATACTTTTTTACAGTTGCCATGTCTGATTGATTCTCGTGCTGCAAAGGAAACCCCAGAAAAAAATTGATGAGTTTTACAATTTTAACCAATGAAAATAATGGGATTCTGGTACCAGACTCTAGATTGCATCTAGTTTTCCCAGAGAAGTTGTGGATACCCAATCCCTGGAAGTGTTCAAGGCCAGGTGGGATAAGGCTCTGAGCAACCTGGTCTAGTGGAAGGTGAAGAGCCCTGTTCATGGCAGGGGGCTGAGAACAAGTTGATCTTTAAGGTCCTTTCAACCCAAACCATTCCATGATTCTATGGTATCAGTAAATTGAGTGCTATGAAAGCATAAATACTTTCTCCCCAAAACTGAGGTCACTAAGAACACCTGTGCACACATCTTTCAAACATGAACTAGGTCTGGTGAATCCTTCCTCATCCAGATTCATAACATGGGCCAGCTGACCTTGCAAGGTCATGTTGAGGAAAATGGAAATTTTAGGCAAACAAGTTTCTCAGTTCTGCCTCCTGTTAGAAGCACTGCTAGAATCCCCACACAGAAAGAGTTAAGAGCCTTTCTACCTTAGAGACCTTAGAGGAATGTTCGCAAGAGCTGTAGTTACTTAATAATCAGTCATATCCACACATTTCTTAGATTTGAATATCATAATTATTCCACTAAACCTCTAGCCACCTGGATGTTACAACTGAGTCTCATGTCCATGGAACAGCTAAAAATTTTGAGGTTGCCCTTCCTTCAGCATCTCCGCTTGAAACCAGAACCATCACATGCAAATACAGAGAAGAAAAAGTACAATTACACACAGAGTTTGAATTTGGTTTGAGAAATGCCCTGAGGAATGGACTATAACATTGTTAAACTCCAGGACAAATTCTTTACCTGAATGTTGTAAAGGTCTTCTAAGCTGGGGGGAAAAAAAAGATCAGTCCCTTTGCTTCTCTGAACTGTAGGAGAGGGATTCTTGTTTGGGGCAGTTTAGGACTTACTTGAAATAGATATTCCCAGAGAATTCTTTTGCTTAAGTTTCCTCCATATACCAATGTACCAATTGCTTTCCAGGAATCACAGACATTACAAAGAGAGGGAAGCATGGTTGGAAACTTGGGAATGACAGAATTGATGTGTTTCCACTTCCCAAAGAAGGCAACAATGAGTCAGCCCTAGATAATCACTGAAGCCTTGACTCCAGCGTGCTGTGAACAATCCACAGTTAGAAATCAAGGAGTATGGAATGCTTTACTCTACAGTGGTAGGTGTGTTGCTAAGAGTGGGGGTGAAGGGGAGAACATGACAAGGACTCTCTTGCATCTCAGTGAGTCTTGACTGTTGGAGTGGCCTATTGACACTGCTGGCAGCTGATACAGATTGAAGTACTTTGTGAGCCACTCTGCCTTGCCTGACGGGGACTTCAGCTCTACTCAGCGCTGCTAAGGCAGCAGCAAGAGTGTGATGTCTGGTTTTGGTCACAGCACTTCAACAAAGATGGGAGCCAAATGGAGAGAGTCCAGAGAGGTAATAAGAATGAAGAGAAGTGTAGAAAACATAACCTGAGGTAACAACTTTCCCTAGAAGAGAGAAAACAGAAAATACAGTCCATGAACCGTCTTCAAAAACGTAAGCAGTTACTGCAAATAGAGAATATATCCTTTGGGGAAGGAAAAGCAGTAGCAGATTTAAACAGAATCAAGGGTACACTACATTTTCCTCAGGGTTCAGAGCAGTTACACCTTCTGGTTTTAGCTGGACATGAATCATTGCACTGCTTAAATATAATCTCAATATTTTATCCTTAATTATCCTATGTGCATTTTTCTCTGTTGCCTTGGAAAAGTAACACATACAGTCAAAATACTGCTAACAAGTTCAGTGTTTACCAGTACCTTATTTTCTGTATACCTCAGTTTACAGCATTCCTACCTACTTCATACAGTTGTGAGACCTACTGAAACACCTGCTAAGCTATTTAAAAAGTGCAAGTGTGAATAGCATAATTTTATTAATACATAATGATATTGTGTGCATTTATTAATAGCATATCTCAATATATGTTTAATAGTGGTTCCTTATATGTTATTAACAGAACAAACAAAAAATGAGAAAAATGACGCCCCAAATTGTGACCCTGCTTTCATCAGAAATTTTTCAGTCTGGCATCTTATAGTCATCTATAATTACACAAAGCTGACAAAAAGGTTGTTGGGATTGTATTCTAATAACTGAGGAAAGAGACAGGGTCACTAGAGTCATGCAGTCATCTCAACAGACCAACATCAATAACCTACTTTTCCAAAAGAGAAATGTAGTCAATAAAACATAAAAGAAAAGCATTTAAAAAATTTAAAAGCTTTTCCAAACACAGAAAGTCCATATTATGACAGCAACTGGCCACTCCAGGATGCACATTATCAAAGCATGAAAGCACTGCTGAGGTGACTGAAGTCACTCTGCCTTTAGTCTTGTGTCTCCCAGCACACCCAAGACACACATTAATGGCTTAATGTGTTATTGCCTAATTAAATGATTGAATGCCTTGCATATAAAAGACAATCTGTTAAGTGGTAGGTTCTGGCACGCCTCACCCTGAAAACACATTAAAAGCTCTTGCCATCTGAAAGGGAAAGAGATGAGGGCACAAACATTTGGGTCTACACTATACAAAATAAATCCAATAAAAAGTGTCAAAATTTAATGACAGTGACAGTGAGTACACAAAATCATGAACTTGCTTTCAATCCATCAGAAGGGAATGAGGAAACAAAAAACAAAAAAGCCTGGATTCATTGTAAACCAGGTGGCAAATGCCTTCTAAATCACTTGCATGCAGTATCTGTGATGTTTTCTGGAAATACATGCCAACCCAGAGGTAAAACCTAACCTTTGTACCAGGAATTTCCAGGTGCATGTTCTTACTAATAAAATCATTGCTGTTTGTGGTTTGACTACATATGCTACACAAAACACCAAAACTACACTATAGCTATACCTTAGTGAAATTGTTTTGCACTTTAAGGGTGGATTAGCATAATCTAGATATTGCTAAGGCTAAGAAAACTGCATTAGCTCCTTTTAAGTACAGAAAACCTAAACTCAGTCCACACCACAAAAGATTACTAGGAGGTATTGCTTAAAACTGGGCCTAATCACAAAGAAAAAAAGGCTAAATGGCCCAGTTCATCACCTGGTTCTCCTAACTTCCACAATTTTTGTTGTTTCAGGGGCAAAACTGAAATGGGATTGCTTAAAGCAGAGCACAGCCCTAACTCTTGTCAACTGTACAGAAAACCACTCTGTTGCTGTCTTTGTCCCATTGGAAACTTCAAAAAACTACATGCAGTGCTAAAAGAGAAGTCAGAGGAATCCTTGAACCTGATCCATCAAAAGTTACAGAAGCAGCAGAAACCCAGCCACTAGCAAATATTTTTCTTTGAAGCAAAGCTGAAAGTGCCCAAAGTAACAGCACATGTGTTCAGGTCAGACACTTAAACCATAAGCAAACTTTATTTTAGAGTTTTTTCTAAAGACAAGAGCTTGAGGATGACATTGACTTTAGGCAGAAAATGCTGTAACAACCACCTGAGGACCCTGGAATCCATACAGTTGTGGATGTCCCAGAAGCCAGGGGGCTGACCAGCAGGATTGCTAGGCAGCACTGCAAAGAAAACTGCATTTCTGCCAGCATGAAGCTGAGCTTCACTGCTAAAAATTGCCTTCTGGTCTACTCTGCTTTTAAAGACAGGATCACAAGGCATTTCTGCCTACCTGGACATAGCAAACTCCCAGTTTGGCTGTAAGAACAGGATGCCTCAGTTCAGCTGCTCCCTCAGGCAGAGGGAGCTCAGTGTGTCACACCCCAAGACAAGCTCCTGACTGGAGACAGGCCTGGAACAGGAGACCCTTCTCTCTATCTAAGCCACTTCACTAACAAAGCTGACATTGTGGTTGCTTTGCATTCTTGTTTTATTTTGTAGAATAACATGTTACAGAGGATGGATTACTCAGTGAGCAGAGGAGCATTGCAAACTCCTAAGCCCAAAATGCAGCCACTGCTGCATAGGCACTCACATCCCAGCATCCCAGAACATCACAGAAAGGCTTGGGTTGGAAGGGATCTTAGAAGTCATTGATTTCCAAAGCCCCAGCGTCCACTAGGCCAGGTTACTCAATGCCCCATCTAAACTGGCCTTGAACACCTCCAGGGATGGGGCATCCACAACAGTATCTCAAACGTCAGATTTTGGGTGTTTGATGTGAAGAAACACATCAAAGATTTGTAGCTGTAGATTGTTCTTTAATGCTCTGGGTTTAACATATAGAAACTCCTTTCCAACAGTTACAATTATGATTGCTACTGCTATGAATTACAGCCTAAAGTTTCACTCAGATAGTGAAGGCCAGGAATAAGTGCAGAGTTATACTCCTGAAAGGCATGTTATCATCTGAGCATGACAGGAATGCCCTAACATAACTCACCTTCCCCGATTATGATCATCAGGGAAAGCTGCTAAATTTGGCAAGTGTGAGTCATTTTGGAGGCTATACATATATATAAAGAATTGATTGTCAGTCTTTGTAGTCTCCTTGAGTTTAAAGTATTGAAACAATGGTCTGCTCTCTCAATGAGCTGCTGAGTTTACAGGGAAGGTAAAATATATGTGCTTACCTGAGAAGGTCACATTTTCATGAGGGAAAATAAGAAGGGGAGAAATTTAAAGGAAGTAGAGGTTTTTCCATTTCCCCGATCCCTTTCTTTAAAATCAGATATCCCCATAGCATTCATGATAGACTTTTGTCTCATCTGTTTTCAAAACACTAGATTGCATTATCTTCTCCCAGAACAGTCACATGTGCTTATATTTACTATAAGAAAATATTGGAGTTTGTCTAACTTGGAGTTTGATGCAGTTTAAATTCACAATTTCTTATCTTGTCAGTACAGCATGTAGAAAATAGTTTCTCCTGGTTCTGCAACTTTTTCATCTCTTTGAAGACCAGTTCCCCTTGGTATTTGTTGTAGATTAAATAATTCCTAATTCTTCAATATTTAGTAATAAAAGTTTATTCTGTCATTACCAGACTCATGTTTTTTCAATGAACTTCTTAAGTTTTGATGCCTCCCTAGCAGTTTATCAAGGATTCCAGCACAGCCTTCTTCACACCAAGTAGAGGAAACAACTATTTCACAGTACGAAAATAATTCCCATTGCTTTCTGCTTCCACTAGATCTCTATGCTGTAGTCCAGCACAGAACCAGTATTATCTTCCAGTATTTTTTTACTGTGCTTCTCATCTTTACTTAGCCTGTTGTTTCCAAATGTGGGGTTTTATCACTTTCTGTACCTGCCTTCCTCTGGTATCCTGTATTTCATAATACTGAAGCTCACCCAGTGCATGGTTTCCTTTGTTTTTGTTTTTTTTTCCAGAGCAATTTTCCGATTCATTCAAATAATTTTGAATTGACACTGTCCTTCCTTCTTTTGAGCATCCTTTCCAGCTTAATACTGCTCAGAAACACTACCACATCACTTCCATCACTCAGTATTTTCACTCGCACAGTATTTTCCATTGAAAACACTGAGAAGTGCCAGCCCAGGAAACACTGTGAATACAAAGGTTGCCAGCAAGTCAGTTGCTGGAGAATTAAAATGTCCTTATGCTTTCCCACAGACATCAAGAAATGGAGGGCCTTTTGCTTTAGTCATCCAAGGTCGCAATCATGATTCATCAACCCACAGGTTCAACAATGTTCCTATTTGCAATTTGGTATTTGTTCAGCTTATCAAATCTCAGTTATTCTTGTAAGGCCTGCAGAACTGTGCTGGATGGATTGGCTCCTTTTTCACTGATTAACCCAAAAAGTAGACTATTTTGCAGTATTATTAAAAATATAGCCTCCTTACCTGACCTCCAGCAGGAAACAAAACCAGAGGTCTTTCCATAAAAACAGCTCTGAGACAATACATCATACTCAGACCTCTCATTGGTTTAGTACCACTTAGCTTTGTCCCTGGCATAATATTATAACTAGATGACTGGGCATGAGGCCCTTTAGAACTGCAAGTCAACCCTAATAAACTTGGACTAGTGATACAAAACAAATTGAGTTTGACTGCTGTAATGCCTGCTGTTGGCATAATTTCATTCAGGGAAATCAGAAGTCTAGTGGATTGGTCAAGGTCATTGCTGTGATGATGCTCCCTTCTTTCATGCCCCTGCTGTTTAAGGGATGCATGCTGAGATAATGAATCAGATTAAGTATCTTGATGACACTTTTGATTATGCTCCTTCCTCAGAAAGGTTATCAGATTTTGGCTGGTGGCTGGCAATCAGCTTTGGAAAGGCAGCAAATTTCAGAGACACAAGCTGTCCCTTTTTGCCAATACAGTGACCTAACAACAGCAACATACACACTTGGGGCCAGAAGGCTTGATTATTGTAATTCTGTCCTAGCAGGACCTTTACACAGCTTGCAGGGGGTTCAGAAATGTGTACATGAGCTGGAGTAAGCATCACAAGCTTACTCAGAATTTCCTACAGCAATACCTTCACCTCAGTCAATGGAGCTGCTCCCCAGTCACTTTGCAGTGACAGAATTTGGGGAGCAAAATCCTACAGATAGAAAGCTGTCCCTGTTCCCATATATACCTCTGCTACTTGTCCAGGATCTGACACACACACAGGGAGCCAGGATGTGATATACACGTGGCAGAAGTGCAGCCACATGGTTCAGGGGGGTCGTGGTGAAAAGGCGCTGCCACCCATTCGTGCAGCCCCTCTGAGCCACCACAGCTGAAGCAGCGCAGCTCCACAGCCTCGGCACCCACGGCGGTCACAGGGTGTCACAGCGTGCCCAGGTGTGGTACAGGTAATGCTGTGACACAGGGCCCACGATGAAAAACCCCTGGGCTCAGGGTGCAGGCAGTGCGATGAGTGAATGCAGGCACAGCGGGAAAAGCGCCGCGTGTTTGGGCACTGCTCCGCTCAGAGCAACATCTTCAACATCTCAGCACTAGATGGCGGCGACCCTCACAAATTTCTAATCAATGAGAGCTTTATTCTCAAAGTGCGTGCCGAACCCGTGCTTTCTCTCTTTCAAAACCACTAGAACTGCTTTCTCTTCTACAATAACAATTTCTCTTCTACATAACAGTTTTCTGCAAAATGCCTCTGAAAACAATGAAATAGGTCTGGTTTTCAGTACAGGTGTTCTGAAAAGTAAAAGTATGTTTCACTAAAACAGCATTATGCCTTTGAAATAAAGCCTATCTGGCTGAACAGAGAACAAACATCCTCGTCTGAACTTCCATCCGATTTGTGTTTTTGTACACAAGTCTGTATGGAGAGAATGCTTGTAGTCTTCATATAGACTGATCACTTAAGCAGTTCCCCTATTTTATTTTGATGGGACTATCAGAGAAAACTCTGATGGGACCCATCAGAGAAAACTCTGCAAAGTCTTTCCTTTTCCTTCAAGTTACCATTAATTTTTCTAGATGTTTACAAAAGTCATTTCACTCAATGTATAAGGGGAAAAAACCCCACAAAACACAAAGGAAACATACCTATATAATAGGTCTTCCACAGCTCCTCAGAAAGTCCTTTGGCCCTGTCTAGCAGACCTGCCAAGTGCCACACTTGTGATATTCACTCCCTTGGCCCAGTTACACATTCCTTCCTGCCCTCTCTTGCAAGTCACAGGAGTACTGTAATTTATCCCCTGCATCAAAAGCCTGCACTGCCACTGGCATTTGACTGATCCATCAGTCAGAGGTTTGTCACACAAGGGAACCTGGGGCTGAGGAGCAGCTCTTGTACTGCAGAGGCCCAGAATTTGATGCCCCTCAGCACACATGGCCTGAAGTACCTAACTGGAAGGTGCATGCATCCTAGTTGCCAGCTTGTACCACAATTCCTCCACCCCATCATCTGACCTAGCATAGAAAAGGCACATCCACTTCATGAGGAAGCAGCCATGAGCCTCAGGAAGTGAGTAACAACTGCTGGGCATTTTGTCTTTTTCCATCCTGTGCTAAAGCTGGGGCACAGTGACACAGAACAAATCTCCTTGAGTGACAAAGGGACTGAGCAGACCCACAGCTTCAACACAGTATTGAGATCACATCAGATCTGGAGCCAATCCAAAGTTTAGCCCTGGATACCAATTAATAACATCAGCAAGGTTTCAAAGGTAGTTTACTCTGGTCCTGAAGCTCAGAGCACAAAGAAAACCTGCTTAGAAGAAACTCTACCTAACACTGCATGTCAGCTCAGAACAGAGCTTACAGTACTGAGCACAAGGTACACATTGGAAATATATGGTAAGATCTAAAACTAAGATAATAAAGTGAAAGAAATCATGCTTGTTAAAATTAATATCTGTTCTAGTTCTGTGATTTGTTTCATATATAATTATACAAAATACACATAGTAAGACTAAAAATCTAGCTTTTCAAAAATAATTCTTTTCACTGCATAGTCTTGTAATGTCACAGCTATTTAATGCTTACTCAAATTATAGTAAAAATGTAAGTAATCCAAGTTCACTATTAAGTTGATCCAATAAAACCATCTTACTATCATATTTTGTAGTTTAAGGGTTGATTTCTTTCATTGGTGCTAGTGTCAAAACCAAATGTGAAGCTGAAGACTGAGACTTTTGAGACTTTTCCTCAAAGTTTGTCACCTAAGAAGCCTCTCCAGCCTGAATGTCTGCATAAGATGAGTTGCAAACAATTATATATACCAGAGACCTCTGCAAGTCAGAGGTCAGGCTCAGCCATGGATGGCTGATAACGTGGGCACAGCTCAGGAACACATGGAGTAAAGAGAACATAAGGCAGGGGTGCAGTGATCCTCCTTCCCTAGTGCGCACCAGCTGATCTAACACAGATGTGGCAACTGATGGGCCATGGACACAGCTCACATGGGGTCAGAGGGAAAGATTAACAGTGTCTTCCTAAGAGTTCAGTCTCTGGAATTTTGCAAGGTCATGTAATATGATATTCCATATCTCAATTCACGAAGCTTTCCTCTCTCTCCACTTCACTGTAAACATCTAAGAGACTGTCTTGTCTGGGAATAGAGTCACCTTGTCTGTTGGTGGAATAAATCTTTCTGAGAACCCCCTTTTCTTCTTTTTATTGACTACAGAGACTCTATATGGGCATCTCTCTGAGGAGCCTGGACTTGGAAGAACTTGCTTAAGTCCTTTTTAATAGTGCATTTTGCCTTCAATCTCTGCAAATAAGCAGGCAAAATGTATGTATTCCCTTATACTTTAAAGAAAAACCTAATGAATTTCAAGGGAAAATATTTACTTAAGCCAAGCAGGAAAAAAATATGGGAATGATATCTGCAAGCTTCCTGTAGGATATGATGTTGCTCTTCCAGAACTGCAGCAGTGTTCATAATATATTTATCAGGAGCAGCCCAAAGTAAATAGATTTGAGTATATCAGAAGTATTTCAGTTGTTCAAGCTATCATTAAATCAGACAAAACCCTATCAGACAATTGGAGGTCCAAGGTTTGGTCCCGACACTCCTGAACTGACCCCAATTGCCAAGAGTCTCAAAACCAAAATGCCACAAGTTGTGATAGTCTGAAATTGTGAGACACTTATCCTTGCAGCTTGTTCTAACCCATGTAGCACTTCAGACTGAAGAATTATCTCAAACATAAACACTTTTATAATTGAAAAAAATCTAGTGATTTGTGTTTTAAAGTGCAAAGAAAATTTTCCATCCTAAAAACCTAATATTGCTCAATTATATGTTTTATACTCTATATTTTATACTCTTCAGAGTGAATAGCTTGACTCAAGTCTTGAGTCTATTTATATAAAGAGTATGTTGGCAATGTTCAGGAGAAGGTAAGATAAGAATCTATCACTCAGCCTGCTGCAGAAGACATGTTTTTGCCACACAGCTGTTTGACCATCCAGTTAGGTACAGATCAGAGTCCTGTAGGACTGACTTGGAAGTCTAGACTCAACCCACAAATGGATTTCTGTGGATCACTTTCACTTTGTTTGGGGCCCAAACATAGCAAGATGTGCAGCTTTGGAGGGTCAGCATCCTTAGTCAGGTAAAGTTCTGCTCCCAAACACAACCAGAAAGAAGCACAGCCATGCTGAATATTCATTTCAACACAGCTTATATCCAAGCATAACCTGAGTACTTTTAAAATTAGCATTATAATCTGAACCTCATGATATTTTCAAGCATATATATTAAAATAGGAGCAATACAGAGAATATTAGCAGAATATTAGGATATTTTCTACCTGAAAGGAAGTTGTAGCCAGGTGAGGAGGTAGCCAGCCTCTTCTCCTAGGCAACCAGCGACAGGGTAAGAGAACATAATTTCAAACTGGGCTAGAAGTGGTTCAGGTTGGACATCAGGAAGAATTTGTTCGCAGAAAGGGTTGTTAAACATTTAAAGGGATTGTCCAGCGAGGTGATGAAGTTGCCATTCCTGGTGGTGTTTAGGAAACAACTGGAGATGGCACTTAGTGCCATGCTCTAGTTGAAAAGGTATCGGACTCAATGATCCTATAGCTTGTTTCCAACCTAATAATTCTGTGATTCTGTGAAATTATTACACACCCAAAGACAATCTAAAACTACTATTTTTTGGATTAGAGTACAGGCTTCAAAGTTTTTCTGACTTCCTCATACACTTAAATTCCTAAAGCTCCATTCTGAAGAAGATATTGACATAACCCAGTCAAAAGCACTGCACAGCACAGCCCACAGGTTTATCAAGGTCTGACTGCAATACCAGCCTCAGCCAAGGATGACAATGTTCCAATTTCGAATGCTGTTTTATTTTTTATAAATTATAAATGGATACCATGCCCACAAATGATAAAATTGATTACTCAAAGGCTGAGTCAAATACACAGCACATCCATTGCTTTTAAGAAAAGGAAACTCTCCAGTCAAACTCTCCAGAACCAGACAGCAACATGGGAGATGGAAAATTCTTCTGCAAGTGTCAATTCCCATTGCTTTTCAAATCAGCTGTCAAGGGACCTTCTGGCAAAACAGACTTAACCAGTTCAAATCTCCCTTTTCTTTACCCATACTGTGTCCCACAACACTACCTGGAAAAATGAAGCAAACCAAATGTATGGTTTTCAAGTAAGACTGTAAAACTCAAAATGTTTGGTAATCTTTTTGTAAAAGCTTCTTCCTCGAGTTTCTCTCACAGAACTTTATTTTCCTTGAGTTAGTCCCAACATCTCAGATTCCAAATACTTTAATATACTTAAAATTCAACTTTTCTCAGTTTAAGTTACAGTATCATCAATATATTTCTCAGTTGTATTTCATAGGAGATTTGCAATACAGTTTCACAAGAGAACATCAGTACTTTCAAGAGTGAAGACTAGGAACTGTTGAAAAAAATCTACCTAAACTAAAGTAAGTAGGAAAGCAAAACATTGAAAGGAGAAAAGCTTGATTAAATTAATTTCCTTTTCACTTTTTTTTTTTTTTTTGTAGAAAATTGAAATATTACTCTTTGTATGGATTATTCACTGTCTACTGAAAGTATCTGTGTGGTTTGAACCTCCCATCTGTAACTGCAACTTAATGTATGCTCCAACCTGCCATGATTTGTGGCTCTGGTCATGAGAAGAAACTCCATGATGTATCAGAATATTATCTCTTAATTGAGAACTCAGCCTGTGTGCCATTCTCATTATTTCCTAGCAGGAAATAATGCAGGATATTTTGGAGCCACTGTGAGTAGCTGTGAGGCAGAGTAAGGCATTTTTCAACACAAATTTTTCAGCATTCAGTTCTAAGTCTTCTCATGGAAGATGTCCTCTTGCTACCTTCACTGTTGCTGTAAGAGACTTAAGGACCACAATTGCCTCAAACACTGCCAAGGACACAGAAAGAACTTGTGATAAGATAAGCCATCACGGCTGGAACTTGAGATAAGAAATATCTGGGATATAAACTTGAGACAAAAAAAAATCACTGACATGAACTCCTATTTGCTTTGACTAAACAGTTTGGGTGCCACTGCAAATTCAAGATGTTTCTTTTCATCTGTTGTCGTCATAACACTTGAAGTTACCAAGAATACCCAGTTTGCATGATGAAGTTAAAATAAAACCAGATCATCTGTTCTTACTATATCAAATCCCAGTCTGAAAGCCTTAAATCCCTCAGTGTAGTTACTTGTTTTGTCCAAATAGATGCTGTCATCCTGTATCTTGTAATTGACAATGACTTACTCAAAAATTTTACCAGGTACATGATGCGAATGAAAAAATCCTGTTACTTTAACAGCAAATGGAACCTGTGCTGAAAGGCAGCTTTGGGCAGTAATATGAGATTTTAGTTCAAAATAAAATGTAAAATAAAGAGTGAGGGAAAGGGAGAATTGGGAAGAATCCATTGGTAAACACACAACTTTAAAAAAATATAATAAAATAAGAGGAAGTCTCCAGAACTTTCAACTTCTTATTTGTATGAAAACTCTTGAAATCTTTTTTTTTAATATACACAGAGAGAAAGCTTCTAGAAACATAGTAGCAAATGTGACACTGTATTTCCCATTTCACCCTCCAATTACTTATTTAATATTCAACTTTAAAACAAAGACAAGAAAGAAGTTCAAAAGCCTTATAGTAAATTCCATCTATTCATTTTTTTTCCCTTATGTATTTTTAAAGTTGTACCTATGCATACAGCTTTTACCATATACTTTTTCCATGCTTTTCAAATGTCATGCTGGTCAAATGCACCAGAAATTAAAACCACATGAATTTGCCTCAGATGTAATTTGAATTCTGTCATGCTGGAGCACTCAAAACTTTGCTAGTATGGAATTATGTGACTGAATACATAAATGTCATATGTTTTCCCATTACTCCATGAATGCCTACATGGGCATATCAAGACATATCTATCCTCTATAAATACCCATATTGAAGTATTAGAAAAGCAAATGCAGGTTAACAAGTGATCAAGCATATGCATGATGCAGGGCACTGAGTTCCTTCAGACTGTTAGGTCATGCAGGAAAACAGAAGATGAGTCAGAAAACCTTTCCACAATGCACTTGTCATGTTTCTTCAGGAACATATCCAAAAATCCTTAAAATATACCCAGTCACACCAAAGCATTTCTAGAGAACACAAACAGTATAAAAAAGGCAATATGTTTTAGCTTTGCATGATTGAAGGCACATTTTTAACCTATCTCCATTATTTACTGTTTCTGCAGTACTGGACTGCATCACTTTCACCCATGTGCCCATGACTGGGAGCTGTTTATCCCCATTTTTGCAAACCTCTAGCACAAAAACTATGTACATCTTCTTCCCCATTCCAATAAAACTGAAACCCAGGGCACTTAGCCTAAATAGCATCTGGAAATCTGGCACTAAGAATTGTAACAAGATCACATTTGATGCTGGGGAAGAACAGAACTCCTAGGTCTAACCACAGGATCTCCCTTCTCTGAGGGATACAGTACAAGCCCTGAATTTGAGTCTGCTCCAGCAAAATGCTGGATAACTGCTCTCTATCAGCAGCTGTCTGGTATGAAGTTCCTGGGAAAGGTAAAGGAGATCCTATTCCCCTCTTGACACTATGTGGGATAGATTCACAAGAACGGCTGTAACTACTCTAAATGCACTGACACACCATAAAAATTCTTTTGTACATCTGTAACATGAACAATCCATACAAGAGCTCAAAATAAAAGCAAATCTGTTTATTGAAGACACACATAGGAGAGCTTTCAGCCTAACCAATTTTTCTTGTTGCACCATTTTCTTAGACATTTTGAAAACCAGACAGGCAATACAAACAGTATGCCTTACAGTAGGATTCCTTTGAGTCCTAGAACAGCATGAAATGAAAAACAGTTTTATGTATGATTCTAGGATAATACCATTGCAATATTTACTATTCAGATTGCAAACTCTGAGAAGGATTCTCTAGCATGTCCTTGGTTCACACTAAGTGGAAAAAAACCGCAACCAACATAAACAATTTGAAGTTCCTGGATTTGGAACATGTAATTTCCCATACAGAATAGCTTCTGGTATTCTAAGCACTGCTAGAACCAGTATGTGAGCATCATGACTGACTGTTTAGCTTACATTTTTGCAAATTTCAGGCACAGAAACTGAAATAATGCAAACAAGCTGTATTATCATCGCCTCACATACTTTGCCCATCCCAACTCTCACAGACGGCCCGGTCTACCAGGCTGCCATTTGCTAAAGAGAAAATGCCAATTCCAGATCTAAAAACCTAGCCACCATCCATTTTGTGAGCCTTTATGGATGACCTACTTTCACTAACAAGGATCAGCTCATCTCTCATTCCCATCATACCAACCTACTGAGAGCCACGAGGGAAGCTGGGAGCTTGCTCTTCTTGGAGTCATTCTCAGCACCAAGCACACTGTCCCTTCCTGCTCCTCACCTTCAGCAGTGCTAAGAGAGAAATAATCTGTCACTTTTAAGACAGATTAGAGAAAAGTATGTGTTTTATGTAAATTGCAGGGAAAAGTCTTCAGAACTGATTGCATGAAGTGATTGGGAACGCTGATGGAATGAGATTGCTGTAGGGATTTCTTTTCTGTTCTACAACAGGGAAAATCTTGAGTACCTGGGCTTAGTACAATATTTTGCATATCAAATAGGTACCAAATTGCTAGCACTAAAACATTCGCAGTCCAGCCAAGCAGACATCTTTCCATGAAATGTGAAATAAGAAACCAACTTAACCTGAGCAAAACCAAGGCTTCTTCTTCATCTTCCTAAAGTCCTTCTTAACAAAAAATATTGACAACTTTAGGGCATGCAAGTTCCTCTAAACATTTCACTCTGTGTTGTATACTAGATGTCAACTTTCTATAGCACCAAACAGTTATCACATCATTCAGATTTTCAGGAGTGGCAGGAAATGTCACCCCTGTGCCTGGACTAGATGCTGAGTGTAGCCAGATTAAGAGCTCTGGGTTCCCATTGTTTGGTTTGGTCTGACCAGAGTTGACACTTTCAGTAAGGATAAACAAACCAGCTATATAACTTTTCTCACACTTCATTGATCAATAGTTTTCTCTTGCTGCTTTGCCACAGACCAATTATTCTCTTCATGTCTCTCTGTCACTCCCAGTACATTTTGGATGTCTCTAGCTAGTTATATCTCATTTTGTTCCTTTGACATTTCTGATGTTATCTTCACTTGCTCATCCTATCCTTTCATAACCTTCTTTAAAATGAGACCCAGCCTGGATTGTGTGTTCCCTTCTGTACGTCAGGGCAGAGTTTTCATTGTCTGAGTTTTTAATGCATCTCCTCCTTTTTTGTCTCTCCATCTCTGCCCATCATGACCCCTTCTTTTTTATTCTTTTGTGAATAGCTATTCAGCTTTATTTGTGTTATTTAGAAATCCTGACTCTGCCACCATGTTCTAACTGCTTCCCTTTTACTCTAACTTCGTCTGTAACACCTTTCCTTTATCTTACTTGCATATTCAAAAAATATTTAGAGTTAACTTGTTTTTTTTCTTTGAGCTAATCTTTTAATCATCTAAGTGTATTAAGCTTTTTTTGGAGCCTTTTTCTTTCCCTTTACTGAACTCATGACAAAACCTGGAGTGTTCATTGGATTTACAGGTAGGAAGTAATTTTTTCCCCCAGCTTGCCTCTCAGTTCACACTACTGGGACAAACCATGCTTCAAAAGCTATTTTTCCAGCCATAGGTACTTAGATATTTCTAAATGCTGAGTGTATTACTTATCATTGCTGGACAAAATACCATACAGACTGTCAGTCCTTTAAGGGCTTACCTTGTTTCTTGATGTTTGTTGTGCAAGGGCTGTAAATGTGCACCCTGGTGGGGTGGTAAGGTCAGAGGGCATTTTTTATGAATCATGCAAGCCATACAGCCTTCAGCCTTCTGTTTGGAGGAGGAGAGGAGCCTGTATCTGCTGGACAAAGCTGAGAACAGAGAGACACTAATGTGGTCCAACAAAGACCTGCTCTGTACCATACCTTGGGAAACGAAGGGCAAACATGCTTCTGGATTGTCATTATCTGGAAAGGATGTGCCACACCGGGAACTCAGACATTCTAAGCTTTCTTCAGGTGTTGACCAGATATAGCACTGGGTGGTTCACTGCTGGATTGATTTATCTGTTTATCCTTGCCTTGGAGTAGACTCACAGCCTCAGTTGTGAACTTCCCATGACCATAGCTTCTAAATCTTCCTGTCCAACTCTGTCCTTGCTTAATAACCACCTTGTCCTCAAGAACAGCAGAAGCTGAGACGAGAGAGGTAATGCCACTGCTACTGGAAATTATTTTTGCCAAAAAAGTCTCTTCTTGTCTCCTAACTGTTCCTCTACCAAGTATTCATATTCCCATTATTATCTGCTCTGGCACAGAAACGCTCACTTTAGTCCCAAGTTCTTTCTCTTGCAGACTGCTGAAGCTGATTCCAAAGCTGCCAATGGCACAAATAGCATGCTAGTCTATGTCAAAGATGCCTATTATGTTGGAGCTTCTTTTGCATTCAAGAAGTCCTAGATGGTTTTGATTCTGAAAGCATCTTCCTCCAGTAAATAATAATAACAACTACTACTACTACACAACCCCCCTAAATACAGAGACAAGATCTCTTCCTTTTCCTAACAAATTTACTTATAAATTGTGTGACACTTACTGATATGTCATGTCATCTCTGCTGCTTGAGCTTTATTCCTCAGAGCTATCATAACTGGCTTTCCCTGTACACAATATTCCAGTGTCATCATGGGGCACAGTCACAGAAATTGAAGGATGTTATGGCATGGTACAGGGAATAGTTTAAATGGGAATTTCCTCTTCTGGAAGGTCACACTTTTGCAGAAAGCCAGTAGAAGTACTCTTTACAGAAACTGCAGAAAACTAATGACAAAATAAAGCCATATGGATCAAGCTTTGAAGAGAATCTTGAAAGGGATGGGTTTTCTGAGAGGAAAGTAAGGTACATGTTATTTGGGAATCAGAAGTTTCAATTATCAGTTACAGTCACAAAATCTCAGTCACTAGTTTCATACTTTCAGATTTTCCAGCTGCTTATTTGCACGTTTTGGGGGGTTTTTTCCCAGTTCATTTTAAAACATGCTAGCAAAAAAAAATCTTGTAGGAGTCAGGAAACATAATTTCAATGGAAGTCTAAAAAAATCATCCAAAAAATCCCACAGAGTGAAAGAACAAGGATTTTGAAACACTACTGCAGCTATTTCCACATCCATCTCCCTTTCTAGGAAAACTAGCTAAGTATGAGGCTCTTAAAAGCAAAATAATATTTTTCCCTAGAACTTTTTATTTGTAGATAAGATACGCATCAGCAATTTTAGATGGAGCTGTGAATGAAAGTTTCCAACCTAAGTCTCAGCAGTTGTTAAGTGATTGATTTGCACCTGGACAATTTGTTATAAAGAAGCAAATTAAACAAATTCTAAAACAAATACACTTCAGATGTATCACAGCAAATAGTTTTACCCAGGTCTCTGTAAGAATATTTTCTTAAAGCTTTTCTAACAGAATATGAAATACAGCAGTTTTCCATTTTGAGCAAAAGCAAAAATTCATGCAAGTTATTGTTGTAAAACAGTGAAGAATTTCTGCATACCTCACAAGTTTCAAAGGACAAAAAAAATTGCACCTTAGCAAGATAGGAACACGCTGGTTAGCCTGCCTAAAGTAATCTAACTCAATGTAATTGCAATATGAGAACACAGAAAATTAACACCATGAAAAGGTAGTGATGTCAAGTTCCACAGTGAGCTAAACGTAGAGATGGAAGCAGAAACAGGAATCCTGGGCTTTTTTCTCACAATGTAGTCCATGAGGAAAAGCAGACAGCAACTTCACTAAATCTTAAGTGCATCAAGACTTTGAATAAAAGCATCACAACATAAAAGAGGCTTTGATTATAGAGTGACTTAAGAATCTTTGAAAATGTTATAAATGGCTCAAGATATTTTTTCAGGTTAACACTAAGGCACATTCCACTGACTGGTTAAATAACTACAGTGCACAGTAATGTTTAATGACCTGTTTGAGGGCATTCATAGAATGCAATATTAATTAACCCTCACTGGATTCTTATTCCTTAATGACTGACCTGTAACATTTTACAGTGATGGGAAAGCTTTAACACTCCTGTCATTCAAAGATACAAAGCCTTCCATGTTTTCTGTGGGCTTTAATGAGCAGCCAAACATAATTCCGAAAACAAAGCTAATGACCACTTAAAAATTCTCCCCAAAGTTCAGTGCAAGATATCTTGCTTTTGCATTTCAAGCAGGTAGGTATTTAAGTATCTATGCACAGTTGCCCAGCTTCATTTATGCCTACCAGCCTCTGCAATGTTTAAAGGACCACATGTATTCTGGTATTTGAAAGTCAAAGTTTTGAACATCACATAACTTGCCCTATGTTTTGGTATCTATTTAATCCCACTGTATTTGCAAATTAAGAAAAGCACTCACTGAAAAGCACATGCAAAAAGGAGCCTGAGTGCATAAAGCTAGAGTGAAATACATCCTTAGATTGTCCACCCAAGATCTACTTCCCTGGTTTGAATACCTGCTCTCTGGAGAAGTCTCATTTCTCAAACAGGAAGTTTCACATCTGCCTAAAACTCCACCTCCAGAAGGAAACGTGTAAAGGGGCTGGGCAAGGCAGTGCTTGCACATCATCAGCTGCTGTGACAAACCTGCCCTCTTTTTGTGTATCTTTGAGGTGGGTATGTCCCTGTCACTCACCCCAGCCTCCTGAAGGTGCTATGACCATGGCAGGGGGGCTGCTCCACTGATAAAAAAAGCACTAACATAACATAGGTGTGGAGAAGACTGAAAACCAGCACAGTTTGTAGCCAGCTGGCAAAGGCACAATGTGACAGGTCAGGAAGAGAGGTGCTAGTTGATTTGGGAAAGGCCAACAGCAGAAACTCCTATTGAGGAGTACCCTGGCAGTTCTGGGGAAAGATGGTCTCTGAGAGAAGCAGTGTCTAAATGAGGGTACAGAGATAAATGTACTGCCCTGCTTTGCTTTTCCAAACTGCATGGACAGAAGATCTACCACTAAAAAGCTGAATAGCTGCATGAAGGATGATTTGTGGGATACTTGATTTGGAGAGCACTGCTACTGCATGGAGTTACTATGCCCTAAAATATAGGAGGCATACAGAAGATGGGCAATTTCTAGGTGATCCCCTTAGCTCCTTCTACAGCTGATGGACAGAGACAGGCATCACTAGAAAATTATTACTTTCATCCCAAAACTAACAGGTGAAGTAAACTACTTTCTTAACATGCCCATTTCTCCACAATAGATGCAAGTTCTGGGCAGTTAGCTCAGAGGCAGATCTCTAAAGTAGAGTGAGATGAACTCCAGACATCATTATCTACAAGAGCAATCCTGCCTGTAGTTATGAATAATCTATCATCACAAATCATAACTATTTTGCTTTTTTTTTCTTAAAAAGAAATGCAGTGTGTTTAAAGCCCCAAAGGAAACTAGGCAGCATTTAAATCAGCAGGTCTTCCCCCCAAAACAGGTATTTAATTCTGTCTCTGATGTTCATACATTTCTCTCATGCTGTACTTGCCACAAAACAAATGCAGAAAAACAGAACAATCTGTGTTACGCAATGCCATCTGAAACCCCTGACCTCACTCCTCTCCCTGTACAATTCAAAAGGCAAAGGGAGAGGAACAAAAAGCTCCCACCAAAGCTCCAGCAAAAAACATTTCCTCATGATGTTGCTATGGCCTTTTATCATTCCCCATAGTGACTGGCACTGCTTTACAGAGCTGTGCAGAGAAGCAAGGACATCTCTGGTCCTGCATCACCTCAGGCTCAGTCCTCTGTTTTCCATTTCAAGTAACTACCAAATTGGGAGTACAGTGCACTTGAACTGATTTCCCCCTTCCAAATATTGGTAATAAAAGCTAACCTACCCTGCCTCATTTTCTACAGGCAGAAAATAAAAGAAAAAGAACAATATTCACAGAAAGGGACAGTGGTGGCAAAGGACTCAGTGTGCTTCCAAATACTTACTAGGTCTCCAATATCAAAAGACATATTTCACAAGGAAGTGAAAACAGAATTTTGTTCTGTGATGTGGATAAGAGATCAGTCAGACACATAACTTTTACTGGCACTGCACTGAAAGGCAAATTTAACTATAAAGGCAGATAGGGAAATTTCTGGCAGTGCCATTAGAGTGAATCTTTTTCTCTCTGCCATAAATCAGTAGTAAATAACACACTGTTGTTCTGGAAAGGTAGTTCAGAAAATAATTTCCTTACTAGCATAAATGAAAGCAACATGAGGCATGTACAGCCTAGTGGAATTGATTAGTTAAATTGTAGTTTGCAGTGCTGATTTCTCAGACAACATTAAGCTACTTCTGAAAGTAAGATCAGAATCTCAACTCTTTTAATTGTCTTTAGTTATTTGGAATGAATAACTGAGCCCTTCTTGAGTTCATATAATCAAAACTGAAGTTCATTTTGGATTCAAAAAGGGAATAGACCCATAAATGCTCCATTACAAAAATACTGTTGACCACAAAGCATACTCAACTAAAAATGAAGCAGTACAAATAGAGGCACAGTAAAATTACCTGGAGGAGAGAGTTTAGAACTGCATTTAATTTTAAATTTTTGGAAGGATTATGGATCAGAAGTAGCTTAATCAAAAGTTATCCTACTACTGAAAGAGTGAAAATCATTACATGGTCTTATATTGCAGTACTACAGCATGATATTAGTTTTGCATAATAAATTATATACATGTGTTTCTATACAAGTATAGGTGTCCCATTTTAGATAATATACTCCAAAATACAGTTTGCTTTCCAGAAAATTTGCTAGAAAATTTCTCTGATGTGAAAGGCCAGAATAAAGACAAATTGAAGAAAATGAAGAAACTTTTTTTGATATTACTGAGAACATACGATTCTTTTGTTTATCTAATGTTTTCTAGGTTTGTGGAACCAGAGCAGGAATAACATCTCCCAACAACACTTCTTCATTCAGAGCACACACAAGAAGGTTGAGCAGGAAACATCACCACATTTTGTCACACACTGCCCAATGCTGTGAATGTCAGCTTTCCCTTAAGGCTGCTGTATTGACTAATAAAATATTCAAATTGTTGCCAGTGATGCTTACTTTTCCTCAAGTATGGTAGCAGAGAGATACCACACAAAACCAAATGTTGACATAAATGACAGCCTTCTAGCACTCTGAAATTAATTTTAGTGAAAAAATTATTCCTTTTTTCATAATGCTTCTAAAGTCATAAATCCCACAAAAGGTAGCCAGGCAAGAGTGACAAGGAAAAACACGTTTACAAAAGAGCTTTCTTCTATTTCCCCATCCAACAGGTGCATGTTTCACCAAGATGACAGGGAGAATTTTTATGATGATGACTTGAGAAGTGCCTTTTATTTGTGGGTCTCTCAGATCAGTCCTCTATCCTCAAAAAGTGATCTTGGGAGGCATAAGGTGCATGTCCTAAGAGAGTGGGCTGGCTGCAAGGAGCCCTAGAAAAATCTCACCCAACCTTTGTCTCCATCTCTCCCCTAGAGGGATGTACTCTCCCCTCTTGCAACTCCAGGAACTTTTTGAGGAGGCATGTGAGGAACAAGTAGAGACTGCACAAAGGCTGGGTGTATGGGAGGTGCAGGCATGGAAAGGAATCATGG
The DNA here is from genome assembly GCF_027887145.1 of Ammospiza caudacuta. Lineage (NCBI taxonomy): Eukaryota > Metazoa > Chordata > Aves > Passeriformes > Passerellidae > Ammospiza > Ammospiza caudacuta. The sequence continues at coordinate 95,989,963 of NC_080594.1, forward strand.
GTTTGTTTAGCTTTGAAAAGACCTCTAAGATCATTGAGTTCAACTGTTAACCCAGCACTGCCATGCTTACCACCAAACCAGATCCATGCTTTTCAACATTTCTGGGATGGGGATTCCACCACTTCACTTGGCATCCTGTTCCAATGTCCAATTATTCTTTCAGTGAAGAAAATCTTCCTATTATCTAATCTAAACCTCCACGTGCCATAGAGATGCTCACATTCATTCTGCTGGTCTGCTTCCTGCGTGAGTGGACTGAGCAGAGGACTGCCTGATGTGCTGCAGTGCAGTGTGGGTTGTGGTGCCTTTGCAGGGATGTGAGGAACAATCCATGATCCCTTCTTCATCAGGAATAACCAGTGACAATAGACAACCACAACTTTCAAACCACCACCCCTTTGAAATGCACAACATGTTTGTCAAGTCCTACAGAGCACTGATTTTATTTATTGTCAGCTATATGGTCTTTGCTAAGTTGAGAGGCCCAAATAAAGCCATAGCTGAATGAAATTGATATACTTCGTGAACCCAAATCAAAGCTGTGATACTTTTGTTCTCTGCCCAATATCCACAATAAAGCAAAGGACTGTTCATTATGAAATATAAGCTCTACTTTAGCAGATTATTTCTTTCCAGTAGTGCTATTGTTTTTTTAAACTCACCCATTATAAGCAAGCAACAGCAGAAAAAATGCTTATACATGATTATGATGGAACTTATTTTCTTACTTCTTAGCTTAAAAGTGGTATTCAAGTGTGGATCATATGTGAATTCTGTTGTAACTGAGTAAACAAAACATGAATGACTGAAGTTCCTCTGAACCTGCAGCCTTCTCAAGACACAGAGAAATAGGCTGTCATAAATATGCCTGTAGAATAATATGAAAAAACTTTCTCTAGTCAATGTGCATTCAGCAGGAACAATGCATTCATGTTATTTTCATTTTATTAATTTTAATATGGAAATCAGAGCTTCATTACAGTGCAACAAGAAGTACATGATAATATAAAATTTCAAAGCACACAAATAAAATTATGCCTTACCAGCTTTCATTTCCCCACAGCACTCTGCAAATAATACAGACAGAAGTTTTGTTTCAGGATCGGTGTGGCATAACCAATTTTGCTCAGGCAGACAGCCAAGAAAACACAAGTTCTAATCCCTACCCTCAGACTCTCAGTTCAGCAAGGCACTTATGTGCCCGTGTAACTTTGAGAAAAAGCAGTGTTGTTGCAATGAGCCTATTTTACCATTCATGCATTTTCCAAGTACTCAGCTGAAGTGCTAAGCTCCTTTCTGCCATTTTTTTTTCACCTATAATGGGAGACATGCTCAACTGTAGCACAGTGCTGCTGTGAGGTTCCTCATCTGTATTTCTGATGAACTGATGCATCTCAAATACTATGGAACGCCCATGTTTTGAGGCCTTTAATATAATTATTTTTCAAAACATAAATTCCATTTTACTAAGATACTGCCTCCCGATTTTAAACAATGCTAAGCACATCTCTTTTTATTACTACAAGAGTATAAGTGAATTTCTCTTGCAGGGAAATTCCCACCAGTCTTTGGTGAACCCACCCGAACACTGCTATAGTCCCTCTACCACTTTGTATCCTTCATTGCTGCCCTCCTCCTTGGGTTTTGTTTGAGGGGTTGCCCGTCTATGAAGATAAAGCATAGTTTTAAACTTGGATCAAGCTTGCCTTCAGTGTGTCTCTACAGCTTTACATCTGATGACTAGCTGCACCTTCAAGTCTCTGTCTCCTCCTTTGCACTAGTTTTTGTCCTGGTTCTAAGAATTTCCTCCTTTCTGCACTTGATACCACCTCAGGCCTTTTTAAAGCTGTTCACATCTCTACTACAAGGACCAGCCTTCCAATTCATTATCCCAACTGCTGTGATCCACTCTTCCAGCTCCCTTTCCAGTGTGATGGATCACCTCAGTAACAGGGTCTCATAATAAGACCAGCACCCCATGGAGTACCTTAGCACACCTCTGATCCTTGCTTACCCCTGACAGTAACGCCACAGTACACATCATTTTCTTGCTTTGTTCCAAAGTATTCCCCCACTTTTCCAAGCTGTCCTAAATGTCCTTGTTGGCTTTTAGTCTCTCAGTACATCTGACATTCTCTTAAAAACCATCAACCTGACATCAACAAGGCAAAATATGAGCTGAAATCTTTGCTTTTCTTCCTGTTTCTTCTTGTCTTTCCCTTACACACAGTTCACTTGTTCACTGAGGTAAGGTCTGTCTTCTTGCTTACTTATGACTGCAGCAACATCCACAACATACACCCAATCAGCCATATCTCCAGTTAGCCTTCCTAAAGGCCTGTGAAAAGTCAACCACTATTTTTTGAGTCCAAATCACATGGTCACCCTTTCTGTTCTTTCCCAAGGGGACATCCTCCATTGGACACTCCCAGGAAATCAGCAGCTATCCACGCTGTGCTTTGCTACTGTCCCACCACCTCACAGTTCAATATTTTACACACAATGAGGAGTATCAGCAGGTTATTTCTTGCTGTCTTTCAAACATTGTTTTATGTACATGGCTGCTGTGTATATTGTGTTTTGATAAAACACAAAGCTTTTCAAATTCTGCAGGTCTATAACAAGAGACTGCAATATTTGAGAAGGAAGGCTGAAACTGATTCAAACACATTCTAATGATGATTTGTTTTCCAAATATTGCTTTTCACCATATGACTGTAAATTATGTAGCTGCATATTCCAATTTTGCACCAGAAGTGGCAAAACACTGTCAGTAGATCCATACCTGCTTCCCATGTAAATACTGGACTCATTTCACAGTGTCCCAGAAGGATAATCTTAGGGAACATCTACTTGGAGGTCATTTTCTTCCAGACATCTGCCCTCCTTATTGCAGCTAGACCACTATGTGTGTTCTGGTGAATCCAAAACTGGGTTTGAGGCACCTCTGTTCAAGACAGCCTTACATTTAAACACAAGTGCTTAGACTTTATTTAAGAAATTAAGGTATACTGACTATAGCTTCTTAGTCCTACAATGCTGACAGCATGAGGTCTTGGAGGATGCTTTCGGTGGGGTTTTAGAGGCCAGCTGAACATTCTGCTCTATGTAATTCCAATCAATTTTCTGGAAGTTTCACTGATATAAAATCAGCACTGATATAAAATCAGGAAAGCAAAAATTAAAATCACTGGTTTCTAAATCACACAGAAGAGCCTGAGACAACACAGAAGATACAACTGCTGCACATAGACATGGCCTGCATTCATGCTTTACTATGTATAAGCAAAGAAAGATAACCAGCTTTCTACTTTTAGCACACTTTTCAGTACAAACTCAGTAGATTTGCTTCATTCCAATACTTCCACCTAACACTGATAAGCATCTATACATAGGCTTGCATGGGTAATGCACCTGGAGCAGCAATAGAGCACAGGAGATTTTAAAGCATTAATTTCTGAAAATAATTCAGCCACTGGGAGGTAGTGGACCAGTGTTTTGGGATCACTGTTTTTTCTAGAAATAAGACAATATTCCCATCTTGCACTGCATTGGGGCTGCATGTTTGTGGGTAACAGAAGGAGATCCTTCTCCCACAGCTCACACTGGTGAGGTACACGTGATGTGCTGGCTCCAGGGATGGGCTCCTTGGTGCAGGAGCGACATAGACTTACTCAGGTGAGCACAGAAAAGCGCCAGAGAAATTATGAAGGCCTTGAATCATCTATTATATGACAAGAGGCTGAGCACAACACTATATGAGCCACTTCTTCAGATCTGTCACAGCATTTCAGCTACAGAAAGATTTCTGAGTTTTCTTATCTCAGACCAACCTTAGTACTGCATTGCTAAGCAAACTCCCCTCAGAAAAACACAAACACCAGAAACTGAAAGGACACAAGACTCTGCTAAGCTCTACAGATCTAAATATTCCTTGCAAACTTAACTTTTTCCACTGTGAAGCTGAGCAAGGGACAGAAATGAGCCATAAATATTTAAGTGTTACAATGTCAAGTTGCCTTTCTACTGGTTCTCCATGAGAATGAACTTTATTCCTAGTTTAATAGTCTCTCCTAGTTTATCTGAAGAATAGGTCTGTTGGCCTCATACACACATCAGTCCAACCCTCTCTTGTATACAAAATTTTTAGGTAGCTACATAGGGTTACTGTCCTGGCCCTCTCACATCCTGGATCCCCATTTTACAACCCACCTGCCATCTCTCTGAGGACCCTGCACAGTGGCCTGATAACCAAACTGGCTTTCAGAGATTCCTCAACAGCAAACATTCAACTCAAAGTTACAGAAGCGCACAGAGAGGGACTCATGTCAAGCCTTCAAAGTATATAGGATTTCATATATTTAATAACATAGCATCCAAGCACTTCCAATTCTGGAAAAAAGGATGGCATCTTAGCATAACCCGCCATGTTTAGGTTTATATTTGATTCCTCAGAAACAGAACAAAACTACTTGTATTTTATTTTTTTCCTGTCTTTCCATACATTTCACTCCTGTGCAATCAATAACCTCCAAAATAGAATTCTAGCCAACCACTGTCTCTTTGACAGGCCTACCAGAGAAGCAGAGAACAAAGCAGAAAATAAAAAGTGAGCTCATAGACGCCTCTAAAACGTTCGGCTTGAAAAACTTCGGAGTGGAGAGGACTTTTCATGCTTTGTGAAGGAATAGGGCAGACAATATCACAGACCCTTACTTCAACCCAAGAGCAAGTGAAACATTCTTCTGACAGTGTAAAAAGCTAAAAGGAGCAGAAGTTAAGGGAGATTAACACCAGGGGAACACCTTTACTTTAAAATACACTCCATCAAACCTTATTCTCCATCACTATACAGGGGTTTCAAGGTTCTTTTCTTACTGAAACCATCCTATATGACACTGCACAAGCCCTAAAATCAGTTGTCTGACCAGACAAATACAGTACCTGCCTTGCTACAAGCAGCTGGAGACAGCAGAGGGACCTGCAGAGCTCTCTCTTCTCACACACATCAGCCCCTGACTGGATGGCCTCAGCAGCACAGTGGTTCTGATTTTATCAAATCCTTAGGTAAATGCTATTACAACTATTTCACAGTGTTGCACAAAAGCGCTGTACTGGATGCACAAGTTGCTATTCATAAATTTTCAAACTTGTTAAACATAAAATGAACATAAAAACAGTCATAATCCATAAAATAGGAAGTCTTGAATATATTTAAGATTTTTTTTACTATGTTAATTTAAAATATTTCAGCTAACATCTACCATATTTCATTGAAATATTTATGGTAATTTACATTCACTAGTTTTAGTCCCAGTTTTCAAGATGTAAAATTGTTGATTGTTTGAAAATATTGCTGCCCAATATCCATTTCCAGGATATTGGAATATCATATGAGCAATATATGCTCATATTGCATTCATGAAAATATTTGCTGAAACACTCAGGCGTAAAAAATTAAATTGCATATAATTTTTTAATTTTGAAATTAAAGGTCTTGCTGTAATCAAATGGGGGCATTTATAAAGGTAGACCAAAATAAACTAAGAGTTTCTCATATTTCTCAAATTGTTTTAGTGTCGTCTTTCAGATAGTGTGGATTTTATCTTTCTACAAGAATTACAACATAAGTATGGGATATCAATATTTCCAAATTACTATCTTTGCAGCTAATGTATTGCAATTACTGATTATTTTAATATATTGGCTTCCATTAATTAGATTATAATAATAGTGATATTATTAAACAACCATTGTTGGATCATGTGGCTCATGTTGTTGAATCTTACACTGACTTGATGAAAATCAGACTGTTTCAGGAATATTCCTCCTGTCACTTGTAACACACCTTCAGTCACAAGTCACAGGTATTTGTTTCTAACTGCTGCTGGGTTTCATCATGCCTAATTCATTGAGACATGCTTGCAAAGTTAGCACTTCAAACCAATATATGTGAAAACATGGCAATACTACTTAGCTTCAATGTACAGAGGAAAACAACAGATAGCTAGCTACACCTTGTTAAGCAATGCTGGGAATGAAGATGAGGCAAGTCATTTGCCCAAATCTGCTTTTCTCCTGAGTAGAGAGTCAGCACAACATCTAGTCTCAGTCAAGAGCAAGCAAGGATATGCATACATTTATGTCATTTAGCTGTTTTTGTCAAGTCTTTTTGATTGCAGAAATATACAAGATCACTGGAAAAAAATTTTTATTGACAAATGCACATAATTCAGTTAAGAGAGATGAACAAGTTTTATTCCTCAGTGAAGAAAAATGAAGTTACTGACATAACATGAAATATCTCCAATGATGTGAGTTCATCCTCATCTGTATTTAATTCTTCACAGATTTTAGGGAATGAAAATACTAAAAGACAAAAATAAGCATGTGGGGAAAACAGAACTTCCCCATTGCTTTATGGGCCATGTCATGTGCCTGCTGTGCAGCGTGATGGAAGTACAAAGATGTTTCTCATGCTCAGATACATATTTTTGGAAAAACCTGATTAAAGAAAGTTTTGAAGGCTAGTAACTTAGGGATTTTCAATTTCTGATGATAATAGTAATAATGTGACGTCACATTACAAGCTTTCTATAGATAACCCATACAGTTGCTTTGTTCACTGAAAAATTATTTAAAGATCACATTCCTTATCTGAACTCACTTCTGTGTGCCAGCAAATCTAACAGATGCCTCTGCTGAAACATGCACTTAAGAGCTTACTTAAAGTACTAAATTGAACTTCAGCCCTAATAGTGTCTTAATATGAACCCAAAGCAGGCACACTAACTGTGAAACAAGGGCCTTTCTATCAGGTCAGCAAGCAAAACATCCTGCACCTGGTGCCTCACAGACTGACAGCTCTGCACAAGTCAGGAGCCAGCTTTTGCAGAGCTCCATCCTACACCAGAGTATGAGTCAGTAGCATGGGAGAGCTCTCTTCTTGCTATCAATGAACAGCTGAAGGCACTCCAGAAACTCATGCCCACAAACACATCAAAGAAGCTTGAGATGCTCTGCCAATGTCACTGCAGAGCCCCAGATCACAGCGTCTTCCCAGCAGGTTAGAGATGGCAGCAGGAATTCAGAATGGCACTTGATTGTCAACAGCTTAATGGCCTAGAAAGACCTAGCAGGATTTAAAGGAAATTAAAACAATGCAGAGATTTCTCTTCCTTTGCTAAAAGCAGAGAAGGTAGAAGATCAAAAGAAAGATAATCTCTGTGGAGCTTAAAGGATCCCAACACTTCCTTGCCAACAGGTAACAAAGCCAGCAACAGAAAAGAGAGCAAAGAAAAAAGGGAAGATTGTCCTGATTAAGAGAGGTGATTGTTCCCTTTTCAACCAAGTCCTTTATGCTGTCTGGCTTTCCCTTTCCTCACAGTGGAAGTCAAGCAGAAAAGAGAGACACTCATTGCTTTTTCCTCTTCTTCCTCAATACTAAAATGAGATGAGCCCTGACAGCATTACTGCTCTTCATTTAAGGATCTAGCACAAACTAAAACAAGGAAAGCCCTGAGTGAGGAGGGTGCCAGTGAGGAGGGCAGCCCACAGTAGTGCTCTGCAAGGCTCCATCTGCATCAGCCTCCCAAGGAGTGCTAATTCCTGTTACATCTGTACCCAGATGATGCAATGCCACTGCTGCACAAGGTCAGCATCCACATGACAGGCTACCAAAAAGAACTGGTAAGCCCTCATTGCTGCTTCTGACAATCAGCTTCAGTGGAGCATAAGACAGTAGCCCATCATCTCCTGAGAGAAGCATTATTGTATAAAGCTAGTAGATATTTCACTCCCTTGCAGAATGAAAATCATGGGAAGCATTATGTCCCCTGGACATTCAGAAAAGAAACACAGTGGTCAGATACAGAATCCCTACAGCATGGCACTGCTGCTAGATCTTAGTAACTGAACAAATATCTTTCTATCTTTAGGTTTCTATGTCATATCCAGTCTGGAATGAGAGCAGCTGTAAGTTATTGCCACCTATGATTGTGCCATGAGCTATCCCTTAGGAACAGCTAGTCTCAAAGCATTTCTATTTGTCAACATTAGCCAGGAAAACAGTCACTTGTGACTTTAATTTGAAAAAGGAAAAGAACTCATAGGCTTTAAATTCACACATTTTTATAACACAAAAGATACAGTTAGGTCCACCTTTCCAAACAAGTCTAATGTTGTCTTCAGAGGATTTTATACTGTGTCAGTTTTGCACAGCAACAGCCGCCCTCTCCCAGATACCTGGAAAATGAATACAATTATTCAATCACAGAGTTGACACATCTCCTTCCTGTGTTAACAGGCTCTCTCATGTTCTATTTAGTAGTATTTTGAAAATTCCTTATCCCTTTCAGTGCTGGATCCATGCCACAAACTGTGCAATGATGTTCCTGATTTCCTGCTCAAGCCTGCACTACCCACCACATCTTGTTTGTGTGATGAATTACATAACAGAGTACTTGTGCTTGAGCACATCTGACCAAGTAGAGAGAGCCTTTAAAAACACACAGTATATCCACAGAATGTGCATAATGCCCATGAAAAGACATGTCCCCAAAAATGTGGCAGGAAGCTTGCAAAAGTTCACAGAGTGCATATCTTTGCCAGTTTCTACAGTGGCATTTGGATGGGACTGTCAGCAGCCTGTCACCACCATGTGTGTCCTTTGATCCAGGTCCTGTGCACACAACTACACCCCTGCTTTCAGACAGGTCATTGTTTTGAAAACATGGACTCTTGCAGCTTCATGACTCTTTCACGTCTTTGAACAGGACTTTTTCCTTTTGCTGTGCTGCCATCCAAAGCAGCATTTACACACACAAAAGCTTGATCTCTAGGGACAGCAGAAATCCAGTGTTCCAGAAAATGAGATCTCTTATTACATTAAAAACTTTGGTCTTATCTTTATAAATAATTAAACTTCCATTTTTCTAAGCTTTCATATAATGTTGAGAGGAAAACTGAAAGAGGATCAATGCCTTCTTTCCCCTACTCACACAATGTGAAATACAAACACCTAACTGGACAGAACTTCTGTAAGATGATGTACTGGTGTTATTCTGGAGTAGGTTGGCATAAAAAAAATGGAGTTCCAGATGGTTTTTGAAGAGGATAAAAATTCAGACACTTCCGAAGTTGAATGTTTATCTACCTAGTACCACAAAAAAAACATGGTCTGTTCTGAATTAGACTAGTATTGAGACATTGAGGAAGCATCTTCAGCAAAATGTGCTTTCACTGTCAATAGAAGACAAAAATTGGTCAGCCAGAATTGAACCTGAAATGGGAAGGTTCCCACTAGATCAGAGATCTATATCAACTGGTCTTTTTCTCTATCCATTCAACACAGTACTTTTACACTCCAGCCACAAGACTGATGAGGATGCTGGCCATCAATGTCAAAGTCTCTGATGCATGTCTCAGACTTGAGTAACAACTCACACATTCCTATTCTGTTGGACTAACCAGAGTATTACCTGATTTTAAGTGCTGAAATACTTTATTAAATTAACAGGCAGTAGTCTCATTTAAAATGCTATTCTGGTTTGGAGACCTATTGAAACTATTCAATTCACTTTAAAAACTCATTACAGTAAATCTTCTTATGAACTGACAAATTATTTTAATGATTTCAGTACAGTTATGTCAGCTTATGAAGTCAAGTGTTAATCAGTAGTCCATTATTCATCTTACATATTTGCAGCTCAGCCTAATAAAACAACTGAAGAGTCCAATGTCATTTTATCCTTTAACATTTATGGGCATGTTTACATTGATTTTGTAAAAAACTGTCAGTTAATGCAACATAATGCCACATTTCCAATATGGTTTAAAAGCAACATTTTCACTACTCCAATATGGCTAAAAACTTTCATGAAAGACCTTGATGAAAGATTAAGACCAACTCCAAAGAGATGCTGAAGATAAGCTCTCAAACAGATAAATCAAGACATATTTTGCTAGCTGCTATGAAATATGAAGTATTTGATGTACTTTATAAATGCTTTGCAGCTGGATGTTCCATTTCCTAGGGAGACTGTGATGACATTTTTGTAACACTCTAAGTTTTGGATCTTTGCTGATTGGTAGAAGTATAAACTGTGCTCTTTCTTCAGTGTAAGCAGTGTTTGGGAAAAGGCTGTGTAAATTGTCTTAGGAAGGCTGTTTAATGCTTCAGATGTGCTACAAGCCTAGACCATGAAAATGAGTACCCCTAACAGCTACAGTAATGAGTACCCCTAAATCATTGCTTTTTCTGTGGTACTGTGTAGTGGACACACCAATTACTCCTTGCTCCCATTATTCTGAAATGGTTGCTATCTCTTTGGCTTCAGTGTAGCAGTGAGAACATATTTTTATAGATGACCTTAACACTAGCAAACATGGATGGCTTAAGGAGCAAAAGGGAAAGTCTGTTCAACTTCAATGCTCTTCTATTTGACAAAAAAAGAGACCTGAAAAACTTCTGCAAAGCAAGCATTTTAGTCTGAGTGCACACCTGATTTCCCAGTGTTTCCCATCACTTTCACATCTGATTTCAAATTAGTTACAGATATTTAAATGATGGAATGCTCTGGGGAAATTAGGACCAGCTCTTTGAGCAACAAAAAGCTAAAATTAAGAGAAAGTTTTAATTGTTTTCAGAGAGGTGAGAAAACCAGTGGGAGAAAAAAAAAATCCATGTATGGATAAAGAAAAAAATACAGTTATCACAAAGGCCATCACATCATATATTTTTTTAAAAAATTGACTGTTTTCTGGTAGTCTTCTCCAGATCCCTAAGCACTGCCAGTTTTTATTTCCTCCTCCATGTACATACTCAATACACCCAATATGCATTGGTCTGATTTTGCAGCATGTATTCTCTTTGGCTGGTGGCATCAGAGATGGTGCTAGAAATATTCTGAGATCATTTTATCAAGAACTTACTTCCTTAAACATCTGCTTCTTCACAGCTGTGTAGAGTGACTAAAACTCCCTACAGTTGCAGCGGGTGCTCTTTGCCCATTTATACCACTGTTATTGTGGGGTAGCCTGCAATCCCAGAAACTTGTACCCAGCCACCATTTCCTTCTCCTCCAACTTCATAATCTAGCCTGGAGGATGCCCAGGCCTTTGAACTGTAACCCAGCTGCCATGCCAGGATCCATTTTTTACCTACTCTCTGAAATCACCAGAGAAACACCAAAGTAGTAGACATGGGAGGGTTAGGATCCTGGTTTCCCATTTATAATAGCAAACTGGAGGAATTCTGCTTCAGCTCACTGTTTAGTGGATTTTCCTCTGCTTACTTCCAGCCCATTTTGAACCTCTAAAAGCTATTAAAGTAGAATACCTCCTTTCTTTCAACTGCTGAAGCCCATTAGGCAGGCCAACTACCAGCAAAAATTTTACATTTATTGACTTATTTGTACTGTGTTTCAGAGCCTTAAAGCAAAAAGTTCTGCTCCAACCACTTTTAGAGCAGTTTGGATAAAATGAGCTGAATTATGCTGTAAAATAACACAGCCCTCAGGCTATCACACTAAGAAAAGTTGAGGAACCAACCTTCCTCATAAAGCAGAAAATTCCTATTTCAAAGCAGAACATTGGCATTCAAATAGCTACATTAAGAAGGCACCACACACAGAGATCTGCTCTTTTTTCTGGCCACATTTCATAATGAGGAAGTAAGAGTGTGTTTACAACAGGTGACAATGCAAAACCTGAGCTCTAGAAGGCAAAGCCTTGTTCACAGAGCTCTTGCTGGATGTCTTAATAAAAATACTCAAAGCTTTTCATTGATATGCACCACGTGGATTCAAGTACACAGATAAGGCAGAGTGCATTGAAAGCTGAGAACACAATAAACATTGAAGTCTGCTAACCTTACACCTAACTTGAAAATAAAAAGACACCCATAAACAAGCTCTCAGTTTTCAAGGATTGAAGTAGACAGATGTGAAAGTGTTGAAACTTCAGGCTGCTCTCAGCTTTTATCTCTGCAATTTACATAAGGAAGTACAGCATTTTACCAAAATCTACACAGTTTAAGCAAACATAACGATCAGAAGAGCAAAAGCAGGAAGATCTATGAAACAGCACTCTACAGACATTCATCCACAAAATATGGGTTGCACTTTGTCACCTTCATTATCATAATTATTGATGAAAATCCTTTAACATATTTTTCATCTTACATATTATTTTTACACATTTTAAAGCCTACCAGATAAACTGGTGCCAGAGCTATTCTAGCACCAGAGTACTAATTTGAATAAATTATCCAGATATGCCTTTACTGAAGACTCCTTTTTAATAAACAACTGCATGCAAATCCAGCCAAGGTGACCACAAACTACTTGAAAAACAAGGCTGGAAAATTTAAATACATTTGGTACAGAGACAGCAAAAATATGTTTATACTTAATTCCCTTGTTTTACCTTCTTGTGTAAAAGGTCAGGACTTTTTTTCCCCAATAGTAGGGTGCATTGATTAGGTAAGATATGCCAAACCTGAGTATATAAATTTTTATTCTACTACAGGGTTTGATGGCCTTTAATTACACTACTGGCTGCAATGGTTGGAACCTGCTTTTTATTGTAAAATAATTATTATAATTTGCTTTGTACCTCTAGGGGAAACTATACTCAAAGAATTTAGATTCCAGCATCAGCAGAAACTTAAAATTTCAAGACAAATGTACAGAGCATCATCCAATCAATTATGTCAACAGGGGACAACTTTGTGTGTTATAAGTGACCTGTAACTTATGGCTGCCTAGACTGCAAATGTGTTCCTTTATAAACTTAGAAATGCTAACTGCAACTGAAAATATCTACTTTTGTGAGTTACAGCAGTACATAAAGTTAACATTGATAAACATCATATTTTTTTATATTATAGTCTAAAATAGGCATCATGACATTAGTTTGGAGGTCTTACAGTGTTTCTCTGTTAGGTACTTATTCCTAATTCATAACACTGCTAAATAACAGAATAATACTTGGGCATGAGATGCATTAGCAGCTCTCTCATGGGAAGCTTGTATTTCTTTAGTGTACAGCTGTCCCACTCTGGTGCTGTCAATGCTGGGGGAAATGTCTAATGCCAGTGAAATTTAAAGAAGGGGCTTGTTTTCATGGATGTCTGTGCACATACCAGAGCTTCAAAAGAGCACCTCATACCTAAATGAAGCATCCTTTCTGTGTGAAACCCAGAAAAAAACCTGCATTTCCATGACAAAGGGGAATCCAACATCAGAAACATTAGGAAACATACTCCAAACAAATTCACTAAATCTTATTCAAATATGGCAAGAGAAGGAAAATTCTTTCTAAAGCTGTAGACAGAGTGGATTCCTTGGCAAACTTGTTTTACCTATTGTGTGTATTTGGTGCTAGGACAACAGTACTGCCCAACTACAACTGAAATGTTTCCTCCTAAAGAAAACTGATAATGCTATGTTCCAGAACTTGTAATTAAAAAGCTAATATCACCACCACATGTCAGTTTCCCAATGAAATAAATGCAAAACCACATTGCTAGATAGTTTTTACCAAAACAAAAAGATTGGTTCTGTTGAATAGACTCTCTGTTCTCATATTAGTAAGTACCAACAGATGCTCTTTTATATGCTAACATACATTCCATTCAAATGCACTTGAAAATTTAGTTATATTATCATTCTTTTAAACACAAGCAATATTATTTATCTCAATTCAGCTTTAAATGTAATATAAAGCAAATTTTCCCATTGTGAAGAAAACTGGAATTGAGTGCATGCTACATTTTGTCTAACCAGCATTTACCCACAATTTTTTGATTTTAAAGATTTTTCTCTAGACAGAGTTAACCCAATAAGCAACAACAATATAAATACTTGCAATGTTCACAAATATTATTCCAAATGCAGCAGTGAAACGTATACCAGTCTTAAAACACTTTGAGAAATAAAACACTGTATTTCTGGGAGCCAAACACAGAGGTATGTTAAGTGAATAATAAAAACACATTTGTGTGTACTAATTGGATAATGACATATATTGCTTTGACTGTCAGTTACCACTGTGCCTTTAAAAGTTCCTTTTGTTAAGCATGTAATTTCACTGTTAAAAATGAATAAAAACCTCTACAACTACTTAAAGACAGCCTTGCATACGGTACAGATCTAATGTCAATGTTACTTTGAAAATAATCCCCATTGTAAGACTTTGCAGTTGACAATTCTCATTTACTTTTATCTGCCTTGGATACGTTCTGGACTGGCGAGCGGGGGTAGGGTTTGTTAAACTTTTCTAAACCCTTGGGTAAGTTATAAGGAGAACAATACACCTGGTATTAATCCATTCCTTATTTCAGTTTAAAAGAGCATGGCTTGCAGAGTCTGGGTTACAATCCCTTCCACTGTAAGAAAGCCCTTTGCAAAGCTGCTTCTGACTTGCAACCAAGACACGCTCAGTCCTCCCTGCCACCAAAATCCACAAGTAATGGCACAGTTCTGACCAGCTATCGTGTCTCACCCTGCTTCTCCCTGGGCACTCTGATGAGTGGCTTTAATATCTAATCCAGCCAGGAAGACTAGTCAAAATTCAGCTAAATCTTTAAGCAGTCTCTCACCTCAGCGTTGGTGAGGCTGATCAAGTCTGCATCTTACACATAAACAGACTCCAAATCAGCATTTTTGCATGTCTGCGTCTGCATGCAAATTTGTCACCACTCAGAGCTCAACACTATCAAAGCCATCAACAATTTAAAAGCATAAACTGATGGAGAGGAGCGGGAAGGAGGTAATTTCAGGTACTCAGACTGAAGTTTACCCTCCACTCCCCCCAGGCTGAGGCAAAGAAAAAGAGTCACTACAGACAGGACATGCTCCCAGAGTTTTCTGCCAGTCTCTTGCCTTTGCTCACACAGCCTATCTGGGGAGCAACCTCCAGCCACACCAAGACCTTTAGCATCGAGTCACAAAACACAGATGTGACAACAAGGTACGCCAGTTCAACCAGAAGCAGTGCCGAATCAAACCTCCAAAGTCTCGCCCGCCTAAGAAGAAAAGAACACCGAACCCCAAAGCAACATTTCCAAGAGCACCTCACAGAGCACTTGGAAACCCTCACTCCTTGCCCCTCACATCCTCCTCCAGCCCCCGCTCGGCTCCAAAGTGGCTGAGCCCACGCCACCCTCCCAGGGGCTGGGAGCCCGTTCCCCACCAGCGCTTGGAGAATTCCCAGCCAAGTTGTCCCGGCGCACGCCTTTGCTTACCCTGAGGAGAGGGCAGGCAGGCTGCCTCCCCGCGCTCCGCGCTCCGGCTGCGTGCAGGGCGCACAGTGATGGAGAGCAGGCAACTCTTCAGTGATAATCAGCGCTGAGAGGCTGCTCCTGTGAATAGTGTACATCCTGTAGCAGCAGGCTCTGTTTCTAGCAGCTGGCAGCAGCTTTCGCAGGAGCAGTGATGAGCACAGCTTGAGATCTTCCACAATTAACCAAATATTGTATAGCGGCAACAAATCAACAACTAAAACCCTGCTCGCAAATAAAAGCAAAGTACAATTTCAGATGGGAGCTGAAAGCTTAAGTCACCGAATGCTACATCTCTTCTTCAAGATTATTCCAGCAAGCTCCTTCTGCTATTTTTACTGTACCATAATGCACTAGGTCTGGCTTTTACCCTATTGAAAGAACATGAATATATTATTATCCACACAAAAGAGCAGGTTATTGTTTATGAATTACCAGCCTTCCCAGCAACAAAGGCTATTTTCATAAGAAAACTCAATTTCATTTTAGCTCCAATTTGATTACCAGCTGAAGAAAAGCAGCCCTGCGCCTAAACCTCAAAGGATTTTTATTCATACCATTGAATGGGCTTTATTGCTTCCTTTTCAAAACTGATGTAGAAAGCTTTTAGAGTAAAACATTGACAAAAAATTATTGCACTGCTATTTTGTGCAATAACAGAGCTGAAGAGGGGCAATGATTTCTCAGTCATCCTTCACTGTACTTCAGAACAGTAAAGGCTGGAATTAATGACAGACCATAGAGAGGAGCTAAGCCAAGGTCTCACAATGCATGTCAAATCTAAATGATCACTATACATTGAAAAGACCCAAAAAAGCCTGCAGCTGATTGATTCATGGCTTTCACAAGAAAGACAGGCTTGAAGAGTTTATTGCACCACAATTTACTCTGAATTATCATAAAAATGAATGTAGAGGCTGAATGTCACCCCGGCACACTCCAAAAACACACATCCAGGGACAAAGTTCACCCAGGAATTATAGCAGAGCTGTTCATGCTACTATAGTTAAGGGTCTGTCACTTTTCTCCTATTATAGGGGGTTTTAGCTCAGCTGTAAAGCTGTGCTCCAGAATAAAACTTGGCACAAAGGTCTCATTTTGAGGGAATATAATTTTTTAAACAAATGTAAAAAAAACCAAACCTTCCTGGCTGTTTTTAAGTTAAACATTTCTAAAAGCTGCTGGCTAATTTCTGAGGCTTTTAACAAATTGTATAACTCCAAATTGGGTTTAGGAAATGAATAATTTTTCTTTCTTCAAGAAATAAAAATTAAGCTGTCAGACCATAAAGGGCATAAATTGGTTTTGCTGTATTGGACAGAAAGATTTTTAATTATTTATTTTCTTAAGATGTTCTGTAGGATACATATGATAGAAGAGTGGAATTGAACTGCTAGGGCATAGACTTTGCCAGAGACACCTGGATGCCACATTATGAGAGCAGCCTCTGTACTACTACAATTTTAATTGGCTCAGTCACTAAATTCAGAAGTCTGCACAAAAATTCACATATAGCAGATTGGAATTACTCAAATGCAGCAAATTTACGGCTACTAATTCTGAAAATTTCTATTTTCATAGCTACCATAAAAATGCCATGAAATCATTTTCATCTTTCAATTATTGGACATGTACTTTTGAAAAGCTAAAGTGGAAAATAAACTGTAGTTGCTGCCATAGGGCCCCATTTGGGGCTCTTTGTCTATCACAGAAACTTTGAATTAAACCCCCAAACTGTATTAGTTTTGCAAGTAAACCAACAAGTCTTGGCTCATGCTGTGTTTATTCCTTTTACTTCATTGTGCATTTTTTAACATTACCTGTCCTAAGCAGAGATTCACATTTCAGGCTTTCCTCTCAATCTCATATATATTTCAGAGGGAAAGAAAAGGTTATCTTTATGTTTTGTTCAAGTCCAAACCTGGAATTTCAGAATAATCTGAACTTCCTTTGTGGTTCTCTTTCAGAATGGGCACAGCTCACACCGAAAAGCTGAAAGGTTTAAGCTCTGGCTAAAGGCAGATGTTACTCCTGAGGTTCATCTCTAGGTCCAAAAGGGTTTGGGTTTGATGCTCATTTCAGTGAGTCAGAGTTTCTGTACTGGGATGGTCTGACTGCAAAAGTCCTTTGTGAATTGCAAATAAGATTAAAAAATAACCTGTTCTTGTACATTTCAGTGAGTATTCTTACTAAAAAATATCTGGTAAGTTTATAAAAGCAAAGAAGCCTGAAAACCCCTCCTTCAATGCCGGAAAGAAAGCATGTACATAAAAAGAACTGATTTTTTAGAGAAATAGTGGAGTTTGGAATTTTTACAGCTATTTCTGACAGTCGGGTAGCTCACTACAAAATTCAGTGTACTCACAGACCACTGTCAGTTCACAGGAGCTGAGTACAAAGGAGTGTTTCAAAATTCCAACATACAGCTTGCTACACAGTCTCATCTCACATCTTCAAGTGTACTCATTCTTTCATTTTTCTTTTTTACTGTGTTTGAAACTTTTCTAAAGAGTCGGTGGCAATGGTTATGCATTTGCTTGAGACACAACCAAACTCTGGCAAACCGATGTGGAAACTGGAAAATTGTGCATCCAAACCAAGGAAAGAAAAAATCCCCAAAAACAGGAAGAAATACAATGAAAATTACTCAGTTTTCAAATTCAAGAAGGTTTAATTCCACAGTAATTTAACACCTATAAAACATTGAGAATGTTATTCACTAGTGTAGGTATATCCAAGTAAAGACAGGAGGGCTACAACCACTTGCCTTCCAAAAAATAGTATTTTTTTAGAGAAGTGTACTGCAACTAGGAAAAGCTATTTGTCTACATAGAGCAATTCTAGTTCCTACTCACAAGGCTTGTTGGCACATGAAGGCACTAAGAGCACCTGGTACAATACCACTGCCCAGGCACTCAGTTTTTGACCACAAATTCAGTTATTTTTGGCACCATGTCTAAGTGAAAAAACTACTGAAGACCAGAAGAGTATTGAGCACCAAAAGAGAATTCCTACTGTTGTGTATTTATATGTGTGTGCACACACATGCAGACTATAAAAGCAGTCTCCATATGTATCTGCAAACAAAATCTAGTTGGGTTTGCAGCATTCTCAGAAATTGTGTGCAACCATTATATGCAGCCACACGCACATGCACATTTTTGTTTACAGCAGATGCTTTCTGAAAATATCTATTGTCTCATATCCCACATTTTTTAAACAGAGAGGATCTGACAGACCAGGCAAATCTTACAAATAGACAGCATTTTAATATATTGCTGCTCCCTGAAAGGCTGAGCTGACAGTGGGTTTGGACCCTTTTAATAATCCATAGGTGCACTCTGTGTCTCTTCTCACTTGTTAACACTTGCTATCTTCCTTTGGGACAGGTAATGCTCAGGCAGGTGTAAAAAGTCCCTCACACAAGGCACGATGCAACCCAGCAGCAAACAGCCTGCTGTCTCCTTGGCAAACCCCCTCTCAGGAATGCAGGAATGGCTGGCATGGTGCTACACCAGTGGACAGCTCCCGTGTAAGAGACCGGGGTGGAAACCCGTAATAGTTTTCCATCCTTCAACACCCACAAGAGGCTGATGTTTTGGAGCTGGGAGATTTGAATGCTATGGTTATGAATGTGCATTAAGTATTCTGCCAGGACAACAGTAACTAGGGAAATAGTCACAGGATTTGTCCATTCTATTTCATTAGAGCATTACACAGGAAAAAACAAGGGAAGCTGCCAAGCCACCAGCTAAATACAAGAGTGTATTTAAAACAAGTGGACTTGCCTGTATCAAGTCTTCATCATTAAGCTTTCCAAAAGAGTGATGATACAGAGTTGTCCCTCCTATGCCTTCATTCTTGGACAAAATATGATCAAGATACCCTTGGGCACAGAGAAGAACAATACCAGGGTTTCTAGCAGACACTCTATTGCTCCAAGTGGCTTCCTGATCTTTAATATTTCCACAAGTCTTCGCTGTAAGCCCTTTTAGTGTTTCATAGAATCACAGAATTGATTGTGTTGGGAAGGACCTTGGAGATAATCTAGTTCCAACCTCCCTGCCATGGTCAGAGACACCTTCCACCAGACCAGTGGGCTCCTTGTCACGTCTAACTTCAGCAGAAGCCTTAAACTTTGTTCCATCACATCTTCCCTTGCAGGAAAAACCTGTGCTTAGACTCTCCCTGCAAATCTTGATCCTCCTGTTTCTTAAGTGACTGCAGTGAAAGTGCAGGCACAGGAGAGACAGGGAATAAGTCTCTGGGTGCAAAGCTAGGATGTAAAAGCTGCCCTTACTTTGAAATAAAAAAAAACTGGAGAGTCTGACCTGTTAGAACAGGAGTAGTAAATTCACTACTTGGCCAATACTGCGAAACTGTTGCTTTGCAAAAGGAGGTGGCACAGTGCACTTTAAACTGTTTGAACCAGCTAGTACTAGGCAAGTGTCAGCATTTTAGAGACAGGCTCACTGTTTCATCATTGCCTTACAAGTGTGGCTCAAAGCCCTGTCAGTCATGCACCTGCTCTCCCAGACCCCAGTTCAGCCTGCACTTCAGCACTTGGATGCTATGTTACACATGGGACACCCACAGAGGCTTTTTACAGGAGAAGGGGGAGGGATAGACACTGCAGAACTTATAACTACAAATTAAATTTCTCTTTTGATATTATCTCAAATTCAGCTAGGATCAGATAAACGTAAGTCAGATTAATTAATTTATTGAATTTTTATTATTCACACTTTTTTATTTTTGCCTGCTCTCTAGGAAATGCATTAGACTTACTACTAAAGTAAAAGTAAGCGTCCGCTCAATTTTCATAATTCTACCATAGGCAAACCTTCCAGCAGCCTTTTCCCTTTTTCCCCCATTTGGCAATCTCAAGCAGAGATCATGCTTCTATCCAGTCTAAGTCCATGGACAGAGAAGAAGTTGCTACAAACTGGCTAACAGCATTACTATTGTGCACGTGAAGAGGTAAATAAGGGTTCACCAGCACCTTTTTTTTCTGCCCCCTCTCCAAAAGGAGAGGGATTTTGATGGGATCTTTGGAAAAAGAGCCAAGAGGTACCATGTCATTGCAGCTTGCTTTATAGCAGGATGTGGGAAAGCTGCTGATGGACTCAGAGCCCATTATATCAAACTGTTCTCTGGCATGGGGAGTGAACAGCCCAAAGCAATACCATGGATGTGGGAGCAAATGAAGATAAGGCTTTATTGTCAGTCAGTCCCATGGAATGTGTTCTCCCTGGACATCAGATCTTTAATCTCATTCATGTTTTCATAAGTATTCCCGGAGACTCTGATTTTCATCTGGAAACCAGATCAGAGTTTGTGCCTGGTGGAAATTAACCAATTTTTCAGTTAGAGTGGCACAGGGAAGTATTGAGCCACTACGCAATTTATTAACACAGAGACAGTCAGAACCTAAACCATGCAAACCTAAGCCCCAGTTTAAGGATTTGTAAGGATGCAGGCAATTGTCTGCTCCATGGCTGAAATCCTTTCTCCCTCACCAGAAAAGTATTTATTCTAGAAAAATAAATATTTATCAGAAATGCTATTTCAACTCAGAAAGCAAAACTCTCTTGTAAGAGGTAGCTGGCAGAAAAGCCCACGCAAAGTAATGTAAAAAGAATGTAAAGAAAGAGTAGCTGTCGGTGGGAGGAATATTCAAAGACAGCAAAAGAAAAAAGCAAGCTCAATTCAAAGGGAGGTTGTGATAAATGACTGCCTGAAGTACACCTAAATGGAAAAAGACAACTTAGAGACACCAAAGAGACAAACACTGAGGACAACAATCCCTAAAGTATAGCCAGGAATCACAGCTTGGTAGTTGAGAACAGTTCCAAACAGAAGCAGCTGGTTTAGGGCAGTCCTGCATTTCTAACATAAAAGGAAAAGAAAGATTGTTTTCTTTGCCTAAGAAAACAATCCTCAATAAATAGTCTTATTTGTGACAGAAGGAAATTACATCTTGCTTATCTGGTTCTTTTCTTCACTGTGTATAAACCTACTGAGAACAGGTTTGCTTGAAAAAAATGTACTCATTGTGGCAGTAGCCCACTCTTTTATCTTTCTTTTTTCTTTCTTACCTCAAGAAGAACAGAACCAGGAATATATTTTCTACCAATATTTCAAAATAAAAGATAGTTCTCTAAACATCACAGATATGGTTTGTGACAGGATGCAGTGATATCTGGTGCAGTGCCACTGGAAGGAATTAAATTTGTTCGCAGTGGAGAGGTCTTTTCTGAAAATGAATAAGAACTAAAAAGAAATGGGGAAGGAGGCTGACAGCAAAGGTTGAGGAAAACACAAAGGATCTATTGGACAGCATTTCTATTCTTCTCTGTATGGTGCATTAAGTGCATTATAGTAAAAATGAAGGAAATTTCTTTCCTTCTCTTTAAAGTCCAACATTATTGAACTTGAAACCTTTAACTGTGAGCAAAGCTGTGGCTTTTCTTTAATACAATTCTGCTATTGATTTCTTCATGCATTTCATTCGAATGATTCTGACAGTTTAAAAAAAATACATTACCTTGATGAAAGATACAATTTTTCTCATGGAGAAAGGCATTCAAGTAGGTATGTGTGTGATGTACCAGACGTGAATCTTAAGAGATGCTCTCAAGCACCCAAAAAAAAAAAAAGACATTTCAAAGAATGGTGATCCAGTTCTTCTCATCGAATGGGACTCTGCACACACAGGTATCACCGCAGCATCTTTGGCAAACACAATTGCTTCTTTCTACTGCTTTCCACTATCCTAAATCCCTTTCTGGTCTGTTGACACCTCTCTTCTATTGTGTTTCTCTCTTTCATTTGGTATTTGGTCATTACCACATTGCATTAGCTTCCTCTTTATGCAAATTGAGTTGTTTTATCTTTAGTAATGGAGAAAGGTGTATTTTTAATATGTCTTAATATCCTAGCACCAGCTGCTTTTTATCACCCTATAACCAGTCTCCCCATTTCCCATCACAGTCATCCCATTTGCACATGTGCTCATTTTAAAAACATTACACCTTTAGCACATACTAAAAAGGCTTATCTTTTTTGCAGACAGGAACTACATAAAACTCACAGACCTGAAGGAAAAAAAGAAAATCATCTAGTCCAACCTTGTGCATTATGGCACTATAAGATTGTCTTTTGAGCTTGAAATAACACATAGAAAGACATTCTTGTACTGGAATGTATGCCTGAATACTGAGCTAAAATTTGTTCAATGAAGGGCATTGCTGACCTTGATAAATTATAACAATGGTTACTTTTCTGTACTGAGTTTCCTTCATCATACTCTTACTTTTAGGCTGAATTTGTCTTTCAGCCACTGTAAAGAGAAAGGCTCTATTCAAGCCTCTGCACCAAGAACGTGTCCTGATTTTGTTCTTATTCTGAGGACAAATACATCTGAACTAGCAGTGCTGCTCACTCTTTTTTCTGTACTACACATATCCCCAGTACACTTGAATTAGCCACTTGTCCTCCCAGCCCACTGGCAGCTGGCCAGTTGAAGGCCTCAAGCAGCACGGTAGAAATGTGGTGTGGCATTGGCAATACTCAACTTTGCAAACAGGTAACTGGAATTTTCATTTTTGCAAAGCTGCCTCCATGAAAATAACACAGCAAAGGATTCCCTTTGCAACCTTACCCAGCTCATTAATTCTCTTTGGTGGAGCAACTTAAATTCTACGTGTACAGATTCCAAGAACTCTAAACTGACCATGATGCTCCTAAGAAGAATAAAGTTTCAACACTTATCTAAAACAGTAAATCAAGTTATCAACCTCCTTATCTATATTTGGGTGAAAGAGCAGCTGTTTGGAATGAATAGCTCTCTGCTGGGGGCCTAGAGCAAAAATTTCCATTTCTATTCTGAGACATTTACATATTCTGGTGTTGATGTTCTTCATAATTGTATTTCTAGAAAAAACATCTTGGTCCTGTCCCACTCTGCATACAAAGCATGGCATATGGTACCTAGAGCCTATGTAATGGTTGCATGAGGAGAAACTGGAACATGGCAGATGGACAACAGCCTGGCTAGACAATTGCATAGACCTGGAGTTCCAACTTTCCTAGCTGCAATGCAGAGAGGTAGAAAGAAGACTTTCCACTGCTTCCTGCTGCACAACAAAGGGTTACAAATTAGGGTCCCACAAAGGAACAGAGAGAGACAATGGAAGGCAGGGATCCTGAGTGAAGGACTCTCAAAGCGTAGATACCCTATCCTCCCAAGTGGACCCAGCAGAGCCACCAAGCCAGGTGCCCAGACATGGAGTCCATGAGAGGAGCCATCAGGAAGAGCCCTCCATGTCACCCTTCTGACTCAGGGGAGAGGTTGCCAGGGGTGGGGTGTATGGGGTGCAGGGAAGAAGTAGTTTGGGATTTTTCATGAGACACTTAGGACAGAAAACAAAGGTGGAGAAAGAAGGCATCTAGGTGATTTGAGGAAGGAACAAACATGGGAAAATAGAGGGATAGGCAGGTGAAAAGGACTGGATACATGTAAATAGGGAGCTAGTCAGCACACTTGTCCGTCCATGCCTTTTGCCTGATGAATACAGCATGGTTTATTCCCTAATTAAACTCTTTTCTCCTTTCCTGGGTGCAGGCTCTCTGCTTTCTGTGCACATGTGTGTTATGGGGTCTGAGTGCAGCAATTTGAGGTGAGCTCAGGTTACAGAGGGTCTGTATGTCCATGGTGAACACTGAGTGTGAGTGTGCTGGTGAGTGTGTGAGCACAGGCAGGGATACCTGTGGGGGATGTGAGAGCACAAGCCAGGAGTCTGTAAGGGTGAGACCATGAGAGAAGCAGGTTATAGGTGGGACCAGTGGAGCCCTATCAGCTCCCAGTGTTAGTGGGGCCTCTAGGAGCGAGACCCACTTTGTGTGTGTCTCTAAGGGTATGGTGGTGGCTGTGGGCCCAGAGGAGACCCAGCCAGCCCAGGGTGTGCTGGAGGGGATGAGTGATGTGGTCTTTGCTAGCAACTACATAGGGGGTCTCATACATCCAGAGGCCAGCAGCTGGGGGACTGGGACCCAGGGGCCATCCATGAGGCAGGCTGAGTGTCTGAGCTGAGCCATTGGAGTGATCCACCATCTTTAGGAGGTCTCTCTCTAGAGACCTCCCAGTTCTGCTCAGGGATGAGCAGGATGAGGCTGTCATTGTTGCCTGTGTTTGTGTGAGTGCTCTGGGTGTCTGTCTGTGACCTTGTAGCCAGCCATGTATATACAGATGTGGTGCATATGTGTGCTCCATGTGTCTGCACCCTCTGGGAGTGCATTTCCTGCCTCACAACAGGGAGGAGCTGCAGGCACATAGCACAGGATTCTGCAGCTCTGTACCTCCCCTGAGCTGCTGGATATGGCATATTTTGCTCTAATAGCCTGAATTATCAAACCATTCCAGATTTTTCCTTCATACAATTGCAAAGCACATAGCAGGGTAGGACTCTACCCCAAGGTCAGATGTCACAGAAGGACAGTGAAAGTTGTAGGTACAGACTTTGTCAGCAGGTTAGACCAGAGTGATAGTCACAGAGAGAACTACTCAAACTACAGTAGTCAAAGTTCAGCAGATTTTTATCCTGCTATTCTACTATCCCACCCATTTCTGTGTGAATATTTAGGACCAGGAAAGAAGAATAACCGAAATCTTCAATTCATACCTTGGAATGTCCAGAACAAGATGTGAATGACTGCTCCATTTCAACACTTCCTATTCCAAGGTGAGAAACCAAGGACTACACATAGAAAATATCCCTCTTGAAAGCTCTTGTAAAGTCTGTAATACTTTTCCCAACTCATCTCCATATCTTGTTCAACACTCCAATTGGAAACCTTGTCATCTGCCAGTCAGGCAAACTGCAGTTACAATCTGCAGTCCAATGCAGAATTACATATTCCTTTGTATTGAGTTTGTGTGGCCAGGTTTTGGTAGGCAGAGGGCTACAGGGGTGGTTTGTCTGAGAAGGTGCCAGAACTTCCCCCACGTCCAATGCAGGCAGTGCCAACTGGCTCCAAGACAGACCTGCCACTGACTAAGGCTGAGTCCATTTGTGATGGTAGAAGAACCTTGGGAACAACAGATTTAAGGAGGCAAAAACATTACTGCACAATAGCAGTTATCGACAGAGCAAGGAGTGATAGGTGAGAGCAGCAGCCCTGCAGACACCCAGGTCAGTGGAGGGGGTGGAGGTGCTCCAGGCAGAGCAGAGACTACCCTCAGGCCGTGGTGCAGACCATGGTGAGGCAGCTGTGCCCTGCAGCCCATGGAGGGCAGGACACCACGCAATGAACTGACTGCAGCCCCCATTTCCCATCTAGACATTGAAGAAGTATGAGGTAGAGAATCAAGAGGAAATTTATGTCCAAGAAGGAGAGAGGGTAACATTTATTGTTTATAAGATTTAGGTTTACTATTCATTATCATACTCTGATTTGATTGGTAATATATTAAATTAATGTTTTATGCAAAGTCTTGTCTGTTTTACCCATAACAGTGACTGGTAAGTGATCTCTCCCTATCCTTACCTCAACCCACAAACCTTTCATTTTACTTTCTCCTCCCTGTCCAGCCTAGAAAGGACTGATAGAAAGGCTTTGGTGGGAACTTGGCATCAAAACACACCACATATGTTCATTTCATGAGTCCAGGGTCACTGTGTTTGAGGAAGTCAGCTTTTGCTCTTGCTGTCATGTTCTTCCCCTTGGAAAAACAACCTCAAAACTGCCTTTAGAAATATTACAATAAGTTGTTCTTGTAACATAATGCTTACAAAGATTTTTGCAGTGCTGAGATTACTCAGTATTACTGCAGTGTTATTTCAGTGATACTCTTTTGACCTAAGGAGACAAAGGAACATAAAACCCCAAAACTAATCAGGGCAAAAATCAATTCAGTAAAATATCCTGTTTATGATGCTGGCTAGTAGCTGGAAATATTTGTCCCCAGTATATCCTCCCCATATCATTGAAAAGCACAGAGGTTTTCCAAGGCAAGCATCACAGTCAAATAAGTGCATGCAATCACCCAGCAATGGGCTTATTCTTAAACTTCTCTACAGATCTTAAAATAATTTTTAAAATTATTTTACTGGATCCTGTGACAGATGATTTAATTACACACTATGTTCATTTTAAAGACAGGATGTTGACTTAGCCCCTCTCTTGTGAAAAATAATGAGTAGTAATTGCCTTGTCATCTTTCTAGATCATCTGCAAACTTATAGTCCTCCATTCCAATTCAGTTGGATATGACCATATCTAAACACTTCCTACAGAAAATCTAGAAGGCTTGGAGAAGCCTTGAAGGTGGACTTGGACATCTAATTTAAACTTACTAAAATTAATCTTATCTTTTACTGTCCTGAAAAATATGGTCTGAATATGGCTATTATTTGAACACATTAATTTTTATGATTTTGTTGAATTGCATCCAACTAATGAATCCCCTTGGTTTTTTGAGAGCATTGGAAATTAACATAAAGTCTAATACCTATGAGTTGCTATGCATTGTATTCACCACATAATTAATATACTGGATGTACAAACTTATGTATTCAGTACGTAATTATGAGCTTTTTTAAAAACATGACCTTTTTTCACACCCATCATAGCAGAAAATACTGTAGAAAAAACCCTAACACACATACATGCACATAAACGCTCTATTCTGTATTATGGAATCAGAATTGCAGAATGGGTCAGGATGGAAGGGACCCCAGTTGGTCACCTGGTCCAAGCTCCCTGCTCAGGCAGGTCACAGTAAAGCACATTGCACAGGACAGTGTCCAGTTGGTTCTTGAATATCTCCAATGAGGAACAACAACCAACCTCTCTGGACAATCTATTCCCAGTAAAACCTATTCCTTACGTTCAGGTGGATCTTCCTGTGCCAAAGTTTCTGCCCATTGCCTCTCTTCCTATTGCTTGGCACACCTGAGCAGAGCCTGGTTCCATCCTCTGACACCCTGCCTTCACATGCTGACAGACATTGAAGCCTCACTGCTAGCTTACAATGTAAGTTATCTTTCATGGAAATTCAAAGTAAAGATTAAATTTCCTTTATCATTCATTACAAAACTACAGAAGTTACCATGCTAGAGCTATTGCTGATGAGGACTACTATGACTATTTAAAAAGAGGAATGTGTAAGCTTCATATTGTCTTTGTTCAGCATAAGTGTTCCTACAGTTGACAACAATTCATAAATGGATGGATTGCACTGCAGAGATGTGGCACATGTTTTTAGTGGAAGTTTGTACATAATTTCTGCTTCATTGGAAGGCCCAGTGCAGGGTACCTGGCCCCTGAAGCATCAGCCAGAAAGCCTTACTCAGCACCAGAGCTGCTTTCAGAGCCACGGGCTGAGCTGGGAGCCCCCAAGAAATGACCTTAACAGCTCCAAACCAGCCTCCCAAGGCAGAATTCCTGTGGATTTTCACCAGGGGCTGAATTGTCTGAGTGTGTGTGGCACAGTTCCTGGAAGACCAAGTTCTTCAGAGGCAGGTACAGGTGCTGATAGACCTTCAGCCATATTAGGCATCATCTAAGCAGCCATCTGCTCAATCTAGGAGCCATCAAAGAGCCTTGGAAGTCAAGCTGGAAGCACCATATAAGCCTCCAGGCTGAAGGGGCTACTAGAAGAGGGAGCTGGGGGTGCAGTATTATCCTTCAGCACCTTAAATCTTCCTGTACTTCAGTTTGTCCCCAGGTGCTCTACTTAATCTGGTCCTTAGCTACATGGGTACCCCAGAAAATTCAGGAATTGGGGGGTGTATTTGCACTACAGAACAAACAGGCCATCACAAACAGTCTACAAGAAATGAGGAGATATTCTGCTGGGTGCAGAAACCCAAACAGATTAAACTGATCTGTGGGGGGAAGAAAAGAGAGTTGTAATAAAAGTATTAAGATTGGTAGGAATGGAGAGTGAATGGGCATATCTGAGAGTGGAAGAAAAGGAGGGGAAAAAAATTAGAATCAGAGCTGTAACAGTGGCAGGTGTCAACAGTACCCAGATAAGCAAGTTCCCAGCACCCTGACATCTCCACAGAGCACCCAGGCAGAGGAGGCACCTAGACTTAAATAGAAGACAGTGTGCATTATGAGGAGATGCCAGAAGGGTGACAGCAGGGCTGGAATATTAAGACAAACAATCTAAAAGGGAACAAGTACTAAGGAGTTACACAAAGGGGTCAGGATGTCTGAAAAGACCACAGTTGCAGTCAGTTCCTTAAAGGCACATCTTGGTGACCTCAGCTTGTCAATCTCATGCTGAAAAGCCCAGGAGATCCAGGGAGTGGAAGATAACTGGCACCCATTATCCTCCTGCTCTAGCCAGGCCCTCTGGGGATGCAGCTCAGGACTTGTGAATACAGAGGCATGAGTAGAAATCAGCTATTTTTAAAATACATGTTTAAAATGTTCACATTGAACTTTGCTACAGTTTCTCCTGGATTCTGGAGACACCAACACAGCCTTTGGATTGGACAGCAGTTGCTTTCTTCCCTGGTAGCTCTGAAAACACTGAAGGCTCTTTAGTGCCTTTGCCTCTGCACATCAGCCCAGAGTCTTCCTAGGCAAATGGTAAAGTGAGGAGTGAAACCACTCACAAAGCCAGTCTGCCTCATGAGGGGAAGCATATATCTCATGGAGGCACAAATCATGGAAACTATTCTTGGCTGACAAATACAGAGCTATCAAGTCTCCCATTTTGGAGATCAATTGCTCACTCTGGTAGTTATTCAGAGTATTCACAGTTGATCTGCCAGCTGCTAATGAATTTAGAGGGGCTGAATACTTGATATTTGGGAGGAGATGAAATGATTCTTGGTCATCAAGGGTTGACTTCCTTCAAGGTTACACTCAGTCACTGTTGCTGTAATGGAGACAGAGCACTGGATCATGGGGAGCAGTGCCACTGCTCTGTAGCTGCTGACAGCATTACACTCACAGTTCCTTCTCTGCAATTCCCCATGAGCAAGTGAAGTGCATTGGTGTACCTAGGCTGTATTTCAGCTGAGCAGTGCTACATGCACAGGCTAACAGGAAAATAGTCCCTGAACTTTGAAGTATATTACCTGTGGTAAATTAATCATTTAATGTAGGTATACATTTATGTAATATTCACCCAAGAGTTGCTCTGGAATTCTCTTTGAATAATACACAATTAGATTTAAATGTTTTCCTCAATTTTCCTTTCATGGGCATATTTTCCAAATTTTCTCTGATAATTCATTCCATAGCTGCATTTCAAGTGGTTTGTAAAATTTTACTAACTCACAAAGATATAATTTGCATAGAAATGAAATACAGACAGAAATGCTGAAGAAAAAAGGACGTTTAAACTAAGTATAGCATCACAAACAATTTCTTTCATAGGTGCTTTCCAGTGCAGTTGGAAACAGTCATTTAAAGGAATACTATCAAAGAACATGCTGTACCAAGAAATGGTATATTATAAACCCAATTCAAACAGCTACATCTAAATTCCACATTCATATGAATTGAATGATTGACTGATTATTGCTGGCATTTATTTCACAGAAAGAGGGCAGCTTAATAAAAGTGTATTATTCAGTCAATGGTGTGCTATGATGGATAAAGAGGTGAAAATCACAAACATTTAAATCCAAAAAAAGGCAGAAGGCAAAGCAAGTACTGAAAAGGAGGGAAGAGAATTCATTGCTAACAAATCATCTTTTGGGCTACCCTATTGACAGTCTACTCTAACAACCAGGCTCAGAAAACATGGAAAACTGTGCCCAGGCTGGAATTTACAGATGACTCTTGGGTAAAGGAGGAGCTGCTCATTATTTCTCCTCTTGCTCATTGCATATCTGCTCCCATTGGTCTTTACTTGCTGGCAAGATAAGCAAGTTGATTAAATCTTGTGTGGGCTTCCTAAAAGCAAATCAAATTAGAACAAATGGTGGTCTTATAGGAAGCCAATGTGTGCACTAACACTTGCACCACATCAGCCTAAGGCAACCTTCAAACAGAGCCTTAAAACCACTTTTCTCTATGCGCAAAATTGTCTCTCAATTAACAGGTTGAATCCAGAACCTGAGCTGTGCTCCTCCAGTGGCCTCAGAGCACAATCCCTCATTGCTGGTCCTGATGATGCACAAAGCCTGTAGGGACCTAAATTGTCTCTCACCCAGACTACACCTTCATGTCACCTGGTGTTCACAAAAGAAGGGACTGACAGTCACAGATATTCTCTTTCTCCCAGAAATTTCAGCTTCTACCCGTGCTCCTGCCCATGCCCCTGTGAGGGCCAGAAATTAAGCACACAGGATTATGAGGGGACAAGATAGGCTAGCAAAGAGTGGCTGGGAGGGCACTTATTTGCTTACAGTCTCCTCACAGTAGTGTTTCACAACAGCCAGAACTGCCTTCTGCAATGGCATTTCAGGAGCTGCTTCTGGGGGCCTCCCATCCTGACACATATGTACATTACCTCTCCTGCAAAAAAAAAAACTTAAATATTTATCACAAGTCGGCCACAGGGACAAATAGAAGATGCAAGGCATCACATTGACCTTAAAAACACTCCAGTAAAAGTTGAAGATGAGGAACTAAAAGATTTGGGCCACAAGTGCATAGTGTTTCATCATGCACCAAGGAAGAGACCCAGCTCAATTGCTGAGAAGCATCAATGTAGCATCCACTGCTTTGTTTCAGCAGATTCTTCAAGCACAAAGAAAACAACCCACTCCCATCTGGGGAAAAAAGATACATTGACTTCCTATTTTGAACAGAATGAATTTTTATTTTTAACCTGAGTTTTCAGTTATAAAGAAGTGTTTGTATACACACAAGACAGTTTCTGAACAGCAATCACTGATCTCTTCCCAGACCACAAATTATACCTAAACTATGCTGACAGGTCAGAGTAATTGAATAACCTGAAAAATGCAGTTCACATAAGTCCAGGAGCTTGCACAGTTATCAGAATTTTTCTTAAAAAGAGTGGAGAAAACATAGCCCACTTTCTGTTTGTTACTGCAGCGGTTTCTCACACAACGGAGATTGGAGAGCCATTTACCTGAACAGTGCTTTATAAATCCTTCCTAAAAATGGCATCTTGCAAGTATAACATTCAGTTTCTACTTGGGAGACTTAGTGTAATGTCAAAAAAAAAAGAGCTGCTAGAATCACTTAAGTGAGTAAAAACCAGTATTCACCTTTATTTTTGAAATATAAACAACCTTATCAAATGTTTGGAATTTTTTTTTTAAAGCACCTTATAGGACATTTCTTATGACTAATGAATGGAGCTGGGAGAGGTGAGAATGGCAGAAACTGATGTAACTCCTTTGCTCAGATTTGGGCTCCTAGCACTAATAGTCCCCAGTACTAAAAGATAGCCTTCTGTGTCTATTCTTGTAAAAACAAACCCAGCAAAGTCCTGAAACATATTTCTAGGTAAGTGAATCTTTTAAACAGTCCATTCTTTCAACATTTTCTGGATGCATGCCAAGTATTTGGAGTTAAAGAATTTTAATTATGCTATTTTTCCTATCAGCCTTTGCATTAGACCAAAAGGTTAGTCCAAGTGATCTTTTGAGATGCCTTCCAACATAAGCTAGTATATGATTCTGTGAAATTGTCATTGTATACTAGACTCTCTTGCTTAATGGATCTTGATTTGGAAATCGTTTCCCTCCATAAGTCTCCTTTTGGGTGAAAATGAAAATTTAGTGCCCATTTGGTCCTCACTGGAATAGCAGGTGCATGTCTCATCTGCCCATTCTCCCTCTGCAGAGGAGTAGTGTTCAAACTACATGTATTATTCTGATTGAACTACCAGTTAAGTGCAGGATGATATTTCACATTTGCTTTTCATGATAGCAAGTGGCCAAAAAAAAAGACCAAAACCAAGAGCAATCCCATGAGGGTTCTTATGAAATATAACTAATGGGTGTGTGAACACAGACATATTATTTCAGTCTCTTGCAAGTTTTCTATGAAAATTCTGATGTTTTATTGTAGAGAGAAAACACCTCACTCCTCTGTCTCATGGTCACATTGTGAAGCTGTAGTTACCCAAAAATAGCAGTGAAAAAGACTTATCAAAATCTCCTAATTCAGGAAGAACTTAGGATCTCAGATGGACCTGGAACACAGCCACAGGAAGCAAGGTTTGAGCAGAACCTGGACCGTGCAGCCTTATTGGGAGAATGATGTCACAACTGCTGTAGATAAAGCACTGATTGACTCTGCCCAGGGTCCAAGAGGAATGTTATTGCACACTGTGCTTTCCAGTCTACCTTCATTGTCCCTTGTAGCTCACCACACTACTCATACAAGACTCCTTTTGCAAGTAAAAGCCCCTGCAACTGTACTGTTATCACAGAACCTAAAGAAACCATAAAGCAGTTTGCTTCCACAGCTCTAGAAGTACAGCAGCTTCTCAATCATTTCAATCTGCAGCAGCAGCTTTGATCAAAAAGGCACAGCCAAGCCTATGATATTCCATACAGCATGGCTAAGTGGAAGCACACACAGGATGCATTTTTTGCCCAATAAAGATTTTTAAGCCATATGTAGCTTAAAATCATTCAGAATCTCTAAAAGTAGCCTGTCACGTTCATGTTCTTATCACGTGCTTCTTTATAGCAAAACTTCATCCTATTCAATGGCAGATGAGGAAGAAAGGAAGAAGAGGAACAAAGGAAGAAACACACCTGACAGCTTCAGAATGATAAATCCCTATCAATATATTTTTTAGATTAGATCACAAGAAATTAGGTTTTCTTTTCTAACAGTGACCAACTGGAAAATAGTTATTTAACATAACTTTTAAACTACTCAGCCCTAGGAATTAAAAGCCATATCAGAAATGGGTAATACAGGAATCACTGGCCAACAGTATTTTAGAAAAAGCAGGAAGAACTAGGAAAAAAGGGAACACCTTAAACTTTTTCATAGCAGTTGCCAAAACACAAACTCCTTCAGAAAACAATCAAGTAGTGAGAAACCTGTGATAGAGAAGCTGAAGGATACCCACAGGAACTCTTAACAGTAAGGGAAAAACCAGTCCCTCTTCCACATCTAGCTTAAAACTCCAGGACAGAGTGGAAGAAGGCACCTTTGGCTCTGGACTAGTACTTTCCATTGCTGTCACCCCACGTGGAGCTAAACAAGCAGCACACTTGTTACAGCATATGTCACAGTTGAGACAGCTACAATACACAGATATCACCATACAAGAGCAGAAATCTAAGCATTTGCCCAAACAGAGTAACACCATACCTCATCAGAAGGCTTCAGGCATCCACCCATTTTGGGTAACACCATGTCACTACAGAAGGCTGCAAGCATCTGCCCTTCTTGTCCTTTAGCCCAGCCTTTTATACCCTCATGTTGATGCATTGCACCTGCGTGCCCTCTGCTCCCTTTGGTGGTTGGTCAGTGCCCCTGGCCCTCCATGGCTCATTGCTGTCAGTGCTGCTCACCTGCTGCTCACAGCTGTGGCCCGTTGGGGATGAGGCTCAGCCACAGCCCCACTCCCAATTACCACAAACTGTGTGCCTACATACACTGATAGTGGGTAAGGTAGGAGCACTTTGAGCTACTGGATTTTGTTGGGCTTTTAGAGCAAAAGGACAGGAAAGAGGGTGAAACAGCTCTTTCCCACTTTGCATTGTAACATATCCCATGAAAGTGAGAAATGCGATAGGACAAAAGAAATGGGAGCATATATACATGGAAAGCAAGGGTAGCTCTGAAGATTGGTGATTTGAGACAAGGGTTAAAAGGAGACTATTTTTACCCACTAAACAAAGGAAAGTGGGGAAGAATGAGAATATGAGATCAGGAGAGCCTGGATGGTCAAGGTACAATCAAAGTTGCCACAGAAGAGAGTAAGAGAAGAGCACATGCTGCCCTTGCACGAGGCTGAGGAATCTTACCACACTCTTGTGGCCAGCACCATCTTTCTGATCATCTTAAGACATTGAGAAATTAAATAAAGACAAAGAAATTTTTCTAAAATAAAAAGAACGACAGATCAGGAGTAGGTGTAGTGTTAACACAATTACTTTAGATAAATTGGAATTTGTATGTTTGTGCAGAGGGAGGCAAGCCTTGCTGCTCACTCATGGTCTAAGAATCACATGATGAAGAGTATTCAGTATATTTTTCCATCTCTTTTTCTTCAAACTTGTTCCAGATTTTACTGAGGTGTTGAGAACTTTGCCAGCTATGAGCCTTTGACTCAGCAGGTTTTTAAGATCTGCTCCTCTCTGACTAAAGACAGATCCTGAGAAATTATGCGTAGCCTTCTCTGACCACTCAAACCACCAGGAATAAATGAAGCAATATCTGTTTCCAGAAATGAAACCAGGGCATCCTGCTAATGACAATGCAAGAAGCAACAGCCCCAGATTCCTGAGAGACTGGATGTTTCAGTACATGAAATGGTCCAATTTAAAACATGTGATCCCCTGCACAGCAAAGGGTCTCTTCCCTCCCTCACCCACAGTTTGCAGATAGACAAGTTTGGCATGTTCCACACTGGGGGTTTCTCCCTGGCATCCATTCTATAACACTCCACACCTGGCCTGCCCTTTAATTGATAATGTAATTATCAGCATAGTCATATTACTTCACACTAAGCATTTTCAACCATTTATCACAATGTTGATCTTTATTTTAAATATAAATCAGGCAATCATTTATGTCTTTTATGTTCTTTGTATTTATTCAAGAATATTTAACTGTAGACAAAAGGTGACTTATTCATTATTCATCCTGAACAAGGCAAGTATGGCAATTTGAAAAGCCTGACATTTGAGCTTTTTGCCAACACTAGCAAAATTATATCCTTCCCATTGTAAATCAATGAAGTAGAATCATTGTGCACAAAAGAATTAAATTGCCTTGTCACTTTAATAAGGCCACCTTATATACAACCTTCAGCCAATGCCATTGTGCAGAAAAAGGGTGCATCCTTTGCCTCAGCTGTCTCAGATCTCAGTAGGCTTTCCAATTAAATGAACATCCTCTTAGTCTTTCACTCCACTCCACTCTTTCTCTTTTTTGAGAGGCAATGTCAGAATGTCATAGGCATAACTTGCTATCAGTGGCATGCACACATCAATGTGAATTAACTTCCTCCAACTCCTGCTTTCTTTTGGCAGCCTTTTTAACTTGTTTGTCAATTCCAAAATGATGGAACTCCAAGAAAGGGGATTTTTTTGTTGTTGTTGATGTTTACTGAGCGTAGATAAAAGCTGCAAATAGCTATCTGCAAACCAAAAAACTATACAAATGTGAGGATCCTTTGCAGGCAATGTAGATAATGTAAAATGGCAAAGAAACAACATGTCCAATCAGGCAGAACACAAGTGGCATATGCCAGGAAGAGAACAACTTTGTATGTTCTCACTTCACAGGCTAGGACTCTATTTTACAATCAGACCTGATTTTTCCCATCTAACACCCCTTGGACACATTTTACCCTGAGAGTAGAAACCTTTAACCAGCCATTTCCAGGCTTTTGAACGACTACCCAGAACATCATTTCATAAATCAACAACAGACAGCTGCCCATAATAGTCACATGCCTGCCTGCCCTTCCTTTCCATCATAGCACACAGAGGTTGAAAGAGCAACTTCAGCCTGCATTTTTCTCAGAATCAGAGAACTGAAAACAATTGAACAAAGCCACGCACATCAACAGCATGGTGAGTGAATCTTGATATTTCAAACATACCTAAAAGTCTACACAATTGTTTTGGAGTCTTAATATTATGTCCTGTTTTGATAGTTAACTGATAGGTGCATGGTAAAGAAAAAAACCATGTGAGTATAGAAATAGTGATAATATTCTTGATGTTGTTAACATTTTGGATTTAGTCAGAAAATGTTAATAACAAATGACCTTTTTCTGAAGGGTATTTTAAGGAGAACAAGCAATTTTCTGTAATGTGGTTACCATAGTGATTTGCCCTCTAAAAAGACCAGAAAAAAAAGATGTACATCTATAATCAACCAGCTACTGCAACAACAAATGGTCTGACAAAGCAAGACTTTAATTCAAGCTGGAATGACACTTGGTTTGAAGTTAAGTATAAAAGAAACTATTTATGGATGCAAAATAGGTCCTCTAATAACTATTATAGAACATTTGTGATGATTCAGAAGGGATTTTCCTTGAAAACTACATTAGTGCACAATAGATAATTTTTTCTTAGAAATTACTTCATCATCTATACCGTATTGAGCCAGTCAGAAGAAAAACTCAGCAAGCAACTGGGGATGGTAAATAGGGACCTCTGCCTCCTTCACTCTCTTCCTTTCCTGGAGGATACCTGGAAAATAATCAGTCTAAAGAAGTGCTACAGTTTTAAACATTTCTGCAACTAGACATACAAATTAAAACCACAAACATTTTCAGCCTGCCTGTCCTGGTAATGTTGGTATATTTAAGGACAGGAACTTCAAATCACCCATTAAAAAAACATATAACTTGACATTCAGACTATTAAATTAGAGTACTAAAACTTCAACTGTCTAGTTTTCTTCACTGTTTCTTGACATTGGGAAAAACCATGAACAAGTCCCTTTCCATGCTGAAGTTCTCTGGAGGCCTTATGTGACAAGCCTGCCCTTACTCAGAGAAGACCTAGCCATGGCAAGATGCTGCAGCCTGAAATCATGTAAGGCCCAGAACAATTCCTCCTTCTGTGCCTTCAAGGCTTGGAACATGTCTTACAAACCCCAGCACTGCAGTGCCATATGTCAAGTGACTTTTTCCTTTGTTTTAAGGCATTTTAAACTTATTGTTTAGGCTTATCATTTCCTGGGCTCTCCTCCTTGCCCTTCTTGAAGATAGGAGGGACATTTGCTTTCCTCCAGTCCTCAGGCATCTCTCCCAGTCACCATTATCATTCAAAGATAATAAACAGTGATCTCTCAAAAACATCCAGCAGCTTCCCCAGCATTCATGGGTGCATCCTATTAGGCCCCATGGGTTTATGCAGGTCTGGTTTGCTTAAGTATTCTCTAATCTGGTTTTTTTTTCTACCAAAGGAAAGTCTTTCTTGCTCCAAACTTTCTTCTGAGTCCCCACATTTCTGAAGGAGGATCTTACTATTAAATGTATGCACTTAGTAGTAGTGAATACTAAATAGTCAGAGAGTATTCTTGAACTAGAAGGAAGCAATCCTCCAGTATCAACCAAATCTCCTGAACCCCTTTTATCTCCAGGGCTATCTCCCATAGGATTATTCTAAGCTTATCCCTGAAGAAGCCAAATTCTGCCCTTCTGAAGTCTGAGCTTACTGTCTGGCTTTTTGACTTGTTCCCTATTCTGAGGATCCCAAAGTCCACTTTTTTCAGTTTTCTGAAAAACTGTTTCATCTACTTCTTCCTGCTCAGGCAGTGTGCAGCAGACACCCACTGCAACACCATCCACTAACCCTGATCCTGTGAGTGCCAGGCTGGCTCATCATCCCTTCCTAGCAGAGCTCTATGCAGTCCTGCTGTCCTCTCTCACAAATGCTCTCTCTCTCCTTGTCTTCCTTGCCTGCCCCTCTGCAGAGCCTGTATCCCTCCCCTGCAGCACTCCAGGAGCATGAGCTACCCCACCACATCTCTGTGCAAGTGCACACAGACCTCTAAACCTTCAGCTTGTTCCTGAGCTGCATGCCTGTCTGTCATGCCAGGCTCTTCAGAGAGGCACCCAAGTGCACTGACAGCCCAGAGAAGGTAAGAGCTTTGCCCACCATGCTGTCCTGTAGGTATTTCTTCATTTACGTGTATACACTCAGACGTCCTTTCAAGTCCTCTTTTACTGTTTGCAGGGTCTGTCTTGACAATATCACCCTGCACCTTTTACTTGCCAACCACCAACAACCAACCACTTCACTTGAATGTGGTCATCAGCTCTCAATCCTGTTATTCCTTCATAAAGCTCTTCATACCAGCTTGGTCAGCTTGTTGGCTATGATGCATTTTCCCCCTTGGTCAGATGAATCATCTCTCTTCTCAGACCTCAAATGGATCCAACAGTGATAAAAGCCTCTGTTATAGGTACCAGCTGCAGAACCAGTTTCAGAATGGCTGGGTCTGAGCTGGCCCCTGCCTTTAGGGAAACAAGGACAACCAGGTGACTCGTCATCTTTATTTTCAAACCTGTTGCTAGAAAAGGCCCTCCTTTTATGGATTTTCTCTACACCAGGGAAATTAAATACGTGCTCTTTCTTTCCTTATTTCTGCTGCTTCCATGCTTACAATCTTGAAGAAGTCTGCTTAGGGTTGTTCATAGGGGGAACAAATTACATCATCCAGCTGTGATGTGACTCTACAGATAAGCATTCTGTGCAAATACAGGGCAACACCTAGTTTAGGGAACATAAGAAACTGAAAACCCTCTCTGCTTTCTAGTGATAATATATATTTGTGCTTTTGGACCCACAACAAGAGTTTCTATGTTGATATCTCATCATGTCTTTAAAGCATGTGAGTTTTCTAAATATATAAAACAAAAAAACCTTGATATTCACCAGGCAGGCAGTGTGAATGACATGGCCATTATCTCATGAATACAAGCCAGTGTTTTAACAGCAATCACATTGTTTTCTTTTCCAGCTATCATTTAACTGACTTTAAAAACAACAATTTATTTGGATAAATGTTCTAAGTCTCTGTATCATTTAACCAGGCATTAATGACCACTTTATAATGAGAGTATATCATGCTGCCAATGGTCCCATATTAGTTTGACTTCTATCTGATACTGCTCTAAATTTCTCAGGATAATTTGATTATTTCAACATCAAAATATGTTTGATGAAAGTATATCATTGGAATGATTGTTAAAGCCTGCCTCTATTAAATGAATATTGCTTATGTATTTATGATAAGCCTCAAAACAAGGCCCAGGTGTTTTTCTAAATTCCTGGACAAAGTATTTTAACCAAAATGACACATTTTTCATAGGACCTCTTCATATAAGATAGCAAACAACATGTTATAGGCATCTTCCTTTGAAAAGAAAGGTGCCTTTAAAAACTAAAACCTCTGTCAGGAAGGACAAAGTTAAAATCAATCAATCCTACTGGATGCCCAAGAAACCCTCTCTAGAAATGCTGGAACTCAGAACATTTGCAAGATCTTACCTTGCACCCACCCCATATTGACCCTCCATTCCTGCAGTCATTGTAAAGCAATTGTTACTACCCATGGAGCACAGGGAGTTTGATATTAATGAGTGGAAGCCTAAGGTATAGGGTAAAGCAGTGAAAAATATTGCCTGTGGACCTTAGTCACAATGTACAATGCAGCAAAAATTACAATGTGGAGAAGCCAAATATTGTTTCCATTGGTTTAACTTGTGTAACAGGAAGAAAGACTTCAGCCACTGTTGAGCCATAAGCAAACATCACAACACTCAGCCTTTCCACAGCCCCACATCTCACAATCCCCAGTATTTCTAAGACCAGGAGAAGATATTATATACAAGTTCACAACCTCTTTCCCCATTGTCCCATCTAGGAATTCTCAAAAACCTTTGCTAAAACAAATATCCATCTGGCTCCAAATTTTCATAAATAAAAATGTTTACAATCTCTGCATTTATGAGTACTAAAAGTCCATAAAGAAGTTACGTCTTACCACAGGGCCAAAATCACTAACACAAATCCCAGAGAACATACTGAAATAGGAACCCTTTGAGGTGGTGATCAGTACCTTATAGACAAATTACTTTTGTGAATGAAGGAGGGGGACCAGAATCTTTTCAGTAGGTTTAATTGGTGTCAGGAATATTTCAGGACCTATGCAGATGGCAGTCAGTGTGACTACTATCACTGAGATGAGCTGGGTTTTCTCAGTGGCATCCAGCAGGGCAGAGATTTCCCCCAGGTCCTCTAAGACATCTGCATGAGGCTGAAGGTGTCTTACCTCCCTAGTGCACCAGATTTGTCAGACATGCTTATATTTTATTTAGGTAACTGGAATGAGTTCCACTTTTCAGCAGAGTAATGGGACCCCAGAGCAAGGCTCAGCTCACATCCTAAAGCACACATCAGATGAATGACTCTCCAGGCTCCACACACTGTAGTGACTTGCTGTCAGGAGAGCTTAGACACCTAGCACACACACAAGGGTGCTCACATTTGGATCTCTTAATTGCAGCTGAACTGCACAGTCAGGGCAGGATCCGGCTGCTTGAGCAGCTCAGCACTGTCCAAAAGGGCACAAATCATTTTTCTCAAACCCTCCCTCAAGTGGGATAAAGTCATAATCCATCCATCATCTTTTTCTCATGGCTGAAGGGAGTGAGTTGCATTAAATCACCACCCAAGCTTATAGGACAGGATATACATAGCCTGGCTGTGCCTCAGCACACAGTTAATTCACATACCCTATCTTCATTAGGTATTCCCTGGGCCAGCACCACAGACCTTTCTGGGGATAAAAAAAAGAAAAAGAAAAAAAAATTCAATATCTGTGAAAGCCCCTATAAGCTTGAAATCAAGTTATATATGATACTAATTCAATTTTGGCAAAGTCAATAGAATTACATTTTCTTCATGGAGTAAAAGCACTCACCTGCTGTATACATAAATATGATGAAGATGCCCAGGACAAGTATTATCAAGTTGGCAAGCACTTTCACAAAGGCTGAAAAACAATTACACTCTGTCATCTACAACTCCTCAACATTATTTCTTCCTCCTCCTTTAAATAACAATGGCAGCAGCCTGCACATTACATACAGGAGTGGCATGGACAGCACACACTTAGGGGTGTGATTAATATTAGGTACCACTGGAACAGTTTTTCTCTTCCAACATGTGACACTTGTTCACAAGTTTGAGACACTTGTAGGGTACTATTGGAATAGATATGGGTGATTTAGGCCCTTAACTGGGACTTCCTTCTCATTTTCCTTAAATGAAGAGTCCGGTCTCCAACTTTGACTTATAAGCAGGGAATTATCTTAATCAGAAGATTATGTGACTGATCCATTTGAGATAGACATAAAAAAATGTTCAAAAAAATAATGATTTGGGATCTTACAAGATTTTTCTCTTTTTTTCCTGCAATCTGTAAGATAGTTCTACCAAAGGCACCCTCCACAAAATCATTCTTTTTAGCCTTGCTCATTGAGGAAAAAAATAACCAGTTTATGCTAAAAGGTCAGATGCCTCATAAAAGAGCCCCCATATGTATCACTAGAGGTACTGTTAATATTGTTATCATAACTGCCATGACATTTAAAAAACCAAGTTTTTAAAGGCTGGAGTTTGACTGCTGAAACACTGGCAAAGTCACAAAGGCACCTTAAAACACATTTCCTTTACCATGAAGGAATTAAGTCCCTGAATATCTTTGTACTGGCATGTAAATAAACTTACATAAAATAGGAAGCATTTCACTGTTCTATTTACCCAGCCAAGGCAAAGGATTAAGGGATTTCTATCCCTGCTTTACAGACTCACTGGCATCAAGACAAGGAAGGTTTGAACCTGTGTCCCCACCACCCAGCAGATCCCTCCCAGCGTTACCATTCAGTAAGGGAGAAAAGCAGCACGGCACCCTCCCAGCACAGACCTGCACTGTGAACCCATCCTGAAGCACTGTGATTTTTTTATGGGTCATTTGAATCAAGCATTTCAAAATGTCATGTATTTTCCCCTCTTTTGGCCAAAACTATTCATGTGATTCAATCAGGATGTGAAACTCTGAGCAGCCACAATGAAGCAGCACTTTTTTGGCAAAGAGATTTGTATGAAAAACAATACCCTTTTCTGTGCACAACAGTTCTTT
The DNA here is from genome assembly GCF_027887145.1 of Ammospiza caudacuta. Lineage (NCBI taxonomy): Eukaryota > Metazoa > Chordata > Aves > Passeriformes > Passerellidae > Ammospiza > Ammospiza caudacuta. The sequence goes on from NC_080594.1 coordinate 96,032,054, forward strand.
CAGCAAAGCCTCATACTGAGTCTGAGTTAAAGGTGCCCTATGCCACAAGAAACAATACCACACACCATCTTCCCTGCACTCAGCATGAACCTGCTACTTCAACAGTAAGTTAAAATAAATGGGGAAATGCAGAGAAGAAAATGTTGTAACACGTGAGATAACCCTGATCTCAGAAATAGGTGCTGAAGGACGTGCATACACTTTTGTGTGTGTTTCACACTTGTTTCACAAAGAGAAAGGAATTAGGAGGAGGAAAAAATAAAATGAGGGGCACGTTTGGTCTTGTAAGCTCATAATGCTGTGATCATAGAACAGCCTGAGTTGGAAGGGACCATAAAGATCTTTTAGTTCCAATCCTAGTGCTATGGGCAGGGACATTTTTCTGAAAATGAAAACATGCCTGTGCAGCTCAGTTTGGTGTTTCTTGAATACCCTAAATTGTATGTCAGAAACCTTTTTCTTCAGTGGGAAATTAAAATCTGTTGAGCAAAGATGAGTTCCTCACTTGCAAGGTTCTCCAGGCTGAAGAGTTACAGGTCAGTAATTTTCTCCTTTTTGCATTTCCCTTTATCCCATTACCCACTTTCACACAGATACTGTCTTCATTTTAATATAACTTTTTATAAAAATTCCTTTCCTATCTCTGGCTTTATACCTTTTGTAATTTTATTCTTCATTATTATTTGTCCAAGCTTCTGACAGAATATGCTGAGTTGGAAGGGATTTGTCAGGATCATTGAGCCCAGCTCCCAGCTCTGCACAGCACCATCCCCATGAGTCACACCCTGTGCCTGAAAACATTGTCCAAACACTTCTTGAATTCTCTCAGGCCTGGTGCTGTGACCACTTCCCTGGGGAGCCTTTCCAGAACACAACCACCATCTGGGTGAAGAAGCTTTTCCTGATATCCAAACTGAACCTCCCCTGACACAATTTCAGGCCATTCCCTACGATTCTGTCACTGGTCACCACAGAGAACAGATCAGTGTCTGCCCCTCCTCTTCCTCTCACAAGGAAGCTGTAACTGCAATGAGGTCTCCCCTCAGCATCCTCCAGGCTCAACAGACCAAGTGACCTCAGCCCACACAGTTTTCCCTCCAGACCCTTTACCATCTTTGTGGCCTCCTTTGGGCACTCTCCAATAGTTCAATGTCTTTCTTTTGTTGTGGCACCCAAAACTGCCCCCAGCACTCAAGGTGAGGCCACCCCAGCTCAGAGCAGAGCAGGACAATCCCCTCCCTTGCCCAGCTGGCCATGCTGTCCCTGATGCCCCCAGACAGGGATGTCCCTCCTGGCTGTCAGGGCACTGCTGGCTCGTGTTCAGCTTGCCAATGACCAGGAACCCCAGGTCTCTTCCTGTGGCACTGCTCTGGAGCCTCTCACTCCCCAGTCTCTACATCCAGGATTGCCTCATTCCAAGTGCACAATCCAGCACAAAATCCAGCACTTTCACTTGTTGAACTTCATGAACAGTTGGTGCTTGCCCAATCCTTTAATTTATTGAGATCTCTCTGCAGGGCCTCTCTGCCTTCAAAGAAGTCAATAGTTCCTCTCAGTTTTTTATCATCTGTGAACTTGCTCAGTACCCTGGAAGTCCTTGGAGGAATTCTTGCACTGATCTAGTTAACTTTCTCCAGTCAGTCCAGGTAGACTTGTTATATGGAAACCATATATTTTCAACAACAAGATTTTTTAACAACACACTATTTAAAGAATCACAGAATTGCATAAATACAGATTTAACTTAGATGTGCATAACCAATAAAGGAAAAGGTAAGGGAAAATTGTCTATCCCACTTCTCTCTGAAGATGTTCTTTGCAGGTTTCTTTTTCCTTCATGGAGAAAACATGCCTGCTCTACATTTTTGCAAACATCTGCAATGATCTTTCTGAGTAAACTTATTTCTGCCCCTTTACTCATAAAGGTTTTGTTCTCTTCTCTCATATGTCTCCTTGTCCCATGGCTCCATGAGAGGAAGCTGAAACCAGCCCCCTGAAATGCAAATACAAGTCAACGTATGAACACCAGTTTACAGTTTGGACAGAACTGAAACATTATCAGTTCTTACCTGCCTCCACACAGACTGATTGCTCAATGATTAACATACATAGTCTGTCCTGGACATTTTTATAAGGAACTTTTAAATATTTTTTTTATTGGAATCTGGGTATTATTCCTGCAAATTTTCCTCCCACATTAGCCACAGAGTTGATGAAGTTCTCTTGGTTACTTTAGTATGAGCAATGTGATGGCAGTCATCTGAGGAGGATGCAGGGGCACAAGGGCATCAATAATTTGAAATAAGAGCAGAAAGACTGTGGTGGGCTTCATGGGCACAGGTCCATCTCCTTCTGCTTGAGAAACGAGCACCACAAAGTTGGTCCATGAAAAGACATTAATCCCAAAATTAGAAGTAAAATGTGAACAATATAAGTTATTTGATAACCATCTCACCCACAGAAGGAGCAGGTCTGTGGTTACATAACACCTCTCCTGGAACTGTTTGGTGATGTATTTCATAAGCATGGTGTTCAAAAAGTACAAAATAGAAAACAAAAAAAGAAGAGAGGAAAAAAAGGCAGTGGATTTAACATTAGCTTTTCATTTAACTTCACTGCAACTGGCTGCATTATCTTCATAATCACTGAAAGTGAAATCTGTAATGCATATGTAGAATAAATTAAAGTTTGAAGCAAACAAAATAAAGGTAGAATTGACTATTCATAACAACACAGTCTTCAAGTCATAATACACTTCAGTGAAAGACTCTTGCTGATGCCAGTCTGAATAGTCCAGTAGAACACAAGACAGACTGAATACAATAGAAATGTTGAGATTCGATTTGTAATATATAATTATTCCACATTTTACTGTATTATAAGTTTAAATTATCCACATCAGAGGTTTTAGTATTTCACGTCTGTGTTATAGAATAGAATTTTTACTCCCATTCTGACAGGAAAGGAGGAAGATAATGAATATGTACCGCAGAAAAAGAATAAAGGAGAGTACTGCTCTGTGACTGACCAATTTCAATATATTTACAAGTAGTTCAACATTTTAATCAAGAAATCTTTTTATAATACAAAGTGGAAATGGAATTGAAAAATCAGCACAACCAGGTAAAAGACTAAAACTGGGGGGAAAGCCATGTGCTGGCACATTGAAGGGCTCACACAGGACACTGCCTGCAACAGGAAGGGACACACTGAACCCACATCAGGGGACACCTCCCAGATGCAGAGCTAATATTAATGGAGCACAAACATTGATGGATCAAAATTTTAAAAGGGTTTTGTTAGAACAGCCCTTTGGATCTGCATTTTTGGAGGTGTCTCTGGTCCAGAACCATAGGCATGACCTACAAACCTGCCACCCCATAATCACCAAGAAGAAAGGAAAAGCCCATTCCAAATTAGCTCTGTCCCATTTTCAAAGCTATATGTATATTATGAAAATAGAGGCATTTTAATGCACCATCCCAGGGTATTTAATGATGCAGTAGACAATGTGGCTGTGGTAGAGGGGCACATACCCTGATGCTCAACACGAAGCAGCCAAGAGAGCACCCCACTGTTGTTTGAGCTAGGACCAGCACCAGCTACACTGCAGCCTCACAGATGTGCCCAGCCTGTCTGTACTCCTGCTGTTTTGAGTAAAGTTCCTTCAGCAGCATGAGCAGTTCAAGCCCACTGGCTTCTCTGGTGAGTTTTTCATCCCTGAGGGTTTTTGAGACCTGACTGGACAAAGTTTTGAGCAATCAGACCGGACCTCAGAGTTGTCCCTTCTCTGGGCAGGAGGCTGGACTAAAGACCTTTCAAGGTCTCTTCCAGCCTGAATGTTTTTATTAATGTACTTAGCCCATAACAAAGCCTGTACTGCTTCAGCTGATCCTACCACCAGTGTTCACGTGGAGATGAGGAAATTCAGGCCTGTTCCTCTCTGCTACAGTCAAATTTCTAATCCTAATATAGGCCTGGGAGCTCTGAAATGTAGTGACTATGGCGAATATCAGCAAAGGCCAACCTCTTTTTTTTTTTTTTTTCATAAAGCAAGCACCTGGGAACCCAGCCTAACAGTGGAGCACATTTAGTATGGGTTTAATGCCTGCCTTCCTGGAGTCAAATCTTGATGAAGCAAGAAAGCTAAGTTTAAAAAAAAAAGGATTAAAATACCAGCTTGACCAGCTTGCTCAGCCTTTCTCTTGGCCAATGGAGAAAACTTCTGAAGAACTAATAGGATTTAAATACGTAAATATCCTTGAAGTGAAACAGGAACCACAGTTTAGAAGGATGTTTTTCTTTCCCAATATGGTTCAGGTTTTCTGTGCCTCACTACTAACTTGAGATAGTGGTTCCAGTCCCAGTTCCAACTAGGAATAAAACTTCCCAGTAGTTCTCAATATCACTTGCTGGGCTGCAGCTATCCTTGATGATAGCTGCAGGAAAAGATTTGGATCATCTTTTTTGGGAAAATGAGAGCTATGGTGATGGAAACCACCCCACAATACCACAGATCTTCCAATTCATGAGGACCAACAAAAGAACATTCTATTGAAAATGGACAGTAAACATGCAAAAGGTTGGATCCAGCCAGATGCAGTCTCTAGAAACCTGTGACGTATCTGAAAGCTGTACTTGGTTTGATCAGAATCTAGTTTTCTTCATAGGAATTTGTATGGTGGTACTATGTTTAGATTTGTGATGAAAGCAGTGTTAACACAGGGCTATTGCTGAGCAGGGCTTGCACAATGCTAGGGCCTTTTCTGCCCTAACCCACCCCACCAGCAAATGTGCTGGGGGTGCACAAGGAGTTGGGAGAGGACACAGCCAAAAGAGCTGACCCTAAGTGACCAGAGGGATATCCCACACCACATGGTGCCATGTCCAGCATTTAAAGCTGGGGTAAGAAGGAGGAAGGGGCAGGGGGACATTCAGAGAGATGGTCTGTGTCTTCTGAGGTCACCATTAGGGTTGGGCAGGCTGGCTTTACCGGAGATGTCTGAACACCAGCCTGCTCACAGAAGTGGTGGATGAATTCCTTGTTCTGCCTGGCTGGTGTGTGCGGATTTTGCTTTGCCTGTTACAAGGTCTTTATCTCAACCCACGAGTCGAGTTTTCTCACTTTTACCTCTCTGATTCTGTCCTCAATCCCAGCGAGGAAGAAGGATGAGCGGCTGCCTGGGGCTGGGCTGCCGCCTGGGGTTTGACCACAGGAAGGCAGACAGAGAGCAATGAAGACAATGCCAGAGCATCAGGAAGAGGTGCTGAGAGAAGGGATCTTTCGGGAGGATTTTAGGCACGGTCCTGTTTAACCCCTCCTTTCCCCGACGGCCGCTGCGCTCCCCGGGCCTCAGCCCGAGGGCGCGGCGGGGCCGGCAGGGGGCGCCCCTGCCCCGCGCATGGACCCGCGGCTCCTTCCCGGGAAGGCCCGCCCGGAGCGCGGCCCTCCCTCAGCGCGGGCAGGCTGGGCTCTGCTTCGAGCAGGGTAAAAATGTCCGTACAGAACACCCGTGACAAGAGCAGAGCGCGTTGTTTCCTCAGCACGGGGAGACTGGGCTCTGCTTCGAGGAGGAGTAAAAATGTACACATAGGAAACACCTGTGAAAAAAGCAGAGCGCGGCCGTCCCTCAGCACGGGCAGGCTGGGCTCGTTCCCTCAGCACGGGAGGCTTTCCCGCTCTCGAGGAGGGGGAAAAATGTACATAGAGAACACCCGTGACAAAAACAGAGCGCGTCCCCCCCTCGGCACGGGCAGGCTGGGCTCTGCTCTCGAGGAGGGGGAAAATCTACATATAGGAAACACCTATGACAAAAGCAGAGCGCGTTGTTTCCTCAGCCCAGCGTGCCAAGGACACTCGGATGCAGCCCAGCAGGTGGGATTTTGCCAGACTTGCCAGGAGGAAGATGTATGGGAAGGGGTGTCCTGGAGTTCAGAGTTTCTTAGGCCCTTGTGCGTCTAATTTGAAGGCACTGGTACAGTACAGCTCATGATGCTGCTTTGCTGTTCCTGACTGGTGTGATTCCTCCAAGTCCCACTGCCCTCACGCTGAGCACAGAAAACCTTACAGCAGCTTGTTCTCTGTCCTCTGGGGACTCAGTACGAGTCCACAAAGATGTTTCCTTGTTCTGCCTGTACTCTGTGAATTGTCCTTAATTTACATCTTCACGGGCTTCTTTTCCCACCACAGCTCATATGTACCACTGCTCCTGATCCTTGTGTAGTGAAACAAATTCCTACAGTGGTGGTGAATAGCCATGCTTGGAGTCCCCTCCTCACTGCAGGCATTCCCGGAGCCCCAGGTGAGCTGCCCTTCAGAGGATGCAGGTATCCAGGTAGCGAAGAGCATTATCCACGAGCTCTGGGTAATTCATGCTGGCTCAGTGCTCCCCACATCAGAATAAAACACACATTTCATTGTCTACTTCAGACACAAATGGCACAACACTGGGATAAGTACAAATGAAAGAAGAGGGGCTAGCAGAGCTCCAGCTTCCCCAGCCTGTATCCCTACATCATGGCTTTTGTTAGGATTGTGCTTGTCCCAAAGATAATGCAACATATATGACAAGCTTCTCTGGACCTGGTTTTCTTTTTCTACAGATTTGTCCACATTGAAAATGTATTCTATAGGATTACTCACTGAACCACACAATCTCCTCATGAAGCAATGTCCCATACAGTGAACAAAGATAAATAAGACTTTGCTGAAATGTTCTCTGAACCTGATCTGTCTGTCATGTTTCAAAATCTTGTCAATTGCACCAGATTTCAGAAGCACTCAGCTTTTGCAAAAACTCTCCTTTTTTGTTTTTCTGATGAGTACAGAACTCAACTGCAACATTGCACTTCTGGATCCTGTTTAGTGCTTTACCACAGTTAAGAACAGTGGCATGACTCATTTACAATATGCACCATTTTGTGGTGATGTGCTATAATATTGACTGTTTACCTTTCAGAATTATCTCTCATCCAGTGTGGTTTTTTCTGGCCCTGAAGACAGGTTGTATATTCTCCTGTGTATTCTCCTCACATAATGGAAGTACAGCATTTGCTTTTGGCACTTTAGGCATGTAAACCCAAAGTAAATATTTTCATCCAAAGCAGTTTGCTTCCTAAGCCACAACTTATGAAGTAACAACTTGTCCCATCTATCACTATTTCAAAGCCAAATGCTCAGAGATAACTTTGAGTCATTTCCAAAGCCTGGAAGGAAGGGAAACTCACAAGATTGTCAGTCATTGTATTCCAGGTATGTTTTAATACTCCAAATTTGGCAGAGGAGAGGGAAATACTTACCTGCACAATAGTATCAGCTACAGCAAATGGCTGGATTCAGTCCCTCAAATATTCCATTTTTGCAGTTTTCACCTGTACACGTATCACTTCCACAAAACAGGGGCTAAAGAAGACATCTGTCACACAGGAGGGGTTTTATTTTTTGTTTTACACAACTTTTCACTTACTTCTCAGCTTAATGTGGACAGTCATGTTGGTTTCATATCCATTTAATCAGATAAATTTAAAATATTTTTCTGTAAACAACTGTAGAACACATCCAAACAACACCCTACAATTACTGCTCCAGGACAGCAAATAAGCAGCATCTAAGCAGCCAGTTTTGAGTGTTTGGTTCAGACCAGGGGCTTTCATGGAGAGATGAAAAAGAGGCAGGTTCAGAAAGAGATATGATCAGGTTGCCTGGAGAACAGACCTTGCAGAGGCCTTGAGCTGGGTGAAAGAGTTTGTCCAGGACCATCAGCCAGCACAAAATGCATGGACTCTGCAGTCAAGAGCCAGCAATCAAAGGGAGAGAGAGTTTGATGGAAGGGACAGGCCCTGAGCCATGAGCAGGAGGACAATACACCAAAGACACAAGAGGTGCAAGTCTGTGACAAGTTCATAGAGTGGGATTTATAAGTGTAGTTTTGTTCAGGTCACTTTTGTTCAAATTGCAGATGCTTCCTGTAAGTCAGTGGATTTCCCTCAATCAATATGCCTCAACTTGTTATGTTTTTATTTCCTTCATATTTCCACAGCATTACTTCACTCTGAATAGGGGGACAGAAGACCAGAAACAACATTCCAAAATTGTTGGGCAGCTCTTCTTGTAACAGAACTTGGCAACTAAACAAGCAAAGTGTAACTGGCTTTAGAGAGGGGGTTTTAGCAGAACTGCAAACATCCACAGAACCTTATGGTTGTCCACAGCACAGCCTCCAGCAGCTGGCAGGCTTCAGCTCTGCTGGGCAGCAGCCACTGCCACACAGGCACCCACATCCCAGCATCCCACAGAAACACAGAGAGGCTTAGCTTAGGAGGGATCCTAGGGATCATCTACTTCCAAGCCCTTGCTGTAGACAGGGACACTTTCTGCTGGACCAGGTTGCTCAGAGCCCCATCAAACCTGGCCTTGAATATTTCCAGGGATGGAGTATCCACAGCTTCTCTGGGCATCCTGTGCCAGTGTCTCATTGAGGTGTCTGACACAGCTCCATTGTGTTATTTTCAGTTGTTTCAAGACTGACAAGTAATTACTTGGTTCATTACAAGTCTGTACACAGTTTTTGTCTCACTTTCCTAAGGTACCTACAAACGCCACAAAATCTGGTGAAAATGGCCAGCTCCTCTGCTTTCCACACTCCCTCCAAATCTGAAGGGATTGACAAAGGGAATGAGTTCTTTTAATTTTCCATAAACCAACACTCATTAAACCAAAAAAGCCTTGCAAATTATTCTCCCTAATTCAAAATTAAAGATTTTACTTATTAAGGCTAATCATAGAGCACTTCCAAATGCTGCTAGCTACAGTCAAGGCAGGACACAGAACAGTCTTACAGCAGCATGTTTCTGCCTAGGAACCAAGTAGTAGCTCACTGAGTAGTTTAATATATTACAATGTGCACAGTAGATGCCTGCACAATGCATGAATGCACAGAGTAAACTACATCTCTGCTTTCTAATCTTACTGGAAAGGTTCCCAGAGATCCAGATCTCCCCTGTGGAGATCTTGCCTGAACACAGTGAATTCACAGTCAATGATGACCTGAGACTTAGAGGGAAAGTCCAGGCCTAGAAGGTGAAGGGAAGCTGTGAGGAATCACACTAGCAAAAAGTGCTTCTTCATGGCAGTCTGCTGAGTTTGTTTGCAAAGCTATGAAGAGGACTTTCTGGAAAGCCATGGGTTCAGTTAGAAATTAAACAGAAAAAAGGCACAAGGGATTCTGATGTGGTTGATAAAAAAAGAAGTGTTCAGTGCAGCCAAAATCAGTAACTTAAAGTTTCAGGGCAGAAGCTTTTCCAGCTGCTCAGGACTGCATCACACCCTTCTTTCCCCACACTGTGGGCTGATGCTCAGTGAGGTCACATGGTGTTTCACATAGCATCATAGTTGTTGGGAGACATAACATAAAGACAACACTAGCAGAAAAGAGCAGAATAAGGAGCTCATGTTCTGTGGACAAAAGCCCTCAAAAATTCCCACCTCCTCGGGGACAGTGCCTGTGGGTTGCACAGTGTTTTCAGTCCTGCTTCCCCATCAAAGAAAGCCTGTCACTCCAACCTCTTCCAATAGCCAGGGTTTTCAGTAATGCCAGGCAACAACTTGTCTGCCACTTCCCACTCAAGTTTTCACACTCCTGTTCTTCCCAGTGTGCACAGCACACAGGACATGCTGCCTTGCTGGAGGAGCACAGCAGTGCACTTCCCCTGTCAGGATCATGAGACAGGGCATTTTCACCATGGTTTTCTTACATCACAACTCAGCCCCATGTCACAGCTCCCTGTTTCCTTTGTCATGTCCCCCCAACGGTGCACCTTTGCACAAGGCTGCCTACTTTCCTGTGTGCAAATCCACATTCCTGTGTGCAAACCCACTTCCATCATGCTTTTGGTTTGGAGTGCAGCTCAAAGCATGGCTGTTGTGTCCACAGGGTGGTTGAACTAGCCTTCAAAAGTCTCTGCCAAGAAGAATCCTCCTGGCACACACCACATTCCAGCCTTACAGACATGTATAGTGATTAAGGTAGAAATTACTTTTCTTCCTGCCATGCACCAGTGCCTCTCAACTTACACAGATGCATCTGCGCTCTTTATATACAGACTTGCAGAACACAGAACTCTTCATGTTAAGTGTTTCATGGTGGATGTTGATAAAATCTGATGCTCTTAATGAGCAGGAAGTCATTCAGAATAGCCAGAGAATTATATGCCTTTTCTTTCAATCCAGTGCTTCCCTATTAGTGGGAAATACATTGAAATGTTGCATTATTTCTTGCATTGAAGAAATATTGAAGAAGTTTCTTACATTTCTTGCATTTCACTTCCTAATAGAAGCCAGTTCATCTGAATTGTTTTAAAGTCTCGTCTAAACAGATTCCAAAATACCAGTACCCTAAATGGAAGAGGGAGATGGGGAGCAGAACAAAGCTCCCATGACCCAAGGAGATCTGCTACATTTAGTCACACAAGCCTATGGAGCTGAATGGGATTCACCTGAGCATACTGGGGGAACTGGTGGAAGTCCTCATTGAGACACTATCCATCATTTCACAGAGTTACAGACAGGCAAGGATTTAAAAGTCCCACCAGTGGGCCATCTAGTCCAACATCCTGCTGTTTACCTGTAAAGCCTTCAAAACTGTCTCCTGCAGCATTTTCCTGGAGGAACTGGCTGCTCATGGCACAGATGGGTGCACTGCTCAAGGGGTGAGAAACTGTCTGGATGGCCAGACCCAGAGAAGGGTGGTGAATGGAGTTGCATCCAGCTGCTGGCTGGTCACAAGTGTTCCCCAGGGCTCAGCACTGGGCCGGTTGTGTTTAATATCTTCAGCAATCTGGATGAGAGGATCAAGTGCACCCTCAGTCAGTTTGCAGACAAGACCAGGTTGGGCAGGATATTGATCTGCTGGAGGGCAGGAAGGCTCTGCAGAGAGATCTGGACAGGTTGGTTTGATGGGTTGAGGCCAAGGGTAGGGGGTCCAACAAGGCCAAGTGTCAGGTCCTGCACTTGGGTCACAACAACCCAGGCAGCTTTACAGAGCAGAGAGGCTGGAAAGCTGCTTGGAAGAAAAGGACCAGGAGGGGCTGGTCAACAGCAGCTGAACATGAACCAGCAGTGCCCAGGTGGCCAAGAAGGCCAATGGCAGCCTGGCTTGCATGAGCAATGGTGTGGCAGCAGGAGCAGGGCAGAGATGGTCTCCTTGTACTCAGCACCAATGAGGCCACACCTCCAATGCTGTGTTCAGTTCTCAGCCGTCACTGCAAGACATTGAGGCACTGGAATGTGTCCAGAGAAGGGCAATGAACCTGGTGAAGGGTCTGGAGAATGAATCATAGGCTGAGGGAGCTGGAACTGTTTAGCCTGGTAAAGAAGGCTCAGTGGAGACCTGACAAGTAAAGATGGGACAGACAGTAGAACAAGCAGCCAGGTCTGGAGGCAGTGGCAGAAATCCTGCTGAAAATCTGGTGGTCGTGGCAGGGCAAGGGCACTTTCTTGAACCTGTGTTTTCAAACACTTATCTTCAAGCATAGGGAAGTTACCAAGCTCCCTCAATGCACTGCTCTTTGCCCCTCCCAGCACTGTTAAAAATCCTATATCATAAATTCCCAGCAGTGATGAAACCAAGTGCAGTGGATGGAGCGTGCATTGCATCATGCCAGTTTTCTCAATACAATCTCAGAATGGAGATTTCATGTATTACATGTTGTAGCATTAGATTTTTCTCAGTCCCTGTGAAATTCTGCCTGTTGTAGACCAAGGCCAGAGATTTAAATGAGTTAGTGATCACAGAAAATTCCTTGCTTAGTTCTGCCTGACAATAAATCTGATCCTGTGTTACCTCCACACTGCATTATGCTGAAAGAGCCCTTGTGATGCTGAATGTACAGATGCTATAACAAGTCATGTGTGCCATGGGGAAGTGCTAAAAACCCCACACAAATCCCATGGGCACAGCCTGGTCAAATGCTACACAAACACTTTCAACTGTGACTGTACCTCTGTATTACAGGACAAAAGGTATTTAATAGACTGTGCCTACTGCAGCTTGAAATCTGCTCCAAAATATACAAAAAACTAACTCCATTTTGGTTATAAAGCATACAAAAGTAGAAATATTAACAAATTCAGGGAAGGAGTAGTTTCTGATATAGGAGAAGCTAACACAGTCCCCTGCTGGAAAAATATTGCAAAAACATGCTATTTCTGCATTGCTCATCTCTGTCTACTGCAAACACACAGCTATCACAGGCTGCTTGACTGACAAGAGGTGGCCAGCAATACACTGAGAAAAAAATTGACTGTTTGGGAAATCTCACCAGGCCTGCATATGACAACAGTAGAATGGACATTAGGAAAAGCTTTGTCCTGGTTTAGACTGGGGCAGTTAATTTTTGTCTTACTAGCTGGTACAGTGCTAAGTTTTCAATTCAGCAAAATGTGCTTCCTTTCCTAGGCTGGTTAGCACTGCCATGTTATTGGAAAGCCAGCAGATATGCCTGCAGGTGTGCACACCCACACAAATGGGGACAGATTCCAGACAGCAGATACCACAAGTGGAAAAGAATACCACAGAAGGGAGCTCTGCCATGCACAAAGGAGAGCCTGTGCACATTCAACAGAGAAACACAGTGAGATCAGTGAGAATGGGAGCACCTGAGCAAATTGTGGACTGTGAAGACCTGCACTAAGTAATTGGTACCAAAGTTGTAACTATTCCTAGTAACTTGCACAACTGTAGCTCTCATGTCTTCCTAAGGACACAAGAGTTAGATTTAGGCCTGGACAGTGGCTTTAAGGCAGCCACACAAGGTATAACATGACAAGCCTCTATCCCTTTCCAGATGATGAAGCATGTCTTGCAGAGGAAATTCATCTCAAATTTCATGTCAGCATTTCTCCAAAGTGCAAACTCCCCTTTTCTGGGACCCTTCAGCATCAGCACTGTGGGACTTATGGAGTATCTACAGATACACACATACACATATTAACCCACAAAACCCCTGCCTATTGTAGGCCCCTCACTCCCACAATCAAGGATTACATGCTCCTTTTCCCTTCTCATGACCTATCACAGCAAATGAAGGCGTGACAGTGGGTAACAGCAAGTTCTGCACTTGAATTTCTGAGCCTGGTAGGTGTAGCAGGTTCAACAGGATGTAACTGAGACATCCCTTGAACAAGCAGGACACAGCTAAACCTCAGACAAAATGGTACTGCCTTGAGGAACACCCATTTTAGAGTGCAGCAGTGAGGGGGAAGTGCAACAAAAACTCCTGTAAACACCCAGGTTGGAGAAGGAGGGGAACAAGGTGCCAGAGGTGCTGGAGAAGGGTCCCCTGCAGCCTGTGGAGAACACCACAGTGAAGCAGGTTTCCCCTACAGCCCATGGAGGACTCCACACTGCAGCAGATGCACTGAAGCAATCTGCAGTCCATAGTGAGCCCTCAGTGGGGCAGGACCATTGGCAGGAACTGTAGCCCAGGATGAACCCACCTTGGAGCATATCTACCCTTGAAGGACTGCCAGCTTGTTGTTGTGTGTTGTTTAATTTCCTCAGTTATTTCCCCATTTTATGTATTCTCCCCCCAGTTTTCTGTAAAATGGTTCCTCCCTTCCCTGGTTTTCCCGCCACTGCCTCCCCTGACTGTTGGTCTCCTTGGTTACCCCCTTCCCCCTCAACTGCCAATCTCCCCTTGTTATGTAATCACCCCTCCTTTACACTCCTTATAAGTAAGTTTTTCCTCCTCCCTGGGCCCAGTCAATCACCCCCCACTCCTCCTTGCTTTCCAGAAACTTCGCCTCTCTGGGGGCTGTGGTTGGCTGTGGTCCCAGGGCCCCTCCTTTATGTTATATTAATTGGTTAACCCCTTTGCCAATTATGTTTGTACCCTTCCCCGATTGGCTAGTTGGGTTCCCCTCCTCTCTCCACCCCTTGTTTTTAAAACTGTACCTCCCCCCTCATTCCTGGCCACTTGCTGGTTGGCACCCTCCCTACTGGTTCCTGCCATCGAACCCTCAATAAACCGGAGTTAGCCCCCAGCCTGTGGTCACCTCTGCCTTCGTTCCTTCGCGCTTCTGTCCACACCGCGCATCCAGCTCAGCCCGAGGCCAAGACGCCGAGGGGGGCTGGCAGTATATGCTCCGGGGGTGTCGGCCACCTCCCTCGTAACATCAGCTAGCCGGACACTCGGGCCCTGGAGCAGGTAAAAGCATGAAGGGGGAGCAGGAAGGAGGAATTGTTATAGGCATACCAAAACTCCCATTCCCACCCTCCTGCACTGCTGGTGGGAGGAGAGGGGAAGACAGGGGGAACAGAAATGGAAGAGTCAAGTTCAGCCTAAGTGGGGTAAGGGAAAGGTGGCTTAGTTTTTTTGTTTGTGAACAATAGGAAATCAGTGGTTTTTATCTCAATGCACAAGCTTTTCCATCTTATTCTTTTTCCCATCTCCTGCTGAGGGAGAGGTGTAAGAGTGGCTGTGTGACGGTCTGGCAGCCAGCAATGGTCAACCCACCTCAATAAAAAGCATTCAAAAAGAAAAATCTCCAAACCACTTCAGGTAACAAGGAAACAACCATTTCAAATTGTGTAAAATATTCATCTTTACAGTGATGAACCCAGAGAAAAGTTGCAAAGTGAGACTTCTGAGAATAATTATAAACTGCTACAAATAAAGTCCTCTGTTCCAAGTATTTCTCCTTGCTGAACTAAGCTGGAATAAACCTATCATTTCACACACCCAAGATGTTACTAATCCCTTCAAATGCTTTGTCCAAAGACTGCAACCATCTTTTCAAACAAATGGCTCCCTGCACTTTCCTCAACCCATCCCACCATCTGGCATAAAGCCACACTGATGATTCTGCTGCCATAAAAATCACCCCACTCCTCCCATTTCAGGCAGCACCAACCACAAAAAAATATCTATGGCACACACATCACAAATTTCTGTCCATTCAGATAAATCATGCATGTAGGCATTTTTTTTACTCAATTGATGCAGCTTCTACTGTTTCCTGCTTTATTTCCTTTCACTATTTTCTGTCTTTGATCTCCTCCATTTCTTACATTACCTGAGCAGGTCAGGTTGCCAAATAAAGTGAACATTTCTCAATGTAAGACAGTTAAGATCCTCCTCCTCACCCCTCTAAACAACCCTTGCTTTGTGGTTTTTTTTTTTTTTTCTCCAGGCATCAATTTACTATTATAATAGACCATGAAAAAGCTCTTTCAAGATAGTATAGCAGCTACTAAATTGGAGAGGTGCATATTTATATGAATGGCAAAAAAAAAATAAAGCAATTTCCCTTTATCTCATAGCCCACATATTAGATGAAACATAACACTTCATAGGGTAGGGGAAAAATTCATGGTTTAATTACAATGTAGCATAAAAGCTTTAGTAGTGGATACCAGGATATTATTGTGACATCTAAACTAGAGTTCTTCACAGACACTGTAAACAGATACTCTAAATTCCCTAAATGATTTGCATTAAAAAGGTTTATACAAAAGCAGTCAGTTATTCAATCTTTAGGATGTCATGACATGGTGAGACAAACACACAATACATCAGTAAGTACAGAGAAATGTTATGCTACATTTTGGACAGTTCAGAACTGAAAGTGCTTCACATCTATAGGATAAGAAATGGCTTCATCTCCTCATCCCTAAATGATGAGAGCAAACAAACAACCCTTTAATAGGTTAAATAAACAGTGCCCCATTTATCCATGCTTATGTAAAGTTTCCAACAATTCAGAAGGTCCATGGTGACATTTACAATCTATATACACTGTAACAAATTGTCAATGAAAACAAGTTCAGGTACTTCTTGGTTCCCAAAAGTTGGAAGCTGCTCTCTGCACTAGAGACAAAAGCTACCTACAACATTCGGTCAGTTTTCTTTACTGCCTCCTTTTTGTGTGTGTGTGTGTGTTTGTGTAAAAATTAGTCCTCTCAATCCACCTTGAATAAAATCAGTCCCTAAGTCCTGGTCATATTTAACAACTGCTTCATCCCAGTGTTTAAGGCATGTTCATTAGATGTCAGTGTAGGGGTACTGTCAGAAATTAGAATATCACAGGTACTAAGAGTCAGCAGATTTACACAGCAACACCACTCTTTACAATATAATGCAAAACAAATTGTTATGATGGAAATTGTTCCTGAGTTAAAATTTGCTAAATACTGCTAAGCTTAATGTTTTCCTTTTATACCTCTTCCTCTGGAATGTCCTTTCACATCTGCTCAACTGAAAATTAAAAATCACTCTGAAAATACTCTAGATGTCAAAGCGAAAACGTTAGCAAAATTCTAATTGTATTGACTTTCCCATGTCTAAATTTGGCCATGATAGTATGCATTTGCTGGGGTTAGTATCACTTAGCTTTTAGCAAGGATATTTTCTAAATGTGAAGATAAAATGTCAGTCCACAATTTTGTGCAAATATCAAGGGAAGATTTTGGTAACAATAATTTACAAATTTCAAGTTCTGTGAAGATATAAAACTGATAATGTAGATATTTTTCATTTTCTCCTCCTTTAGAATTAAAGGAAAACATTTTTAGATTGCAGGAACACAAGACACCTACAAATATATTCAGCTTCCTAAAAGAGACATTTTGTCTATTCAGGTTATGAAGCATCCATTCCCACAGAATTGTTTCTCAAGTATGTAATCATTGACAGAATTTCCTATTTAAAAAAGCTGGTTTTCACTGAAAAAAAGTGGGTAGCTTTAAAAGTAGATTTTTCATTAGATTCAAAATGTGCATTACAATTCTTACAACCCAAATCATCCTGGCTCCAACTCACTAAAGTTCGTACAAACATTTGCTGAAGTCTGAGCATTACATTTAGCAGGAGTTAAAAGAGCAGTAGAAAATCAGAATGACAAAAGGTGTGACTCAAGTCTGTGCTATACCTGCACTTCTGACTCAACTGAACACAAACCCCTCAGAAAGCTGCACTGTCTGGAGTCAAATCCAAAGTTTGATGAAATCCAGGAAAACAATGAGCTTTTATGGGATTAGTATTTTAAGTGCTTCATCTGAAGCTCACCGTTTGCAGTGATGTATCATCCATCTCCTATCTTAAATACAAGAAACTGCAGTGATTGCACCTATCAGACTAGGGAATTAATGTTCCTTTATGTATTTTAAAATCTGTCAGCAGTGCAAATTATGAGTTACAGTACAATTTAAAAAAAATCTTCCACATTTCTTTCCATTTAAATCCCAGTAGGACAAAAATCAGCAACAACATGCAAAGAAAAAAGGGTGGGAAAGGAATGACTGCTTCCACAGTATGGGAACTCCAAAAATTATATAGTGGTATAGAAACAAAACTCTGAATGAAGTTTGGCCTAGCCCATGTGTCTTTTGCACAAAGGTTAGCTAAAACTTAATTGCTGTGACAATAAAATATAAATAGCAACAATTTATTCACATAATTCTGGATTAGATTGATTTTTTCCTTTAAGAAACTGTATGATCTGTTATCAGCCAGCTGTATGTTTAAGCACAACAATAGAAAATGTAGTACATAAACACCTAAAAATCACAGTCATAAAAAGCAGGCAAGTACATCAGTCTTTTGGTGGCCAAAGCACAATGGATTAGTCTGCCAAACAAGTGTATGTGAATGTCAATTGTGGGCATTAGATTTGTTAAAAATTGTTTCTACTGTCAATAAACAATTTCCTGTATTTTAATACTGTCCTTAAGGAACTGTAAACTGTTTAAAGTAACAGGTAACAGTAAAGGATTTAAATATAGTGGTAAATAGAAAAATCAGAGGTTTAAATTTGCATGTGTGGTGAGTGGGTAATTTGGAACTAATTCATAATTATCCACAAAGAACTCTGACCTTTCTTAGGTAAGACAGTACTGCCATCATTTCTAACACTTGTGACCATTATGATAACACAAGAAAAAACCCCAACATATCAGCCCTGATACATCAATCACATATGCATTCTAAATTACAGCTATTTACATGAAAAATATATATTTAATTAAAAAGCCACTGAAAAACATGGACTTTTAGTCAGGTGCTGCACTTTATGCAAAATGAGGTAATTTGGATGCAAACAAATTAAGTGTAGTAGAGTTCAGGATCCACAGTCTCCATGCTTAAAGTACAGATTGCTGCAGTAAATGGCTTGACTCTTTCTGTATATTCAGAGCAAGAAATCACTAGATCCAGTTAAATCCTGTTTTATAGTGCTCTTGATGCAACACTGGCTAATGTCAGAAGGCTTCCCAGCTCAGTTCTACAACTGGTCTTTCAATAGAAAGAAGAAGGGGAAAAGAAAAAGTGGTTATAAGTTGGTTTCATCCCAAGATGGATCATTCATATTCTTTAAAACTTTTCTAACAAGCTTCTCCAAGTCCTTGCGAGCTCTTTGCTCCTCTTCTAATGATTTCTTCATCTTTTTGTTATCCTGTGTAACAGAGACAGAGATATTACTGGTTGGTTTTGGGGGCTTTTAACAGATCTAACTACACATACACTGTCATTTACAAACTCTGAAGACTTTTCCCAATAAAACTGATATTAGCTGTACAAAAGCAAAGCTTCTATTAACTTCACAAGTTACACACAGTTATTTCACACAATGCAACAAAAGCTCCCAAATGGAAACTGAGCTACTTCCTATTTATACTTGGGGGGCTTTTACAAAGCAAGTTCTAGTAACAGATGGCCACTAATCATGAATTCTTCTGCTCAAATCTGATCAATGAGGAGTAGAATATATTTGTTGCTAATGGAGAAGGGAAATGGAGCAGTGAGCAGACTAAATATCCCCTATAAGCACCTCCTGTGATTTTAACTGGTTTCAATCTCCAAAGAGCTTAAAACTTAATGCAAACTCTCTGAAAAGTGTTTTGTGACTAGATTTTAAACTAGACTGATGATTTCCAGCAGTCTAAGAGAAGTCTGAATTTCAAGGAACACCATCTTTCCACATGTATATTAACAAGTGAGTTCTCACTGTTTAGTGTCATGAGGCAATATTGAAATAAACGAACAACAGGACCATAAGGATGACAGGGATCAATCCACAGGAATGCTCACATTGTTTAATCCTGTATAGGTCAAGGTGATGCTGGGAATAGTAGGGAAGCAACCAGAAGGTAAAATCACATGGAAATAAGGCCCCAAGACAAGTCTTAAGGTTTAACAAACACAGGCCTTCAATTCAAGGGTCCAACTGGACTCCCTTTATCTGTCCTTTACAGATATTTTAGAAAAAGGATGAGATCATAAAACCATAGAATGAGTTGAGTTGGAAGGGACTCATCAAGATCATTAGGTTCATCTCCTGACCTTGCACAGGACACCCCAATAATCACACCATGTGCCTGAAAGCATTGTCCAAATGCTTCCTAAATTCAGACAGGCTTGGTGCTGTGACCTGGGCCTGGGGACCTGGAGAGCCTGTTCCAGTACCCAACAACCCCCTGAGTGAAAAACCTTTTCCTAATATCCAACCTGAACCCCCCCTAACTCATTTCATGCTGTTTCCTCAAGTCCTGACACTGGTCACCGGAGGAGATTGGGACGTGCTCCTCCTCTTGCCCTCACAAGGAACTTGTAGACCACAATAAGGCCTCCTCTCAGCCTCCTCCAGGCTGAACAGACTAAGTGACCTCAGCCCATATGGCTTCCCCTGAAGGCCCTTCACCATCCTCATGGCCCTCCTTTGGACATTCTAATAGTTCAATGTCTTTCTTTTATCATGGCACCCAAAACTGCCCCCAGCACTCGAGGTGAGGCCGCCCCAGCTCAGAGCAGAGCAGGACAATCCCCTCCCTTGCCCAGCTGGCCATGCTGTCCCTGATGCCCGCAGACAGGGTTGGCCCTCCTGGCTGTCAGGGCACTGCTGGCTCATATTCAACTTGCCGTTGACCAGGACCCCCAGATCTCTCCCATGGCACTGCTCTGCAGCTTCTTGTTCTCTAGTCTGTACACACAACAATGGTCTGTCACCTCATTAACTGCATTCCCTCCTCCTCAAGTCTGTTAAGAAACTTCATTATTGGGAAAGTTCATTATTTTATGTAGGAACTGATTTAAGTTAAGTCTGCCAATTCAGGACCAGCTCAAGTGTATTGCCTGTGGAACAGCAGCTATGAATAAATGATGGAAGCTGCCCTAGGAAGGATCCCACTGGTGTCTACACCAGCCAGGACACCATGTACTCCCAGAGAGCCTTTATCCAAAAAGCCCCTGCCAGCTCAGAGATTATTTCTGCCCCTTCTTTGGTTGGCAGCATCAGTGCAGTG
Source organism: Ammospiza caudacuta (assembly GCF_027887145.1). NCBI lineage: Eukaryota > Metazoa > Chordata > Aves > Passeriformes > Passerellidae > Ammospiza > Ammospiza caudacuta. The sequence goes on from NC_080594.1 coordinate 96,052,348, forward strand.
GACAAATAAATGCTTTTAAGAAGAGATTCCTGAATTCCTGATATGTTAGAAAATTAAATCAGGCTTTAATATGTTTTAGCTTGGAAGATGTAAGATTCTGAAGAACATCTATTTGGAAAGGCACCAGAAAAGAGAGAGCTGTTGCATGAAGCTCAGGAGAAGGTGACTTTTTATTTAAGGGTCATGGAGCTCTGCAGAGCGTCAATGAGGCTGCACATTTATTCTCTGTACAAAAGCAGGAGGCCAGCAGGACTATTAGTGGGCTCTTATTACTGCTTTTATTATATGAATTGTATTTTTTAAAACACTGCCAAATTCAGCTCTAACCTGGGATACTCATTCTTTATATGCTGAACCCAGCAAATCTAAGTATGCAACACATCAACTGTCCTGTTTCAAGGAGCATGCATGACATCCTTAGAAATACTAGGCATGGTTACAGATGGCAAAAAAAAAAATCACATTTATAGTCCCAGACCTGAAGAAATTTGAACACAAATCCTATTTACATTAACACAAGAAATTTTATCCAACTTCTGGTGTCAGAGTGGTAAGCAAATTCACACCTTGCATAGTGAGGAAAATCCAATGCTTCTTTTCACCTATACATTAAGCCAAGTCTACATGCAGCACCATTAACATGGTTAAAACAAGCTATGCCCTGATATAGTGATATTTTTATTTAATCATGGTGGATATTTAGAACAAGTGACAAAAAAAGCACCCAGAGCTATTGTGAAGCTCTCATTAAAAAAAAAAACCCAACATGTGACAGGCACTGGAAAGGACTCGTCTCTAGAAATGAGCAGTTTTAAGAACTGATCCATAGAGGTGTTCAGGTAACTTTAGGACTGTATAATTTTAGAACTATAAATATCTGCTTCTATTTAGCCTTTATTAGTGTTCTCGAGCAACTGTGATTTCTCAGCCTCTGTAATCTTACTTTGCTGGTGATACAGCACAACTGAATTTGCTTAACACCTTCACCATTTCAGAAACTGCAACATCCAAAACCAGCTTAGTAATTCACTTCAGAGAAGCAATCCTCAATGCTGTTCTCAAAAGACTGATAACATCAGGGAGTGCATTTGTGGCAAATGATATTTTACTTTTAAAAGAAAATCTAGTCCAAAATTCAAGCTCATGACTGTCAAAGTGAACTTGCAAGCCATATTTAGTTTTATAACAAGCCTTCCATCTTTTCTTTCTCCATGTTGCTATAAATGTAGCAAGTTACCAACCTGTCTTAACTCCTGTACTTCATCCTTTAATGCATATACTGTGTCAACAAGGCTTCTAAAATGAAAAAAGAAGATAATCTGTAACAACAGTTTTCAGAAATACACATCTAAATCTATTGTTAGACAAAACTGTTTAATGAAATGCAATTAAATAAAAAACACCCCACACCTAATAGCTGATTTCAGACTTGTGTTAAAAAAAAAAAAACTGTCTGTAATCCTTATTTATATTCAGTAAGGCAAGGACTTGTTACCAGCTTCTGTGACAAGAAACACCTGTCAAGCATTTATGGACCTCTGCTGGTTTCTGTATTAAAGCTTTCTAGAATAGAAGTTTAGTTTCACTTCCAACATACACTTTACCAAGAAAGTTGAATGTCACCACAGGCTAACTAGAAGGATAACACAAATTTAACACTGAAATCTGACAGCACTAGGAAAAACTATTTGTAAGTGAAGCACATCACTTCTTGGCATGGGTGGAATAGCTTGCACAGCATATACAAAGAACCAGACATTTAAATGAAGGCCAGCTGCACTGAGAGGACTGGCAGCATACTCCAAACAGTTCTATTCCAACTGCAAACACACCACACACCCCCTGCTATAATGGGAGACACGAGGAAGAGTGCAAAGTTTACTACTTTAATTCATCATTCATTAAACATTTTCTTACTTCTCTTCTATAACAGTCTGACCATTACTTTTAGTTTCTTCTACAATAATTTTTTCTTCTTCTGGAAGCAGAACTTGAGGAGCTGATTCTTTACGGGAACCTGTTGTAAAAATAAATTACAAAGTGAGCAACTCACAAATATCCCTGGGGCATTTTAAAGATTATTCTTTCATTCACCGCATGATACAACCCCATGACCAAGGTATGCCACTTTCCATTTCCCCCTTCCCTCTACACATTAGTTACTGGCACATTTTTTACTTTTGAAACCGCTGCCTTACAACAACAAAAGGTTGTGTGACACCCCTACCCCACTGGTGACATAACTCCCAAGTCACTGACGGGGATGTTACACTGTTCAAGGAACAGTGCACTATTCAACCATCAGTAAAAGCTGTGCAAATTCCCCACTGCAGACTGAGAAAGACATAGCTGTGTTTAAATAACAGCTTTAAGTGTCAAGGATAGATTCTGATCTCACACTGATACAAATCCAAGATATAATTCTGCTCTAAACCCACTACTCTGTCAGTACAGAGCAGAAGAGTGGTATCAAATGACACAGCAATTAAAGAAAAATAAGTAAAAACTGTTTTCCCCAAAACACTGTAAGCATCCCACTTTGTGTGTGCACACATATACATGCAAACACTCTTACAGAGAACCTTTTAGTCCTACAATACATTCCTACCAAATGACACACACTCTTTGTATTTAATATGTGTTTTAAAAAGCACTTCATGGTTTGATGATAAAAACTCAAACATTCCAACATCTTCAGAACTTTTTCCACATATTACAATTTATAACACCAAGACAAAACATATAGATCATAAAAATGTAGTTCTGACTAGAAAAGCTACAACTCAGAAATGTGCATCCACCCATAATTCTATAAACATTATTCAATTGGGCTGCAACAAATTACAAAGTTTTTTTTTTTAAGAAGGTCTGTAAATAAATTGGTGTCTAAGCATTTGTTCAGAATTCAAACACTGCAGATAAAGCACTGAAGTTCTTACATTTTTTAATTAAGACATTGGTTTTAACAAACAAGGTACACCTGTCACACATTCACTGTAGTGAACTTCCATTAACCAGGAATTTCTCAAGTCTCATACAGTTGAAACTGATAATTTGGTACTACAGAGCACTTGCCTGCCCAGAGAAATCAGTTGCTGAACAGCTGCTTTGTGCTAGCAGCACTTTTCTTTTAAGGTTCATGGTAAAATACAAAATATAAACAAATAAGCAAAAATGTTAAATAAATCACAATCACTGCAAAATATTAACTTCCCAAACAGCTGCAGTCTTGAGTTCTGAACAGTGAGCTTGTAGGGATCCTATCTTAGCTGCACATGTTTAGCTATTTAAATTATTTTAGCAAACAATGACAAATGTCTTTAATGCAGAAAAAAGTTTCCTTAAGCTTACAGTAAAGATCTAATGTATCAGTAATGTGATTGTCAAAATTATATAGACTAAAGAGAACAGCAGATTTGAGAAAGAATCTTGTCCTCAAAAGCTGTAAATTCTTCTTACGGAGCGAAGAAATCTTTTAAGGGTTAATACACTTCCACTTATTTTCCAGAAGGAACAACCTATAAAACAAACACATCCAAATTCTGTAGGGAGCTCAAGGACACTTCCCTGTGTGTGCTGTCAGTCTCTGTAAAAAGCTCTCTTATGTTTATTTCAGTTAATTGCTTACTGCTCTGCTTTATTAGCCTGGCAGCTAACACAGAACTGAATTAAATGTTGTATTAGGAATTAGTTGGCAGCAGCTGCTACCAGATCACTGCATTTTGGGTCTCTGTACTGATGTGGAGCACACCTCAGCCCAGCACAGGCCAAGGGGACACTGACCAAGGGGAGAGAACTGGCACAGGTTTCTCACCCGTGACTCCATCACCCAAATGGAGCACACATTTTTCCCTTTGTACAGAGCTGCATCCAGCTGCCAGCCTGGGCAGGGCAATGGGTCCTTGCAAAGCACAAATAGCAGAGAGGAGACAGCTTGACAACAACAATGTGCCAGCTGTTCAGTTATACACACACATGCATGTGAAGCAGATGTTACAGCAGCACATCCTGATGGAAGTACAGCAGAGCACAGCACACAACACTGCACAGACACACAAAGCACTTCACCAACATTATTATACACAAAGAGACCTCAGGCTACACAAACACACCCAATGGAACACTGCTGCTGGCAACACTGACCTTCCTGTGCCACAGGACACACTGTGGAACACAAGTTCACACTTGCCTTCACTGCTCCAATCCCCTTGGTCATACAAACCCTTATTTGTATGTCAGAACTCTTGCTGCTCTTATGGCTCATACTTTTGTAAAAACCCCCACACTTTCTCTCCCTGATCATGATTTGGGTTTTGTGAGCTTTGGAGGGTTTTTCTTTATTGTAGATTTTTTTTCCAAAAACCCCACAAGCACATGCTACACAAGCTACAAACACACAACACACTAATCCTGCCACAAAGGACCCAGTCATCAAATGAGTACATGCACAGTAACATCAGACATGAGGTGCCAAGTTCTAAAGGCAAAAAAAAGCTATTTCTGAATAATGCTTTTCTGCATCATTTATGCCAGGAGCTGTTTTTTTTTTGGAAGTAACTTCAATCTGGAAGTAACTTCAAGCAGAGTCATCACTGGCACTCAGCAATATCCCCTAAATTCCACCTTGTACCATCATGAAGTTCTTCAGGCCTACCCCCTACACAACCATTTCCCTCTGCAAAAGCTACAGCTTTAGACATGAAGAGAGGGTTGTGTTACAGTACAGTGGGCACTTCCCACTGAATTAATACTGACAGGACAGTCTGGGAAGTTCGTACAGCTCAGATAATCCTGAACACCTTTGAGACATACTCCACATTTTCATGAAATAGGGTGGAAGAATCAAGTTACTTAAGTTTGCCATATCTGCTATTCCTCAATTCTAAGCACCCAAGTTTGACACTGTATTTTATTACAAGACACTATTCCAAGTCAAAAAGGCCAAATGACTGTATTTAAATTGACCTCAACTGCCCAATTCACCTTGAGACAACATAACCACAAGTTACTAGTCAGTTAGTTTGTAGGGGTTTTTCACATGGGGATTTGTTGTTGTTTTGGACTAGTTTGGGTTTGGGGGTTGGTTTGTTTAATTTTTTTGTTTTTTTAAAGATGGACACCCTGCACCCCAAGCTACACAAAACAGGGTTTCATTTGATTTGGGTTTTTTTTTTTGGAGGGGGTGGGTATTGAAGGAAGTAAGGGGAGGAGAAACTATATTTGACAAACCCAAACCATTATTTCAAGATTAACAAGCAAATACCAAGCCAAGTAAGTTGCCATAACTTCTCAATAGGAAACTCTTAAAACCAGGGTCTTGGAAGAATGACCCCACTGTTCAGAAGTTTGTTGAGTAATTAAAGCAAACAACTGACCACTACAATCATGAGTCAATTAAGTTTCCATAAATTAAATTCCATGACAAAAAATAAAGCTATCTATTCAATATCAATACTTCTCAGCACTAGAGTGGAGAATAAAGAACTACAATGCTTTTTGACAAAACCATACCCTCAATTACAGGTTTAGCAAATTTAGCCTCCAGAGTAATGCCAGCAACAACACAGCCCACCTGACAATAAGAGCAGGGCTACAGGCCTTGGCAATACCCCCTACATAACGTGGTAGAACAGGTGAAATACAAGAACAGGCCTGTGAGGAACAGCCCCCTGCTTTTGGTTTTCAGTGTCTGATCCCCTTTCCAGCTAAATCAATCGGTCTAAAACAAGCAAGCAGTTCTGAGCATTTCTATAAATAAGGAAAGCTGGAACCTGTTTGGGTATTTCCATGGTTGAAAGACTTCACAACAAAAGTTCAGTTTACACCTGCCTAAAACAGGCAGAGTGTTACTGGAGTATGGTCTTAACACCAAACCAGGAAGGGACTACAGCAGAGACTGAATGTCACAGAGGTTCTCACTGATGTCTGTTTGCAATCCTAACTCAGAGCCTCAGCCTTTCATTCACTCTCCCCCAAAAGGAGCATGACATCTTACAAAATGGTTGACACAGAGTCAACCCCCCTGCCGTGGGCAGAGACACCTTCCCCTAGACCAGGCTGCCCAAAGCCCCATCCAAACAGGCCTGAGCACTCCCAGGGATGGGGCATTCACAATTTCTCTGGGCACCATGCAAATTTTATATGGCACCATCCTGGCTCCTGACAGAAGCCAGGCTTCAGAAAAAGAGCTGTAAACAGCCTGGTCCTTTGTTTTGAATCATTTAGCAGACAAATATGAAGGCAGTTAAGAATTTTGGCAGGAGGGAAGTAAGAAAATAGGGATGAAATTCAGAAACCTTTCTGCTTTAACTGGATATTAAATCTCTGCCTATGTCCAAAGACCATGTCTGTCAGGAAACATTTAAGCAAAGAGAAAAATGGAGGTGGTTATTCACATTATCTGCTAAAGTAGCTAATTTCAGGGCATCAGTTAAAAGACAGCTCTCCCCAGTCAACCAAGAACAGCTTCCTCCAGCTGGTGAAAGGGAGGAGAAGGCTCATAGAAGACTATGAGTGTCCTAATTTAAGGTATGGAAGTGAGATGAGTGGGCATGGTGGTAATTTCAAGAAGTGCACAGCATTATCTGAGGCCATGAGCAAAGGCTCTGTTGCACAGCTTTTAAGTACTGCTGTTTTCTTCACTTCTTCATACCTTTCCTGTGATTAGGAGAGGTAAGTAGGGGAACAAGGCAGGGATAAAGGCCAAAAGTTTGAAACGGTACTTGTGAATATACAATTCTGTTTTTCGCCAACTTCACAAGCTAAGAAGCTCTCAGAAATAAAATTTACTTGAGTTTCAATGACAGGAGTGTGACTTGCCACTGAAAACAAGTTTGTGCATACAGAACTGTTTAGATCTACCATTAACACTGGCATGTACAGACACATACATTTCCTAGTGAAGCAAATGTTAGACAAAAAATTACTTGTCAGTTTTAAATATTCAGTGTGTCACTGCATTTGCTATATAAATATGTTAAAGCAGATGAGCAGACCTGACAAATTAACCTTCTCTTTCTTAATAAAATTTTCATGAGGTCCTAATACAAACAATTCTAAAAATGCTCCTCCCTAGATTCTGCATGTGTTGAGATTTAAAAATTGGAAAAATCTGTGCTACAGATCTGCCAAAATCAAAAGGGTATCCTTTACTCTCTTTGTAAAGAAAACTCAAATCAGAAGCCAAATATCAGCTAAAATTTAGTTCACTGTGTAGCATACACCATAGTTTTCAAATTCTTGGGAATTATAAAAAAGGTTTGGGCATGAAGTTGTTTTGTCTTTTTTTAACTAATAGAGATCACAAACAGGAATAAAACCTCACATGACTCAGATGACTGATTCAGGCAATTTACAGCAATATGCTTAGATGAGTATAATGGAAACAATCAAGGTGGACCAAAGTACAACTTCATATGTAAGCGTTACTCATGTAAGAACAGAATGGTTTGAGAAGACAGATACACCATCTGAAGACATGGGAGATCCCTGAGACAACATTTGCAAAGAGCTTCTCCACTAAACTGCCTGTATTTCACTAACCAATGCAAAAACTTCCAAGCCCATGGCTGCAGGACTAGAGCTGCTACAATCATAGCAAAACAAAGTTATGATCTTTTAATAGAGAGGGGCGGTTATTAAATTTGTTCTGATGTAAACATTTTAGCACATATATTAGCTTACTGATTTGTTTAAATTCAGTCATATGTATGAAACTTTTAAGCAGAAACACTACAAATAACTCTTGCTTTTAAAATAAAAATGTTGTCATATTAAATCATGAAACCACATCATATACACCCTTAGTATATTAATAACATTTCTTTCTGGCAATGGGACCTGCAGAAGTAGATTTTAGACTGTTCCAACAATTCAGCCCATGCTTCTACTGAGAATATACCAACAAAAAAAGACCCCACAAAAAAACCAACAACAAAAAACCGTACACCAAAAAAAACCAACCAACCAAAAAAAAAAAAAAAGAAACAAAAACGAAAACGAAAAGGACCAAAATAAACTCAATTTAACAGGAGAGGAAGGCAACAGAAAAACAATCTATAGATGGCAATGTCTCTGAAATTATTTTTAGAAAAAAGGGGATATAGAAGAACACATACTTCCCATTACACTGAATTTCCTGTAGATGCGAACGACATTAAACAAAGATTACACACTTATGTCAAAAAAGGTTTTTCACGTCAGCATTTGATTCCTCTGGGAAGAAGGGAGGAGGAGAAAGCAGGCATAGGGAGAAGAGGATGTGTTAAGTTACAAGTTCTGATGTCCTTTCCCCCTGTGTAATAATTAAATATTAAAGTCACAGTCTAGCAAATGCAAAATTTATTTCAACTGTACATAACAGATGTCCTTTTCATATAAAACAAAACACTTAATTGATATATGCAACCACAAACAATATGCATTACTGTACAGTACAATGAAACATTCAGATATACATCCATTTTGCATTTTCCAAAGGCAGTCACCTACTAAAGATGGCTTCTCTCATTCACAAATGAAGTGCACAATATATATTACTCTTTCTATGTTTTACGTCACTATATACACATTACTGTGTTTTGGCAAGATTATGCAAAACACCCAATCAATACTGGCTGGCTTCAGCTTATGGTAAGTACTAATTGATATGGGAACACTGCATAAGCCATGAGAAGAGGGCCTGACAATGGCTTGAACCTACCTTCCAATTCAGGTTCTCCATCCTTCCAGTGTATTTGTAACTGTACACATACAATTTACAGAATTGCATAAACATAAGGTACTGTTATTACCATGACTAAAGTTCCACAGAAATAGAAACACTGAACCTTTGGACTGAATACCATCATTTCCACATTTATCCTTTTTTTGTTTCAAACATTTTGAATTAATACTCCTGATCAGTTCACAATAGTTTACAGCCTGTAATGTTGAAGATGTAGAATGGTTTTAAATGTGCTGTGATGTTAATATGAGAATACACAATATGAGAGATCCTAATTATGATAGTACCTAATGACATAAATGCTACAATAATTAAAGGTGGTAAACTGTCAAAGCTTTGGTGCATAAAAAGTCAAAATCTTCAGATCTGGATAACAAAACTTTCTGTGTGATAAGGTAAGTTCAAGTGCAACAACTGTATTACAAACTCATATTTACACTACATAACATGAAACAGACATAAAAGAATTATCATTTATCCAGTGCAGAAAACATTATTCAACTAGAACACCACATCATAAGAAACAGGGCAAAAAACAATCCGTACTTTCCATATATGTTAAAAAAACAAAACAAAAAAACTGACTGAAAAGAAGAAAGGAGTGAAGTGGGTTACAAATGTGCTGTGAAATGATATGGAGCAGATATACTTATCTCATTTCTCTAAGCAAGACTCCTCCATTTGCAAAAGGTTCAACATACACAAGTTCCTGGTCATTAGATTAATATATGACCAGCAGTAAAATGCACCCCTGAAAACCCTCCTTGGTAAGCACTACTGCTTTTGTTAGTCACATTACAGAATGCCAGCAACAGTGAGAGAGGATAAAGCAGGGGATCAAACAAGACTGAAGGCAAATTGAAGACATGAAATGCCTTGAAACATCATCTCCACCCTGACCACGTTCTGGAATCATGCACGTCTAGCAATCGCAACTTTCTGATCATGTGACCTGCAGAGAGGTATTGATTACCTTTTAAACAATGTGATCAAGTTGCCAGGCTGCAGGTAAATTTCATCACAATTACTCTGAACTTGTTCATAGAGTAGTACCTGAACACTGGATAGCATGCTTCTGTGAAAAGTGATACGGGTGTTGCACTTGGGAGCCCTGGCAAAACTGAGAACTGTTTCTGTCCTTTCATCACTTTCACCACACTTTTCCCTAATGCTTACAAAGATTTGGAAAACATGCCATTTTTGTTTTGATGCCAATTACTTTAACAACAAGTCAGAGCACACACACAGTTCACCCCAGCAGTGCCCCAGGTGCAGGTTTGAGACCTTCAGCTGTGCACAGCATGTCACAGTTCTCTGAAAAAGCCAACATGACTGTAAGTGAAGAGCTGCTGCTGAAAACAAACCTGCTTATGAGAGAAGTTACAAGACACAATAAAATCTGTCACAGACATGCTCCAAACAGTACAACCCAAAAGCCAAGCATTCTATTATTCAGAACTTCAAGCAAGCCAATTTGATCACAGTTGTACCTAGAGTTTCAGATGCTGAACACTGGAGCCTCCATCAGGGGAATCATTTTCCTCTCGTCTTTTCAAGAAGAATGGTCAATTGAGAGTTGACAGTTGGGTATTTTAACAGGCAAGTAAACATCTAAACCCTGCTTTCTGCCACACTACTGCACACAGTAAAGTGACAGTATGACCACAGGTAACATGAGAGTACCAAAACACTGCATGTAATGAGCATGGACTGCCAGGTTTTCATGACAATTGCTGAACTGGGGTGGGGAAAGAGCAGCAAGGTCCTTCATATAAACGTTTTAAGCAATGAGCAAAAGACAGCAGTATAAAACCAGAAATTTTTATGGATTAGCAAATGCTCTTCCAAACAAACAGGCCAGATATGTGAGTATCTGAATGATTTTACAGCTCTTGTACTGCTTATTCTTAAGCTGCATTTCACTTACTCTACCAGCTATGTATTTTGTTAATAATACGTAGAAAATCCAACCACTACGGTATTTCCATATAGCTGGCACTCAGCTCTCAAACCAGTATGGCTTCAGTACAAAATATAAAAATGTGCTTATCCAAAATAAAAGCAGAACAAAGGACCTGTTACTACACTGACCAAGTCAAAAGAAAAAAAAGACCATTCAGAGCTACAAATTAACATCTGTCAGTTTAAAAAACCCTCAAGAAGTATCATCCTTAACAGGATATACACTTTTTAGAATTACTTTTTTTTTACGTGTACTGAATTGACAATAGAGCCTTCCACCAGGTATAACTGAAGTTTCAGGAGCTCCCTCAGAAGTTGTTAAAATATCACATTAAAGAGACAAGGAACAGCAAGAAAACATCTAAGAAAAGCAGGCTGTGATACAACAAGCATTTGTTAAGAAAAAGCTCAGAAGTGCATTAGTTCTGGTGAGAGATATATGAGCAACAGCTCTTACGAGATGTAGACCCCATTCTGTAACTATGGGCTGTCCATATACTGTCATAGTCAGAGTCTTCTGAGAGGTCTGAAGGCTCCAAACGAGAAAGGCTACTGCGACGACCCAAGGAGTCTAGACTTGATTGGTCATCATCAGCCAAGACGTGATTATGCATCAGGTCAGTGCCTTGCCATGCTAAGGATGTATAGGTGAAATGAAATGGTGGATGTGGATAGGCAGAGGTGGGATGAGGAGGAGAACGTAAGGAATAGCCACAACCAAACACATGAAATAAAAGCAAAAAGGTGATGGGAAGAGAAGGAAAAGAGAAAATATTGTTAAAAAGGCACCAAAGTTGGTTTTTTTCTTTTTTTTTTTTCAAATTTGTTTGGGGTTTAGGTATAAATTACACTCAGCACATAATGTTTGAACGGTTACAATACAATTTTGAAGTGGTTTTTAAGTTTCTAGGCAGTCTCAGTTGAGAATTTTGAGTAACAAAATATTGTTTGAAAGTAGAATTTTTGAAGAGGAAGTCAGGTTCTTTTGAAATACAGAGTCAGTTCTGGTCTGGGGAGGATTTGACTGGGCACAGAGCAGTAAACAAACACAGTAAGCCAGCATGATCCAGCACCAATGTGAAAAGCAACAGTCCCTTCCCCATCACGTATCTGTACCTCATCCTTTCCCTCCCTTGCAATGACACAGTCTTTTGTACAGCTGCTTCATGAGCCAGGTCAGGAAACAGCTTCAGATGAAAAAATCTTTTGCAGGGTTAGTTTTTTCAAGCAGGTAATTTTCCCACCAGCTCACAACACAGCCAACAGAAGTGCTTGTGTCACCACTGTGAAGAGGAAAATGAAGGGGGAAAAAGAAAAGCAAAGGTTCTCATGCAGAGCAGAGCTGCTGATTACTAAATCAGCAGCAACACCTTGCACCCATTGAAGGAGACTGTCAAAGCATATTTTTTTCTGTGCCCATACCCCTTGTTATTTGTTAAACCACATGGCAAATTAACTCACAGAAAAACATGGCCAAGAGCCTAACAGTGACACAGCCTAGCCCATTCTGACCCCTCACACACCTCTTCCTACATGCCTGAGTCCATCCCCGCCAGTTAAATATTTTTAGATTTCTAGGGTCATTGGTCAAACATAGTAAGGACAGGTTTTTCAATTTTTCAAGGCCTGGCAATATCCAAGGATTGAAGCCATCTAAGTGGCCATGTTATAAGCCACCATGATATTGCAGAGGATTTTAAGTCTTCATTTGAAGCAGAAATGCAAAATAAGCTCAGTGTACAAAAAGCACGAGAAAGTCAGACTCTGCTCTTTCATTTCCATCTACCTACCCAAATTAAATCCCACCTTTTCCCACCTAAAAAAAATTGATAAAAAGCTGCTTTGCTACCTCTAATACCACACCTTACCAGTTTGCACTGATGCCATAGCTCTGCTGTACTGACACTGCCAAAAGCAGCAGATTAAGGTGCAGTAGGGGAATTACCCAGTGAGTGCTGTCAGGGACAGGCAGAATATTAAGAATGGAGTATGTAAAAACCAGCATACCTCACAGATGAGAGGCAACTCTCTCATACTATTATTCTACACTGACTACTGCTCCAACAGAAGCAATTTCAGCTTTATAGGTTCTTCCCCCATTTCCAATTCCAGTTTACAAATGGACCTTCTGAAACCTAGTCTTAGGTGCCAACACTATGCTTTCCAAACAGCAGCTGTGTGCCTAATCAATAAAAATTGTTTCTTGCTGCAATTAAGAGCAAATAAAAGAGCTGACTTCTGATGTATGCAATGATACCCACAGCACTATGTATATTTCTTAAATATACATAGACAGGAAAAATAGGCAAGCAAAAAAAAAATCATATCCACTTCATATCTGCACACACACACACTACTGTGCAAGTGCAAATGTTTTCCCAACCATTTCTTGTCACATTATCCTTGGAAATAACAGAACACAGTTGAGGTGTTTAAACAGCAATCATCTCATTTGATTTTGTTTGGAACAACAGCATATCTTCAGAACTTTGAACTCATTCATTCCCTTTATCCAATTAAACACACTACTGTAATGACTGTAAGACTATAAAGAGATTAGTATTTAAAAAACAGTAGTAGTAGCTGATTTCATGATCTTGGAGATCTACAGTTCATTAAGACCCAAAGATTAAAATTAGGGCTTTTGTTGTTATTTGAGAAGTTTTTACAGTCTAATATAATTACCATATTCCCATAGTAAGTTACATAGGAATACAAAGTAGCTGTATTTTTTTCAAGGTGGCAATAGCAAATAAACATGTATTAGGAAAATTCAATAACTAAGTCTGCAATTGTGTTTCAAGACTTCAACTGTCAGCATGAAGTGCTTTTGCTTGGAAGCAAAACAGGCCTAGAGCACTGTAGGCAGCAGTAAGAGTGATTAATGTTGCAAAATTTAAACATCTTTAGTGGACAAGAAGTTAAAATGTCCAGCCTTCTAGTTCCAGCAAAACCAGCCAAGTACCTCAAATTCATTATACTGTGTTCCAAGGATCTCCAAATTAAATTTGTATTCAACAGTGCAAAAAGGAACAAAGGCAACAGCATTTTCTCCTTCCTTGTGTAAATGGAACACATGCTGGTGGACTCCCCTGCTTTGAGCAATGTTTTACTTACAATACAGAGGAACTCCACATGGCAACCTTGATTTGGATTAAATGAAGTAGGACCCCAGAGGCACGTTACAGGCTTTCAATATGCTAGGTATTGATCTGAGAAACTAAAAATGGCTTTAAGCAACACACATCTGAGAACAATTTCTCCTGAAATTATGAGACGGGATTAAAATTTGTAGTTAATACTGAAAACAACTAGTGACAATAAAATTAAAGAAGTTTTTATCGGCCTAGGTTACTTTTCCATGGACAAAGCCTTTGCTGAACAGAAGACAACAAAAATACAGTCCTCCAAAATTACAATGACTTCATCATTCCTCCTACTTACCAGCTTCTTGAAATTTATCCAAAAGCACACTGATTAGCTGTTATATTCAGTTCAGACATCTCTTATTCATTGGTAAAGCTTTAGTAAAATTTTAAACCATGACAAGTAGCTACATTTAGGTTTTTGTTGTTTTTGATTGTTTCAAAATACTGAAAAAATTATAGCCTCTAACCACGGTCCTTGGCATACAATACATAAACACCTGACATTGATGTTAAACCAGAAACAGGTTATTATTTGCAGGTCCAACTTACTATTTGCAAAGGCCTGAGAATATACAGAACTCTCTTTTGCAAACTATTTTATTGATGTTTTAGCTAGAAAGTACTGAAATAGGTAGAAATGGCTAACTTACTTGAATTTAATGTCTGACGTGTTTTGGCACTTGTGCAATATGCTTCAATGACTTTAAGAATTTGAGCATCTTCTTCTAAAGCAGCTGTACCTAGAATCAATGGGAAAAACAGAATTTTAAACATGGGCATGTTTCTTAATATAGAAAAGCCTTTGTAAATAAGTACAATTCAGTTGAGTCCAAAGTTCAGCCTAATCAACCATTGAAAATTGTTTTAATCATACCATTTTAAAAATCAAACTTCAATGAACAAAAGTAACAGTCTAAAAAGACAAATGCTATTTTGAAATGCTTAGAAATAATTCAATTCCGAGTAACCACCCACACATTCGAGAAATTTTCTGAGCATCTGATATTGTACAGAATGTGTTTTGAAGTGTGAGGACTCTCATTCTAATCCAGTCATTTTACTGAAAAACCCCTGTATATTGAAGTTTTTATATAAACACACAATTCAATATCCATACTATTCCATTATTTTAATCAAATGATCAAGGAACAGAACACTAATTCACATAAAACATCTTGAAAACTTTTTGCATCTGTGTATATATATATATATATGTGTGTGTGTGTTTGTATATATGTATATATATAAAATCATATTTACCCCCCAACAGCACACAACTGAAAACAGAACTCAGAATTAACAGCATAACTTCAGTGCAGCATGGAGAAGGGAACATGCTGCTATCATGTACATATATCTGTGAAAAGTGACAACTCTAAACTATTCAGACTTCAACAGAAATAGCACTACTGAACAAATTTAACTATTCAAGCTTAACATGGCAACATTTTCCAAAAGGTAAAGCTCCACAGTGAATCTCATGGGGTGACTCAGTAAAAATAGTGTCAAATTGTTCACTGACAATAGAGTGAACCTCTACCATTATTACTTTAGATTAAAGCAGAAGTCTATGTGCAATAAAAGTCAATTTGTTGTTTTAAAAGCATTTTTCCTCTTTTCCCCTGTGAAATAACTAGGTTTGAAGATTTCCTGCTTCATGAATCTGAGGAGCCTTCAACATCAAAATGCAGTTGTATTCTCTGCCAGCCAATGCATCCTGTTGGGTTTTGTGATTTATTATCACCAGAACAAAGCCAACTTTCCAAACATTTGTTGGGACAAGCTAGCTACTGCAGAAATTATCTTGACCCAATATAATTTTCCTACAGCTTAAGAGATGCAAGAACTCTAAAGTATGGGTTATCCCTCTTTCAAGGCAGGAAAAATAATTGGATTTTGTAGTTACAATGCAGCACCATATAATTACAGTAGCAGGGCAAATACTACACTTCTGAAATAGCATTTTGAGGGCAGTCAGTTGAAACATCTCAGTTCTTTCGTCTGTTGAAATGCTAATTTGACACAGCAGCTCTCAAAACATAGCCCATAAATCCTCTGGATTCCTGACAAGAGAAGTAACAAAACCCAGACCTCTTTACCAATGCTTTAAGTTTGACAGAAATAGGAAACTTTTATAGCTCCACAAAAAAAAGTTGAGAAAGTTGAAGAAACACTAACAGAAGCTTCTAATTACTGATTAGGAAAGATGAATACCAAGAATATGTAAGAAACACACCAAAAAACACCTTTGAATAAAAGTTATCAAATCAGGAGTAGAACAGTGTATTTGCAAGCTACAGACTCCTTCTTTCTCCCAAGTAAAAATCCTAAACTCCTCCCATTGTGTTCTTTAACAATTGCTAAACCTGCAAGTTGACAGCTTCTTCATCATCATTACAACTACTGAATCTCCATTCTCCAACATCTGAAATGATACTGTAATACAGTACTTTCATTTTTCCTAAACAAATACCTTGCTGTAAGGATAAAACATCCTGAACTACAACATCCACTTGCTCATCCGTGAACAGAGAATCATTCTACTCATTACCTTAACCTTTGCCACATGACATTCACAGAACATTCAGAAGGACTAACACCTCAGACAAACCAAGAGCACCCTGAGGAAAAGCTCTTTCTCTCCAGCTCTATATAAGCCTGTGAGAGACAACTGCCACAATAACACTCTTCCTGCACTGAACACTCATGGCACAGACTCTTCAATAAAAGTCCATGAGAAAAAGAAAGACTCAGAGAAGCAAAGGCTACAGCAAAAATCTCTCCAATAAAACACCCTTTTATTGATACAAGTAATCTGATTATTCATCCACACACATTTCTATAGAAGAATTACAGCAACACTGACAAGTGAATACTGTGCTTGCTTGATAACATTAATGCTCCCTCCACTTTAAATTATCCCAACATCCAGATTTTGACCTCTCTCTTTCTGTACATTACTAAGTCTCTCTCAGATCAGCGTTTTTCTTCAGACTTCAGGCAGCCTAAATAGTCGTAATTTATTTAGTTACAGATATTATTCACAGGAGACAAGAGAAGACTATTGGATCCTAGGAGTAGTGATTATGGAAGCAACTTGTCTTCAAATCAGCACCAATAACCAGCTTTCCAACACCCAGGACAGCAGAAGCTCCTACCAAGACCAACTAAAGAACATAGCTACAAAGTATTCTGCAAGAGTGGTTCAGCATCCTCACCTTGTTGCTTACAGTACTAAAAGACATGTTTAGCTCACTGAACTTCACCTGTGAACCTCCCTAGTGAACCTCCCTTCCTTCTGTAACAAACAGAAATAGGCACTTCACAAGCAGACGCCCACTGCAGCAATCAGTAAAGCTCTACAGATGCCATCACAGCAGAAGGTGACTATAACAAACCATCCCTGGACACACCTATCCCTCTCCCCTGACATGAGAGAGGAAACCAGGTGACTTGCTTACACTGTACACCTAACTCTTACAGAAATTAAACTGATGTTAATTCCAGTCTTTGTGTTATGCAGATATTTGCTCAAGTCTCTCTTACTTTTTCTCAGTGCAAACTCTTCATCCGATGGTTTCCTCTCTGGCTTGCGTTTGGGAAGCAGCTTTTTCATGGTTTTAGGGCTTTTACTGAGATCCTGTACAGGAAAAATAAAAAGTAGAGCTTCTAGACAGTATTTCAAAAATTTAACTTCTAAGATGCATGCAGGAATTACTATCTAAAAACCTTTTAACAGCACCAAAATTCAGTTGACTAATATTTTTTGCCATGTTCAATTTGCTTGAATGGCTGATTTCCTCTCTACCCTTCCTCCAACTATATACACAGCCAAATATTTCATCTGTTCTGTTAAGAGAAATATACATAAAACCTGCTGCAAAGGCATTCAGCCTGTTTGGGAGCTAGAGTGAAGAGAAGAGGCAGGAATATTTACTGAACAGTTTAAGAAACAACCCATTTCACTTGTCTACTGGGAAGCAAGTAAAAGAGGGACCTAACAAGGAAGCTGGGCAGGTCCTACACTCTTCAAAGCCCAAATCTGTAAAAGTCTAGGTCTATTTTTACAGAGGTCTACAGGGAAAAAAAAAACAAAACCAAAAAAACCCAAAACCAACATAACAAACAAACAAAACCCACAAACAAACAGGAAACCCAGCAGCATTTCTGCTCAAAATGTGGTCATGGTAATTTACAGAAATAATACTAAGTTTCATGAACAAAAGGAAGATGCTGATCTACCCTTTACCTTAAGGATGCAATGCATGTTCTGTGGAAACACAGAACAAGAAAGTAAAAAGGTGACTAAGCAGGACCTACCAAAGTTGATCAAGACAGGTTTTGGATGTTATTATAGGCTAAACAGTATAAAGATTATTGAAATTTTAATACATTGGAGACTTTAGTGGCTTACACATGAAAGCATAGAAGGATTTCAAGTCAAATTACAAAATATGCATATAGTACAGCCAAACAGAAGAATCTCCTACAGCAGCAAAGTTTCAATACAAATCGTGCACTGCAGATCAACTCTCACTTATTTCCTTTTGTTTACGAGATTTACAGAATTAAAGGAAAGTCACATACACACAGCCACCACAAAAATTAAAACTTCCCTCTGCAGGCCTGCCACACTGTGCTGTTCCTGGCTGCTGGCCCTCACTCACCTCTTTGTAGCAGAGAGCAGCTGAAGGGCGCAGCGGAGGGGCCGGCCGCAGGCAGCTCAGGCTCCACGGCTTGGGCGTTTTGGGAGGTTCCAGGGGCCCCCAGTTGATTGTGGTGTGTGGGGTCCCATGATGGGAGGGATGAGGGAGAGTGTGGTAGGCAGGAG
Organism: Ammospiza caudacuta; assembly: GCF_027887145.1. Taxonomy (NCBI): domain Eukaryota; kingdom Metazoa; phylum Chordata; class Aves; order Passeriformes; family Passerellidae; genus Ammospiza; species Ammospiza caudacuta. The sequence goes on from NC_080594.1 coordinate 96,071,015, forward strand.
TCAGTGGGATTGGCTTGCTGTCTGAATGCTTGCTGGAGGGAGTCACTGGGTGGGAAGGAAGCTGTCAAACATGATGGGACAGGAAAGGAGGCATATTATCATAATGGAGACATGGTGTCATCAAGGACTGGTGAAATAATCCCACTTGCTATAGAATTCTTGTTTATTACAGCTGGCCTTCAAAAAATTTTACACTAAATTATTTTTTGGAAAAAAGAAGCTGAATTTTTTTTCATTGTCTACCACAGACAGAGCACAAACTAAAGATAGAACAGCTACAAGCAGCCCTGCTCCCACTTCTCTCACCACTAAGGGTGGAGCTAAATTTAGAACCATTCATATCCAACAATTCAAATGCAGAACCCAAAAGAAATTACTGTTTCTCCACAGCCTGTCAAGTACATCACCAATTACAACCTACTGTTCTAAGTATACTTAAAAGATGGTGATGTAGGCACTTGGTCAAAACAGAAAAAGTAATGATAATGAACTTTCTTTCACCCCAGTTAACTGTTACACTGAGTTTTAAGCCTTTTATTCTTTGTTCATACAATTAAAAACAGAATTATCTTTTTACCTATTAAATACAGTGACAAAATTCAGTTCTTGTTACTAATGGCTAAAAGAAAAAAAGGCTTTCCATGGTGTTATATTTGCCAGACAATCTAATTATAACCTATTTCTACTCATTAATTTCTTACCGTGTGAGATGGCACAGAGTGAGGTTTAATGGTGGGATTCCCAACAGTTGTGACTTTGGTTTGCTTCTGCAGGTGATCCACCCATTCATGCAAATCTTGTTGGTTGTTACAAGACACTAATATCCTTTCAATCATATTTCCTAGGTGATAGACACCAGAAAAACATAGGAAATGAAAAAATAACAGTTCAGTCAATCTGACATGATTAAAAAAGATACTTATTTCTTAAAACAATATCCTCTCAATACTAAGCAAAAATTTGAACCATATTTTCAGTACAAGAGCATCCCACTTCTCCAGGTTGTAACACACATCGCCTCCATGTATTTATTCTTAGCCTAGCACAGGAGTTCTACTTTTTTCCCCTAACTCTAGTAATTAAGCACAACCTTAAATGACAAGAGTAGGACACGGGCTCATTTACTAGCCTTATGCTTCTCCATCCTCCCCAGCAAAGCCAGCACATAACCTAAAATGTCATTCTTGAGTCTGCACACTACAACACAGGAAAAGTTATAAAATAAGAGTTCACCAATCTTCTCTCAGAAGAAGGCATAAAATTAAAGCTAAGGCAAAAGTCACTTGGGAATGTAATGACAACCAAAAATAACTTTCACTTCTGCACTTGACACCATTTAACCCATTGCATTCCCCTTGAGGTCAGCTTCATAGCTATTATCACAAAAAAGTCATTTTTTCTCAATAGAAACAATTTTTTCCCCTGTGAGTCATGGCATTGATATCATACCTGAGACAGTCAAAATTAGTTTCTTTAAATGCAACCTGCTTGGATGTAGAACTGATCCAGGAAATTAATGAAGATACAAAACTCCACAATGGGGGACCTTGCACTGTCCTTTAAATTGTCTCAGAACATACATGATGAAATGAACGACTAAACAGAAATTACCTATAAGCACAATGGCAACAATAATTAACATCAGAGATGCTAAAGAAGCATCTTGTTTTCTCAGAAAGAGGTGGGAAATTTCTAGAAGAAAAATCTTGCTCAAAGCTCTTCCAGATCCTCTTGAATTCTTATTCTTTCAGTAAATAGTGTACTTGGAACTGCTTCATCACAAAAAATCTTCTCCAAGGCTACTGCCTTCGTTCATTAAGATACAGAAATTCCAGGATGAATCCCATGCAAAGAGCTCCTTAACTGCTTAAGAGAAGCAGTAAAAAGCAGCCTTCAGGTGAGGCTCTGGGTAGATGTGTTACAAAGCCTGAAGAACCACAGATGGCTGAGGCTGTAAGGGACCTCTGTAGGTCCCCACTGCTCAAGCACAGACACCTGGAGCTGTTTGCCTGAGATCATGGCCAGGGGACTTTCCAGTACCTCCAAGGACAGCCATCTCCCCAGGCATCCTGTGCCAGTGCTTGGTCACCCTCCCAATAAAAAGTTTTTTCCTCTGTTCAGAGTGAGCATATGATGTTTGAAATAGTACATGCTGGAATAACTAGCAAATAAAAACACTAATGGGCAATACCTGATATTTCAAATGCATTTTTATGGTTTTCACTGTCTTCTAGCTTTGTAATAGTCATTCCTGTCATAGGCAGTTTTCCCTTAAAAAGAAAAACATAACATCAGCATTAAATACAAAATACATAAAAGCATTACCAATTAAAGAAAATACTAAATTTAAGCTCTGAAAAAAGATACTCCCAGTAAATTGACATACACCCTGATGGGTTTAAAAACATTCAAAAATCCATACAAACACCTCACAATGGGAGTTTTTCATATCTCCAGCTTCTGCAAATGACATCTGTGATGTCAGTAAGTCTAGCTGATACCTACTCAGGCTACAAAATCCATACAAACACAACAGTGATCATTCCTCAGTCTCGGGTTCTTGAAACTGAGACCTTCAGGATCATATTACATGACTGGAGGCAACACTGACTCTTCTTTAGGCACATTTGTTTGCAAACTGTCTTATTAGCTCCCAGAGTAAGGTCTGTAGAACAAGTAAATTTATAAAAGAGTATTTCACTAAATAAATGCATCAATTATTTACTGAAGATATATTTCTCTAATAAAGCCACTACTAAATCACCTCATGGAAATACTTTGAGGGAAAAAAAAAGCAGTGATCACCTTCAAATTTGTAAGTTTTCTTCAGAAGAACATACTAATTTTTCAGGAGATCCCATTTTAAACCCAGTCAAGCAGGGAAAAATAAGTCAGTTTAGGATAACTTTTTGACCCTTTAGAAACACAGATGAATAAATAAAATTAAGTATTTTTGGGATGAAAGGCTTTACTGAAAACGAAACTTCAAGAAAAGTTCTTTAAGACATCCTGTATTCTCCTGCACAGAAACACTATTCAGAAGATACTGGCAAAAGCACAAATACTATGTACTGTGGAATTTTGGCTCCAACACAGCAGAAAGAATAAAAACCAACTTTATGTTTTCCTCTTTTCTAAAGATAGCAGAATGGACAAAGATTTCTTAGAAGCTTGAAAATGAAAAATCACTTGGTATTCTGTAGGCACAGAGCATGCTCAGGCCCAAGATATCAAAGAGAAAGGAGGAGTTCTCTTGTGGCAGCTTTCCCCCATGAAGGAAACATGGCGGCCATGTACATTATTAAATGCAGCTAAAATTTGCTCTTTTGCCTTTTTTCCCATGTTTGCTGGTTCATGAATAACACAGCATAAAACCACAACAAGAAGATGTGCAAGAACTGCTGACACAAGTGGGGAGGCAATATAGGGGTGCAGTGGTGACAGATCACCTGAACCACAGGGCAAGAACAAGTACAGTCATCAAAACAGAAAACTGAAGTGAACTTGTGAATCATTTGTATTTCCCTTCTTTTAACAAACAATTGTGCAGCCCTCCTAAGAAATATGGTCCTTGCTCCTTGTGACTTCAGCTTAGCACTGCTAGAAGTTCTTCCCCTTAGCTCCTGTGGTAGATATCAGCACTATCAACCAGAAAATCTTGAAGCCTGACAACAACTGGGCTATTCAGAAATACAGGGAAGGTGTTATGTAGGATGATGCCTCCAGTGGCATAATTTCCTTGAGAAAGACTGGGAGAACTGCATCATCTTCTGCCCACATCCATTCCAGTTCTGAGATGTGAACCTCAGAAAAAACATCCAGGAGGCCCCCATTATGCTCTCTAGACGTGGGCTCTGATCTCAGACAAACAGTGATGAAATAATTTCACCTTGCTGTGAACATGTAGTCATTAAAATCTGAGACATTCTCAGTGCTGGGACTATCACACACAAGGTTGTGAGGAAATTAAGAGTTTTGCTTTCAAGAGATGGTTGGATAGTGAACACCAAGAAAGGGCTGTGGCCTGAGTAGAAGCTAAAGACATACCACAGAAAATGGCTTATACAGTACATCTAGGGGACAAAGTGAGTGGGAAGAAGAAGAAAAGCAAGTGATAGGAGAGGAAAAATAAAGCTTGATGGACTGTTAAAATTCATGTTGCTTGTTAACATACTAAATTTCCAGTCAGCTGCTTTGTAATCAGTACAGAAGACTCTAGCCTCACCAGAAATTCTGTCTGTACCACTTGGAACACAGAACTAACCTGCCTTTTCTAGCATCTTTTTCCATCAACATTGGATAATTAGCAGTGCCACAAACTTAAACTGGACTGTCCACTTGAACCACCTAATGCAGCAGCATTTCAGACAAATCCATCTACAATTGTGGCAGGTAGGGTACGAACTCAAACACAAACTTTGGAATTTAATTGCTCTTAATTGAAAAAAAAAAAAAAGTAGTAACATTCTGTGGCTGATCATGTAGGAACACCCAATCACCAACCTTTAGCACTCCTTTGAAGCAGGCAAATCACTGCTCAGGAGAAAGGAATTAACTGTTCAAGTGTCTGTTTTATAGAAGCATTTCTAGTAGGTGAAATTTCTGTCTCCTTTTAGAACTTGGTTGCAGTTTTTTCCTGTCTTTTGGTATTTTACTGTGATGCCCCAAACCCACATGGCATTATTTGAACATTTACAAGACTTGGGAAGTCAGGGTTTGCACATTTGCCTCTCTCAGGAATCTTTGCAACTACATACCCAAGATGCAAGTGTTTTTGTGAAACACAGCCTAGAGCTACAGGGAGCCCAGACAAATGGCACCCCTGCACCTCAGCATTTGTTCCACCTCTGGAACAGGCCTGTGGGACAACAGCCACAAGTGATCAGCTAGGAAACTTGGGAGACAGCTCAAAGACTCTGTCTGCCAGCTGTGAGCAGAGGATTTGTGAAGTGAAACACCTGGTGCTAAGGTCCCTAGGGCCACCTTGTAGCATTTCAGGTGCTGTTACCCTGGGGAGCCCCAGGCTGGGGCCAGGGACTGAAGGTCAGTCCATGTACTTGGTATTTTACCATAGTTAGAGCATCTCAAGCACACATTTGGAGCATGACTTCAACTTCATCCAAATGGAATCTAGTCTGTGAGCTCCAAAGCAACTCCTACTCTGTGACTCAGTGCTCATTAAACAGAAAAAACTACAAGATGAATTTTGAAAGTGTGCCACCGATTCTAAGATAACACACAAATGTGGATGCATCCAAACAAACTGATGGCAACAGCCCAATTCACACTAATGGGAGGATAAGGGGGCTGTGCAATTTTGTTAAGCCTCAAGCAGCAGTCAAAGAGCACAAACAAACCCATGCAGCAACACTGGTTTCCCAACAGATCTAAAAAGCTCCCAATACTTCCTCTCATCAGCTGCTACTAACAAACTAAAAAGAACAACGTCTCCTTGGTGATAGACACAGCTACAAAGAAAATCAAACCCTGGGCTTCTAGGGTTTTTCATAAGACAGATGATCACTTCTTATTACAGATATTACCTTCCATCTTTATAAATGCAAAAGTTTAATAATCCTTCCAAGTTTCTTATGAAATATCATCTGGAAAGAACACAACCCCCAACACATTTTTACACACATAAATGTATTACTTTACCTGATAGATAAAGCCACTCATTCTTGGGCTGGCAGACAACATTAGCAAAATGTTAGGGAAGAGAAGAAGATACCTTTCATTCTTTTCCTTGTTAAAAAAAGAAAATGAAAAAGTAAATACACCATCACAAGTCCCCTCTCCCATTTTTCTATTACTAAAAGCTCTCAGCATTATAACTGGGTGATTACTCCACAAATATTTGCTCAGTGCAAAACCATTTCTCCATTGTATTTAGAAAAAGAAAAAAAAAAAGGAAAAAAAAGGAAATAAGTAGACAGAATTACTTATTTTCCATTTGAAAAGTGCTACTAACACATGCCTATCTTTTTCCAGCAGATTACAGCCTTGTATTTTAAAACAGGAATTTTACATTCTGGGTGAAATACTGACCTTGCTTAATATGATAACAACTGTGTGGCCAATTTCAGTAAAACCCAAATTACATACTGGATCTATTTCTTCCTATAATTTAGATGGATACTGTTACAGTCATATCAAGACTGTGGTCTCTCAAATTAGAGATCAGATTTTTAAACAGTGGATTATGCCCAGAAGCAGAAAAAGCAAAGGAATAATTAGTGTGGTCACAACAAAAGCACTCATTACTTAGTTCTGGTTTTAATTTTCTGGTTTCATGTACAAAGTTATCCATTGTGGTTTTGTTTTAGGGTATTTTTATGGAAGGAGGAATAAGTTTACTCTGAATCTACTGCTATAGACAATAAAAGGGAGAAGCATTAAAGTGTAATATTGTAATGACAACATAAGTATATCAACTGACAAAGCCACCATCCTAATTTCAAGCATCTTCACAAAATTACAAGTCCTTAGCAGGATTTAATGTTTTTAAGTAAACATCTGCAAATACCTGTATCATTTTTAGAAAGACAAACCAAACCCAGTTGTTGTTGCACAAATGAAGCTGTCCTGTATCTTGCCAAAAAGCTGTGATGCTAAACAGAAACTTCTAGAAGTCGATTATATTTGACATTTTACCCATGATGACAGTGGGGGATTGTGATTTGTTTTGCTGGCTTAAAAAAGAGACATGACTGCAGAAGATGCACTATCAGCTCTACTGAATCTTATTTGTTTACTTTAACACCTAACAAAATATCTGAGAGAAAAATATCAAGTGACTAACTTCTAAATATTCAGTTGCATAAACACTACTTTTTCTTCATATTTATGGACTTCTTTGTTCTGAGGGAGGAAATGGACTGAATGAGGTTGCAATTCAAAAGCCCTCATCAGATTCAAAGTCTCATTGATTTTTCAGGAGAACAACAAGCAATAAAAACATGTCAGTAACCTGTATAACATTATTTTTCTGTTAGCATTTGCTTTTAAGAGTATTTTAACATTAGTTCTGGTAGAACAAGTTTTTCTTTACATTTTATTTGCTGCTTTGGTTAGAAAAAAAAAAATCACCAGACTTTGTCACTTTGAACTTTCTAATGTATCTCATTATTCTATTTCTCAAAGAGCATTTGGTTCTCAAGCTTGTATTTCAAGATTGCAATGTGCCCATAACAGCCAAAAAAGTTTGTCTCAGACATCTCACAACATAAAACTTGAAACCTTTTGCTGTTTAAAACACACTCTATGCACAATGATCCTGTAACAACAACACATGGAAAATCTTGTTCAATTATGCCCTCTGAAAAAAGCCCTACAAAAATCTTACCATATTTATAACTGCTGTATTTAGTCACTTTTCAGTAAATTTTACAGAAGAGACCATCCATCTTCAAGGAATTTTATTTCAGGTTTTGTAAAAAAATGCCTTAAATCAACACAAAGATTTTAGCTTAGATTACAATCTCTGAATCACTCTCTTTATTTCTGCTGTGTAATGACTATAATGAATTTCATTCAAAATTGGAAGAGTGAGAGTAAAGATGAAAAGGACATTACCTCACTTCCAGCACACTGGATCATGACTTGGGACATGTAAATCACATTGCCAAGTGTTTTGATGTCCTCTCCCTCCCAACAACGAATAGCTTCTGTCAGGATTTGCAGTTCAAGCTCTTTCCGTTTCCGTACTTCTTGACATTGTGCCTAACAAACACAGGGAAAACAATATCTATAAACTCTACCAGTTTGGAATGGGTTAAGGGTAGAAATACCACTACAGTTGTATTTACTGCTGCTGTGCTTGTAATGCACAGAAGACAGCAGTTTTCATAGCATTTTCATTTAGATGTCTGCTATCAATATTTTTTATAAACTAGTTTTACTAAATTAAATATTACAGCTTTTCAACACACTGATTTCAATTACCATTCCAAATTCAGTAATAGCTCTGTTACTCAGTTTTCTCCTTCCTTTATACTTCAAATTTTGGTATGACTAACCAAAAATGGACATGCTCAGTAGCAAAGAGTAACGCAGCTGTCAGAAATACATATCTATACAACAAAGCATCTTTCAGTAAGAAGAGGCATGCCACCTGTGCAAACCTGAATGTTTATAGCCTTGTGTTCCTACTTTTATTAAGTAACTCCAACCTGCTCATGTTATTTGAATTTCTCTCAACAGAAAACTCTGTTGAGAAATTCTCAGTTGTTTTCTCTTGCTTTTATAACACTCAACAGGATGTAATTCACAAACCTCTTCTAAACACTGATAACACTACATTTCTAATTTAAAAAATAAAGATTTTCAGGTTATCCTCAGCATACATTCCTAAAAGGAAGCACAACACATTGAGTTTCTTGTAACTGAGACTGCATTAATCATTGCTTGTTGCAGTTGAGGCATATTTTTCTTTTTTTTTTTTTTTTGTAAAGACAGTAGCAGACAGCTTATCTGTTCTTCCTGTTCCAATTATTACTAGAAGTTTGGCATCTTCTGAACTTCACTAGCACTTTTCTCTTCTAACTCTCTCACATTCATAGCCATTTCCTGAGAAGGAAGGCATGTAGAAAAAAAAAATCAGAACATGTACTCATTTATTGTAAAGAAGCCCTTCTTCAGGACAGAGAGGGCAGACAAAGAGGTGCAGAACACTTTGCGCAACTCTTATACCAATAGTATACTTACTACAGCTCCCCAGCAAATTATCATCCTTAGCTCTGACTACATACGGCATTGATTTCCAGCCTTTAAAATACCTATTACACATTTATGAAAAAGTTTCACTCTTTTAAGCAATAAAGGAAGATGCAATTAGAAAGCATCCTACTGAAAATACATAATCCATTCTTTAATCACTCTTACAGAAAGATTTTTGAAGGCAGTCATGGATTTTTGAATATCTGGACGATCCGGATGATAATCCTAAAAAAAAAAAATGGAGAAAACATATATCAAAGGTTCAGTTCTAGCAAAATTAATTTTGAAATCAGTAGGGGCTTAACTAAAACCAAATAAACAATTCTGCAAAATTGAAGTTGTAGACTGATCTAGTCTCTTCGTGGCCTTCTTATATTAAACACTGGTGGGTCTGGCTTGTAGTAACACTTCAGTTACTTTGCACAATGCTAGCTATACTTAAAATAGAGCCAAAGAAGTTTTACAAGACCTGGTGGATAAGAGATTTTGAAATCTCAAGGGGAAAGTATTAGAGTATTGTTTGGCAGGTTAGCTTTGTCACAAAGGTGATTTCCTACAGACTATCTAGCATGTTCTGCTGTCACTGGCTGGCAAATCAATCTGTGTGACAAGACCCCCACACTTGCTATTTCTCTTTTTTCCCCACTCCAAAAATATAACCTATAAAATGAAAAGGTGAAAAGAGTAGGTCCTCAAAGACCTTCTTGTCCTTTAAAGATCACTTTTGGACAGTGCTCACTAGAAGTCAGAGGGACTATTTTGCCAATGTGTTCAGCACACTGAGGTGAAAAGCAGCACCCCCTTTGCAAGATAAAGTGGCCTCAAGTAGAGTGCAGTGGACACATTCAATGTCAAGTCAACTGAAGACCCTGGTAAGACTATCCTAGGAATGATGATTAGCTTCTCAGGATAGTTTTACTTTAAATATTTATCTTCTACAGGAAGTTTTACTGCACTGACTTTTACATAAAGCACTGCAGCCTGTAGTTTAGAAGGCTGACTGAAGAGCAAGCAAATGCAATTTTGGGTCCCATCATGTTTGACATGTACCTTTAAAATAATTGTTGTCAAATCATCATTAAGCTGGAACATAAATGCTGATAAGATATACCTCCATGTGCCTTTCAAGTTCTTTGAGTAACGTGGGGTATTTATCCAGACGCATAAAAGGTTTGCTGAGGCCCGTGGTCAGCACAAGGATCCCAGGGCTGTTTGCACCTTTCATCTCCATGAATTCTCCTAGTTCCTCACTGTGTACACAAGATATTTAAGCAAATTAAGATTAAATTATCAAAGCAAACAAATTACATAGGGTTCACAATTTAATCTTTCACCTGCAATGAAGTATACCAATAAAACAGGAGGCCAAATAAAAAATTTGAGTATAACTTAAGTGTTGTGACCAGTTTGTATATTAAACAAAATACAGGAACAAAGCCATGTGCAGATTTGGGACCTAACCAGGGAAAAACACACATGGGAACAAATCTACTGTTCTAGATAACTAGTGCTCAAAGACAGTTCCTAAATGCTGCACCATTCAAGCAACAATTACAGAATAAAGCTCTATTTTATTACTCAGCTCTTTATTCTAGTAAAATGACATATGACCTTAGAGGTAGTTTACACAATACACAAATAAGAGTCAAATGTTTCATATACAATTTAAAAAATAGGTATTTTTATGGTGTCAGGCACTAAGAAAAAGACACTAAGAAAATTTCCAGAAGTTTTTTTCTCTTGCACGTACATGTTTAATGACCTCATCTCACATCCAAGATGTTAATGCAAAAAAATTACCAACATTGATACAAACGGTAGAAATAATCACCATGCAGTATATTTTCTAATGAGCTAGAGTTCCATTAAGTGTGGACTCACACAACATATTTCTTTTCACAGCAAAGCCACTATAAGAAATCCATTCTCTCCATGTATCATGAATTGCTACTTCCCCTCTCCAGATATTTTTTAAATTATTTGAATAATTCAGAACTGGCCCAGCCCCTCAACTTTTACAGCAACTCAGTTAAAACACCAGATCTGAGAATTTCAGCTCCCTTTGCCATCAAGGAAACAAAATAGCTACATCTTCTGCTTACAATGCAGATATTTTAAAGGACTATGGTGGAGGAGGACTAGCTTTTCAGGAGTTTAAATCACCAAGAACAAAATGAGCCCTCTCCATTCATAATGGAAGATACAGCAGCATCTGGGCTGATTGCCAGGCTTCATAAAATACAAGTTGCAAAAGAACACCGAATTCTAAAGGCAAAAATCTATGTTAAAAAATACAGAAAGTAATTTACTAAAAATGTAACATCTTACTGCATTCAAGGCACACACACACACTCCTTCCCATTGCAGAACAAGTGATACTGATTATTCACGTCATTTGTCCAAGTAGATGTCTTGAAGACAGAACAAGAACACAAATATGGTGCTTAGGCGTGGGTTTAGTGGCGGATTTGGAAGTGCTGGGTTAACAGTTGGATTTTATCTTAAAAGTCTTTTTCAAGCTAAATGATTCCATAGTTCTAGGAGCTGTGACCTTCCCATCCCAATCTAAGTCCTCTACCCACCATCCCACCTGATCCTTCACCCCTCAGACACCTAAGTTTCCCCCAGTTCACAGAAAAGGTACTTGTCCATACAGTTTACTCCAAGTTTACTTGTCTTTGGATTAGCTACTTAGAATTTACTTGCACTACACCTTGCTTATGTATAGCCAGCACTGTTTCTGAATTATCAGGTCCATCATCATTTTACACCACCACTTTCAAGAGCTTTCTGTCCCCACTCTAAGAAGGCCCACGCTCTCCTCAGTGTATGTATTTGTGCCATTTCAGCTGCATTTAACTACAGAGTGCAAAAAGAGGGTGAGGGGATTTCTCAACATCTGCTGTGCATTTTAAAGATGCAAAGAGAAGAGCTGGGCACACTTGGGAAAGACCTTGCATCCCTCTTAAACAGGATATATCAGCAACTCCAGACCTTCTAAATCAGCTTGTGACATAGACGGGTTTTAGCCAAAATTAAAACACTTCAAAAAACTTCCTACAATACCTTGCATGAAGTGTTATAATAACGCAACGCAGATGAACCCGAGTACTTTTGAGCTTAAATTTAAATTTAAGTGAAGCTGGCCAGCTATGAATACCTAGAGGCTGAAGACCTATTTTGCCTAATGCTTCCTTAATCACAGCCCTTGCTTAGCATAAAATCACACCACTTCAGAACTTGACCTAAACAACACTACAGATTTTGACTTGTAACTGTGTCTTGGGCTTCCCACTTCCTGGTCAAGTATTCAGGGTAATTCCCTGAAACATCAGACTTCCTGGCTACAGTGGTGTCACCTGCTCTCCTCCTGACTCAGTTAAAAGAAACTGTTTCCAGAAAGTAATAAAAGTATGACACCCAGTTTACACAGGAAGCTTTACCAAAGTTCACCAGGAAAGCCCTTCTGTCCCACAGCACTCATTGGTTTTAAATTTCAATTCCCTATGTGCATGACACTGATCATGTGCAAGTCATTGCTTTTCTGTTTTATCCATTCAGTGCACCTGTAATCAGCCCTACCCATTTCAGCATCATAAAGTCAGGTTACACACAGTACTTGATACTTCATCTTCTTAATGTTAAAGATATTTCCTACAAGAACCAAGACGAAGTAGCTGTTTAAATTCATTCTTTGCATTTTATTTGCTTCAGTCAGACACAGCCCCTGCTGCCTCATTCTACCAACTCTGCCCTTTTACAGTATCTACTACTCTTCCTCATTTCAGGCAGGACAATCCATAAGTGCATTACACAGATGCCCTCACCCCTACAAAGCTGCATTTCCACAAGATGTGCCAATCTCAAATACCACAGGCTACTCAATTTAACAGTGCTCTGAACAGTCCTCATCTTTGCCCTTACACTGCTAAGGGGCAAAACCCCCCATTCCTAGCTACTTCAGCCATCTTCATACTGTTGAGTGCATATAAATGCATTATACAAATAGTATTTACTGAGCTATCCACTCAGACAATGTAGGCACTTCCTCCTCCCCTCCCCTTTTTTTTTAATGCTTTTACTGTAGGAGAAACTTTGGTTACTGTTTCACCCACATTCACATTTCTAGTTTTCATTATCATTGTTCCATTTCTTCAACTTCAGTATTATGAAAGATATGTGAAAAAGCAGGGGAAAATTTACTGTAACTTGAATTAAAAATGACTTCTTGGAAACCTGAAATAAAAAGCTGACATTATCTTGTTTTCACTGTCTACTCTGCAACCCCTTTAACTAAACAAACTCAGTTACGCCATTCTCCGCTCAAGTGACACTTGGTGCTGATCATCACCTTTTTTACTTAATCACAATATAGAAATCTATGGAGCAAGTTTAAACCTCAGCTCACCTGAAACGTACACAAAGTCCTGAAAAACAGGCTTAGCAATGGCATCAACAGGGAGCAGTGTTAATAGGTGTAATTAAAACTGAATGACGAAGTTTTCCTCCCATCATTCCCAAGAGGACAATGTTTTCTTTCATACACTTCTACACTTCCCTCTTACAAGTTTTGACATGTCTGCTTGTTCAAGCTCTAGTCTGAACACAGCACACACTCCTTTAATACAATAGTACACAAAATTTTGTCTGAGCAGTTCCATCATACAGACCACTCTAGCACTCTACTGATGCTGTACCAACCCAGCATCTCTGCAGCTTTGTGGATATAAAATATCCATCAAAATGCGGATGTTACTTTAGCTCAAAGCTTAAAGTGAGTGTCTTTCATTTAGTCACAAAGACAAATAGCATACAGGACATAATGGAAGGGTTTACCTTTACTTTCAAAAACATAAGAGGGAGTTAAAATACTGTTCGAACACAACAACAGCTCACAACCATTTTATAATTAATTGCAACATAAAAAAGTCTGTGTCAGCTGCTTTGTCAAAGACAATGGCTCTTTCAGTCACAATTTCAATTGATGCCTACAAGTACCACAGTCTCCTAGGCAGTATGTGCTAAATGAAACTGCAGCCCAAAGCTAAGAGTATGTTTTAATAAAAAGCTATCATTTAGCTGAACAGGAAAATCTTTTGAACAGTGAAATCATCAACTCAGTCACAACTGCCTAAGCAAGTAGCTTTTCAGAAAGAGGCAGATGAGACTTTAATTCACTACTCACATCACTTTACACAATAAAATGCAGAGAAGCATACAAAAGTCCTGTGCTTAATTTATTCTGAAATCTCAAGCTGAAGAGCTCTCCCCACTCCAGACTGGAGTTGGTTCACAGCTTGAGATATTTTAAAGGTCACCATGAAAACTGTCTTTAAGCCCTACTAATATATTCAAATCCTTCTCGGAACAGCTGCCCTCAAAAGCTACAAATCACACACTGGAAGAGGGAAGAAAACAAAGTTCAGATGTGCCTACAAGTAACAGAAGAAAGGAAAAAAAAAAAGGTCATTGAACCTTGAGGAAAGCAGATCCAGGAACTAAAACTGCAAACATTTAAAATCACAACTTACACTTCTGAAGGAGGTCTCTGTTTGTAATAGATGGAGCATGAGCTATCACTGCTGAGGGGTCTGAGGACTGCACACAGGCACCGCATTTTGAGAGCGTTGTGACACAGCTCAGCAACCCCTCGGCTGCAGCTTTTAATTTCCTAGGGCTGCACTTCCCAGCCCAGCTCCTCTCCCAGGGACTGCTGCTCGGCGTATGACATCAGCCTGCACACTTGCAGGCTCAGGGATCCACCAAAGTGGGGGAAGCACAAAGAGTTTTCTGACTCAAGCTGATCTGTATTCCACGCTCCAGTTACTCAGAGTAATTGTCATGCTCCAGGTCCACAAATTTTATCCAGACTGCTAGGTCCATGATGCAAGTGTAGAATATGTTTGGGACATGTTACCTCAGAGAACAGAAGCATCTAGCAAAATTAATGTTTCAGCAAGTAAAGATTTGTGCATAGCTTTCTCGCTGCTGAGAATTGGCTCGGTATTTGCCACTTCGTAATATAAAAAAAAAAGGCAGGTGTGTGTTAGTAATTTTCAACTGCCTTTTCATCAAATTAAATTTTCTTCTGGTAAGATTTTTCTTCTGTTTTAAAATAAATATACTGCTGTTGAAACAAAGTAAAAAAGTTGAACGCCCCACTCTACCCCTCCAAAATTACATACCTGATGCTGGTTATTGAGTCTGTACTGTCCATATTTCCTCAAAATAATTTTTTATCCACTGATCAGTGGAGCCCGTTACACTTGTTTTTTTAAATTATGTTTTCAAAACTCCAGTTAATCCCCTACTGAAATATCTTTCCTCTTGTCATTTTTGGATATAGTCCATTGGAAGTCCCAGTCCTAGCTTCTGCCTGCTCTCTTTTTCCTTTTTGCTAGACTTTCTTGTTGCACTGAACTTTGTTGCTTGTGATCTTTTCCAGCTAGGTAACATTTCATGTTCCTGACACTCCTCATCCTGCTCCAATTACCCATTTCTGTACTTTGTATCCAACTGGGTATTTTAATCTGCAGGACATTCACTCTTTCACACCTTCAGCTGCTCGTTCTGTTACTTCTCTTACTGGAAGGCAAGCACATGTTTGTGATCAGAAGCACACACAGGAACAGTACTAGTTTGACTAAACGCTACACCCTCAAGGCAGTACTGGTCTCACCAGCAAGCAAAATTATCTCCTAAAGTAATACCATATATTGGAATACCTACCCTTAGATGTGAACTGGGATCTTCAAGCAAAACTAAACCTGATACCATGGAGCCAAAAAGCTGGGACTGTTGTGGAATAAAGTAAATAAAATAGGGATGGTGTACAGTGGCACCACAGCCACTCTGAGAAGGGAACATGGAAAACTCTGGGTTCTGCCAGAGCACCACCCAACTGTACCTGGCAAACTCCACCTCATCAGCTCTAGCCAGTGGCTTAAGAGTCAATTATAAGATACAATGACAGATCTGAGGAAAAATTATGTAATCCTTCAAAAACCTTGATTCATTAAGCAGAAGGAATTTAAACTCTGGGAAAAAAGTATGCAATAGCTCCAAAACAATTCCTGAGACAAAAAGGTATCTATCAAATTTGAAGACAGTACAAAATAGGAGAAATTACTTTGTATGCAAACTTTAACATCTGGATAAAACTTATAAAGCTACAACTGGAACCAAGAAAAGAATCTGTTCCCAAACTTAATAGAAAGATTTTGTTGTTGCTGTAATTATCAGAGGCAAATACACCTTCAGAAACACAGCTCTGGAACCTGAACTCGTGTATGGGCTCCATTAGGCTTTATTCCCCTTTCTTTATGTTCACATACACTCAGGTCTCCAATGACTTTCATAGTCCTTTAATAGTCTGAATATTAATAATTTAACTTAATGAAATGAAAGGTGCTTGTGGCTTTGAAGATTTGAACACGATAAATGTCTATTCTTGAAATAACATGATTGACCCCCTTCAGCCCAGACTGTATTTACATAAACATGCACATACATACATGAACATATATGCACACACAAACCCTTATTCTGCATTAACTGAATGAAAGCCCTCATGTTGCTGCTGCATATAATCAAGAAGTGAATGACAAAAGATAAAGTGGAAACAGATATGCATTCATACTGGATGGCATTTAAAAGAAAGGGAAAAATAAGACAGTCACATTCCAACTTTTACATCCCTTTTACATCTCAAACCCCATCCCTAGGACTGCTATTTAGAACCTAATTCACAAGAATGCTATCCAAAATAAGTCTCTTGAAGTCCACAGTAATTCTGAGCACATTAATATCATGTTTTACCTACACATACACACAGAGACTTTCCAAGGTGCCAACACCATTTTAACAGGTCTTACAAGACTGTTTGAAGAGCACCATTGATAGCTCAGAAAACGACATGTAAAATCCCCACTACCAAACCAGACAAGTGCTTACAATTTTAATGTAAGTTATCCAATCACTCTGAAGAAAGAATATAGTTAATGCTTTAGCCAATTTCCTCAAAGCTTTTTTAGCCAGTGACATTAAAAAAACAATAATAAAAGTAGTATATTTTTTTAAATGTAAAAATCTGCACTTAGAGCAATGATCTTGAAGATTTTTTCCTGTTGTTGGTATGGGTTCCCACAAAAACAAGCACTCTAATAAACTGAGAAGAAAATACTAATTTTGTGATATAAGAATTTGACATTTGCCAGGAGTTTTTTGTAAAAAGGCTTTCAGAGGTACAGTAATATGTGTTCAGTTTATGAATAGCGCAGAGCTCATGGCAAGAAAGAACCTTCTGTAGACAGTAAGAATTTATGTTCCAAATCAAACTGTTCCAGTCAGTTCCCTTTTCTTCTCTAAAATGCTACTGAACAGCACAGATGCTACAAACACAATAATAAAGTCCAAGTATTCCACATGCACTTATTTCTTTACACTATTTTTGCTATTATTAAAACACATGGGTTTGGACTCTCTTCTAAAATTGTACTGACAAAACAGCCAACTAACATTGTTTTTCCTTAAAAGACCTTAAACCTTGGTATTTTACCCAGTATAAACTGCAGTGTGATTGTTTCACCGTTACTATAATCATGGCTGTCCTCAAACCTCAGGGCAACTTTAAAATTTAGGTTTATAGGGGATTTTTACACACTAAAATATTTTTAGCTAAATAGACAAAGAGACAGTTCTGAGTATTTTACATTTATTCATGCTTCCAACCAGTTTGTTATTTCTCTGTTTTCTTCTGCTCTGAAACAATGTAACTAAGAAGTTTTTCAGCATTCTGAGAGGCAGAGGTTCAGAACTGCTTAAAGCCACCTTATGATTTCTTCATGGCAGCTGTCTCAAGCAGAATATTTAGACAGGCCACTTGCTACCTACAGCAATGTTGAACAACAAAAATTAAGGTAACAGAATAATAAGAGGTGGGTAATCAGAAAGAATAGGATGCAATTCTTTTGACTCATGCCTAGTAACACAATAGCATTAAATAGAAAATTGTCCATCTCAACTTGTCCTCCCTTGAGCTAGCTCATACAAACAAACTTCCACAACCAAATTACTTAACTCCTCTATCACACTTATATTTTCTCCACCAGGATGTGATGTCAAGCTGACTTTAGAGACCTGAAGCTGAATTTTTCCTAGGACATCTTACACAAAAAGAAAAATGAAAGATAAGAAATGCTTCTCTTCCCCATTTGCAGAAGAACCAGCTTTCCTCCCTCACATTTCTATCACCGTTTCTCTGAGTTCTGAGATAATCCTTTACAGATATCCCCAAATCTAAAGAAATGCAGATGATCACTTTGCTATCACATGTCATCTTCCATCTATAGGTTAAATCCCAGAGCTCTGGGAAAGAGCATAAAGAATCAAACAAACAAAATTCTAATCCTAAAAGTATTGAAAACCATTTACAGAAACTGGTAATAAGAGGGTAATTTGAAAGAAAACAAACACATTAGGATTTCATCAGGGGGGTTTAAAAATATTTTTGTCTTGCTGAATTTTAATGACAAAAACTTACCTGCTTTCTGCCTATACTGTAATGTGAATTTGCAGCTTGATTTTTCCAGTGGGGTTGGAATACAGTTATATGTATTATTAACATATATGGAAGTTCATAGTATTTGGTAATTAGAAGGTTTTTTGTCTTCATACCATTATGAGTAAAGCTCACAAACATAACACAATATTGATGTTAAAACAAAATTTGAGTTCCTAAAAGAAGCTAACACTACAGGAAAAAATCTATTGTGATCCTCTTGGTCTTCTAAGTGTCAAGAGTACTCAAAATATCTTTACCTTAGTCCAACACAACAAGACAAAGAGGAGAGGGTGAAGTAAAAAGAACATATATCCTGTGAGAATTTGTCCTAGAGCTGACCTCCAAGAAGAAGTCATGATTCTGTCCTGTACCAGAAGCAAGCATAAACAACCCCAAACTGACAGCTGCTTCAGCATGAGGGTCATCAGAAGACAAGTATATAGCAAAAGCTTGTGAAAGCTGACTATTTTAATCAAATTCTGGCCTCAGTACTTTTCCCCCAAGATGATACAGGGCATCTTCCATGCAAATTTAAGGTCTGTCCAAAAGCTGAGCACCCTACATCATGTTAACTAAGCATCCTACTTCTTACAGAAAATAGTAATTTTGTAAACCTCATACTTCTCTCATACCACTCAAAAGCAAAGCTAGGGGTATAATACACTTTAAAGTTAAGTATACACAGGCATTTACAGGGCTAAGTTACAATGCACCAACTGTCTAAGGAGCCAAAGTCATGTCAGTTTTGCCATTATTTCACACACTTGTTTTTATGGCAACATTTTTAAAACAAAGATGACAATCAGTAAAGATTGTTTTACACATTCAAAGTCCAGTATGCATTCCTTCAATGAAAAAATTCTCTCAAATAGTTGATAATACACTGCCAAAAGTGACAAGCTGTCCTGGCCACATGAAGCAGCTTTGTTTTAGGGGGCATTTAATCTTTTATTTAGAAGTGTAGGGTTTTTTCCCCTCAAACAAGTTCTACAACAATAAACATGTCAAAAGAGATATCACAGCTTTACAATTCAAGTGTATATTTGTATTTTCTCAAGTGCATATTTTGCATTTTTGTATCAGACTCAGAAGACATCAAAGTTAACATACCTGTGTTCTGTGAGGACATTTACTGCTGATGGGTGGTTGGCACAGTATGTAAGGTATAAGCTTTTCATTTGTGGCATCAGATTTAGAAAACATCCTCCGACCCTCTGCTGAGCTTCAGGCAACCTAAAAACAGAGTAATAAATATAAAAATACTGCAATAATAACCAGACAGAGAAATAAATTAAAGACCAGAAAAGCAGTGTATATTGTGTGCTGGGTTTGGCTGGGGTAGAGTTAATTTTCTTCACAGTGGCTGGTAGGGGTCCATGTTTTGGATTTGTGCAATAGCATAAGGGCAACAGAAGGGATGAAAGTCTTCTTTTCTACAGAGCAGCTCCCACTGCAAGGACTAAGCCTCTTCAGCAGAAGGCTGTGTGGCCAATTGTATAGCCCACACTGAAGTTAACCAGAAGATGGACCACCAGCTTTCATCAGTCCTAGATAACAAACTTATTCCTGACACCTTGTCTAAACCACTGTACAACACGTGCAAGATGAAAAGTTTCAATTTCACCACGCACTCCTTCCAGAAAGGCTGCATAAAATAAATATGCTGAATTTTTGCTTCTTTGCAAGACATGACAGTGGATTTTACTGTTGTTGTTAATCTTTTTAACTGCTCTTAAAACCAGTACTTCACTCTTCACATCAGCTGTAAAGCTAAATGAGCCCTCACTGAGTACTTGACGCAAATACTGCCAACACAGTCAAAGAGCTTCATTCTAAGATTAGCTCCAACAATTCTTTCTGGAATAATATTTTTTTTTCCTGGAAAAAAAATTTTACAGAAGTCAGTATTTTCTGTTGATGTCCCGGACATGTACATAAAGTTCCTAAACAGCAATATTAAGCATTTCCCCTTTAAAAAAAAAAGTGAGAGATGCCCCAGTGAACTTCAGTAGGAAATAAACCATGCAGCTTTCCAGGACAACCACTCCTGCAGGCAGGGGATGTTCCCCTTCTGCTCACAGTCATCTTGTCCCAGTCCTTAGGTTTGCTCGTAGCAGTCAAAATTCAAAAGTTCCCAAGAAATTCTCCCCCAAATTCCAAAACAGTAAGTCTGTCTCCTATTAAGCCGTTCAGTCCCTCTGCACAGTGTGGGAAGACCACCCAAAATGAAGTAAAAATTGACTGTAGAGGTGTTCCAAATGTGAGTCAGAGGAAACATACTCTCTTATTTGAGAGCAACATTCGCTACAGACACCCAAAAAATGACAGCTGAACGCCCAGCTAACACATCACACCAGACACACTCAGGTCACAGTATCAACACTCCTAATATCAAAGACTAGGGCTCATATTTTCAGTCTGTGTCCTTTATTTTTAAGAAGTTTAGATTCTGCAGTCAATAGAGTGGCTGCTTTTGCAGGTGTTTAGGGGAAAACCAAGCATACTGAGGGAATGCTATTCTTACAGCCTTGCCAAGCAGCATTTCCTGCCAAGCAGCTGGTCCCCTTTAATAAATCTAGCATGAGCTAATAATACATTCTTTGAGTAATAGATGCAGCCAAAGTCTCAAACTCTGAAGACATACTCAAGGCATATAACTCAGTATTAAATAGCAAGAGGCTCCAATAAACAGTTGCTAAAAATGGTTAAATTCGTTTCATACTGTAGTGATGGGGGTGGAGGGGGAATTATGGCTATTTGCACCAAGCAGACATCTGTGTCTCCTCAGTCTGCTGTTCTTTTAGCAGAATCAAAGACTGGCATTATTCTCTTTCACATGTTGCACATGCATTGCCACTTGATACAGCACATTCTTTGTTGAATTAAAATAATTAATAGACTTTGTAAGGGGATAGTAACTCATCGCTTTAACTTTTCTAATCCATGCATTTTAGTTGCAGGTGCTCTACTGTTTTCAGCAGATAAATTATCTATATGTCCTTTACCCACTGAAAAAAATCAACAATTTAATGCCTATCACCACATCATATAAACCTTTTAGTAATTAATGTGCTCCATAAAGACCATATCTATTTTACAGTTTACTCTGAAATTATCATCCCTACCTCATTCTCATATTTAACACTTTTATTAAAAAGGAATCACATATAAATATTTACAGATATATTTAAGTTATATCAACTTCCGTTAAAAGAAGACCAGATATATGTTTTAATTCCATTTGCAAATGTAAAGGAACCATAACAAAGCCTCTGCTGTTGTACACTTGCTAGAGGAATCACCATGTGACTACATCTAAATTACCTAACATTGTCTGCTTGCTGGAGTTGCATCCAACAGCTATCAGTTCTGTTTCTCCAGACTTCAACAGCCACCCAGTGCATGGTAATTTGTAGAAAGAAATAAAAAGTGAGTGTAATTGAGCCCCGAAGGGTGCAGTTTGTGAAGAAACTAAATGTTACTTCCTGAGGCTTCACAGTTAACAAAGTTATGAAATAAGGGGCCACTGCAAATTTCTGAGAGACTCCTTGCACCAATTAGGCACTACACAACTTATTCACAATCCTTCAGTCTAATTTTCACCCTTTTCACTACCACACCTTTCACTAACTGTCTAATTGTCTTATCTCTCAGACATTAGTTACTATGTACGTTTGTCTCAGGATATCCAAAGACACTGCAATCAAATTCCCTTAATATCAATACCCTTATTTCTGTTGATACTCATGATAACCAAAAGTAAAGGATGATACTGGGACTTAGACTTAATTTGTATCTACAGTCCAAAACAACACCTGAAATACTAGTGAGTTTGGACTAGATTTAAATAGTCTCCCCTCACACTCTGGCCTCTCCTCTCTGTTTTGGTTTCTTGAAGTTTTCTTAAATTCCATTCCACTTCAGAATCATCCCCAAACATGAAGTATCTTCTTGCACTTAAACGCAGAACAAGACAACAGTTCCTGTTGCTGCAAGAGCAGGGACATGAGGGAAAGAGAGGACAAACCCCAGCTATGGCTGTAGCAGAGCAAGGAGGTAAGCCTGTGATACTACATAAAGGACTTCCATTTGCTACAGAGATCATACCTAGATCATATCTATGTATCTAATCATATCTATCTATCATATCATGTCATGTAGGCTGCTGTCACCAGCCAGGGCTCTGTGTCACGTGTCCCTCCTTACTGAGAAATACTGCCCTGGACTGACAGCTTCTACTACCAGGTGAATGGAAGAATCTTTTTTGGAGCAGGAGATCAAATCAGGTCCACTCTCCTGCTACAGAAATACCCAAAGAGCAACACTTCCAATCGAGATCATTTTTATCAGGCCAGAGATCACCTGATGGACCCTGATTTTGTTCACAGAGACTCTTCTCCTGTGTGAACTACTGCAGAACTGATCTTTGGCACAGGACTACAGACCTGAAATGAGACCTAGGGCACTGGACACATTTTGTCTTCAAGAGACCAGGGCACAGAGCACTCTTGCTATGTTTCACTGTCAGAAATCTGCTCTTTCACAGCTGAAGGCTCCAACAGTATCTCTCTGCCTTGCCTGTTACAGTTCTTTTCCATCCTGAACCAAGTGCACTGGAAGCTGATCAGCCAAAAGAAAACACCTTTGAAGCCTGTCAGCTAGAAGATTCGCACTCAATGCTAGTTGGATTTATTCCATACACCACCTTTGTTTGGTAAATTAAGAAGAGAAGTTACAAAGGTGGAAATAACACCAACCTGGAGAAGTTCAAAGAGGACAAACCTTGAACAATGAACCAGGAGACCTTCAAGGCTGTGGGCAGGGTGGGAGGGTGGCACAGAATTAAACTCAAACCATATCCAAACAACATTTCCCCCAAAACACACAAATAATCCACTACAGCATTATATGCACAACCCAATGTTTAACACCAGGAGGATTAAACAAGACAAAGTGGCACAGGCAAAAAGAAGGAAAGCATAGGAAGTTTCTGCCACTGCCAGGATTTGTTAAAGAGAAAACTCAAATGACAAACTGTCTCAAGGTGGGTGTGGAATTCAAAAAACATTTAACTCTCATGCCCAAGAAAAGGAATTTGTCAAGCAAGGTAGGCTGGCAGCATTAGAATTGGCAGGATGACAGCATTTGGTCATTGTGACATGTCAGGTTAGAATAAAACACCACTCCGGATGTTGCAATACAAAGTGCCTCAATGATGGAACTATAAGCTCTCTGCCAAAAATAAAATAAAATGATAAATCTATTTTCAGCCTGGGAGCTAGTCTGAGTTTACAGAACAGGTTCACCAGCCAAAAAAACATGGCAAAATGACAAGAAAAAAAAAAAAGGCAGCAGAGCAAGTATTCTTCTACATGATGGGAATCATGATGGATTAGTGGATTAGATTCCAAACAGGAGGATGCTGTATGCTCAAGTTAATGTGCTATGATGAAAATTAAACTGAAAATACAACTCAGCATGATAAGCATATTTATGAAATGAAAATAAGATAAAACGTTTGCAATAAAGCTTCAGTAACTCCAGGGCATCACTTTCTCTGCCCACCTACTAGTAGCCAGTGTGTTCCTCTAGTTTATTATATAGCAACATTTCACTTAGCAGAAAGAAGAAATAAAGGACATTATGAAAAGGTGCTTTAAAACAGTTTAAGCCAAGCAGAGTTATTAATAAAGCTTTCTGAGCTTGAAGCTCCATTATGATATCACTTAAGCTTACATTGCAGGTCAAAATGAAGTTTGCAGTAACATTTGTTTAAAAGTATAGTACAAAGGTATATATAAAGGTGTATATATATACTCTTTTCCTGTCATTTTTAAGACTACCTTAAAAAAAGTTTTAAAATATTACAGTCTGTTCCATGCAGAGTATTTCATTTCCTTAATTTGTGATACAAAGAAACAAAATCACGGTAACAAGCAAAGGAGACACCAAAGAGCAGTGACAAGAAACAAAAAGAAACATTTGAGTATGTCAACAAATGGACACTTTCACAGATTTAGATATTTAACTGATCAAGTCAACCTTTCCAGAATTATCATCCTTCTTTCTCACAGCATCAGACAGACTATTTCAAGAATGTTCTATTTCAAGAACACACACCATCCTCCCTTCCCCTCTCTCTGGTCTAAGTTACCTAGAGGAAGGACAGAGGGACAGAAGGCAGGTGGTGGGAGGACATGGGACCTCAAGTCAGCAACAGTACCAGGAATATGTCACTGCCTGGTGGAGATGCAGCCTCTGCTTTGCCATGACAAGGCTGCATCTTCACACAGAGCAGCTCAGGGAGAGGAGGGAGAGGTCAAAACAACACACACTGAGGTGGTGCAAAGCTCAAAGAGGTGTTTTCTTCTCCATCTAAGACATTCACTTGTTCTCACAGCAAACTGAAACTTGTTAAGACCTCAGTAGCACTTCAAATTACTAACTTGGCAGAAACCAAGAAAACTGGTATTAGGAAGTTGCCTTAGCTCCCCATGTGGTCAGACAAAACTAGAACATAGGCAAAGAAAATGACACAACTGAGGTAATGAATGTAAATTACACTTTCAGTGGAGTTTCAGAAAATTGTTAGGACAATCCAAAGGCAGTATGGTCACCTCCTTTCTTACTAGCCCAAGTACTGTGGTAACAAGCTGAAAAATAATACGTTATCACTTCAGCCTAAATTATGGAAGGAGGACTAGTGTCTTCATGCCCTTCTTTCTGGGCTCCATGCTTCCTATATGGCGCAGGACAAGCACTCAGGGGTTTCATTTAATTCAGGTTGCTCTTTCTGCCTATCCTGCACACCTCTCCCAGCACTTTTGCATGATCACTTTTGCTCAGGCCAGAAGAATACCAAGTACAAGCATTCTCATACAGTGTCCTTCATCCAAGTCACTTACCTCCTTCTCCATTGTTCCACTATCACATAAGGTTGCTCCATTCTTTCTTCCTCTTACTTTGAAGAAAATATTTAAAATTCATGCCCCCCAAACCACCACTTTCCTACTGGTATGCACTTGCATCACAAAAATCCAAAGCTTCTTTTAAACTACATCAAAATTTCTATCTTTGCAATTGCAATATGTATCTGTACAAACAATCAACACATTCTCCAAAGATCTATCGCTGTGCTGCTCTGGCAACAACTCTTGAAGGAAAAAAATCTATACCAAACAAAACATGCAACAAGTAAAGTAATAGAAGAGATTTGCATGTTAGCATTTACTCTGTCCAGTATGCATGATACTTACTTGGTGCATTCTTCTAAAGACTGTACAAGCATTTGCTGGAAAGAACTTATTTCTTCCAGGTTTCCCATTAAGTAAGAAGTATTTGTCAAGGTTAACCTGAAGCCAAAGCAAATAAAACATGTTTAGGTTTGCAGCTATTGACTAACTCTGCATTAATTCTATCTATTGCATTAAAAGAAAATGTTTACTGGTTCTTAGATTAAGGACCAGACTGTTTCAATCAGCAAGCAAACTGAATAAAAGCAATCCCTGCCTCAAGAATCACAGAGTTCACAGAGGTAAATTCACACTGACATCCACATTTTGACCATGTTAACCCTCCCCAATACCTGAGAGATCTCAATTTAAAACACAGGACAAACTCACATACTTTTCACTGGCTTGTAATGGTCGCAGGTAGTTTGCAAGCATTGTTTGTAGCTCCTTAGCATATTCATTTTCTGTTTCTAATATATTTTGTAGCACCTACAATAAATGACAATTGCTAATTGGTACTTTTTAAGATATATCAATACCAGTTTTAAAGCATACTAAAATTTATTTAGCATGAGAAAAGCTTAAATGAGAGTTCCTACTTTAAAAATGCAAATATCAGCAAATATTGAATACTATACATCTATGAAATTCACAGGAGGAAAAAAACCACACTACACCAGATGAATCAATCTTTAGCTATACACAAAAAAATGCTAAGTTTACAAGATTATCACTACATTTTGCTGTAAAATTTGAGTTACACAGAGCTTTCCTCCAAAGCCAGGGGTAATTATTCCCCCTATGTACCTCAGAACAGTCACAGATCATCAGAGGATGGTAAAGCACAATAGAACTTGCAAGAGAAATCAACAGTGTCAGTTTCTCAGTCTCAATTCCAACACACTGCAACTAATATTGCTAGTGGAGTGTTCAGATGCACTAAATAACCTGCTAGAACACCTGAATATTAACAGATTTACAAAGATTAAATAATTTCCAACTTCACTTACCAACACATTTAGCACTATTACATTATTTTTAAATAGTGCTGCCTAACCTTACACTGGGAGTACACTACCATAAGAAAATTGCAATAGACTGATGCAAAGCCAGGTATTTATAAAATACAGCACACACACTTGGGGTTTGGTTGAATATAAATCAAACAAGTAAAATAATCCCAAATATGTACAGGAAAACATTTTACTGGGCCATTTCTTGGGAGTCTGCTTTAGGATATCCTCCCTTAAAATCATATCAGGTTCTACTGTGCTTTTAGAAGGCAACTTATTTTTTGCCTCCAAAAGTTATTTAGCAAGAGAATCATCCGAATTAAATGTAGTTTAGTGAACAGAGCTGAACTTCAAAAACTTACTGCTAATCAGTGGTCACAAGCTGCAGCACAAACCTCATTTTGTTACATGCCATATTTGCCAAGCCTACAGTAATATCTCATTTCAGCATTTATAGGAACAACTGTAATTGAGTGCATTATTCACTGTTGTAGTCAATACTCTCTCTTAGGAAATAAAAAAAGCCATTCATTCCTAAATGCAAACCTGATGAAATAACTTTAAATAGTTCAGTATGTCAATGAAGAATTCACTGTTCCTTTCATTGGTGTGACTGATTCTGCTTATTCCTTGAATGCTTCTATTCATTTGGGGAGAGAGAGAAACCATTTTTGAGTCCATTCTTTTGTTGCAAGTCTGAATCTTGAACTGAAGATTAAAATGTCTCCATTCTCTGCTAAACACTGTGACAGAAGAATGTCACAGGGAAAGTTATGGCTACTAACTTGGAAATTAGAGCATAAGTACAATATGGGCACACAAATTTTTAAAAAGCTAAGAGGATTTTTTGACCCTTTAGACCAGGGAAATAAAATGTCTCTGCCAATCATAGCACTAACTAACTCCATATTCTCTTTTATATACATAAAACAAAAAAGCAAATAGTTCAAATGCAAATATAAAAGTACTTGGCATCCATGAGGTTCAAAACTAAGTGCAAAACCAATATTTTTCAATATGGTTTTTCCCACAAAAATCTCCCAGCCCAAAGTCATTAAACTGGCAGGAAAAATTAGTAGGGAAAAGGAGACTGAAAGCCAGGGACAAAACCACAGTGTCCTGATGAAGATCCAAACAGTATTAAAAGACTCTGAAAGATAAAAATCAACAAATTTGCTAAAGATCTTGAAAGACTGCAGCACTATCCCATTTTCTCAAAGACTACTCCCATTCTGAGCTACAAACAGCTGTCTGAAAAGCTGGAAATAAAACTAGTTTCATGTTGGACACACTTCATTATTTTCCTTGTGGTGGTTTGGATTTTTCTCTGAGGATTTTCTTTGCCATATGGAGAACATGGGGTTAAAGGAAAAAGACTTAAGGGCAGGGGAAGGTAATAACAAGAAAGCTTAAAAACTAGAATTAGTAACCTGACAATTAGTGGAAAAAGGAAAATTAATGCCACTGTAAATAAAACTATGCTATAAAACCTATGCAGAGTATCAGATGCACTTACACATGTTTTTATTCTAGTAATTCACAATGTTACACAATACTTGAGATATACACAGTTTCAACTGTCCCCAGAACATATTAAACATATTAAATCTATTACCCTTTCTTCTAAACAAGTACAGTTTTCACTGCATACAATTTGTTTTTTAACTTTGAATACATTTTTTAAAGAATAACCTTGCTTATATAGCTCTAAAACATAATTTCTGTGATATCTTGCATTCTTCCAGCTTGACTTACCTACCTCACTGAGAAGCTGTGAGGATTATTGGACTGTGCTTTGAAGTGATAAGTAGTCATTACTGCAACTCAGTATTTTGGCACCAGGAATCCCTTACATTCCTCACATCCACATGATCTAATAATCACCTTTCTTCCCTTTCCTGCTCTCTGAGCACTCTGGCTGCTGCAGGACCCCATGAGAGCTCCCAGACCTCGTTTCCACAGCCGCACCACAACATTGCGGGATCCGCCCGGGTACGACAGAGCAGCATTGCAGCTCTGCAGCCCGTCACTGCTGAATGGCAGGCACACACAGCTGAGCTCACACTGCACCAGCTCTCGCAGGCACATGGCATACAACATTCAACATGGTTAACAGTTCTGTCACACAAAACCTCAGCCTGCTCCCACCACCCAAAAATGGATTTACAATTACCTACACAAAGATGATTGCATTCCAAACCAGTGGGAGAAAAGGCAGAGTTCAGCGGTGCACTTGGGCATGATCCTGTAGCACACTGACATTTTATCACACTAGTATGGCACTTCACCAAAATATCACAAAGTTGAGCAAAATTGTGATCAGTATGTCATTTTCCTGGTTCACAAGAATTTGCTGAACTCCTTAAAACAGGCTCTTGGGAGGGGCATTGTAAAGCACTGCACAAGTATACCATATGAGGGCCCTCAAAAACTTATATGAACTTCATTAGACAACTTGATTCAACTTTAAAAGTGTGACCTCAAAAGGAGTGTTTATTTTCTACTACTTCTCAAACACTTAAAAGGAAACAAGGTTATCCAAATACTCATAACTGTGGAGAAATTTGCCCATTTCTTCACCTGCTTTTAGAATAGTTACCTAATCTCAAAGCAACTGTAAATGGAGAGAACATGATTTTATTCTGGATACAGAGTTACCAACTCTCAAGGGATCTGAAGCAAAAATAAAACTCAGAGTAATGCCTGCTCTATCTTCAGGGAATAACATGCAACAATACACCCACTTCTTCAGTAATAGGCTACTAAATTACTTCTACATGGAAAATGCTTCATCACAAGTCTGGTTCATATTACACACTACGATAGACTTGTACCATTTCATGAAGGACAAGACCTCAGCATTCTCTACTAACCTGAACTCCTGAGCCAGGCCAAATGTACATGCATAACAAATGTGTCTTCTCAGCAACATGTAGTGCAAGGAGCAATAATTAAGCACACTGAGACCAGAAGCACGTGATTTGTCTCACAAACTCCAGACGGAGCTGTGAATCCACAGAAATAAAGAACATGTTTACAAGGGGTGAAGAGCAGAAGAAAGTGGGGAAAGCAGTCTCCTCTTTACATTAAGTATTTTCCCTTAGTCTATCCCAGTCCTCCTCCCAGAAAGGGAGCCTCTCCTATCACTTTCTGAACAGCCTTTTGATTTTGTCCTCAGTCCAAAAAACGTATCCTCAAGTGCTGCCTGCACAAAACCTTCCCCAGGGTAAACAGCAATAAATAACTGTGGTGACTACAGAGTCTCAGCACATCCACATGTGGGGATAGCCAACAACCCAAAAATAGTACAAAGTCCCAGAGTAGCAGTCTCAGCTATAGCTTAGTAGCCAAGAGAACCTTAAACACAGATTTTAACATTTACTCCTTCACTCCAGCTACATCCTTTCAGCTACCAGTTGCCAAAAGCTTTTTTAGAGATCTTCTGCTTTTTCCTCAACTTTATTATCAGTACAGACTGATGAAATATAGCACAGGGAAGTCTCCTGTCTGTAGCTTAAGACAGAACAAAAACTCAACTCAGAATTTCACTTCAGTGAATGGGTTTGCTGTTTGTCTTATCTACATGCAAAACATGAAAAAATCTTACATATTTAATTGAAATTGAAAATATTCTATAGATATTTCCAGAAGCCAAAAATGGCATGGTTTTGTGCCATCAGAAGCACAAAATGTATTTCAAGAAAATCTAATTGTCAATATGTCTAATTTAGGTTTCAGACACAGCAGTACAGTCTTACTTCTCTGAAACAATGGGCTAGATACAGCACAGCCCCTCATTTTCTAAACCAGAATAAAATAGTGACTTAAAAAAAAAAAAAAAAGTAGGGGTACTTGCCACACTATGGAAAAAAGTGAAAATGACAATTATCCAATTCATTGCTGACAGACTTAAGACCAGCACTCTAGGGTCTGTGGTGTAATTTACAACAATTTTGTATATTATTATGAACTGGTCCTTTTCACTCCCTACAATGTCATCAACAGTTATTAAGTAATTAGCAGTCAAAACAGTTGGCATCTCATTACATCAGGTTAATTGTACCAAGAAAGTTGCACCTGAGCAAGATATAAAATAAACTAATCCTAAGAGTAGGTATATGATGGTCACTAGGTGTGGGATCTCAGCACCTCAGGATGGAGGTGCAGAGAGGCCGAGACCACCCTTGGGGGGCTCGGGAATCCTGGAATGTTGCCAGAAGTGTCTGGTGGCAGGATTTTGATCCTACACAGGAGATGAGACCTGTATGAGGGCTGGGAGGAATTCACTGGGTGAATGGTGAAGGGATAAGTTAGTTAAAGTGTAGAACACAGGGTTTAGGATTTTGGTACAGGGGGGTCTAAAGAAGTAAGATGGAGGAATTGGGGCGTGTCCTGTCCTTCTTCTTCTTCTTCTTGGCCTCCATCTTCTGTGGTGGTGGTGGCACTTTGGGATTGGTCATTACTAAAAGTGCACCGGTTAATAAGGGTAGAAGGTATTGGGGAGAAATAGTAAATATTGTATACGTAACTTCGAGTATAAAGATAAGTGACTGCCCAGGGGGCTCGCAGTGTGCCCATGGCTGACTTGCTGTGCAGACCTCTGTCGGGCTGAAAGAAAATCTTTTAGATAAACAATTAATAAACACCGAGACCGAGACAAGATCAGAAGTCTCTCCTCGTTCTTTGAAGCGTCGGCTCTCCAAGGCCATCCCTGGGCCTTTCCAGGCCACCTAAACAGCAACAGCCAGAAAACCCTACAACTAGGGTTTGGGGTTTTTTGGGTTTTTGTTTGTTTTTTAATTAAACTACTTTCAAAGCCAGTCACAGCTGTATTTCCCAAAGTAGAGTAGCTTGAGCCTCCACAATTAGAAAGGGTCATTCAGGGAACAATTATAAAAATCACACAAACCAAAGGTGATATTTCAAAATTGTATGGTATAACTTGGGTGCCTCAACAAAATGAACATTTACTTTCTCTTCTTTTCACTTAAGTACACTTTCATTTCCCAAATTTGCATCCACACACTACAATAACCTAAAAAGAAAAAAACACTATAAAGAGATACAGTGAAAACAAAAATAAATTAAATCAATCCACTATTTTGTCACTGGATATACCACAGCAAGATCTTTACATCCTGCAGTTTGAGAGAAGGGTGCGCCTGCAGATACTTTCCATTGTGACCAGCAGTTATGGGATGCAGTAGCCAAAGAACTGCAGCCCTCCCTTCAGCACAGAATTGCAGCTATGACAGAGGCAGCAGCAGAGCCAGATGGAGGAGCAGGAGGTTGCTTCACAGCTTTCAATTAGGGACTAGAGACAAAACCCCTCTGCTCTTCCAGGTGCTATTCAAGCCAGAACCACACAAGACAAAACCAGAAAATTATGCTTTATGACCCTTCTTAAAAACTGACATAGAAATGAAAACCCATGACAGCTACTGGAAGAAAAGGGAAAGAAAAGTTGTGGTTTGGTTTTACACCAGCAGGGAGCAGTGCTTAACAAAAACAGTAAGATGCTTTTTTGCTTCCCAGTGTATATCTCCTCAATAAATACATGATTCTCAACATGCTTACAACACACTTAAAGACAGAGTTGGGTATGTTTCCTACATGCATCTGTTTCTTACATGCAACCTAGTACCTGAGTACTAGGTTAAGAATTCCTGGGGGTGTGCTAAAGGCTCACTCTGCCTGTACTGCCTTGCTGTGAAATCGATGCACAGTATAAGGGAAGAGGTTCCTTAGGTTAACAACAGAGCTGACTTACAAGCATCAATACAAAGGAAGCAAATTGAACATTATGAAACAGTCTCTTATTCAACAAAAAGGACAAAAGTATACCTAATTAGTTTAACACAGCAGAATTTCAGTAATTCATGGAGATTGGGGAACATTGATGTCACATGTGGGGGATGGAAGAAAAAAAGGAAATTTTTTCTAGCAAAACATGAGCATAATATTACATTAATGACAATCATTCACTTACTTTAGACTATAATTTTTGCACCATGTTTAAGAATCCACAGATGTGATATTCTATTAAACTAATAATGATCTTGTTTATATGAGAATCCACCAATACCTCTATCTAGTTTTGGTACTTCCTAGCAAGACTGCCTTTTTTTTTTTTCCCAGATAAGAGCATTTAGTTAAATGACATTCTACTGTATATAACAGCTCACATGGAAGTAAAAGTGATCACTCACCACATTGTAGTAACTTTTGTTAATTGCAGATGTATCAAAGCCTTTAGGTGGACTCTTCAATGTACCTGATTTGGGGGAGACTGGTTTTTCTGAAATAAAACATATTTTGGGGTCAATGGGGTGCAATTTCACAGCTCAACACTAGAGGTCAAACAAGCTGCTTTAAAATATTTATCAAGATACAGTAAAAAGGGTGTTTCACTGAGAAACATACATAATTGCACTTGAAATTACTGGCAAAGAATCAGTATGTTCACAATGAATCAAGCTCTAGCCCCATTGAAGGCAAGCAGAAAAACTGCCATTCTTTTTCCTGGAACCAGAAAGTCAGTTAATAAAACTTGCACTTCCAAATTTATTTTTTAAAAACAAGATGCTGTTATAGACTGCAATTAAAAAAAAAGGCAAAAAAATCAGTAACAGGCATTTCCAAACCATATACACACTTTCAAACAAAAGTAGCATTAAGTTTCAACATTAATTTAATGACCTCTGTGAAAGCAAGTGACCAATCAAAAACTGAACACTACAGAAGTGAGACATTACACTCAGTCTCAAAATAAGATTCAAAACACTGTACTAGTGAAGTGACTTACCTTATGCCCCGAAAATCATCTTTTAAAACAAATTATATTTTGCTATTAATGAAGGATAGAATAAAAATGTTTATGCACTTGAGAACAGGGTTCTTCATAAAAATAAATCCTTCCTATAACCCATAGGGAATCTATCCCTCAGTAATGCATGCTCTTCCTAGAAGGACAACATTAATCTGCAAGAACAAAACAGTCCTGAGAGTCACCCAAGTGCTGGCCCAGATCAGAGAGGCAGAGAAACCACACTCCTAAAGCCTTCCCTCCCACCACTACCACTCCTCTAAGTCAATTACAGAGGAGCAAACATGAGGTGAGAGAAATCAAAAGTAACATGCTGCTTGCTGCAGAAACAGCAAGTAAGATTTGCAGCATCTCTTCTTGACCTCTCACACTTGACTGTGGACTCAACCAACTGAAAATGCTTGTGAGACTCTGTTTATCAGGACATTTTGGTGCTTTGGTTTGTCTATTTCTGTATGTTTTTTAAATAATCAGGCTCCTCTAAGATGCAAATGTCTAATAAGCATTTGAGTAATTTGCATCCAAGCTATAAAACAGCAAATTGTCAACTGAACTGCTCCAAACAAAACCACAGAAGCATCACCAAAACATACATACCGAAGGCTCTACCTTTATTTTAAAAGCAAGCTCCTGTTTCAAACACATTTTAATAAAGATACATGAATAATTCAAGTCTAGTTTACCTGATACCTCAGGCTAAGAATAAATTATGCAAGTCTCAAACACCTCTCCAGGAGAAGCCCAGCCAGCCAAGCTAAGGGCCAGCTATGGAAAATTCCCATGGACAGCAGAGCTGACCAGGGAAGCAGCATCACAAGCAGAACACTCCCTGTGGCACCAGTCTCTCCTGAGCCATTTAGGGCTCCTTCAGGCTCCCAGCTGCAGCCCGTGGATGATGCCAGCTCAAGCAAGCTGACTCCAGGTGCAGATCACCCTTTCACCTCCAGCACCAGGACAGCCTGGCAGCCCAGAGGCTTTAGCTAACAGCCCACAAAGAGCAGCTCAGTCCCCATAAGCACACAAATGCAAGTATCTTTAAGGGGATTTGCTCTGTATTGCAGTGGAACTCCCCTCAAAGAAGCTAATCTAAAAATAAAATAAAGTCTTAAAACTGCCAAACATGTGCAAAGCAAAAAAAACCCACCCCATTCTCCTTGCCACATTGAGGGATGACAGTAAAACCCTTTTGGTTAATATCCCCTGCCTAGCCAGCCCACATCAGATCTAAGCTGACACACAGCACAAAAACTGTTAGAGCCAGCAGTTATCCAGCTGGGAACACTGGTGCTCTCAGCCACCAGCCCTGCAATGCATGTGTGCTCTGCTATACAGCCAAGTAATTCCAAATGACAGGACTCCTCCCACCCCCTCAGAACCAAGCTGTAAACTCCAGCAGATTTGCCATCAAACACTCAGTTTGAAAAGACCTAAAATCACCTCATACGTATGGCTACTCATTTATGTATTCATCTGTAATGCTTCTCTATATGGGACAATTAAATACTTTTCTTTGTACTGAATGATGAAAATGATGTCATTCCCACAAACGTGGTAATTTGCTTTTACTCTCTGTGGAAGCTCTTGAACTTATCCTACAATTTATAGTGACTTTCAGGTTCACTAAATACCTCAAGGTTTATTATCATGTGCCAAAAAGCATGAAAGGAGAAACCAGAGTTATTTCAGAATAAAAGTAAATACTTGTCATTGAATTTATCATAATACAGATGGCTGACCATTGTTAAGCTGGCTGATCATGGAATTCTGGTTCTTTGTTATTTTAAAGGGTGCAAAAATACCTCTCCACTTAAGCTGCTGAAGAAAGTGGGAGGTTTCTTTGCTGAAACATATAGAGTCATTTATATTGCCAGCTGTTCAGCTGATTCAGTTATCCATCAGAGGCACTCACATGTCCAAATTCAGATTTAAAGACAGAACAGAAAAAAAGAATCACACATTCATATAATTTTGCCTGAACAGTCATAATCAACATTTAGCTTTTGAAATGTAAAGGCCATTTCTATTGCAGAAACACAGAATCAGACACAGCAAATTAGTCCATCTGTCTATCATGTCTGGTATTCTGCCTCCAAGCAGTGCCTTGCTTCATAACGAGGAATAAGAAACAGTCTTGCTGCAATTAGCTTATTGCACAATGCATTACAGAGAAGAAAATCCTGTTCTTGAACATAAGAAATCACTTTCCTTGTTTATGCTAAGTTAAGTGTCATTTAGTATCCTTGGTAGTAGAACATTAGAGTATTTTGCAAACAGAGCATATTTCATTAAACATTTCAAGGAGGAACCACCCCTATTCAGCACACTACATCTTTATGAAGTCCATGGGTTTTTGAAACATCAGCAAAAGCCTGGCACCTTGCCCACTCCTCAGAGGATCTATTTCTCAAAGCTCTGGAAGAGAGTGACTTGAGCCAGACACCAGCTTTTCCCACACA
Source organism: Ammospiza caudacuta (assembly GCF_027887145.1). Taxonomy (NCBI): domain Eukaryota; kingdom Metazoa; phylum Chordata; class Aves; order Passeriformes; family Passerellidae; genus Ammospiza; species Ammospiza caudacuta. The sequence continues at coordinate 96,106,822 of NC_080594.1, forward strand.
GATTTTTGCATCTCCCTACTTTTCTCCAGGCACAATGTGCATGCCTTATATCAACACTGAAAGCACAGTGAAAATGGCTCAGTGTATGATCAAATCCAAAGCTGGCAGGCATCTGCTCAAGTATAGGAAGAGATGGTATCCTGCTGGTGACTGAAACCAAGAGCTAAGTTCCCACTGTCCATCTCTCTTGTGATCAAAGCATCACATTCAAATGCCCTCAGCCACACTTGATAATGCATTGTCTAGTGGTGGCAAACCAGATGGACTTCACTGAAGAGATCATCCATGGGTGAGAGAATGAGGGTAGCACAGGCTTTTAACATTACTTTTCCAGGAAATAATTATCCTCAGTGGAACCAACTGCTTTTATAACCTTCCCCTAAGTGGTATAAGATGCCACAAACTCCCTTAAATGAAGTTATTTTTTTCTTTACAAATGTCTATTTATTGGCTATAAAAAGAAAATTTACCCAATCCTTCCCAATACTCTGTTTCTTTCTATTTTAACTTATATGCCTTCACATTACCTGATATTCCCACATTCTCTCTCTTCTGAAATGTCTTCAGTTTATGCCATATTCATTTTCATGCAACAGTCTACTTTGTGCTACTCCACAGAGAATTTATTCCCTTCAGAACATACTTGACTAAAGCACTTTGACCCTACTGCTACAGAGCATCCCTGAGTGTTTCTGTGATTCCTGTGCTGTGGGGCATTATCTAGATAATAACATCTGATTTGGGTTATTTCATCCCACATTAGGGGAGGAAAGGTGTGTCAACAAGAACTCCAAAAGCTGTGTGGTCCCTATCAGTGAAGTGCTACAAGAAAGTTCCATGTTCCTAGACTAATCAGTTCAAGTCCAGCATCATGAGGGCAAACCTAAACCCATTCCCAGTTCTCAAGAGGGCTCTGGCACTGCTGCAGAGCTCCACTCTGCAATACAGACAACACCAACACTTCTGCCCCAGCAGCATTCACTGGTGCCAAACTCTATGTTATTGATGTCTGTAGAGTTACACTTGACAAGAGAACACAATATTCCTCTGAGTGTACATGGTCAGGGAGAGAAAAATTAACATTCTTCATGGGGTTTTAGCTATTTTTTCCTTTGCTTTTTTTTCCCCCAAAGCCAAAAGTGTAATTTCTCTTTCCCTCACACACCACAGGATGGAAGCAGCTGACACTCTACTCCTCCACTATATTCTGACCTTTTCCCCACACTGATTTTGTTTTTTTTTAACATCCAACTAAAAGAAACATTATCACTGTAATTTGCACTGGGCCTGATACCAATAACTGTCAAGAACGTGTAACAGAGGCTAGAGCAGTAATGATACATAAATTTCTGCAAAGAATTAGAATAAACTTTGAGACATATGAATTGCAGTTCGTACAAAGCTGTATTCCCTTCTGTGTAATCTCATGCCATCTAAAGGGATTATGCTTGGACACAACTCAGTAATGGACCATGTGTTTTTTGGTTTTTTTTTTTTTAAATCTGATTAACATCTGACAGTAGCTAAGCAAGTGCATCTCATTCTGGCTAACCATCCTGCTTTTCATTGCAAGAAAACCCTCCAAACTAGGTCTCCAAATCTCTCTAAGTACTGTGTGAGACAGAAGCAACACTGTAAGAGACAAGGCTCCACATACACCTTCACCTCTTCCTGTTCCATTTTATGTAAGCAAAAACAACCTCAATAAGGCCACACTGTCAAGTATCTTAACAAGTTTACACATTATTTTCTATCCTCTGTCACATGTAATAGCAGAGCAGGATAAAACCAAAATCCTTTCAAAGTACTTCCTGACTAGAGATCAAAGAACATTTAAAAACATAAGATGTTAGAGGGTTTGAAAATGGAAATGAAAACATAGGGAGGAGGGAGAGAGAAATGAACTTTTTTTCTTAAGTTCACAGTGTAGGCATGTACCGGAATAGAAAAACAGTGTATTATTTTTTACATATTTGATCATAACTATCACAACTTTAAACAAATTCTCTTTTTCTCCTTGGGTCAGGGAGGGGGACAGAATAAATATACACTCAAAAGCAAAAAAAAAGAGTTTCCCATCTCAATCAAACTTATTTTCCCCCAAAATAGTCATTGTCCAGCATAAGAAAATGAAATGCTGTGCTTTGCTCAACAATCTCAGTATGTGTCCTACAACCATTTGTAGGTCACCTCATTAGCATTGTGTGCAAACTCTAATCACCCAGGCACAGCTAAACAAACAAGTTACAGCCATGGCACAACCACTGTGAGATACCTTATCCTGTGATATGCTCTGCTGGTGCAATTTATGTAATGCAGCTTACTTTTCTTCTAAACACTTGAAGAAATCAATGTGGGTAAAGGCAGTTCCATTGCCACACACATATTCAAGGAAGGGAAGAGAGAGATAACTTCAAAGCCACTGTAAAAGCTAAGATTACATATCTACAGGTCTTTTACACTAGAGGATTTTAATTTAGAACAAAATCAATTTATCTAAACATCTAATGCCTATGAAGTTTGTGAGAATCAAAACAAAAACACACTTGCATAAAAAACTTCACTCATTTCTTCTTTTACTCAATTTGCAGAAGTCAGGTTACATCAGACTGAGCGGATTTAATTTAGTGAAACCCAGGAGCTTATTTAGTCATGTCCTGGGAGCTCTCCATAGAATGCATCATCCTATACATAATTTCTAAGTATTTACAGTATTTTCAGCTACATTTCAGAGAAGAAAGAAACCTAGAGTTATACTACCAATGCCAGACCATTTTACAGAGTATGTTGAAAACAAATTAAATGTCCAGGATGAACATTTTTTCAGAGAGACCTTAATCAAGAGCATGTATTTCAAAAACCCTATCTGGATCTTTTTTAAGATCTATCTATTGTAACACTGATAGAAAACACATTTTGAATTTGAGCTAGCAAGGCTGCAAGTTCTAACCACTTTTAAAAAACGTAAGGCAAAAAAGAGCACTTTTATATTTCAACCTCATGCTTGAGGCATAAAGGCACTTAAAATACTTCTGAATTGGGGAAATCCTGAAGTGAGGTGTATATAGAGTTACTAGGAAATAAAGGAAAGTGGCCAGTGTAAGATTATCAACTCAAGAAATGCCAACTCTCCTAATGAAGACAAAGAAGAGCAGGGACACAGGAAGGCAACAGAAATTACATTTAACTTTGATGAAGCTTCTCATGAACACCCACCTATTGAAACAACTTCAGAGCTTTGTAACAACAGCATTACATCCTCGTTTCCACAAGGACAGCAGAACAAAGAAAGTCCAGCAGCAGGACAGTGACAATGCATTTGGATACAGAAGGGAGGAGAATTCCAGAAAAGCCCTCTCTCTAGGATCTTCAACAATATCCATAAAGCAAAACTTAGCTGAGAATAGAAATGCTCACAACACGTTTTATGGAAACAAGCAATAAAAGAAACAGTGCAGCAAAATTACAACAACGGACTTGAAGTAAGAAGAAATCAGTGAACTTAAAAATATGGATTAAAAAAGAAGTCCCACTAGTAACAACATAAGCAGAATAGGCTCTCAAGAATGATAATTCCTTTAAAAGTTAGTGGCATATCAAAGAAAGATCAGAAAAAGTGGATGCAAACTGACATGGAGCAAATATCACAAATATATACACTGACCACAATCACACAAAAAGAAGCAAAAGTAAGCAGGAGAAGTCAGGTCACCATTTAAAACACAAATAACATGGTTATGAAGGCAGTAGCAACAAAGCATCCCACAGTATGCATATATACATGAAGGGATAAAGCTCATCTGCAACTCCACAGTTCCTAACACACTAAAATCTCCTGATATGTCATGTTTCCTTCCACCACCCCCCATCCTCCTCATAAAAAAATCAATTCCAGAAAAACATATACCTACAAATGCATTAAAGCAGGTTAAAATTACTATTTTGATACATTACACAGTACCTCTTGTGCTGAATTGATAGTAAAAGAACTAGCTATATCCATATCTGAAACCAGAGAGGACAAGTGAAGTTCCATAAAGTACTGGAAAAAGGCAAACAGTAATTTTAAAATGGAGGAGGAAAACGGAGAAAGCTAGTGAGCTACAGCTCAGTCATGTGAACTTGGTAATACTCAATGAACTAAGCTTCCTGAGAAGAGAAAAGCTGGGACACAAACAGAAGAAGCTTCCATAGAAGAAATTTAACATATGAGACAGCAGTCCAAGAATGCAATAAGTCTTGCAGAAGGCACAAGGGATAAACTGTTGTGGGAGAGAGAATCCACCTATAAAGTGGAAGGAAAAGGATTAGGGAGAATTTTCTTTTGACAGCAAGAAGTGAAACCATGCCAGGCCCAGGGATCAGACAGGGCTGCAAGAAGTCACAAGCATCAGACTGCACTTGGCATTACAGCTTGTCCCTTCCTACTTACTTCACCCAATTGCAGCATTCTTAAAACAAGAACCACTTAACTCTGGTTACTGGCAACTTCTGGTTCTTGCATGTTCACTGTTAAAGCATTTCTGTTCTAGACCTTAATTGCCTACCTAGGTTCCAGGAGTTGGAAGAGTCAAAACTGATGAAATTCAAACAAAATCTCTGCAGCAATGATTTAAATTAATAACGATGAGACAAGAGGGTCATCATGGCTGATGCTAAAACACTACAAACCAAAAACAGGCTTCAAGAATTGCTTCTCAGGATAAGTTGCATCTGAGGGATCTCTAAAGAACATTAAAGCCAAGTCTTACATTGTGACTATGTCTAGGAAAAGCTGGTTGGAAAGGACAATGAAGACTAGCATTTTGCAGCAACAGACTGGAGATATTAAACCAAGGAAGAAAACAAGAGGATGCAACCAAAGGAGAAAAGGTAAGTTTTAAAATGGACTTTTGCTCCCACAACCTCACTGCAATCAGGCATCTGAATAGCTGCCTCATGATGGGGGGGAAGAAAAAAAAGCCATGCCAAAGACTTTAGCACAGCCTCAAAAGATGTGTGTTTTCACTGGAGCTGTAACAAAGGAAACAGTGGTAAAGCCTCCCAGAGACCCTGGGTAATTTTATCCTACCAGGCTTATCCCTAATCTCTGAAAATAAGCCAAGACATGGAGTAAAAAAAGGAAATAAAGGAGACAGAGAAATTATGTCACCCACAGCAATATCCTAGTGGATTAAAAAGGAATGTTACTTCTGATATTCAGATGACATTTACAGAAGGTATTTGACTGTATAAAGTTCAAAATAAAACTTCAGCGAAAGGATGAAGCCTGTGTGAAGAAAAGCTGAAGGCACATGAACAAGAAAGAAAAAGAAAAATCACAAATACATTAGCTTTCAAAAGATGATTTTGATAGAATTGGGTTTCCCTCCTACAGTTGTTTACTTCTAAGTAATGGGATGTATTGAGTAAATTTTTGTTAGGTTTGGAGGTTTTTCTTGTTATTTTTTTTGGGGGGGTTTTTTGTATGAAATCTGTCACTATTTAAACCAAAAGCACCAATTCAAAGTCTGTCAGCATCTGAGTCAAAATCCCATATACTAGGAATTTAGACCAAGGAAGTGAGAGCAGCCCAAACATGACAGACAAGCAAACAGAATTGCGACTTTTCTGCACACTTACTGCTGATTCAGAAGCCACTCTATACAGTGAGCTGGGGTGGGGAAGTGCAAGTTCCCAAGCATTAATCATTGCTGTGAATGACCTTCAGTAAATAAAATCAAGCTTAAACAAAAAGCATTAGAAGTTTTAATGAATCAACCAACCATCAACCTCTACCCAAAGCATGAATTTCTGCAAATATGCTCTCCCCTTCCAAACTCACCATTTGATTTAATTTCTCGTACGTAGTTACTTGGAAACCATCCTGTTTTTCCATTCAAAGTTCCTTCCCACCAGCCTCCTTCTTCCACTCTTGTAACATGAATAATATCACCTTTTGAAAAAGAAAGTTCATCTTCATTTGTCTGTTGAAAATTAAATTTGGCTCTCACCACCAACTGATGGTTGCCGTTATCTGTCATGTCCTAGGAAGAGAAAACAAAGAATAAAATGATCATTAGAGACTTAAACAATATTTCCATGAGCAAAACAGAAATTGCCATAAAATGGAAATAGTCTTTGCTCCACACACAACAGTCCCCACACATTTTTACTCAAAGGCCTTTATAAGGTGCACTTTAGCATTTCCAGCATTTCTGTGAATTTTAATCTACAGATTTTTATCAATCATGGGAGTATATATTTTACTTATTACAGCCCCTCCAAATCAGAAAGGGTTAACACCTAAAATGAGAATAATTATTGCTCTCACAAAGAAAAAAGAAAACAAATACATTTTTCTATAACTAGCATAGACTGAAACTGCCTTTGACAACTACAAAGAAACAAAGGCCTTAGATTAGAGAGTGTTTTCCTAAAATTCTCTGCACTGCAAGGAGGGAGAAACTGAGTTGGGTTTAATTTAATTTTAGATATATCAAGAGTTTGCAGCACAAAACCTTTTCTTTTTTCCTGTAACAGATCAGGTTAGTGGTTTCCATACTGAAGGTACAAGTCTCCATGGCCTGCCAAAGAAGGAGTGTTCTTTCACAAAACCTACAGAAAGTTACACAACTTACCTTGACTAAGTACTCCCAAATCATTTCTCTGAAGGCTAGCAAAGCTGGAAGCCTGCAGCAGTCAGACTTGCAGCTGTCCACACACACTATGTATGTGTGTATGCTCATCCCTTACCATGGGTGCAAAGGCAGATTATCACTCTGTGCTAACATCTGAATGTTCTTTGAAGTAACTAATTTGTCTTTCAAATTAACGATTTTCAAATTTAGCATTTTGTCCTTGGATGTCACTTTGCGTATCTGCACCATTCAAGCACTTCATGAGAGTTTGGGCAAACCTTTATGCTGAAAAAGTGCAATACTTGGACAACTTTAAAAACATTGCACTCTAACTGGGAGAACAGCACTACAAATCATGTTTGTCTCTATCATAACCAAGAATCAATACCTGTGCAGCTAAAAACACAGCTTAGTGAGAAAATGACTGTGTAAGCAGTCCTAGTCAGCTCTCCAGGTAGAAGAATTTCCCCTACATCTTGCCTATATAGCTGAGGTGATGAAAAGACTGCATGTTGTCACTAGGATCTTATATGTCAGCTTAATTCATAACCCCAGCAATCATGTTATTGTATCACAACTCAATATGACTTTCATCAGAGTTGGCAGCTGAGAAACTACAGGAAAATGAGGGCAAACACAACTTTGAAAATGTGCAGAAAGTCCCAAGACAATGCAAGTCCCAGTGTTTGACAATTAGATTGGCACATTTTCAAGTGCCTCTGCCTTAGTCCTCTGCTGGTACATTTTGTGCTTTCATCCTCTCTGCTCAACAAGAGAGAATGTTTTGGTTTAGTAAAGGATAAACAGCCACTAAATAAGCAGAAACATTGCACAGTGAGACCAGCTACAAACCCTATGCTCTGCCAGGGTGGCTTTCCAGCAGAGGAAATGAGTACAAACTTGGTGAGAACAGTTCCAAACAGATCATCTACACCAACAAAGCCAAACTAGGAATTTCCTGGGTTAGGCCACTAGCTCTCTTTCCCTCCTTCTTGCACCTCTCTCCTCTACCTTTGCACAGAGCAACTCAGATCACCAAAGTGACAGAAACACTGAAAACTCTGATCACTTCAGTGATCCAGCTAACAGCTAGGCCCACCAACTGCTGCATCTGCAAAACTGAGTGGGCTGTGAACAGCAGAACAGGAGCTTGAATTAGTGGCCTTGGGCAAAAACTTCCACAGGCTCTGCTACCTGATAAAACACATTACACACCTAAGAAAGCCACAGATAAAGCAGCTTTCATTAGGGACCTGAATCCTCCTTGCAGGCTTTCAGTGACTAAAAGTACATTTTATCACAATTTCCATGAGGTATGCAACCCTGAATTCAGCTGGACTATAAAACAATGGCCCACACAACTCAGTTGCCCGAAGGCAAGTTGAAGGACCAACCTTGAAATATAACAGAAAACAGGAACAACCACCACTACTGTCAAAATTAGAAGTATCACCTTCACAGAGGTTTGAAAAACATTCAATCATCACCCCTAAACTCAGAGAAAATTAGATTTTTGCCTTTGGAAAAGCAAGTCCTTACACAGAGAAGAAAAACACAAATCCATGAAGATACTGTCTATGCAGACAAAATGGAGCACTAAAGGAAGAAAAAATAGTTTGAAGTTCACAAAAAGCTGCATGTATTTTGAAGCATCATATAAAAAGCTGCAAAAAGAAACTCACAGGCTAAAAATACAGAACTGAAAGAGAAGAAACAGTTACTTTGCTACGCTATAATTTACTTACAAAGCTCACTAAAAAAGAAATGGAGAAAAGAAAGGGGGAAAAAAACACCACACCATGGCATATTTCATTCACACAGAACTTACCAAACTCCGATACTGTCCCTGAAAGAGTTTTGAAGTTCTACTGTGTGAAGACTGGGATCCCAAAGAATCAAAGGATTTTATCCGATGAGATGAGGGACGTGCACATACAGAGTCACTGCCCAGCCCTATGTCTGTAGGAGGGTGGGGAAAAAATTAAATATTAGAATTTTAACAATCTGCATCTATAACTTCTGCTTATCTCTGTAAAATTCACATGCTTAAAGCAGATTTGATGTATCTGCAGTTACTCAGTAATTCAAGACTCAAAAATGATAGCAATAAATAATGTAAAATCCTGAGACATGGACAATTTCTTCCCCACACAGACAAGAAAACAACTTGGCTCGTTTAGAGAGAGGAGGGTCAGGGTTGTATTTCTCTATTCCTACTCACTACCAGTCTATTTAAAGGTAATTAACAGCATCATTTTAGCTAGTAGCCAAGAATTTTGACTGCATAAAACTTGCTTGAAGTGAAGCCAGCCACATCTGTTTCTTAGCTCTTCCCACAGCCCCCCATCTCCTTCTCAATTAAAACATTCCTTCCACTGTCTCTTTTTCTACATTCCTTCGCCTCATCCCATTTTTTTTTTTTTTTTTGCCAACTAAGCTATTTTTTCTTCTTTGGAGGGAGGACTAGGAATAGAAGAAAGGAAAACACTGCTTCTCAAGTAAACAACACCATCCCAAAACATTTCCTCTCTTGCATTTGTCTCTCCTCTGAGAAGCACACCCATGTGACATGTTCACCTGAAGGGTTGTGCGCCATCAGGGCTGCTGAGGTCCTTTGTGGACTGAGAGGCACCGAGTGAGCAGCAGGACAGGGCTCATCCCACCATCCCAGCCAGGAGTGGGGCAGCTGGGGGCACCAGGGCAGCCCCAGCCCTGGACACTGGGCTGGCACATCCCTGGGATGAGATGTTGCCAGCCAACAAGGGGGGGGTGTCCTGCGGCTTAGTGAGCCACAGCCAGCCAGGGGCTGCACCAAAAGCAGCTCCCAAGAGGCAGGTTCAGTGCTGGCTGCAGCCTCCTTCCTTGATGCCACCACTCCAGAGACTGACACTTCAGTGGAGTGAAAACCCACAGAAGTCCTTCATCAGTAATCAAGCCCCTTTCTCACATTCCTCATATTGCAGGAAGGCCTATCTCAGAAGAACCTGTGTATGCCTGAAATTCTTGCAGATCCACATGGGGATCTGAAATCCATCTTCCAATACCAGAGCAGAGATACAGTCTAAAATGCCTCTACATAATTACCCAGTTAATGAAAATTGTTTGGAAGAACAAGAAGGTTTATGCTTGCTCCTAGGAACGAGACAACACCACAGCTTGCATGTGGTTCTGATTTTTGGTTTCCATACCACCACCACGTGCCCTCACCGTGAAAGGGATCAGCCCAGGTCCCTTCTAACCAGCTGCAGTTGTGGCTCTTTGACATAGGCCTTAATCCATAGACATCTGGACAAAACAGCCACACTTTCTCCACGTTAACAGCAAAGGCAGCAATGGCCAGTTACAGCAGATTTAAAGATGTACTGCCCTGGTTTGCATTTGCACTTACCCTTGAGATGAGAGGCAATATCTCCAACTGATCTAAACAGCTTCAAAGAAGTCAGTGCTATTACTCCAAACCCATTCATTAAAACTAAGATTTAGTTGCAACACTTAATTTTAAGGGGTGCTTTCTAACACAAGGAAAAAAACCACCAAAACCACAAAGTCTCTCATGAAACAGATGAGAGATTATAAATGTGACAAGATACTTATCTCATTAGTATTAAATTAAGCAACACTTATGCATCACTGACTTTTCTATCACCTTTGCTTCCTTGCACAAAAACTGACACGTATGGTTCAATTTCAGACTCTCTCAGACTCTGACCTGATGACCAGTACTGAAACTTGCTGCTGATGGTGGAACAGGAAGAAACCAAAAGGGCCAATGTCAACATTTCTTGACTGTCCCAGGGTCCAGCTGGCAGAATTTAGCACAGCCTCACCCTACAATGATGGATGGACACCTCTCACATGTCTGTTATTCCTACAGCTCTCTCCCTTCCTATCAAAGAACTTAAGGTGAGTGGTTCATGACTTCTAGCTGCTAAATGAATGAAATATGTGGCTTAAGGGATCAAAGACATTGGATATCCTTTTGTTATTGGCAAGAAAGGATAGCACTGGGAAATGTAGGCTGGGGAGGGCAAAAATGTTGCAAAGTTCTTCAAATAGGAGAATGACAGAATGGAGCAAAAGTCAATTCCAGTAGTTCAAACTTGGAGGGAAAAAAAGAAAAACAACCTAAAAACCATGCCTTTCTGAAAAACACAATTTTCCTAAATTGCTTGCCAATTTAAAGGCTTAGCCCTAGCTCTACCACAAAGCTTCCTTCTGCAGAAGACATGACTAGAGAACCCAGAGCCACTGCAAAGTTTTAAAAGCATGAACTTCAACAAAAGGTCATTCCAAATACTGCATATGTTCACTTTATCATGGGTACAACACAGATATAAATATACACCGATGCAAGTGAAAGTAGCAGTAAGCCAGCACAAGACAGAGCAGTCTACTCACCTGCAGTCACCTTATTTAAAGCCACAAGAGAGCTAAGAACTTTGCTGAAATTCTGTCCCTGATACAGGTCATTTGCATCAAAAGTCTGAAAAAGAACCAAAAAACAAGTAGTTAAGTAGTTAATAAGCAAGCCTTTAAGCTTGTACATACAAACCACAACTGTAGAAGCTATTGCATGATCAAAGTATCAGTCTTTTAGTGGTTGTTATGAACCAGTATGAACCAGTAAAGGGGAGGGTTCTCCTTAAAAAATTTTTAAACCCCAAATTTTAAACTATGACACTTTTAAATGGAAAGATAATATAGCAACAGCTGCATTTGAAAAAAACTGAAGAACTGAGAAAGTAAAAATGTCAAGTATCATTTAAGTTACAAGAATGTGGAATAATACAAGTATCAAGAAGTTTTCCTAAGACATTTTGGCCAAAAAAAAATTTACAGTGTACTATTACTCTTGGCATACTCTTCTTTCTCTGTAGCAGTGCACAGGCATTGTACCTGATTTTTCATAATGTACTTTAAAAATAACTACTACAATCTACATGCCATCTCTTTACAAGATGCAGAGGAAAACAGCATTCCTGAACATTAATGAATTTTAAAAGAATTAAATTGCTGGACAGGTTAGATCAAGGATGAGGTTTGGGAAGAGGACAGATGAAAGGAGAGGTTAATTTTATTTTTATTTTTTAACTGTGCTAAGGCAATCCAAACCTTGAATTATCTTGCAGAAAACACTCCAGCAAGTTTCAAGCACTGGGTGATGACATTAAACATCTGGATTTTTGGGGGGAAAGAGGACATTTTTTCAAAAAAGGAAAAAACCCCACAAACCCATATTTGCCTGAGGTAATGGAAACACTCATCCAAAGTCTCATGAAAATAGCTCTTGCAATAGATTCTGCATAGGTTGAAAGAACTCACAGTACTCCTTTGTACAAGACTAGAAAGCTGACAATAAAAGACAGCTGCTGCAGTTCTTCCAACTGATTTAGGAAACAGAAAGATATTTAGTTTTCTGCAATGAAGCAGTTTTCATCTAAAAAGTCAACAAAAACCAGTTCACTTTTCTGACAACAGACCCATCCCACAGACACTATCAGAAAGTCCTTACCCAGAAAACAGCCTTCACAGACAGGAGAGGAAAAACTCATAATCCCAGGGGAGAAGCGAGAAAGGAACAAAGAAAGGCCAGTTTAACCCAAGAGAAGCAAAAGTGTTAACAAAAGCCATGAAAGTAACCACAGAAGGGGCTGCCAGACCAGCTCTGACTGGTGATGCAATATCACAGAAAAGGTAGAACAGATTTAGAAAGCATTTAATGACTGTGTCACAGTAAAAAAAAAGAATTAAAAAAATCCCAATGCATCCACACTATTTGAGGATTTGAGGTACCTGCATACATTCACATGCTCATTTCCCCCCTTAGACTGAGGATCATCTCTGGCCCCAGAAAGCAGCAGTTCCAGCTGGGCTGTACAGGTGCCAACATCCCTCAAGCTTGAGTAGCATTTACACAGCTCAGAAAAGAAATGCCACACAACACACACAGCATCAAGCAGTCAGAACCACACAACAGTATACTCCAAGCAGTTATTGCACCCATAAACAAAGTCAAATAACTACTTCAACAAGTTTCACTGGACTACAGATAATTTAAAAAGACTTCTCTTAGTTATTTGAAGCTGTAAGTAGTAAGGAGAGGCACCAGGGAATTGCCTAGATGTGAATTTTGTAAGGCTTTTCCTCAAACACAAGGAATATTAAACGATTATGTACACAAAAAAGGCATTAAAGAGAAAAAATAATCTGATTTAATAAACAGAAATGATAGATTTTATTAACAGCATAATTTGCAAAGTCAAAACTGAGATCATCTTAACCTCTGCTCAAATTGGGAGGAAAAATTAAGCTGCTATGGAACAAGAAAGTATTAAGAGTGTGAAATTTCCATTATTGCTACACACTTATTGTAGTAGTTTTTAAACAAGCTTGAAGTGTAAGTAAACTTGAAGTGTGAACAGAATCACAAAAGCCTAGCCCTGATCCTAAAAAAATTAAATACACAAGACAGGTGCTCATGCAGAAACCAGAACGGGATCAGAAAGGGACAACAAGGTGACTAAGAAAGGGAACATTTCAAAAAATGTTACAAATGATAGCTTAAACTTACAGAACCTTAAAACAACCCAATTTAATCTCACCTTCATTCTGGATTCTGATAGAGCCAAGAGCTCCCCACAGTCAGGCTAACTTGAGAACAAAAGGTTGAGAGGAAGCCCCGTTTCCTGCTACACTCAGACTATAGGGGGTACCAAGAACAACTTGATTGGATCATCCCAACACGTAGAGTGCCATAAAAAACCTGTATCCAGGACATGCTCACAGGAAACAGCACAATGGGAGGATGCAAGAAACATTTGCTTCCTTGTGATTTTACATGAAGCAGTTTTGACAGGAAGCCACTCTCAGCAGATCATGGCCAGAATGTTCAGCAGCAGCCTACAATAAGGGGGAGGGGGACACGACACCCTCCAGAGGGGTCTTCTCCTTACATGGCAAACGTGTAAGAAATAAATAACCTAGAGAAGTAAAAGGGTAAGGGAAATAACATAAGTGCTCTAAAGTATTAAGGCTAATTCTTGATTATAAACCCCTTATCTCAAAAAACAAAATAAACAGGAAAAAAAAAGAAAAACAAAAAATATTTTAAAAATATAAAAAACCAAACCAGAACCCGAGGGGGAAAAAAAAGAAAAAAAGAAACACACAAAAAACCCTGAAAACCCAAAAGACCCCGCCAAAACAAAACAACAAGCAAACAAAAAACCCCCCTACTAACCACTTACACCCTTCTCCCATCTTAGTCGAGGTTTGTTCATTTCACAATACATCTGAAAACTTTGACAGGGTAAGAAAATCCAGTAGCCAGAGAAAACAATCTACTCCAGGTTTTCAAGGGAAGTCTGATTTGCATGTGGTCTGTAATCTTTATACTGGTAATTATGGAAAAATCAACAGTAGAACTGACTCTAAAAATTTATCTTGAAGTTAGAAAGGGTAACTTCTCATTCAGTGACACAGGATGGCAAACAACTCCCCTCCACCATGCAGCACTCCCAAGTCTTCAATTGAAAAAATCAAAGCTGGATTTTGAGTTCCAAATATCAAGCCAAACTATTTTTATACCACAATATATTACCAAATAATAAGGTCTGCATACTAAATAACTTCCATAATACTGGCATAACCCACTTTTCTAATCACAGCAGAAGCATAACGTGAACTCAAAGCTGCACATCCCTACACCTCTCTAAACCTAAAAACACAAACACTTAGAAAAGTATTTCTTAACAAATATCAAGATTTGCCTTTTGAACAGTACGCAACAGGTATATATAGACATTAAACAAAGCTTTATGGAAAAAAATATTTCCAATATGTCCTCAACTTCCAGGCAAACAAATTTTATAACTCTCAGGTAGAGACTCTACCTGTGATGAAATTCACCCTCTTGTTCATTCAATCCTTACTTTCCACCAAGAGTCAGATTAAACATTAGTAGAAATACAAGAATAAAATGGTCATAAATCAGATGAGGACCAAGCTAAGCCAAATCTTTTGACTAATTATTTAGCTATACCTTTGTTATTAAATACCACCGAATTGTCCACATGCACATAAGCATTAAGATGAGAGGAGGAGAATGGGTGATGCTCAGAGTGATGGTGTTTGTCTTCCCAAGTCACCACTAGGAGTGATGTAGCCTGGTTTCCTGGAGCTGGCTGAACATCCATCTGCCTGCTCATGGGAATGGATTCACTCCTGGTTCTGCTTTCTGGCACACACAGCTTCAGCTGCACTCGTGACACCGCCTTTATCTCACCTGAGGAGTTTCCTCTCTCCTGTACCCTTCTGAACCTCCCCCCAAACCCCACCAGGGCAGAGTGGGCATGTGGCTGCCTGGGGCTGCACCACAACACCCCCAATGGATACCATGTTCTGAAGGCAGAGCAGACCAGGCCAGCAGTGACCTACAAACAGCACTGTCCATAACACTCTGGAGCACTCTGGCACTTCTGGTCACTGCCTGCCAATTGCCTACCCCACCCACAGATCCTGGCTTCCCTTTCCACACACCACACTAATCCCAAACACACAAGCCTGGCTTCCCACAATTACATATGCATTTTCTGCCCCCAGATTTCAACTGGCTACCTACTTTATTGATAACAATTCTATGACCTCTTCCAGGTCATTAATGAAACGTTACATAATGTGGTTATGTAGTAACAGCAGCAAAACCCCTACAGCAAGATATGCACTGGATGGTCATTCTCCATTTGGAATTTTAATGAAGTTTATTAATAAAGGCAGATTTTAAACTCTTCATCACAGCCATTTTCACTCTTCCATCACTGACATTTCTTCAACATCAAACAAAATGCCTTAGAGATTCATTTCATCCACATACTGGCTGTTCAACTACCACATTTACCCTCTGATTTTAAACTCTGCATGGATCTGCTTAAACTCCATAGCATTCAAAATTACCTGAATGTATTATTAGGACCATTTTAAGTCATCTAAACCACTAACCACCAGTGGATGGAGACTTCTGTTCAGTGTTTCTCATCTAATAAGAATAAGGAAATATAACTAACATAACAATGCTTACCCCTCATGTCCCTGCAAGAGCCAGTACCTACTGAAAGGAAAAAAAACTACAAGAGAGCTTGATGAAAGAAAAAGGAAATGAGAAAATAAAGCTGAAAATATATCTGAGAGCAGACTACAGCATGCAGTAAGCCTGCAGCAAGATCCTTTTCTTCAAATCAGTCAGTTTTAAGGCCTCATGTAACCTTCATACTATTTTGTTTCCCCCTTCTAGACCTTAAAGTCAGAATCCCAGTGTGGAGGAAGTATTTTTAAAATAAAGGTACTTCACCTGATAAAGCAAAGTCTACACTTGGAGACAGGGGAAAAAACATTGAGGGTGGTGCAGCCAAGCTTTCTTCTGACACACACTTTTTTCAAATATGTCTTGTACAAACCTTGATTTGCATGTATCCTTAAACCAGCAGAGCATCAGTAAGGTTATATCTAACAGTCACAGCAAGAAATGTTCATATTCTGGTTATGAGTAAAATAGAAAGGTTTTTCTTTGTTAAACTACTGCCCTGAATATACCCAGGTACAGTATTCCCAGTGAGCATTAACACTGAAATCATCTGACAAAAACAGGCGACAGCTTTCTTTGCAGTGCTGCATCACCAGATGCAGCAGCTGAGGAGCAGCCCAGGCCTGTGGCAGCACAGACAGGGCAGCTGCTGCTCACCTCCCCAGCAGCCCCAAAAGAAGCTGGGAGCCCTGGGCTGTGTGTACTAAAGCAGCAGGACGCTTTCCAGCTCGGTTTTGCAGCCTCAGGCCCCCAAAAGCTGAGGAGAGAGAACATTGGCTCGCTGAGCCGGAGGAAATGAGAGGAAATGAGCAGAGTGGCCTGACAAAGCACAGCGTGACACCACAACGTGTCACTGCACCTGCTCCTGCTGCACTCACTGCAGGGCTCCTGGCCATGGCAGCATGAATAAAGAAGTGGCAGGGAAAAAAAGCAAGTCATGTTAAGAAACAGGTGATTGCAAAAAGCACTGGGAATCCCAACACCTTTCTTTGCCGGGCCACAATCCTTGGAGCAGCTAAAGAGGATGCCACAGAGGCCATCCACAGTTCACCTTCCAGTGATGACATCTAATAAATCAAGCTGAAGCCCAGAAGCAAATCACAGATTTGTTCATTTATTCTCACATTAGGTCAGCTCTAAGCAGTGCTGCAGCTATTATGCAGCAGCTGCTGCTCGAGCTGTGCATTATCATCTGAAAGCTGCAGCAGTAAAAGGAGAGATAAGAAAAGCAGGGAACTATGACAACTGAGAGGGAAGGAAGGGGTGAGGGGAGAAGAGATGATTACACATGTTCTGGAAATCTCTATGAAGCATACTGTTGCCCAAATGTAGCACTGTACAGCGCAAACGAAAACTAAAAAAAAAAAAAAAAATAAGTTCTCTTTCAAAAATTAAGACTAAGCTAAAAGGAAAGGTTTGAAAATAACTGGAAGAACAGACCTGCAGTACATGATTTCTGTGCCATTTGGTAACATTTCACAAGAGAAACATCAGTGGTAAAGAATAACTAAAACTTAAGAGGTGGTCTGGAATAAATTTTGCTGCTCATATAAACCTGTTCCTCAAAAGTAAAAACCTAACTGTATTAAAACACCACATAACCTAGAAAGCTTTAATTCCTGCAATTAGTAATGCTTTAATTCCTGAACTAGTAATACCTTTAAGATATAACTTGTTATCTACAAAAACAATCAGAACCAGCTGTAAAAATGTATATGGAAGTTTGTAGTGTCTGTGTGCACATCTGTGTGTGCATACATCCAGAAACACACTTAAAACACAAATCCAAAGAGGACAAAGGTTAAAAAACCTGTTTTAGAATCCTAAAGCTTTCCAGCTCCAAGAATTTTTGCCCAAACCCAGACACATCAAAGGACTAAGGATTCTACAGAGCAATAATTTCAAATACTAAACGCCTTAACTAAGAAAGTGCTTCAAACTAAACTTCTCACATACACAATCTATTTTTCATCAACACAAGCAAAAATATAATTTAAAAAAAAAGAAACACAAAGAAATGCTATGTTTCCTTTTGGAGATGAACTGTACACTTTTTTAAGATTTCAAAATCTGTTTTTAGAATGTAACATTGCAAGTTTGTATCCTCAAATGAATTCATTTGTAAGATGTCATAGAATTTTTTATTTTTGAGCATAAAGAACAACTATTTGCTAGTAGTAGCAAAACAAGATGTAATTTAAAAGGCATAAATAGGAAGATTAGCACTGCCTACACTTCTGTAAGTAAGAAAACATAAGAACAAGCCTATTCCAAATTTCTACCTGAACAGCAAAACAAAAAACTACATTTATTACACTTTCATCCTAAAACACTTGGAAATTGTTTTGTAGGTTTTGGTTTACAGATGATATCACAAAGCGATAATCTCAGCTGACAGAGAAAGACACTCAGTAGCACACAGTACTAATACACAATTGAGTAACATGGCTTAAGGAAGCTCACACTCCTGGAGCTACAGGCAAAAATAAAAGTTGCTGGAATTAAATTACCAAGGAAAATTTGATCAGGACACTGAAGCTGAGACATCTCAGTTCTTGCCAATGTAACAGGTTACACCTACATGCTTGGCTGAAACAGCAATTGCATAAGCACCTTCTAGTGCCAATGAAGAGAGGCACCTCAACAGGAAAATTGGCCAGAAACATACCCTGAGAAATTCAGGTTATTCAACCAGCAAAACCCATCTCATCCTGGTATACACAGACAACTGTGTATGCTAGTCTCCCAAAATAAATCAGGAAACAAAGATGTGGAAATGCAGGCCAAAATGCAAAGGGAATACTGTGTCCAAGTAAGAAGACACATAGCATTGAGGAAAAAAAAAACAACAAGTATACATTTGGAAATACAGACAGCTCTGCTATCAAGCAGAGTAAGCAGCCAGTGATAGAAATGGTGAAACTTCATTTTCACTAATAACTACACAAGGCAGACACTGCCATTACATCTTATAAACAAGAACCTTGTTAAATAGATATTTTCTTGGGGAAAACCACATAAGCAAGGTAAAGGATTTTCCCAAATGAAACAGACTGTAGAGAAGGAAAGAAGCTTCTAGGTCTTACTACTCTTTCCCCAATCCTACCCATCACAAGAACAAAGCTAACAACTACTCCAGGACTGTGATGCTGATTCTGAGAGCAGACACATCTATTTCATCAAACCAGTGCCTTCTTGTATGAATAGTTCATTAAAGATCAATGTCACATGAGAAAGCCTGTGGAAAGGGCTGCTCACAAGCCAGATGCTAGGAATCTGTTTGAGTACATTTGTCAATAACTTGCAATTACAGAAAACCAGAAGATCTGGCAGATATTGGTCTTCCAAGTCCATGTGATGTCTGTAACACTATAAACTGGTCACCTTCCCAAGACTACAATCCCTCTTAGACATGAACAACTGCAAGTAAAGGCAGTAGCTGATCCCTTGAGTGGCTGCACTGCTTTTTAAATCCTAGTACTAGGTTATGATTTTGGGAAGCTACGTCTCGATTCCACAGCTCCTGCTACTTCAGACTCTGTTGGACACTTATCCTTTCACCACCCTCATTCAACACTGACATGATGGGGCAGCATGGAGAACATAAACCTTCCTGAGTTCCAGTTTAGAGCATGTCTGTAGTGCCCTGCAGTACTAGTGCTAGCTCACAGATCAGTGTCCCACCTTCTCCTCCAGAATCCATAGATAAATGTCAAACTTTCAAGTAAAGTTACTGCAACAGAATCTGTAAACTGTTCCCATATTAGAGGAGAAACATACATTATGGCATCATCATTTTCATACATTCACAATTTCTTCCTGACTTGTTTTCCCTCAGTAATAAGTTAAAAAGAAATAAGTTATAAAAAGGCCTTAATGAAACAACAATCTAAAAAAAGTCTCTGACACAAAGTCCTGACCAAGGCTTCATGCTAACTAAAAGTATCAGAAGCACTGAAAAGGAAAACTGACCTGAAATAGATCAGTCAGTCACAGTGGAAATCAAAATCACACAGGAGCAACAAGGACAGTGATTAAGCTACCAAAACAGGATGCCCAAAGGGCCTGGCCAGGGTCTGGAAGTAGTTAATGACTATAAGCACTCAAAATGAAATCATCTCCTTCCCAATGGCTGAAATGAGTAGTGACACAATAAATGTTTTAAGGCTCAGATTAAACCAGTTCCTAGGAAAGAGGAAGTTGATATATTCAGGAAATTTTCAACTAGGTTTCAAATGTTACAAAGGGAGAGTCTACTTCTGGCATATTTGAATTGTAAATTTATTTTCTAAAATTTAAAAAAAGTACACATCAGCTAAACTGTGAACATCTCCATACTCTTACCTAAAAACACAGGAAGGATGGCTTGCCACAACTGATTTCAGATGCCTTCTGTCTAGATGCATGTTCTGCCAACATTTCTCAACTAATTTCTGAAGTATCAGCTTAGTTTCAAATGTATGGAGAGATGAAGAGAGGCCTATACAATGAAGCAAAAAGCTTAATTTATATATTGAAAATTTTTGAGAGAAATAAAAAAACAAACCTAGGAATACCTGTTTCCATAACAGGGATTGTTACCTGCAATCCAAATCTCCATTTGCAAGTGCAAGTACCACAGGCACACAGTAGGATTGCTGAGGCAGACTTGACTCAGAACAGCAGTGCTCAGAGACACAGGCATGCCCAGAGCAAGAGCTGGAGGTGGGTGAAAGGAGGCATCTTATTGCAAAAAATTTCCTACTACATGAGGTTATCATCTCCCTCCTAAAATAGTCTGCTGGCTGTTTTACTACACTACCACGTGCTCCAACCACAATTTAAATGCCATCACATGCTCACATTTCATCTGGAACAAATGTGTGCAGCCAAGTGATCAGATGATGCAGGGATCCAGCATCAATGGAGAATGAACCACGGGCAGAGCATGAGCCAGAAGCACAGACCCACTGACCTCAAGTGTGCTTATTTCCCCCACTGCTTATCAGCTGGGGAGTCTCTCTTTGCTGTGTGCACACATACTTTTTAAAATAAACATATTAACAAAAGAAACAGGAAAAACCTTAACATTAAGTATGTACTAGTAGCCAAAGAAAAAAGACTGAGGGAGAATTGATATTCTGATAACAGTCAGAATTTGACTAAGTGTGATTAAACACAGGTTAAAAAAAAAAATGGGAGAGGGGAATAAAGATAAAGAAATGCAAGAATTAAAGGGAAAAAAAACCACATGTTACACCCTTCTGGTAAGAAGGGATTTAATCAAAAATCTCAATTGCTTCCTTAATACACTGTGGAAAGTGCGAAAAATTAAGAAAAAAGGCTTATTCAATTTTCATATAGCTTGTTGAAACTTTCATTTAATTTAGAATCACAAAACGGAAAATAAGTAATTCTCAAGCAGTTAGCAGAAATGAACAAGCCCCAAAACCAACACTTCAGGTTTCAACTGCAGTAAATTAATTTCAATACTTCCCTTTTAAAAACTGATTGAAGAACACAGAGCTGTAGGCAAATCCCTGAGCTACAGCTCCTCCCCAGCACATCCTTTTCCCTCCCTAGGTTACCATTATGACTCCAGCCAGAACAAATTATTTTTAAAAAGGGGCCTAGGGCTGGATCTCTCCCTCTCTCCCAGGTACCTGCAACAATGTGATCCAGCATCCTTCACCATTTATTGACACCCATTTTGAAGGAGCAGGCACAGGACTTTATGCAGGGAGCAGGGACAAGCCTGACCTCTCCCTGCTGCAGTGACCAGCCCCTGCTGCTGTGGCAGGGCTGGTGGAGCTGTCTGGGCAGCCCTGGGGCCCGGTGTCTTTGGCCAAGGAAGAGAGGAAACTGAAACCAAAGCCAATTTACAGCAACAGCCTGTAAGGTGAGGGCATCCAGCAGCTGCCAGGCCAGCAGACAAGTCATCTCTCTGAAGGACCAGGCAGACACCTCAGGGAGGGACATGCAGCACGTGTCTAGGTAAAACCATTCCTGCTCTGGATCTGCAAGCCCACAGGTCAGTGCAAAATTTCAGGAGTAAAATCTCCCAGACCTTCTCTCACACCACCTTATATACTTTTCACTTGGGGAGGCCATTAAAGTGGACTCACAGAAAACTAATCCAGCAAGTAGAAAGCTTGCTGCAAATGAGCTAAACCAGTCCAGTATCAGACAAGACCAGCACCTGAGCCATGGGAGAGAAATATCCCATCTGCCAGGGGGACCAAAAAAAAAAAAAAAAAAACCAAAACCCACTCCCCCCCCAAAAAAAAAAAAAAAGCACCAAACAGTTAGCTACACTCCAGCCACAGCAAATCATCCATCATTCAGTAGTAAGTTTCTGTAATTTACACTTAACATTTATGGGAATATCTATAAAAATTTCCACATTCCAAACTAATAACAGATGCCCTCTAGCAGGTTACAAGAAACCACAAAAATTTAATCCACACCAATTCTACTTATTCATAGTCATGCCCAGGAATTCAATTAGAAAGAAATAAAGATAACTTCCTTTAAGAAATTAGCTATTGCTAGAATTTGACAGCTCTGATTCATCAGGTGATACACTATATGATGGGCTTGGGTAGCCAAGCTGACAAGGGCAGCTAGAGGTGACACTGTGAGCAGTCAGGCCCAACAGTTTATCTTAATTCCTCCTTAACGATCTCATCTCCACAGTCCAGGTTCTCCCAGCCTCATCACCTCCCCCACTGCAGATACCTTAACTTTGATGCCCTCTCCAAAACACAACCACTCCCACTCCACCTTCACAGAAGAGAGTCCCCACTCCAGCCTCTCACTGGCAGCACACACTGCCTCACCAGGGCTGCCTGGGCCCTGATGCAGCATCCTGACCCAGAAAGCACATCCTGGGTTTCCTATAGCCATCCACTGAACACAGCAAGCCTCAGCCACCATCAGATCAATGGCAACCATACAGAGACATCCTCATCCTATCACCCAAATGCAGGCACCCAATGCTGAGGAGTCCAGGCCAGTGGTGGTTCCTGCCCTGTATGGTCAGGAATGTGTCTGTCCACAGGCACTAGAGCTTGCAATCTGGTGCAAGACTCAGGTATGCTACCTTGTCCTTTTACAAGTTACACCAGTTCAGTGACTGGCCAAGATGGCTTTGGTGTGAGCCCTTTTGGTAATTTAAGTGCTGCTCCTTGACAGCAAGGGTTTCTAGCAGAGGGCCACACACTCCTCCAAGCAGCAGCTAGAGATGCCATCTGTGGAACCAGGACAAGCACTGAAGAAAAATCAGTGAGACTATTCAGGCCCAAAACCTGCATCTCAGATTTGCCAATAAGGAAGAATACAGAAAGGCAAATATGATACAGTAATACTTCATCAAGGTTTTTTCCAACCATTTGTCTCAGGGACTATATGCATCTAAAGGTCTTAAACGGATTTTTTAGATTTCTATAGTCACTTCATAAGTAATGCAACTTCAACTTCTACAAAAACCACAGAAATCATTTGCACAACTTAGTTACAGGGTGAAGAATCGCTTCCTTTCATTTGTTATGACCTTGCAATTGCTTGGTTTTTTCTGAGTAACCCTTAGCTCCTGTGCAAAGAGAAATAGAAAATAACCTTTCTACTTTCTCCATGCTGCCTGCTACCAAGATCCTATTGATCTCACATATTCATCTCTTCTGTTGACAGAAGACTCAATTTATCTGCACCTCACACAGACTCAATTCCTTCATTTTCTTGTAACAAGTTCTGTTAAGTCTTGAAATGGCAGACTATTCCATTTCCTTTAAATATAGCATTTCTCCCAGGAACTGCTGTAAATATAATTCATCTTGATGCTAGAATTCACAGAATAGTGAGTGACCAAGCACAGCATCTTTGTGATTTGCCAGGACTCCATGACACCTGTCAGTAAAAGAACTCAGACACTAAATTGAAATTTTAACTACAGGGAGCAACATAACACTTGGCACAGCCTCAGCAGCAGAGGAATGGAAGGCAGAAAACATGAACCAAGCCTTTAAAGATTAAGGAAGGAAAGAATGGAAGAAGTCCAGAGATCTATAGACCAGTAAAGCATATGCCTAAGCTTAAAAGATGTAACAGAAAAAAGAAAACAGAATTGGTGAGGTTGGCATAAATAGAGAAATAGAAAAGAATTAAAATGGCCTTCATAGAAGGAAGGAGCCTTTCCAAAATGCTTCTATGCATCTTAAAGCAATTAGCCAAACATAGGGCAGATAACACATCATATCTGAATATCCTTTGAAAAGACAACACAACAAGGATTGGTTTTATTTTAAACAAAGGTCATTTGAGCTAGGAGATTCCTCTTGAGGATTCAGAAGTGCTACAGAAGAAACAAACAACAGTATGCAAACAACTGGGTTTCACCATGAATGGAGTACCAAAAGTGACCAATACAGATCCAAATTGGGAGCCACATTGCTCAACACAATGTACCTGCAATTTCACACAAGGCATGGAGAGAGAACTTTAATGAGAATGAAATTATTTGAATTAATCAAAACTTGAACTCAGAGAGCAGCCACCGTACAATGTTGTCAATAGCCAAACATTAAAGTGAGGGGCAAAATCCAGTGCCAACAAATGCAAATCTACCCCAAGGCAAAACAATAGGAAAAAAAAAAAAAAAAAAAACACCAAACCCAAGCTCCATCATTATACCTGCACAAAAATGAGTTCTCAAACAGCTATTTACACTGACAGGTAAAAGATGACATTAAGGTAACAACCTCAGCTCATTAATCAGCCAAGTCATGGAGTCCAAGAAAAATAATACTGGAAAGTTAAAGGCAACAAACTGACTTTTTACTATTTCTATAGCCTTAATACAGCTGTAATCCACTGTGATACTACAAAACAAGAAGGGGTACAGAGATGCAAACTGTTTAAACCAACTAAATTACTGCAATGACATTCACATGAGGAAAAAGTGAACCAAATGTGTTCATCTTGGAAAGAGACAGGATGTAGGGCAGTACCCTAATGCCATGAACTCACATATAGCATGGAGAACATCTGACACAAAAACAAAGGCACCCACTGCCACCAGCTGCAGCAGCTGAACAAACAAAAGGAAAATATAAAATGCATCATTTAGACATGGAATTTACAGCCACAGGATGCTGTGAAGGTAAAGAGAGCTCAAAGCAGCATTAGAAAGCAATTGAAATAAGCCACAGAAGGAGTTTTACTGTGCTGTTAAATATATTGGGATACATCCCTGACTCCAAAAGGAGCTCCTCTGCTAAGAACTGTCAGAAGCTGGAAAGATTTAACAGCAGCTATCTTGCTCTATTTTTACCAGCTTGTCTGGGTTTTTTAACTTTTCTTCCAGGCAACTACGACAGACCTGCATCTCACAAGATAAGGTAAGCTAGCCTTTGATCTGAACTTGCACAGTTATCCTTAGGTCATTGAAGGCAGTAAGACTATTTCTACATTTTTAATGTCCAAAACCAAGCTAGGTTAAAAGTTTTTTATGCTAGTGTAGTTAAAACAAAAACTCTTCTGTAAAACACTGCTTGAATAACAGCAATTTGCATTTATTTCCCAAATTCTCAAAACGATGCATCAAATTTTGTTTCACAATTATTACAGGATTTTAAAGTTGAGCCAAGCAATTAAATAGTCATATTGGAAGACACAGAAACATTCTGATAGCAGTTACCCCTGAGAAGACTGAGAGAACATTGTACCCAGCTCAGTCTAACTGTGCCCTGTTACCCCAATGGCCAGTGCTGACTCCACAGGTGTGCCCCCCACACCTCTCCAGTGTGGGATCTAGTCACAGGTCACAGAATCATCGGGTGAGTCACACAAAGTGGCGGGGCTGTGTCTAAGACTATTGGGACTATGTGGTTTACCCAATTTCACAGTAGCAGTCCATAGCCACAGCAAAAGATGTGCAGCAAACCTTGTTCACCACCAAGAGGGGCAAACACTGTAATGCTGCTACCACTAAATGCACCCCCTAAACACCAACATAACTTTGCACCACTTCAAAATTAGCTAGCAATCATGTCTAACCTTAAATGACTGCTAGGAGATTAGCAAAAGGAAACAGCTTCAAATATCACTACAGCAATATGTTAAAGTTATGGCACAGAAGTAGCAATTTGTTATAAAAATTTTATGTGATACATTAACACATGAGAGCTTTATCCCCACTTAATCTTTGCTATTTAAATACCACAAAAAAGTCAGCCTTAGTCTAGAAGAACAAGTCATGGATTATTATACTGACCCATCTTCACAGCTGATACTGTGAAGTTGAAACTAATGGGACTTCTGTGGGAGGCTCACAATTTTCTAATAAGCAAAGTCAAGTTTGCTGAGTTAACAATGAGGCTTCAAGTACAACTGAAACCCCTACAGGGAAGCATTTAAAACTGAAACTATGATTTACATAATGCTTTCAGATAAAAGGATACCAGCCAAACCTCATGGATCTACAGTATCCTCAGAAACACAATTCATCACTGTAAAGCCATAAATGGCTGTAACACTAGCATTTAGCACAAGTCTCAGAAAAAGCGAAACTAAGAGCATATATAAACCTTTTTTAGATTATTTTTTCCATTACACTCCCCAAAAATCCCATGTAAAATTCCTGCTGAGATCACTGATGTGACTAACATCAGTCTCAAGATGTCAACCTCTTAGCTGTGACACCAAAGCAGAGATCCAGTTATTTCCAGAGTCATGCAGCACTGGAAATCTAACTTCTACAAGACATGCAGACTGCAAACCATTCTGATTTACTAACACAGAATATGCCAATGCAATGAAATAGAAAAGCAAAAAGTTGTTCATTAAAAGCAGAAACTAGGGTTGTGATCACAGAGATCCAGTCTCAGAGGAGCACCCTCAAAGGTGCTCTGTGTGTGCCAGAAGGAAGCATCACATCCTGTGTGATAACGGAGTACAATGTGCCATTCTAGAAACAGGTTAGAAAGTCAAACAAATCTTTCCAATTGGATGCTCCAGAAGTATTAAGAAATGCAAAGACATGGTTCTAACAAAGTGGAACTGCTTAAAAATCTTCAGCAGTTATCTCAAAATGGTACTGCCAGCAACTTATCTTTATGGATGGCATCATCAAGAAAGTGACTTGTATTCCAAAGAACAAAACAAACACCAAAAAAAATCATCTTATGTGGGTGAGAAACTCTTTCAAATACACTGCAAGAAACAATGCAAAGCAAACAAAGCACAAGTCAGGACAATACTGAAGTTTTCCAACAGATCACAACTCCTAGTGAACAGTATCAAGAGAACACTCTTTTAAACCCCTAATTAGTAACAGTAGCTCTGGAAATCAACATACATTTTTTTAAAATCTGACACAAAGGATCTATTAAAAGTACTTCACACTTGTTAAGCACTGACTGAATATGCTTGCTCTGTACTATCAATCAGGCAGAATTTGCTTTGCCAAGCCTTTGCCAGGCTTCTAGAAGAGCCTGCCCTATTTTGCACTGATTGGACTGTTGCTCAATACAACACACCTGATAAAACAATACACATACACTGTACAGGTACAGTACATACTCCTCATATTTGTGCCCTGCAACATAATTAGTTTTAGTGTACCCCAACAATAAATATCCAATCCACCCATGAAGACTGTGCTCAAAGCTTGCAGCAGTGGTTTCCACACTACCTTTTACAAGGAATTCCTTTCAGACAGACACTCAAACCATAACCCCAAACTTGATGCCACCTTTTAAAATGGAGTTAAGCCACAATGCAATACTTGGATTTTACCAAAGCAATTCAAGTCCTGCTTCATGGCAATTCACCCCCCTAAATTCCACGATTCTAGTGCTTTCTGAACAATTTAATTTACAAGTACTAAAAGCCGCTGGGTCTTTCAACATAAGACTATCTCCTTCCAGCACCACCTGCCACCCCAACTAATGGCCAAGATGTTCTGTCAAAAACTCTTCCACCCATGAGAGCAGGTGAACAGCCATGCTTTCTTCCAAGTTGCTTGAGAGCAAGTTCTCTGAATGTCAAACAAGCCACAGCTCCCTGCCTGTGAGGAGGCTGCATCTGCTTGCATAAATTCCCTCAGAGAGGCTTTTTAAAAGGCAGGAAAACAAAGGAGGAGAGAGTTTCATGCTGTGATTTCACATCCTTCATTAACTCACAAGAAGGGCACCCAAGGCTTCCTCTTCTGGACTACAAAGCCTCCCTATTCTACAGATGAAAAAGAAATGCACAATGATGAAAAAGTCGCCTGTAATATTAAAATCAGGATTATTTCAAACAAACCTCAGTATATCTCACTTCAAGTACCACCACAGTTACCTGAGGGTAGACACTGCCATAAAATATAATTATTTCCCTTGGGTCATTTATCTAGTGAAACTATTAGTATTCAGTAGGTAGTGAGGACACTCCTTGATGAGACCTGCCTTAACTACTACCAAGAACAGACTAAACTTGACAGCAATTACAAGCACCAATTAGATAGAACTCTATCCAGCTTCAGCACTTCCAGTAATGAAGTAAAACAAGTAAGACCCTATCTGAAGGGCTGAGCATGCCAGTACATTCCCGCAGTTAAATTCAGTTAAAATCTCTTATGAGGCACAAGCAGAGGTCTGACAAGCTTTACCTCCAAGAGAAAGCAACTGCCCAATTCACACCATGTAAAACAAAAGCCACATCCAGAAATGAGGAGGGGGAGCATGCCAGACAAAGAATGACACTGCCAGGAATAAGTTTTACCTAAATTTAGGACAGTATTTTTCAGCTGTCTAGGTCAAGGCTGTCTTCTTTTGCATCCCTAAAGATTTGATCCCACCCCCCACAGGTTATCCTCTGGAGAGCCTTCTGTTGTTGACTACAACAGGAAGCCTCTCCATAACTAGCTCTAGCTGGGATTCGGGAGACGGAGCTGAAGCCGAGGGGAGGAAAGGATAGTGTTACAGACACCTGCAGCCTCTGCAAAACCCACTTGCTTTAACTACACACTCAGCTACAAAGTTGCACTCTCCCTTTCCCACTAGTTTTTGAGCCCATCACCCCCTTTGCTGTAACAAATTGAATTGGCTGAAAACTAAATCAATCCAGTTTTTTTCCTGGAATAGTTCTCAGCGTTTCAAGCACCTGACCATCACCACAGAGAATCTACAGAAAGCAACAGACAGAAAAATACTTGTCTCTTTGGCCAGAAACAGCACTGTCCTTGGAAACATCAGAAATCAAGGTTAGACAGCTGATGCTAAGCTAGGAATGACAGGAATGAGGAAACAGAGGCAAATCACCTAGGAAAACATTGCAGAAAGGAAGATTAGAACTCAAAACACAAGTGGAAAAACAGAGCCAACAAGAAAGAGAGAATGGGAGAGGAGAAACAAACAGTTACTAAGAACTTGGTGTAGAAGCCAAGTCATATCATCCCTCTGCTATCAACACTTAGAAAACAGCAGCTGAGAACATGCCAGCTCAACACAAAGCAGAAACCTGAGCTCACCACCACTGGCAGATAAGCTGACAGCTCAGGTGCAGAGGCTGAGATGGAGACACAGAGACACACATCTCCCACACATCACCAAGCTGCCACAGAGAACTTTCTTTCTCCCTACTTTTTTTCAAGCCTAGGATGACCTAAAGATGATCTACATGTTCACTGCACAATAATCTATCCTCACATTTTGTGCCAGCCCCAGCTCCCTCTTGACCTCCACAAGGTGAGTTTGGTAGGAAAGCAAGCAGGTTAGCAGGGTTATTTCTACCAGCTGACTTCCTGCACCATTTCACCTTGGAGCCTGCCAAGCATCCATGCCAGACAATGGATGGGCAAGAAATAGGTAAGTGATGTGTCACTGCTGCTCCACTGCCTCAAGGGTTTATCTACCCTAGGAGCACAGCCTGGCTTCAGCCTGCTCTGCGTCTGCTCTGCACTCACAGCTCCAGCTGAGGCCCAGAGGAGCTGTGGCAAACCAGAGACACCCAAGGCTGCACCTCGAACACCACAGAACAAGGCTAATACCACTCCTTCAGAAACCAAACCAAATAAAAAGTACTGTGGAAAGCACTACATTCATACAGCACCTACTAATTCTGCCTCCAAACTCATACTTAAATCCAAGTCTGAGACCATCCAATGAATAAAGGAAGAGCAATGAACAGCTTTCCAGCTGGAACCAGGCAAGGTTCCTAGAAAAAAACTGAGCAATTACCTGTTTAGTAAAATGCACATACAGAGAGGGCCCAATAACACTTTATGGGTTTGGTATAGCAATTTATTAAGTAACATCCCCATCAAAAATGGACTTGAGGGTGGTGTGGTGCGCAAAAGTTAAGCATACAGATGTTCTAGTCTTACAATGCTTTTAAAATACAAGATAAGTATTCCACTTACCTATTTAAAACTGAAATAATACAAAAGCTGATTTATTTACACCTGTGCAAAACAACACCAAATTACAGTGTTTTGAGTGTGTCAATTGAAAACAACAGACTGCAGCATTCTAAGTTACAACAGTCTCTCACTTCTGCCTCAAAATGTACTTTCCCAAGACCTGAGATTGTTTTGAGTGCTCTAAAGGCACATGTATATTCTTCTGCATTTGCTGAAAACAGCTATAAATAAAATGACATTAATTCCCTTAGTTTTGAATGCTATAGTGACATTTGAAATACCTCTAGCAAGAAATATTAACCAAAAAAAAATTAAGAGATAAGCCATCTTAATAAGCAAGTACAGGCAGGAAACAACTAGCTGACTGGCATTCTCAAAACTGCTGAGCCCTCCAAGCCAACTAATTAACTTAGGCCATAAATAATACATAGATGTGGTCAATTTAACTATCAGCAGTTAACAATATCAAAGTCAGGTAATTACTACAACTTTTTATTTTAACAATGAAGAATTCTCTTTCAGTTTTACTGCCAAGTACAGAAAATAACTTTAGCTGCATTTATCCATTAAATTTATCTTTTGCAAAATGTTCATGTGACACCAGGATGAAGAACTAGCCTAAGGCAAAGGGTGTGAAAATGCATTTTCTTGTAATTTACTTTATGCTGCTCACAAGCCCACAGGGTAGATTGATTTAAATGGCCTATTCAAATAATGATTAGATTAGTATAGATTTACATCCTGTTCCATGTTTGTAATTCAAACACTTTCCTAAACCTTTGGCATCAATCTTTAGAGAAAAAACAGTGAGCAATTACCGTATCTCCACACACTTAAATGCTTTAACATACATGATTTAAATGCTTTAGCAACAAAGACTATGATGAACTGTGTCATGATTTCTGCAGAGGCTTGCTTTTAGACAAAACAAGGTAATTATCTAAAATGTACACTGAGGACACTCTATGAAGCTAATAAACTTATAGAACATGCAAAAAAAAAAGGGCATTTCAATGTGTTTTGAACAGAAAGCCAGTTAATTTAACAAGTAGGAATATTTGTGCCTGATGATTTAAAACCAAGTGCTTCCAAGCACTTTCTGCTAAGAGACTTAAGAATTCAGAACTGTCTTTTTCTTACTTCATTTCTATTCATTAAGTAAGTGAACACGTGGAGGGGGTGTGATAAATTCCACTCCCTCTCCCACTCTCTTTGCTTTGTACTGACTGAATGAACCTCAAAACACTTGAAGAATAGGCTGCTCCAGTTAAAAAGTATGTAACGGTCTATTTATTTGATATCTATCTTTTGATTTGCTGACAAAAGAGGACATCCCAGACTCCTCCATTCTCCGCTCAGTCCTCTGTGCCAACCACTCAACCAATTCAGTTCTGAGGGTCAGTCACAACTGGAAGAAAAATCTAATACACATATTGGCAGGGAAGCAATGAGCAATTTACTGGGAATCTCTCAGATCATCTAAAAACAAAGCAAAATGTATTTCTACTCCAATCTCTTTAGAAATAATCATGAAACACAATGTAAACTCATCCAGATTATGTAAAAATAGTACACAGACAATACACACTTGCTGACAGAGTTCACAACTCTGTCAGCAAAGTAAAACATGGAACTGACTGATACCTTGCTGGGGTGCTTCCACTGCAGCTCACATTGATCTAAAGCAGTGTGCCCTCCTCTGCCATGCTCAGTCACTGCCAGGCAGGTGGGCAACAAGAAAACAGATATCCAGAGTTCCCATTAATGAAATTTTTCAGAGGGGAACTTAAAGAAGAGGGGAGGGGGAGGAAACAAGAGATAATTTAATTAAAGCTAGGGCAGTGGTTCAGTTTTCAGCAGTACTTGCCTAGGAGAACTGCTTTTGCTGACACTTCCAGCCAACAGTCTCCTAAAAACATCATGCAAAACAGCCTAGGGATTGCTGTGAAGCAAGAGTGGACATCACATGGAGAAGACTTGATCAGGCAGGAATTCTGCAAGTTATTTAACAAGAATATATCTGGCAAAAATTATTAAGCACATTATCACCATATTATCACTAAACATCACTAGGCCTCTCTCTGATAAGTCTTCTATCCTCCTCAGGAAAAACATGTCATGGTAGGGTATAGAAAATAAGAGTGGAGAGCATGGGAATATTTTAATATCTAGATATTAAAAAAATCACTCCGCACCAGCAGGAGAGGATCTGTGAAGATGCCCTTACATCAGCTAGTAATAGATTGCATTTGGTTTTGGATTCCCCCACCTCTAGTTTTTCCTTTATCATTTCACAGCCTAAGGCAACTGCACCACTACCTTTTATAGGGCTGCTGAAGCAAGCAGCATTGAGGGTTTGTGTCAAAGGAGCTTGGCTCAGTATTTAATGTTTTATTTGTAAACTGGACTCAAAAGCAACTGCTACTTAACAGTTTCTAAACACTCCATTCAAAGAAGTGTGGCCAACAACAGTCAAAAAACTGGAAGAAGCCTAGGACTTCAGCTGAAGTTTGGGAAAAAAGAACTAATCAGGGTTTCATCTGCTAAACATGAACCTCCAGCCCAGGGCTGCAGAAAGCAAAGGGTACCCCAAGAATGCTTCGCCCTCTCCCTGTTGGCCCCAAAAGTAAGGACACACACAGGCTCCCAGCAAAGCTGCCAGCAGGGCAGAGCCGCCTCCGGACCACACTCGAGCAGAAGCCCTGCACCAGAAGGAAAACCCCTCTCCTTTCCAAGGCACCAGTGCTCAGGCTCGTGTATCTACACTTGGCCCACAAGATGGCACTGACAGAAAAACTTTGCTCCCTCTTATTCCCTCTGTGCCTGCCTCTCTCTGTCACCACTGGCCCTGGACTGACTCAGAGAAGGACTGCCACCTACTGAAAACACCACACCATTTCCCACACAGCTGAATCTCCCTCCTCACCTGCCCCCAGGCTACCCAACCAGCTGGATCCTGCTGGCTTCATCCCAGAGGAAGAGTAAGAGGCACACAGCTCAAGGCAGCTTTTTTTCAGTAAAAACAGCGTGAGGTTTTCAGCACTACAATATTCCCCATGACCTAGAGTTTTTCAGTATTTCCCGAAAAACAAAAAGACCTGGGAAAAGCTAGAAGTGTCAAAAAACCATGCTGCTCTTCACACAAACTGCAGCTCTCAGTAATACTGACAGGACCAGCCCAGTATCTGATGAAACATCTAAACACAGTTAACTAGAGAGAAATAGAGGGCTCAAGCTGAAACATGCAAGTGCTAGAGCCATTTGGGTATTCAGCTGAGCACAATAAGATAACTCCCCTAGATAACTCCCCTTAAGGAAATTGAGAAATCACCATATTCTAATATTTCTTTTCCTTTTAATTAGAGCAAGGTGCTTTTCCCTGCTCCTCAACACCATCTTTCAAAATCAAACCTGTGAAAACTCCTCTCCACTGCAGAATGCATATCACCTTTCCCACAAATGCCAGAATATTTACACGCAAGCAGAAGTCAGGAACAGTTGCAAAGCTGGAAGCACTTAAGAAATCAGAGCAACTCACAAAACACCTAGATTTGCTACTCCACAATTTACAGATAACTGAAGTGATTTATATCAACTCTTAAGTTCAAAGAAAAATCAAAATATTCTGGCGAGATGACGGCAAATAAAAGCAACAGCTTGCTTTGCCAGGATGGACTCTTCTGCACAGTCCTTATCTGAGGTAAGGTTCAAAGCAACTGCTCTGCCAGAATTCCTCCCTTGCCAAAATGATGCAACACAGTCATTGTCACAAGAGGAGAAAGTTTTCCAGGTTCCTGAAGAGACTGAGCACTGTTATCTCACACACTGCAGGATGCACTTCAGCTCTGAGGACCTTCTTAGTCCAAGTGCATACATTAAGAAAACATTTTATGTCATTAAGGTCTGCAGGTACCCAAGTCTTCTTCACACAATATACCACCAACTATAACCTATTTTGTATTCTTTTTTGTTGTCCTCTGTCACACACATGCTTGGGAAATAATCTGACACCTAATAACAATGGAACTGTGATCAGCATACACAATTGTAGTTGTACAGTGCAAGATTTATCTACATTTCTATTTTTAGTATGCTTACCATCTAAAAAAATCTCCTCAAAACTATTCAAGAGAAAAAGCGTATGTGTAGGGAGGGAGTCTGAGACCTTCTAAGTCCAACCTCACAAGACACTCATAAAAACCACAACAGCAACTAACAAGACCATAGCCATCCTCTGGGAAGTAAAAAGGCAGGCAGGTCCTGACAGGAACAAGACCTGACTTCTGAAATGCACTTCTCTGCTGAGCACAGCAGGTGCCACACTGTCCCAATGCCATCTCCTACTGTCCCTGCTGCTCCCTTGCTGAGAGGGACAGAGCAGCTCACCTGCTCTCCTCCCAAGAGCTGCCTTCACACCCGGCATCCCCACCACCTCTGCCCTGCTTGCTCCCTGCTCAGGGCTAATCAGAAGGGCCCCCCTTCCCACAGCTCCCACCGTTCAGAAAACCAGCAGATGAGCCCCTCCTCACTGTGCTTCACAACAAAGGAGGGCACAAGAGGGCTAAAGAAATCAGAGGGCAAGAACTCCTCTGACACATCAGGAGAACTGCCTAAAAATCACGAAGCACACTCTTCTCCCTTTTTAAGCCTTAAGGACTCTGAAGTTCTGCTCAAAACCCTCCAACTCTCTCTACCCACCCTTTTCTCCCAGCTTTCCTAGTTACCACACCTTCCCTCAGATGATTAACTCCTATCAAAGAAGCAATCAAATTCTCTTGTGAAAACAGTCTGCTATATTTGAGCATAACACTGAAGTCTTCTGTGCATTCTCTATTAATAGTGCAATATATTTTAATTGCTAGATGAAGGTTCATTTTATTCTCAAGATGCAAAGAAACACCACAAATGAAGCAGTTACACAGAAGCCTCTCCCAAAGCACAGAGCAACTCATTTGCAAAACTGCTCTGAACAGATCTATCCCAGTGTTGTGGTTTGGCCGGGCAGGCAGCTGAACAGCACTGAGCCATTCACTCACTCATCCCCAGCCCACCCCCCAACAAATGGGATAGGGGACAGAATTGGACAGAAAGGTTAAATTCATAGGTTATGACAAAAGCAGTTTAATATGGCAGAAAAGGAAGAGAAAATAACAATGATAAGGGAGCATAGAAAAAATGTGATGCACAAGCACCTGTTGACCAGGGCCCAGCCAGTGGTCAGGAACAGCAGGTGGACACCCCCCAGCCACCCCCTCCCAGTCTGAGTGCTGAGCATGACACCACACGGTGTGGGATGTCCCTCTGGTCAGCTGGGATCAGCTGTCCTGGCTGGGTCCCCTTCCAACCTCCTGTCCACCAATCTCCTCCCTGGCAGGACAGCACAAAAATCTAAACAGTCCTTGCTTTACTGTAAGCACTGCTCAGAAACAACAAAACAGTGAGTTACTAACATTATTCTCATTCTAAATCCAAAATTCAGCACTATACCAGCTTCTAGGAATAAAATTAACTCAATCTCAGCCTAAACTAGGAGGACTACTTAATGTTTACTGCAACTTGCCTTGTACATGCTGACCACCAAGACACGACTGAAACATTTTGGATGTATTCTGACACGTTAGACTCTCCCTCAAATTTGCTTCATGCAGCAAAGAAAGGAAATCTGCACCCATGATAGATCCATTGTGCCAGTCTCTATATGCACGCTGTCTTACATGTTTGTGTTCACAGTACCACAAATCAGGCAATACAAAAGAACTGGTAGGAATTAAAATATTCATGGTCTAATTCAAAATTTTAAAATTATTTTTTTACCTTGAAAATACTGAACATAGACCTCAAGCAGAAAAAAAAAAAAAAAAACAACAAAACAAACATACCAGCACATTAAAAAAAATACTAGCACTATTTGTTACATTATTCATTACAAAGACACCCTTGTAATCCACTTTTGTTACTTGATAGCTTTCTTCTAAGTATCCACTTTTGTTACTTGATAGCTTTCTTCTAAGTCTTTTAAAATTATCGTGTATCAGGTGCCTTTGAACCTGTACCCCAATAAGGAGCTTCATTCTTCTCTTTAATGAAAGCCACTGGACACACTTTATTCAGCAAGTGATAGCACAATATCATGCTACTGCTGATGCAACAAGCTCACACAAGATTAATTCTCACAGAAGGAGCAGGAAGGTTTAAGTGAAAAGGGAATCATGTAAGGATTTGAAAAGCTACCATGCACATTTGTGTTTCAGACTGGGTTTTACTAAGTAAAACTGTAACAGTTTCTGATACTACCATTCCTCCCTGCCCAATGCCATATGTTCCTGCCTCTGTGTCACCCTCTCAGCTAGCCTGACATTATGCACAAATGGTATACAAGATGAGGAACTGGGTTAATATCAGAAAAAAAAAAAATACTGTTTTTCCACCATTCTATCTGAAAGGCACCCTTAAAGTAGTATTCAAAGACTTCTCTTCCATAGGAAAACAAAGGATTGATAAATACACAAAACACAGTCTCAGTCTTAGGCCTGCCACTCTGTCCATCATAAAAATTCTCTCTATCACAAGAAGCCATGCTTATGAAAATAATGTAAATAAGTCAAGCAACAGCATCTCCCTGTCTTAAAAACACATTTACACATGAGAAAAAGGATAGAAACTAAGGGTGTGAGAGAGAGAGAAGCAGTCACATGTCAGAGATCTGTACATACAAGACAAGTTGCAGAGACACACAGCACTTTGCTGTAAGTGATATCTAAAATATATTCAGAATAGTTTAGTGAACAAGTAGAAATCAGAGTGGGAGTTGGGGGGAAGGAATACAGTAGACACATCTTAATTAAAAGGTACAATTTTTCCCCTTTGAAAAATATACCAATAAAATCTCTGCCTCGAAATAAAACTTCACAATGTGCAGTCCATAAGCAAAGAATGGTAACTCTAAAACATTGAAATTCTGGAAAATGTTTATGACATTTAAGAATCATGAAGGCATTTGGCAGCACACCTTCTGGGATAGAAAGACATTATGTTGGACTAAACCCAGGAGCAAATCTAAGGAATATTGCTCTTGACAAAATAAAGATCATAGTCTGAACAAGGGCTGAAAGGATACGTAGATGATTTAATTTCTGTATCATCATCCTAAGACTGGCATGAAGGTCTTCAGTACTAGAAACCTATTTATTCCTAATTCACCGACAAGTGAATGTCAGCCAAGTCCATCCACATTAGCAGCACAGCTCTACACCTTCCTTATACAAATAAGTCTTTGAGAGTGAACCAGCAGAACACCTTTCCAAGTCCACACTGGCAGTAGGATTGTAGCCATAATGATCTAAAGAAGTGGTCAAGGCTCAGGGGAAAGAAGCATCACCCAACAGATGAACTGCTGCGTTAGGTGTGGGTGTGAGGGAAGAAGACAGACAGGTTCCCTTGCTCCCCTAAATTACCTGCTCTAACAGAGTGACACTGGCACCCCTCACAAACTTTTCCCCAAGGCTGGAGCTCCATTATAGCCATTTACAGACATTTGTATATCTTGATTAAATCTTGAGTGCTATGAATTTTATTTTACAAATTTGCATGCAGTGTTCTGAACCTTAAGGGAAAATCCCTCTTGTTCAAGAGATTTTATAATACACAAGCACAGGATCTCACACTGTCTAAGACTGCCAGATTTGCTTCATTTCTTCTTTGGTTAGTTTATTATAGAAGTGAACTCCTCGGCTTGGCATTGCTGCCTCTGTAATAAAATGACCATCCTTGAATCCTAGAGGCAAGCAGGTCGAGAAAGGGTTCTCAGATCCATGGCTTGCCTTTTTCCATTGAGCAGTTGCTATCTCATCCATCAGTAAAGAAGTCAAAAATACAAAATATTTTTGAGCTAAGAAACCTGTTAACATTCAGATAAGCAAGCATTAATCTTTTATTTTATGAAAGCCAGCAAAAAAACCCCTGCAAGATGCTACTTATGGAATTTGATCACACAGACTGTGGCATTGTTCACAGGCTATGTCAAACATTCTGCCCTTTAAACAGCAGATACTAACATGGTTTTCCATTAACCTATTTTTGTTTATTATTCTACATTCAACTGCTCCCCCAACAAACTTCACTGCTGTTGAACTATACCATGATTTCTCCAGGGAAAATGCAAGCTGTCAAACAGCTCTGGTCATAGAACAAGAAAAGACAGCATTATATTCAGGAAGCTCAAGCTCCTTTGAAAGAAAACAAAACTAGAGTAACATGACACAGGCACAAGATAATCACAATGGCAAAACTTGCTAGGGCTCAGGTAGAAATAAGCCATCACTTTTTCATTTTTCTCTCCTTTGGAAGATTTCTGTGAAAGATATACCTGCAGTGAATTCCTTCTTACCTATACATATCCACCCACATTCTTCTAGAACTGAGCCCCTCAGGTACAATAAGTATCTAGGACCCTGTTTGGAAAAGCAGGTCATGCTCCTCAGAAGGGAGTACAGTTAAATGTCTTCCCACCCAAAGAGAAAACTGGGAGAGAAAACAGCCTTTAGAGCAAAAATAACAAGAACAGTAGCTAACAAATATCCCATTTGCCTAAGGAAAAGGTGCACAGTAAGATGTGAACTGACAACACAAGTGGCTGTTGTACAGTCCCCTCCATCTATACAGACATTCAGCAACAGCACTGAAGGCTCAAAGTAGAATAAACTACTCAACACCACAATTATTCTAAGGATGCACTAATGGCTTTCAGAAGGGAAAAAATATGGAAATTCAGTCCCTGGTGGAGGTCTTAGGAACATTTTTTCATTAATGGGTCTCAGTTCCTTGTATCCGCATACAAGAAAACTGTGTTAAAAATAATTTTTAAAACCCAATACTTGCAGCACATTCCTCTGGTTATTTCTGGAATTATGCTTTGCTGTACAAAGATTGCTGCAAGCTCCAAAGTATTCTCTTTTCTATGGAAAACTTAAATATCAAAAAATACAGGGGGGTGTGGGAAGGGAGCCATTGGTTTCCTCTGAGGAACAGCAATCCTCCTCATTAGAATTTGAAATACCCTTTCTGAATGTTTTATTATCTTTCTAACAACCCAACCTTACTGGGAAGCAAGAGGAAGAAAACAAGAACAACTTTTAGACACCAGCACTTTTCCAAACCAACAGATTTTCTCATCTCTGCCCTTTATTTTACATGTAGGAAAGCAACCAAAGTTATCACATCCTCTAAAAAAGGGATCTGCAGATGAAAGCATCTCTAAGAAGCCATCTACTGCTGTGCAGCTTTCCATTAACCACAGCAGTTTATCAAATTCTCAATCATGCTGTAACAAAGTCCCCTAAACTGGAGACCTACAGAGCTCCAGCAAGGCAAGGAGCTCTAAAATGGCTTCATAAAAACACACCACCACTGCTTCCAAGATGAGCTCAGATCTGGGAGCAAAAAGTGCTTGTGCAATGCTGATCTTGGGCTAACCAAACCACTACCACGCTTTCAGCAGGCTCACAAAATCACACACAGAGAAATCATCTGATCTAACTACATATAATTCACATTCAATGTAAGGCTCAAGCACAACCCTTATAAGTCAGAAAAATCTCCACATAAGGTGGAATACTTATTAGGAAAAGTACTACATTAGTGCACAGAATAATGTCACATCTCCCCACACCATCCTAGAGCTTCCTCTGATACCCATATTGTCCAAACGTTTCTAGTATTTAAGATACCAGATACACATCTAACCCTTTGTCAAATATTTGTACTCACCACTAACTCCTTGTTAGCTCATCTGCCCTCTCTGACAATATCCCCTAAAGTGGTTGCAGAGATGCTCCTCACACTCTGTGCTCAACACAATCCCTACCCCCCGGCTGAGGCTCAGGAAGCATTACACAGACCCTGCACAGGGAGCTGTGGCATCTCCCCAGTTCCCACGGTGAGGAAGGCTCAGATTCTCCAGGGCTGACTCACACCTTGTTAACGGAGGGAGGGGAAAGAGCCCAGGAGCAGCGGATGGCCAGGAGGCCCTGCCAGCTACTCCCTGGGTGAATCCAGGTTGCCATTGATCTCATCTTTGGCCACAGTTAGGGGCTTGGAAAAATTAATGAGAAAACAACAGGGAACAGACAACGTACAAACCATAAATACACACACAAGAGCTCCACAAGCCCAAGCATTTGTGCCCCTTCTTGCCAGCTTCTGAACTCTCTGGTAGCTTGGGAGTAATTCCTGTTCCAACATGCTGAGCTGGAAGCCACTGCTGCCAGTTACCTCCACTAAGAAAGGTGTTTCCGGCACTCTTGCTGAGAAGCCCCTGAGGCCAGGTTAACAATTTGACTACTCCCAAAGATACTCAGGCTCTCAGCAAAATTATCTTTTATTTCAATCATTTTTCTTCATTTTCTCGGCACCCCAAAGAAAAGAGCTGACAAAAGCTTTTTGCAACTAGAAGAGACAAAACTGTAACACTGTAACTATTCCCAGCCTGTCACAATTGCAATGGCTTCAAGCTTTGTGGGAGACCTGATAAAGGAAATTAGCAAAGGGGAGGAGACTATATTAATGCCATTTCCCCCCTCTTTAACATTTACAACACTCAATTTATTTCTGCATTGAGATCAGAAGTACCTCCTCCCCAGTTCATGAATATCTACCACCTGAAGTTCGGATCTGCTCACACCCATGAATGTTCAAAGCATGAAAAGCTCAATGTGGCCCTAGAAAAGACAAATGGGAGTGACAACTGTTTCAAAGCAAAAAGAATGCTTGACATAATGCACTGTTAACCCCAAAACCTGGTTTCTGAGTATTTCAGAACTTCATTTGGTTTTACTCCCAAGAAATCCTAAGGGATTTTCTATGTATTTGGCGGGGAGAAGGGAAGGAAGGTAAAAATGTAAGGGCTTACTCACAAGAGGAGTGCTAAAAGCAGTCTTAATTTCCATCTTTATCCATGAGGGAACCTAAGATAAAGCGCAAGTCCTGCAAGTATCATTTATTTCACTAATGATACTTCACTGTTTAGAGGCCTCAGGAAGGCAATCAGAGTCTTTTTTTAATGACATTCAGTTACTGCCTGGCAAAATCACAGGCAAGACCAGAGGTACCATAAGACCCTGCAAATTAATTAAGGCAACACTACATTAATTTAAGTCCAGAAGCACAAGAAACCAATTTTTCCACCCAAAAAGAATGTCTCCAAGAACTGAAATAACAATACCTCTCACTTCCCAACGCAGAGAAGCTTAAACCTGTTTTTAATCTCATCAGTTTCTTCCCACACGCCAACATCAAGTAAACTCGACAGCAGTATGTACTTGCTATAGCTAAATATACCAGCAATATTCGAGAACCTAATTTGCAACCCTGCTAACACACGTTCGGAAAAGATGGCAGTTTGCAGGGCTTTTATGTAACGCAAATTTAAATAGAAGAAACAGCACCTGCCATTTTCTTCAATTAGCATTTCGCTCGGTTGTAGGCAACTTAATTTCTCTAAGCCGACCGCTGCGCTTCCAAAGCGATTCCACGAATAAAGCGGACACAATGTATACGTACCGAGAACTCACTCGGACGGAGCAGCAGCGGTTTTAAGCGCCCCGGGGCCAGGCAAATCCCGGCTCCGGCACTCGTGGCTGCAGTGACACAGGGACGGGGCGCGCCCGGCCCGAGCAGCGGCGCGGCCCTTCCACGGGCGGCCCTTCCCTTCCCTCCACGGGCGCCCCTTCCCTTCCCTTCCCCGAGCGTTCCTTCCACGCGGTCCCTGCCGGGGCGCGGCCGCCACCGCGCCGCATCGGGCAGCGCCCCGGCAGCCCCGACTTCCCCGCAGCCCCCCGGGCCCGCAGCCAGGGGAGGGGCGGCCGCCACCATCTTGTCAGCCGCGTCCCTGGGCACAAAGGGAGGGCGAGAAACCCCCCGCCCCCGGGACCGAGCCGGGCGCCCCCAGCCCCGACTCACCTCCAGGCGCAGGGAAGCACCGCAGCCCCGCAGGAACTCGCGGATGTTGCTCAGGCACTCGCCCTCCGTCCGCGGCTCCGGGTACACCTGCAAGACAAGAGGCGGGCGGCTCAGCGCGGGGAGGAGACGGGGCCACGCCGCACCGGAGCGGCGTCCGCCACCCGCCGCTCCCCTCACCTCCCGCTCCCTCCGCAGGCAGCGGCGCCGATCGCTCCCACTGGAGGCTGTGAACCGGGAAGTAAACACGGAGCACAGGAAATGGCGTGCGAGGGCGGGGGGCGGCGGGCAGGAGCGCGGGCAGGGGTGCCCCGGCCAGGCGCGGTCGCGGGTTGCTCTGCCCCGGCGGGGCGGGCGGAGGGAGGAAGGGAGGGATGAGGGAGGCGCGGCCCCGCTCGGCCCAGCCCAGCCCAGCCCCGCCCCGCCCCGGCTGCGGGCGGGAGCGGCTGTGGGCCTCGCCGCGCCGTGCTCCTGAATTTTTCAAATTGCTGCTGCACAGACCTCGGTGCCGTGGCGGGTTTGGCTGCAGGGCGAGGGCCCAGCGGACAGCCGGGGACAGCCCCTACTCGGGACAGGCAGTGGCCGCGCCCGGGGCACAACGCGCCCGTCGCGGGTGGCCGGTGCCGCCCCTGGGACTCGGCGGTGCCCTCGTTGTGGCTCCGGTCCGCCCTTGGGTATCGGTTTGCTAAAGGGAAATATATCAGAAATGCTCCGAAGACCTCCGCGGAAAATACCAGCGCCCGGAGTTAATAATCTACCAATTCCAGGGTCTGATGTTAACGACCTTTATCTGTGGTTTATTAAACAGCCCCTTCTCACCCCGGAGGAAAAACAGCTTCACATAGAGGAAAACCGTGACTGAATCTACGACAGTTTTTGGCAAGGCAGCCGTCTACTCTCTGCAGCCGCACTCACGGTGCCTTCAGCTCAACCTCTGCAAACCCCAAAAGCAAAGTGTAGCCCTTCCACGGAAAAGCAGCCTGCCCCAAGAGCTTCAGGGACGTGGCTTAACTTACCGCAGCTTGACTAAATTCTGTGTGCACATAAGCGTCGTTTCACAATACATTCATTGATTTCTGTCAAGTAGTTTAGCAAACAAATCATTGCCCGAACTGGACACCTGGCTCTGTCAGAAGGGGAAAGCCCAGCACAGAAGTGCACTGGCAAGCCGCCTGAAACAGAGGTGTTGCAACACGCAATGTCACGGCCTTTGATCATGCCTTACACTCACAGGAGGTTTTGTTACACGCGTGTGTGCCAAGGTTACATAAACTCACAGCACAATCCACCTGCATAGCACCAGGAACTTCACATGAGGTTGACTCCAAACATTCTGTCAAGCTGAAACCAAGGTAGTGCCTTCTCACAAAGATACCTCTGACCCACAGAGGTAGTTTTTGATACAGAATTATTACCACAGAGGTAATTTTTGATACCACAAAAATGTGACAGCATGACAGAGTGAGCCTGGCACAAAGAAATTTAAAACACAAGTCACTATCATTTTCTAAACAAAATTCAGGTGAGTCTTAAATGAAAGCCACTAGTCTGTAATACAAGGAATTTGGTAAGGATATGAGTTGAA
The DNA here is from genome assembly GCF_027887145.1 of Ammospiza caudacuta. Classification (NCBI taxonomy): domain Eukaryota; kingdom Metazoa; phylum Chordata; class Aves; order Passeriformes; family Passerellidae; genus Ammospiza; species Ammospiza caudacuta. Next base: position 96,150,438 of record NC_080594.1, read on the forward strand.
GAATCTTTCTTTCCTCAAAAAAAGAGCACATAGACACACCCCTCCAAACTCCTCAAATTGTTTGGTACTATGATAAATCACTGTAGCTTAAGAATAATTAAAGATACACTAAAACATAAAGGGAATCCTAAAGAAGACCTATGGAAGGACTACAGGCCAAAAGATAAATTCAGTAAGTTTGAAGGACACAAGAGGTGAGAGAGCCCTCCTGGAAACACAACCTTCATGTCTCTTCCTTGAAACACTTTTTTATTACTCTATTAATTTATTTCTTAATTCTAGTAAGAAATCTAAAGCTATCATGCCAACATCCCTTGTTAGAATAAGATGCTGGGAATTTTTGCCATGTTGATGCTTCTATTATGCTCTCTCCTATTTGTTCTTAATATTTACACAACAATGATATAATTACAATTTATAACTGTTTTATCTTAAACTATTAGCATAATAACTGGGGTTTATCTCCTTTTACACGTGCTACTTCATTGTCCCTTTTTTGTACCCAACATTTCCTTTTCCTTTTCCTTACCTGGAAAATCTTAATGTGATTTTGGTAACCTTCTCCTACAGCCAGCTGAGAAGAACAGTAAGGAACCTGAGGAACAAAACCAGGCCTGTGACAGAACATTGCAGTGCGGTTATGTGGGCCAGGCCCGTGATAAAATCACACATATGGTACATGATATCCTTTATAGTTACAGGAAGCTCAGGAGCATGACCTCTCACACAGATCACATTTATAGCCTCACAGACTATTCAAAATGCACCAGAACATCATGCAAGCAGACCACAGGCAGGTAAGTCCTAGTCCACCTGAAAGACAGCTAATCTGTAGCGAGACAAAGGACATATAAAAGTAGGGTCATATTCCCAAATTGCTTAGCTTAATAAAAAGTAGGTTGCATGTACACAAAGCCAGTGAAATAAAGAGGTTATGTATTTTCCTCTCCAGTATTTGCTTCGTCCTTTTCCTATCATAGACCAACACCACTGGTTCATTAATGGGGGTTGTCTGCTTCTTATATGTATCCACAGCTCTTAGTACAAAGAGCCCTCAATGTCCAGCTGGAACCTCTGTGTGCTCTAGTAATACAAATAAAAAAGGTTAATAGTAATTAGAAAAGACAGGGATTCCAGAGGGGCATGACAGATTCTTAATTAGGGACCAGAGTGCCACAGTGGAATCCAAAGAGATGAGAGGAAGGTAATATGCAGAGCAGCCACTGTTTAAACCACTTCTTTGTGGTTCAGGGACAGGTTCTGATTAAGATTTAATCTCTTGGGGAGCAGTGCTAGAAACCACAGCTAGTTCAATGAGGACACTTATGTGATGCATTGTAGCTATCAAAGAGCAGAGTACATTTCCCACTGTCCAGAAAAGGTGGGGAGCAATGTGCAATGCAAATAGGTGGTACCTAGCTAAATGTTACACCCCTTTAGATCAGTTTAAATCTATGGTTTTAATCAACATAACAAGTGAATAAAAAAGGGCAATGCAGAGAGGCTGCATCAGGAAAAGGTATGACAGGGGTGGTCTTAGAAAAAATGAAAAAGGCTACTATTAGTTCATTTAGACAGGGAAATTATATGAAGAAAATAAGCAATGAATGTGTATAATAATGAATAAATTTAAAAAATAACCAAGCAAACCCACAGTTCTTTGATTCTTAAGTAAACATGAGAGATTAGTAAAACGTAGGAGACATCTTCAGCTATATGTATGGGAAATCAGCTGTTTACTTGCATTCACTGCTGAACAAGTTGACAAACTGGGTCACAGAATGAGAAGTGTACAAGGCCTTTATATAGAAACTGGAATCTACTAGGTAGAGTGAGTAAGAACACAGTTCCTACCTGCAAGTTAAATCAATCATTTATCTAGCACAACATATAATAAGTACAACAGGGTTTACTATGTAAGAAGACTATCTCAGTAACTAGAAAGCAGAAACCAACAGAAAATGTAAACTAGCTGCAAACTAGTAGCCAAGTTCAGCAGACACTTAAAAACATCCTGTTCAGGTGTATGGCTGCTCGAGCCTGAAGTTCAAAGACTGAGCCCTTAAATAGGGGGAAATCCTTTTCATCCTGCCTGGACCCTTTAATATCAGAGTCCCCTCGCAGCACAGAACAGTCCTCTCTCCATGTTTCAGAGCACCTTGCACACACAGAGCATTACCACAATCTAATCAGTAAAAATACCATAATTGCACAATGCAGCAAAGCTAACAAAAGGCTCCTATTGATCACATTCAGTCCCACAGCAGCTGTGTTTCCCTTGCTTCCAACCCCTTTGACTGGTCAAGGGCAACTCATCTTCCAATGGGGCAAACACCTCCTGCACAACCACTAAAGGCTGGGATTTGTTGCCACAGTTTGTGTTCAGGGACAAAAATGAGATTAAAAGCATCATGAGGAGGAAGCCTGGCCATTCTCACACCAGCCTGGGTGGTGAAGCTGCAGGAGATGAACTGTGCAACACCTCCTGCCGGTTCCTTCCCTGCCAGCTGCTGCCTCCTGCCTGCACCTGCACCCATGCCCAGCAGGGCCCATCCCTTCAGCATTCGGGTGTCCTGCTCTGTCCCAGACCACTGACCCTCACAAATTGCCAATGTGGGGCACAAATTTGTGAGGCACAAATCCCCTGGGGATTGTGGGGATGGAAAAGAAAGAGTGGCTACACAACTACACAGAAAGACATCCTCTGCTTCTCGAGGAAGCATCCACTGCTGGGGACCAGTGGCAGGTGCAGCACTTCCTGCGCAGTCAGGGAGCAGCTGGGCTGACAGGACTGCAGATGGGAGTCCCCTGCTCCTCCCAGGACAGCAGGAGGCACAGCTGCACTTCTAAGGATCGCATCTTCCACATCTCCAATAAGGAGCACTCTGCACTTGCGCCAAATCACTTAAAGAACTGCACATCTTACTGATGGCACATTAGCAGGATGCTATAGCTAAACTAAAAACACAGATCAGGATTCTCAACAAAGTGCAGCTCTGTTTAAAATCAGGTGTCATGACAGAGACCCAGACCTTAGCATGATACAGTTTCTGCAGTACTGTAGCTCTTTAGCACTGACTTTTCCCACCCTATAAAACCTGCAACCCACAAACTTTTCAATAATAACCTGCACAGCAGTCAGCATGGACTACACACCTGTATTTTGGCTTGAGGGAACCCATGCTCTGAAAGCACAGCAAGCAGTCAGATAGACAGACACATAGATAGTGAGAGCTAGATCCAGCAGAAGACTGAAGTTCCTACAGGTCATGCACTAAATTTTTTTTTATGTGCTGAAATTTTACCTTTCCACAACTCACCTAGACTCTGCATTCAATACAAAGAGGAAGGGAAGTGCCTTATGATATGCCCTAAAATTCTTATTTGCTGAAAAGGATACCCAGACACCAAGACACAGCAGAAGGTAAAAGCAGGAATCTACTTAGTGTCCCAAGCTCCAGTCATCTCCTAGACTTACAAGAGTGCTTTGAGTGTCATTTGGAAGAACTCCAAATGACTTTGGAAGAAAAGTGGTTAGTGCCCATCTTTTTATTAACAATAGAGCATAAAGGTTCCCAAACCTCTTGCCCTTGGACACCATTACTGGTGAGCCACAGAAGGAGCTCTTAGATCCCATCACCTCACTCCAAAGCCACCAGCATGACTAGCCCCACATCTGACACTCCTCTGCTTTACATCCTACATCCCCACACCAGTCCCTGTACTCCACCTTTCCATCTCTCCCACCTCAGACCACACACCACCACCTTCCAAACCAGCAAATGCAATCCCACATTTAGCCACACAAATGTAACCCACCACCTCTTCTTTACTGCCCAACAGGCCACATCAACTCCTCAGCCACCACTCTGTGCTCCCTCAACCTCCACTTGGCTATGCTATCTAAAGCAAGGAGCACTTTAGTTGGCTGAAGACTCCTCCAGCTCTTCTGATTTTTTTCCTCTGCACACTTTCAGAAATGCTCCTCTGCCTGACTAGCCATCATTAACAGTGACCTACATTCAAACACACAAATGTTCTGCTTTAGCTGCTTCAGTTCTTTAGTGTGATAGCCCTCAAAATGTAAGTTCAGCTAAGTCTGCAAATGAAATGTGTAGTTTGGTTAAAATGGCAGCCAGGTCTTGTGGCAGCCTTTATAAATGGGACCTTATGCAAAAATTAGAGCTGCTTTTTCCCATTAATCTGCCCTCCAAAAATGACTCCATAAAACTGATTCAGCTGTTTTGAGTTCATCTTTTCAGATACGTACCTGAATTAAACAATATTCAGGAAAATTACTTTTTTTCCCTTGCAGTAGAAGTAAAGTACTTTTGCCACTTCCCTGATTAAATTCCCATCAACATACATAGACTCAAGTTGCATCAGGGAAGGTTCAGGCTGGACACTAGGAGGCTTTTCTTCACAGAATGGGTGGTTAAACATTGGAATGAGCTGCTCAGGGAGGTGGTGGAGTCACCTTCCCTAGAGGTGTTTAAGGAAAGACTGGATGGGGTACTTAGTGCCAAGGTCGACTTAACAAGGTGGTGTTCGCTCAAAGACTCAGTGATCTCAGAGGTCTTTTCCAACATGATTGATTCTGTGATTTTGTGGAAGTCTATAACTGACTTCCATGAAGCAGGTTTTAACCCAGCCCTAAGATACAAACCCTGTAGTCTAAGGGCACCAGGGCAATCTGTATGGTACTTTTGTTGTCTCAAGTTTCCATCTAATTTTTATATTTCAGACAGCAAACATAGGTTGGCACAGCATTAAGAAAATGAGAATGCCATGCACATAAAACTTACAAGCTGTGTTTGTAAATGCTATTAGGAGCCTTGAAGGCCCCTCTGCTGTGGCCTGAGCTAGGCAGGAGTCCTACCAGAACTCATGCACAGGAGTGTTCCTGAAGGATGTGATGCACACACATAAGAGAGCCTGGCTGCAGCTGCAGCTGTAATCTGCTTTCCCTTCCTTCCTAAAAGCTAAGAACTAATATTCCTAATTCCTGTGGTTTTGCTTATTTTCTTGCTATTTCAAAGAAAAAGAGGAAATCAACTAGCATGCAACTGACCCCAATCCCAAGCAGCATCCTCAGCCTCAGGCTGCAGAGCTCCAGGGGTGCCAGCGTTAAGTGTCCACAGGAAGATGTGTATTTCCCTGAAGTCAGCACGTGGAAAAAGCCTGGGGAAGTGCAGCTCCAGGTGTGGGCTTGGCAGGAGCTGAGCCAAAGAGACTCCACTGTTAAGGAAGGCAGGTGGGGAAGGGTTTTGCCCCCCTTGTCACGTAAAGCCTGCGGTGTTTGCTGTGGAGCATCGCTGTTCTGATGCAGCGCAAGCTCAGGCTTCAGGAGTCCAATCACTCAGGGTTTGTTTACACTGGGAGAGCTCTGCTGCTAGATATGCTGGCAAAGCTCCTCAGTGTGGATGTAACATATGCCAGAGAGGGAATTCCTCTGCCAGTCTAACAGTACCGCTTCCCCCAGTGACATTAACAAAGCCAACAAAACCACTTCTCTGACAGCACAGCTGCACCAGTGGGGGGTATATGATTTTTACTGCTTTCCCCCTCCCCCCACCCCATGAAAATATTCCATAGGACTACCAAAGCCCTACAGAAGGGATGGATTCTCTTCTGGGCAAGCTGCCAACATCATCCAATAGCACTCACTGCAGAGCAGGAAAATGGAGACCTCTATTAAATGCACTTAGACCCAAGCAGTGTTTCATTGGCCAAGAGGGGACAGGGGCCTCTGCCCACGGGGTGTCAGTGATCCGTGATGAGGAGTGGCACCAAGGAAACCTCCTGCAGGTGAAGTTGGCCACCCCTGCTCAACTCCCCACCACAATTACAGTGCTGAGGCACTGAAACAGCTGCCCAGATGAGTCATGGGTGCCCCATCCCTGGAAGTGTTCAAGGCCAGGCTGGATGGGGTTTTGAGCAACCTGGTCCAGTGGAAGGTGTCCCATGGCAGGGCTGTTGGAACTAGATGACCTTTAAGGTCCCTTCCAACTCAATCCATTCTATGGTTCTATAACTCTGGTGGTGGGTAATGGCTGCAATCACATCATACTGAGAGATGTGGAGAGAAAATGGTTTTGCTCTAGGCAGCAAAGTGAGGGAGAGAGCAGAAGTGTCACACTGGCTGAGGATCAGGGAGTAAAGCTCAGCCAGCCAAAGTGCAAGACACTGCTTCCTTGATGCCAGCTCACAGTATTTTTGCAAGCCCTGTCATGCTTCAAATGTTTTAAAGTTACAGCTCTTCAAATCACAGCCACTGAATAACAAATAATTTAAATTTTCATTTAAGGAAGATGTATATTGAATTCCCCTCAGTGATTCATAGACAGATTTTAATAATATATATGCATACTATATATAATATATATAAATATATATGTGTGTGTATGTATAAAAGCCCTTACATACATACCTAGTCTGCAAATTTCAACTTTAAAGCCAGACTCCCGGCTTTCCAGTTTTCTAAGGCTGGAATTACAATCTTAAACATTTCCAGCTGAACAGTGTGGTGCCACCAGCCACTAGCATGCAGTGTAACCAGAGGGGAGCGTGCTGGTGGCATCCCCACAGTGCTTCCATTTCTCCACACACACAGCGTTTGGAGGATAGCCTGGGTAGTAGGGCACCTGAGGGCTAATGTTTTCCTTGTCCATATCATGTACAGGCATAGAAAGAAAGCATATAAAAACTGTGGAACAGGCATTAATGAGAGTAAGAGCAGCAGAACTACATTATTTTTCCATGTTTTCTCGCAAAAAACAATTTAATCGCCAACAGTTTCCTTAATTGCCCCCTCTTCTCAGGATCTGGCACACCCTTATTTAACTCAGTCCAGATCTTTGTGCACTGACAGAATCTGGTTTTCAAGGAAAAAAGCAGTGCACATAGATACAAGTCCTCTGCTTCCTCAATGAGCACAGGCAGACCATATTTCTTTGGATAATATCCCAGTTGCCAGAATTCCAGAGCCAGTACACAGACAGGAAAAGCAAGGGCATTCTCCTTCAAAGCATTCCTGAATCCCTGCTCTCACAAGGCAGTAGGAGTAGCACGGTCAATGACAGGTCTGTAACAGGACCAAAGAATCCTACAAAGCTCACTCACAGTATCCCTGATGGGAACAGCATGTATTCAGGGAAAAAGCACTCCAATGACTTTGTTTGGGATAACTTTTGCCCAGGCTCTCGTCCTTGCAGTGCTTCCCCCCTGGAGCAGCAGCAGTGCTCATACACACACCAGCGTTCCCCGAGCACGCAGCCATGGCAGGCACACCTGTCCAGCACGGATTATTCTTGCCAGAAGCACAATAATCTCCCTGGGAGGACTCTTGCTGAAGGAAGGGAGCATATGCACACTGAAATGCAGATTTTGCTTCCTGTCCTGTGATGACCTGCTGCTGCTGCTGCACACAGCCACCACAATACCTTCCCAACAGATTTCAGTGAGCAAAGGCAGAACAGCCTTTGGGGTCAGCCAGGCAGACCCAAACCCCAGCCTCACCAAGGCTTCAGGATGAGAACATCCTGCCAGAAGAACTTCCAAAATGTTGGTTGTCCAGGGCCAAATAGCACCTGGAAATTTCCACCTTAGGAGTAATGTCTGCACTGCTGCTGGGATGTTCTCAAGCTCTGTCTGGGCTCCACATTCAGCTCCCAGCCAGCGAATATACCTTTGCAAATATACTGGGCTACAAAAATGGTCACTTGTTATTAACTCTGGGTCCAAAACACCTTTCCTTTCTTCTTCCTTCTCAACACGTGAAATATCATGTTCAACACATGAAATATCATGTTCAGGTCACACCTTGTCACAACAGGAGAGAAGTATACTTAGCCCTGATATTTATGAGTGAAATGAGAGATAAGTGAGCATAAATCTCCCTTTGCCTGAGCCTAGGGGCACATGCTCATCATGGGGACAAGGCTGGTGACATGGCTGCCACATGTGGCAGCCCAAACCCTCAGTGCTTGTGCTCATACACAACAATTAATTTGCCTTGTGAATCACAAAGGGTTAATTTATTCCTAAATCACAATTCAGAATGCCTCATTTAGCCAAAGACCTCTCTCATTAAAAAGAGAATCATACAGATGTATGATGTATTTGTACAAAGATCTTAATCTTTGCTGCCATCAGCTCTGGTACTACTCAATAACCAAATTAATGTCAACGCCGGTACCCAATCCCCCACAGGGAATGGGGATGCCGTTTCCTTTCGGCCATGCAGCAGGTCTCATCCAGCAGGAGGGAGGGCTGTGTGTGTTTTGCCGGGGCCGTGCCGCCCGTCTCCCACCTCGGCGCGGCGGGAGCAGCCGGAGGAAGCGGCTGTGTGGGCTCAGCCTCCCCCGCGCAGCAGAGCAGCTCCTGCCCTGCTCAATCCCATGCTCGCTGCACCGCCTGGGGATGCTCCATCGGACACAGGGGCTCCAGCCGCACACCCCGCTCGCTCCGTGCCCCGAACCAGCCGCGGCCGAGCCCTCCAGCAGCCCGGGCCGAGCGGGGGCACCGCGGGCTGTCAAATGGCCGCGGCATCGCATTGCCCGATGCGCCTTCTGCGTTCTCCCCAAAAAAAAGAACAGAGCCGTCCTCAAAACGACGCTCTCTGTCGAACAGCTGACCAAAAATAAAAAGTACAAACAAAACTTAATGGAGCGCGAAGCCTCATATGACAAGGAAAATTCCCGCTCCAGTTCTGATCTCTGTTTACAACGATGAAAGTGGGTCAAACTGGTCTGCGATGGAGGAATCTGTTTGGAAAATGATCTCTGAGAGGAAAAGCATCTAAGCGGCAGACAACTGCACTGCAACGCTTCCACGGGGATCCCTTCCCTGCCATCAAAGTAATTCAGTTTTACCACACAAGGCTGAAACCCTCTAACTTGAAATTATGGCTTTTTTATTCAAATTACTTAAATTCAGCAATTCCCTATCTTTTGGAGCAAATCAACTAACCATGTCTCAGCATAGATCTCCACGCTTTAAAAAACGAAGACAGCTGGGTTTGGACAGGGTGGGGGAAGCTCTTCCTGGTTTTGTTGATTTTGCATTGTTTCTTTTTAATAATTGCCCTCACTTTTGTTCATTTCCTGCGTTCAGGACAAGGTTATTGTGCAGTACCATCACATTGCCTAACCCAACTATTTTGTTTTACCCTGTCATGGTCTCTTTCAAAGTGCAAAGGGATGATTATGACATTAAATGGGAGCCCAAAAAAAGGAACAGTCTGTAACAACATTGCTGTTCAAGGTATTTTCATACTGACTTAGAGAAATCTAGTCAATTTAATATCTGTCCTTTCCTGTTCAAGATAGAATATGATTGCAGTGTAAACAAATTCAGCCAAAACTTCCTGGCAAGAAGCTTTGTAGGTTGCTCTGTGCAATGCTGGCATACAAATACACGGCAATCTAAAGAAAGAATATACTAACCAGCCTTGAAACCCACTAATTTGTTTTATCGACTTATGAAAATTCTGTTCTTTGACCTTCAAGTGCTTGATTCCTTTTATGGTTGCACAATCTTTATTTATTAAAAATCTCCTGCTAATTACTCTCAGGGTACCCAGAGGTTTTAAAAAGCACAAAATGCCAAATAATGTATTACTACATTCCTGCATATATTGAATCCTCTTTCTAATCTGTTTTTGAAAGAAAGAAATACATTTATAACATTTTCTAGAAAACATCTTTAAAAGAACCCCAAGCTCATAAACATTCCTTCATATTTATATTTTGTAATTTTTTTTAAATGTTCTCTTTGGTTTTAGTTACTATTTTGTATTTACAGAAAAATGAGCTCTGTAAGTCTTCAAAGTGTCTGCTGATGTCAGATATTTATAGAAAGTTATGATCTCAAATTATTTTAAGGACTGGACCAGTCTACATCTGTGGGACATCCTTGTATCTTTTAAACTTCAAAAATGTCCAGTTTAAACTAGAGACTTTCAGGGCAAATAAAGAATAAAAAGGCTCACATTTTAAATGCACTCAGTATAAAAAAGTAACAAAAAGTAGTGGCCAAAAAGACTTGGAAAAAATACCATGGCGCAGTACAGGATGTAAATTTTATATCTGTTTACCAACAAACAAAGAAAGAGAATAAAGTAACACGGAAACTGCTCAGACATAACATAGATGAGAACATGAAAGAGGTATGGACTATAACTTCTGAGTCTACAGAAAAAGAATATTTACAAAGTTAGATGGGAAAATGAGTTTGAGAGACGTCTATGAATTAGAAAGTGCTTTGTGAATGTCCCATGAAAATAAGAAGAGTTACCCTCACAAAACCAAAGATACCCCTAAAAAAATTTTTAAAGCGCTATTTCTCCCCAGACTTACAACTAACAGGGATGGACATCCAGGGCCAGCAGGGATGTCCAGGGCAGCCCCCTGTCCCAGCGCCCTGCAGGATGCGGGGCGAGCTCGGGGCTGGGTGGCTGCGAGGTGCCAGCGTTCCTCCTGCCCCGCTGCCATCCCAGCCTGCTGCCATCCCAGACCCGCTGCCATTCCAGACCCGCTGCAAACCCCACACTGCTGCCATCCCAGCCCACTGCAAACCCCACACTGCTGCCATCCCAGCCCACTGCAAACCCCACACTGCTGCCATCCCAGCCCCGCTGCAAACCCCACACTGCTGCCATCCCAGCCCCGCTGCAAACCCCACTGCTGCCATTCCAGCCCCGCTGCCATCCCAGCCCTGCTGCCATCCCAGCCCCGCTGCAAAACCCACACTGCTGCACCGTGAGTCCCACTGACAGCTCCTCACACCCAGGCTGGTGTCCTTGCTGGCTGTGGGCAGCTGTGAGCCTCTGCCAACCCTCCTCTGCATATGGGTGCTGTGAAGGGACCCCTGCCTGAGAATGAGGGGTGTTTGCTCCTCTGAGATGAAAAGAGAGCCCTTCATTCAATAACCGAGCTGTCCCAAACTGTACTGTAACAGAGAAGCACACTAAGTTGGGAAACACTCTTTTAACACTTATTTCTGTTATGCTCTTTTGTTTATTTTGGTTTTTGGTAGAGCCTCTTTCCCAGATTGAGTGCAGGACCCCTTTTTACTAGGCTTGACATCTACACAAAGGGGAAAGACCTTTCCTGCCCTAAAGCTCAGAACCCAAAGCCCAAGAGGTGCTCAGGGAGCGTGCCTGGAGCAGCAGCGTGGGAAAGGCTGCCAAAACCCTCCTCGGGCTTGGTGCCACCAGGCAAAAGAGCCTGGGGACAGGGAGGCACGGGCGGAGCCTGTCAGAGCCAGTGGATAGTTGGGCGGAGGAGCCCCCACTTACCCCCAGCTACATGTCACACGTGTCACCCCGGACGGCAGAACAGGACATTTACCTGCTCTGCAGCCCCACTCCGCAGCCCAGCGCACTGGACAGCAGTTTGCACCTCATGTACCACCTCCACAAAACTACAGTCCCTTGGGAGCAGCGACATCCTCTTCAGCTGCCTGAACAGCCACTTAGGGGGAAATGGTGGTGGGGAAAGCTGGCAGCAGCAGTGGCAGGGGTTTCAGCTGTCCCAGCTAGCCCCAAGGCCACCACAGTGATCCCTGAGTTACCCACACAGCCACTGACACCCTGTTCCCCCCTCTCAGCCCTTCCATCGCCCGCCAAGAGCACTGCGGGCTCCTGTGAGGTTTCCATATCCCCACACAACCTCCCAATGTACCTGCGGATTTGAGAGGCAGGAATGATCTACTACATCTGCAGAATGGGACTCCAGTCCAGAGCCAAGACCTCCACGCTAAAGCACAACACAAAACAGTAACAACCCCAGTGAGTGGCAAACTGAAGAACCAAGGGGGACAGTCCAGCCCAGTGTCCGGCTGAGCTCAAGGCACTGGTTACAACTTTGTGGGTCTGAGAACTACTTGAAAGAGAGCCACAAAAGATAACAAAAGCCCACTGTCAGCAGGCTCCAACGAGTGGAGTGCTCTGCCAGCTGCAAAAGGTGAAAAATACGGGTTTTTTTTCAAGCAAGGAGTCATCCCATCATCATAGCAGATGACCTTCATCAATCTTCTCTTCACTACCTTAGACTGACACACGAGGAAAGTTTTTTGCCGATACGTGGATCTCCTGTGTGCACTACGTTATTGAACGTCAGGTGAGACAACGGAACTGTCCCAAGTTTGGAGGCACAACCAAACCCTTCTCCCTCGGGCTGAGCTACGACAGGAATTACGTACGTACACAGAACACATAAAAGTTACCTGACAGAGTACATTTTCTTCAAACACAACGCAAACTAGGGCTGTAACCCGTTTTGTCAGCCCCCCCAAAAAACGATGAGATTTTTTTCCACAGGCTACCGAACAGTAAAAGGACCCAAACAACGCTAAAACAGCCTTCAAGAAAACTAAGCATCAAACGCTAAAATGTCCTTCAGAGGCTGCAAGGGGTGAGCTGAATCACCTTCCCAGCGAGGTGAGGCACCGGCTGTTCCAGCAGTTGCGTAGATAACTTTGCAGCCGGCTCGTGGCATGCAAGGAAGGGTCCACAGCGCACCCCCAAAATGAGCGCGTCTCCCGTGCACAGCCAGGACTCCGCTTTGGCGAGCGGAGCGTTTGTCCAGCACTCGCACAACAGTGGCCCCTCAGGGGGAAGCCCCTCCAGCCCGGCCGCCGCTCCCCGCTCTCCCCGGCCTCGAGGGGGACCGGCCCCGCTCCGCCCCCGGCGCCCCCCGCCGCCCTCCCCGGGCCCGGGGTCCCCCCTCCGGCGCGGGGGGCGGCGCGGGCGGGGCCGGGGGCGGCGGGCCCGGCCGCACAAAGGGCGGCGGGGCGGGGGCCGCCGGGCACTTACTTTGTCTATGGTGCCCGGGAGCAGGCGGTCGAGCAGGCGGCACAGCACCACGCCGTCCTTCAGGGAGGACTGAAGGAAGCCCTCGGGGTCGGAGATGGTCTTTTTGGGCGACTCCAGCACGCCCAGGGCGATCAGCCACGTAACGGTCTGCTCCGCCGAATTCATGGCGATGGCGGCGGCGGGCGGGGGTCGCGGCGCCCCGCGCCTCGCGTGGGTTTTGTGTCTCCCCCGGCGGGGGCTTCAGGCGGAGGCCGGCGGCGCCGCCCCCATGTGAATGCAGATGACGACGCCCCGGCCCCGCCGCTACAGACACATGCAGCTGCAGTGCCGCCTCCTCCCCGCCCCCCCCCCCCCGCCGCCGCCGCCGCCGCCGCCGCCGCCGCCGCCGCCGCGGCCGCCGCCGCCCCATGACATCACTGGCAGCGGCGGCGGGCGGGGGCCGCGCGCCCGCGGAGACCCGCGCACCGCTCCGCGCCCGCTGCGCGCTCCCAGGGGCGGCCGGCGCGCGCCCCCTGGCGGACGGTCCGCGCCTCCGCGGGCGCGCAGCGGGGCGGGAGCGGGAGCCGGAGCCGCGGGCGCCGCCGGCCGCGGGGAAAAGTTGCGGGATGCCCCGGGCCCTCGTTTCCTCGCCGGACGGCGCCGTCACGCAGAGAACGAGCCCCTACAAAGCCTTCGGCGCCAGGCTCGGGCAGACCGGTTTCGGACCATCTACCTCTGGGAGCACCGGCAGCGGGTTCCGGCCCCACCGGCCGCACCAACGCCATCTCTGCCTTTGCCCGCCGTTCCCTTGCGCACGGAAACGCGTTCGGGAACCCCGGCCCAGCGGGCGGGTCGCGGGCTCGCCCCGATGCGCGCCATCCCCGCCGAGCGCCTGCCGGGATGCTCCATCCCCGGAGCGCCTCCCGCCTGCTCCCACCCCGATGGGCTGCGGCACCGCCTGGAAGCCAGCGCCAGTACTCAGTACTGCGAAGGCTAACCTGAAACAGAGCCTTCCTGTGCCTTTTATTCTGACAAAAACCATTCCTCAAGGCTTTCCTTGGACACGGCACTATGAGCAATCAGTATTTTTTTGTTAGGAGCTGGCTGGTGTGTGCTCCGAGGGTCCCTCTGTTGCCATCAGCCTCCCTTGATGCTGCACACATGCCAGAAGAGGCGATACCACCACAGCCCCTGCTCTCCCTTCTCGCCCCACCAAAACGCCTCCAAGGCAGAGGTAGAGGGAGTAATGCCAACCCAAACTCATCTCTGCTGTTCTGCTTCCAGCCGGGTGCACTGCATCCACCACTATCACAGTCCCTGAGCAGCAGCTCTGATAGGTTCTTCTGACCCAGAATCTCCTCCCAAATCACTGGCCAGCCCAAAAAGACAGAAGTGCATTTCAATTTGATACATGATAATCTAATATCAACACTCAATCTCCTTCTAACCCAAAATAGGTGCAGATTTTCTTAAATTCTAACACTTCAGGTAGATGCCTCTTCCAAAATTTGTTTTTCCTTTTGCTCTTTGTTTTTTGGTCGAGGTGAGAGCAGCACACTGGCCTCTGCCAGTATTAACACCCACTTGGACCCAAGCAGGATGAGAGAAACAAGTACCATGCACATAGCAATGGTCAGAAGGCATTTATTACCTCAGCATCCCCAGTAGCTTCCCAAACAAGGTGAGCAGCAAGTGGGGCCATCCCTGGCAGTGGCCCCTGGTAGAAAACAATGGGCACGAGTTTATGAAGCTTTTCATGTGACAGATGTGATGGGTACATGAACAAGGTGAAAAGTGCATGGCTGATTACAGCAGAGAGCATGATATGGGAAAACCCATCCAAAGGCAATGGAAGTACCAACATACTACAACACAGAACAGTGATTTTAACAAAGCAGAAAGGGTTTCATTATAAGCAATATCTGGGTTATCACTGAATGACATCCATGACCTATCTCCTCACCATTCTTCTGCTCTTAACTGTGCACCCTTCCATATTTATTTTCAGCAACAGCTTCTGATCCAATGATTTGCCAGCTATGAAGAGCACAAACATGGCAATTCTTTGCCATTGGAAAGATTGGATGCATTGCCTGGAGACTTCTAACAGAAGCTTGACACAGGTCTGGAAACCATTTCCAGATCTTAAAAGGAAAAAAATTGAAGTGCCCAAAAGATTTAGGAGCATGCCACTCCCTTCTTGGCTTCCTTTCTTGTCAGACTTTCCCCTACAAGGTATTTACTGCAAAGCACCTGAACTCTCTGCACAGCTCCCTTGTTTTATTCTTTCCTCCTGCATGTCCCAGTACTGTCCATTTATACTACAGCCTTGTAGGACAGAGATATTTTGCATCTGCACCATCTGGCAAGTGAAGCCCATGCCATGGTGGGAGTTTTGAAGTAACACACACAACGAAACATACAATTATTGCAAGTCTGCACTCCTTCTTTGTTTCACAATTAAAGATGTTCTGATTCTCTTATGTCCTGACTCAGGTCCCACTGTTGCTTCTAAATCATAAACTCATGACATCTTTATTCAAGCATCCATTTTGATAGTATTTAAATAATCTAAATTCTTTCTGAAGTTGTCATAGAGGAATGATTTTAACCAGTTTTTTTTCTGCAAAACATTTTAAATTTATGCAGAGCTGAAAAAGTAATTTTGGTACCGGCTCTCATAAAAAAAGGACATATATGAGCATGTATGTAGGTTCAGGTAACTTCCAGGCCTTAAATCTGTTCACACGAGCAAAAAGATTCTTGTATTTTGGGGGAGAGGGAGGAGGTGTTTCAGTTTAATAATAATTGGACTTCTTTTGAACAAGAAAGAAATAAATGTTCTCTGAAATACATCAGGCATCTTTTGCAGAGGTCTAGTAGATTTAACAGCACGTAATTTTGTATAAATAAAGATTAGGCACTTGACAATTTATTTGGTCTTTTCCAAGCTTTTGTCATATTCTTATGATAAGTTACTAAGGAAACCAGGTAGGCATGAGGTAGAAGGTAAATTTCTGTCATGGATTAGTGAGTGGTTGAAAGACAAAACAGCAGGAATAAATTGCCAGTTTGCAATTTGACCAAAAAGTGGTCAGTAGAGATCTTCCTCTATTCTGTGGTATGAATTAACTGAAAGTCTCCAAAAAACGATTATACTTGTGTGGATTTTATTTATTCTTTTAGCCTGAGCAATTGGTTGTGGAGAAAGGAGAACAGGAGAGGAAGGAAAGAGCAAGTAAAGAGAGCTACTCTTTCATTTTGGCCTTCCATTTGCCATTTTCCATTTTCAGCTGCTTTTGCCTTGTCTACCTGCCCCTGGGCAGCAATGAGGTGCTTTGGCCAGATAGACCTGTTTTCCCTGTGCCAGGCCAAGGTCAGGATTTCAATGTGGAGGTAACTAATTAATTATCAGTCCAGCTTGGACAGAAACTGCCTTGACAATCTGTAATTAGCTATATAGGGGTCATACTGGATCAATTGCTGTGCTGGGCTTCCCATTCTATACATAATTATGTCTGCAGTTCTAGCCTAGGGAGGTTTACATCTCTCTGTAGTAAAAGCCTCACCCCAACAAAGCACACTTCTGTGTTAAACTCAGAGATGCATTTCTATGCCATTTAAACCTACCTTTCAAAAGAATCTTGAGGTTTATAGAGAAGCTAGTCTTTTGCAGTTCCTGAAAACAGCCATCACAAGTTCAACATCACCAGCTCTCTGCTGTTGACTGACTACCTGTCAGCTGAAGGGGTCAGTTGAAACCCATGCACCAAAGATTGTGTTGGTGAATTTGGGATGGCAGATCAATGAGCTGTGTGGTACTGGCACAAGCCTCAATGAATTAAAAAAAACCCAAAACGACAAAAAACACAATAGAGAGCAAATTATTTCATTATCTTCCAAGTCGCAAAGTACTTTAATAGGCAGATGAAACATTTTTTTTGTCCTGAATAAATGAGTACCATATAGAGAGCAGCTAAAGTGCTGATGCAGAAACACAAATCCAGGACTCTGAGAGCAGATGTTTGACCAAGGGTGAGAGCAGCATGATGCTCAGGACTGCCCTGCTCAGCTCCAGGGCAGCACCATGGGTGCCCAGGCAGGCTTGGGCCTCTCAAACAGTCATCACAGAATGCAGTGTGTTGAATACACCAGTGTCCAAGCCATCCCCAAAAACAAAACAAAATTAAAAAAAAAACCACAAGAAAACCCAAAGAAAAAAGATGCTTTAAAACCACTTTCTTTCATGGAAGCTGCAGGTACCTGTTGCAGAATTTGAGGGAAAACAGGGATGCTTAGCATCATCAGAGCTTTTAGCAGGGGGAGAGATGTCCCAGAGATCAAGTCCCTCATTTATTTCCCCCGATTACAGATCTCAAGTCTCTCAAGGATCTAGTGCACTTGCCCTACTGCCTCCTGTGCAAGTGCCTTTAGGGCCTACCCAAAAGCAGAAATACTGTCAGCATGTCTTTATTTTAATCAATGCAGCCTATTGACACTGTGCTCCGATTGAGCTCAGAGTCCAATCTGCTGACAAGTCTTGGCTATCTTAATCCTATGCAGTCAAATTTTTGTTAGCATTTGCTTGATTTGATGAGGCAATCCTGTGTTACAAGCTTTATCACAGTCACTCATGCTTTTGTGGCTTTTACCCTGGCTATGATCCGTAGGTGCAAAGATACAGGGAGTCCTCTGGCAAACCTGCAGTAGCCCAAAATGCAGCTCTGCTTCTGCACTCCTGAGAGCATCAATTGAAGAGCTGCCTTTGTCTTCTAAGTGCAGTTCAGGATAATGGCATTGATCCACTACATTCTTTATACTTTCAGAAACCAGTAAGTGTCTCTGCTTTTGGCAGAGATGAATATAAAACAAAGGTCTTTGCCATGAAGGGCTTAGTCTAAATCACAGATGATGGAAGATGAAGGATAGACCTGAAAAAGGAAGAAATGAAGCAGGACAATAGGCAGCAGCACAGTCACACTTAGGCTGTCTCCACAGGAAGAAACTTGTTTTAATTGCCATTTCAAAAGATTTATTTGCATTTAATAAGGTCTGAGAAAAAAATGAAGGACAAGAATTGAGCAAGTGAGAAATCAAAATTACTAAAATGAATGAAAATGTTTTGAATTTAAACAAACAAAAAAGAAGTAGCTGAGATTCTTGGATGTTTTTAAACAAATGCATAATGAATGGACAGTATTTTCCAAATTCTGCCCTGTATTTTGTTAGCATAAGTTGGAATATGTGCTTTTTTAACACTGCAGGCTGGACAGAAGCAAATCAGTGGTTCCCCTGTGGAAGGACTAGGGGGAGGGGAGCTGGCAGTGAGCTCCACCATTTCAGGCCAGACGCAGAGAAAGCTGTGTCCTGCAAGCTGAAATATCAGATGCAGAACCCCAGCTGGTGGAAGCTGTCACAGCTCCCTTAAAGTTGATGAATCTATGACATTTTTAAACAGCGAGCTCAACAATTTGTAGAGCTCTGATCACAGGGGACTGACATGACTATCCATAAAAAAAGGCAAATTGGATTCTAAATTGTATCTGATGAAGAATTTTGGGCAGAGTAAATGTAAGAGTGTTACTGAGTCATCAGTAGAAACTCGTTTGAATTATAGCACAGAAACTTGGACACTTGTTCTCTGGAAAAACTAAATCACACAGCAATAGAGTCATTAGAAGACTGACAGTGATCTTCTGGGAACTCGGCTTGTTTGCCCTGGTGAAACAAAGCCTGAGAAAGGGAACAGGAGGGCCAGCTATAAATACACCAGTGGGTAAATATAACAGATAGGCATGCAGCTATCTAAGTTTCAGGACAATGCTAGCACAAGAGCAAATGGATATAAACAGTTCCTGAATAAATTTGTGCTGAAAATCAGTAAAATATATTTGTTTCTTCTAGCCATAAAAATTTTCAATGCTGATAAGAAAGAGCAGGGCAAATAACCCAGCTGTTTTTAGAGGGGTGTATAATGTGCAGGCTAAAGGGATTCTATGGTTTGAGTGCAGTGGCAGGGACTGGACATAGCCCAGGCTCTGTTCCCCAGCAGACTGTGCATTACTCCTACCAGAATCAAAGTGGGCCAAGCATTCATCATGATGGATAAGTTTAGTGAGAGAAGTCAAATAAGCAGAACCGCAGTCAAAGCCATTCTCTCACTCTGAATGAATGCTAATGACACCCGTTCATTGCTGCTTGGAAAATGCACTTAGTGAACTAGGTTAATGGAAGAAAACCCACTTCGCTGAGCTATAGGCTCACAGAGTTGGAAGCTACACATAGTGACCCTTGGATTTTATTTTAGAGCCCTTTTGTATTCTGATTTTTCAATCCTATAAAAGTTTGCTGTGGATCTATGCCTCTGTTTTTTTAAACACACATCAATTACTAGAGTGAAGTAGCATCCTGATACTCCGCTGCCTGTTCTCCACTTTACTCCAAAATCCTCGGCAGCAGACAGACAGTTTTGAAGACATTTTTGAAGTGTGGGCAGACAGAATGGCAGCAGAGGGAATGAGACAGAGGAAGAGAACACAGGATGATAGAAGCTCTTAGTCAATGCATTGAGCAGGAGCATCAAAATATACAGCTCTTCCATCAGTGTGTTTATGACAAGATTTCCACACTTGGCTCAGGTAAAGAGAAGGAGAACTGATTTTGATGGGATTGGTTGGCTGGTGAGGTTTGCAAGACGATTCTTATTCACAGTTGTATGAGTGGACAACATAGTGGATACATTTGCTAAAACTGTAAAACAGGATTAGTCCCCATTCACAGGGGAAATTGCTGTCTCCCTGTAGGACAGCAAGTGTCACCATCTGCTGGGTCACCCTTGTGCTTTTCTGGGTGTGGGGGTTGCACTTGCTGCCCCTGACAGCAGGGCATGCTCAGGGGAAGGTTTGGGAGCCTGCTCCCCTGGCACAGGGCCAGAGCCTCAGCCTGGCACACAGCAGAGCTCAGCAGAACATCTATGGCTCCATCAGGCTCTCAAGGGCTCTCTGCGCTACCTCTCCAAGAGACCACGGGAGCTGATGGAGCTGTTATTTTTAGTCCTACAGTACTATTTGTTGACTATGGCTGTTTCCTATGCAGGAGGTACTGAAGGGCTAGAAGCCTTCTAATGATTGACCAATAAATGTTACAGTCAATAAATGTTACAGTCAATAAATTGCACCATCTGCCTTACAGTTAGCATCTGCACTCTTCCAGTCCGTAATGATATATTATATGATATATCATATATCATATATCATATGATATAGCATATGATATATCGTATATATGTTATGTTATATGTTATGTTATGTTATGTTATGTTAATTTAGCTTATAGACCTTTGTATCATCAGCAGTTCAGATTCATTTGTGACACTCTCAATCAGTAATAAGATGGTCTTCTAGTGCTCCTTTTGAAAGAAACCAAATACGAAGTCCTGCTGAAGGCTTACTTAGCTCATGGGAGCCTCACCTCCCAACACTAAAGGGTTTATAGGGGTGCTATCCCTGGGTACCCAGAAGAAGGTGGAAGCCCAGTTGAGGAAGCTGCTCAGACAGAATATGCAGAGATGGAAACAGCTGAAATCTTGTGCTTTGCCCCAGAATCTCTGGGCACTTCTGACTACTTTATTTTTTGCTGATTAAAACTACAGCCACCCAGCAAATATGGATTATTTTTATTTGGCTCAGCTCTTTACCATTTTCTCTTTAAGCTCCCAGTGTTTAAGGACATTAATGTTGTGTCTTTTTCCTTGGCTTTTATAGTCCTGTTGGCAGCAATTATGACTCTCAGTGCTCTTAATTTTGGTCAAATAAAAGTAATAAGTATACTCTGATAAATTACCATTTACTTGACAAGCATCTTACCAAACAAAGACTTTTGGAGGGCTTGAATCCTAAAGACCTACAATGTTATAAAAGCCAAGGTGCACATACAGTTACACCAGAGCTGATTAGAAAGGAGAAATAAGTATCATTGGCATGCTGAATTTCCTAGAGTTCTCAAGCTAGGGTGACACCACCATTTAGCAAACAAACTCTCTGTAAGGTCTGCCCTCATAGGCCATTTTCTCCCCTGCCATATTCTCCTTGCAACCTTTCCTATTTCAATTGGAACAGGCTACCTGGGGAAGTGGTGGAGTCACCATCCCTGGAAGTGTTCAAAATACAAGTAGTCGTGGCACTTCACAATACAATTTAGTGGGCACGGTGTATTCAATCCAAGGTTGGACTTGATGATCTTGGAAGTCTTTTCCAACCACAATGATTTCATGATTGTAGGATCCTAGGTATAATCCCACTGAAATTATTATCCCATATAAAAATACCCCTTATAAGGAGAGTATCAGGATTTCATTACTTGTTGGCCTTGTGTTAAATCTTATGTTTCCAACCAAGTAATGGGATATTCCTGGACTATGAAACATTAAAAGAACTTTGGGGTGAAGATTGCCTGAAATTTTTGTCTCCTTTTTCTTTGTCCATGCTCCCAGTGGAGAGTTTCTGTATTCATGCAAAGCCTATTTTGAAGACAGCTCTGCAGCCATTGCTGCCACATTTCAGCCAATTTCCAGAAGTTCCAGCTATTTATCAGATATTGCTACAGAAAGAAACAACATTGCATAGGTACGAAAAACTTTTTTTTTTTATTAAACAAAGTAAGATTTTCAGTGTTTACCTTGAATTTTCTAGGTAAAATTCAAAGCTGCTTCAAAGCACTGCAGATCTCTGTATTTTCAGCACGTTACATTTAATGTCTTGATGTGATGATATTTATAAACCTGTACTACATTAATCAGTAATCAATTTAATCGATTGACTCTATATCTAGTTATCTTTCAACCTGAAGAGTGTTCAGTCCATCTCTGTCAAGAATCTCTATCTGGTCAGTGAAACAGACCATGATAAATGCTGTGTAAAAAAGCTTCCTTCTTTACTAATTGGACTGGACTTGGAAACCAGAGGTTTCCTGGGAGCATTGCCTATTTTCCTCATAATTATTTGCATATTCAGTTCAACAGCAAAACACTGTAGTGTCTGTAATTGTTCATTTCAGCAATTAAAATCTCCTTATCATGTATGTGAGTCAGAAGAAAATGTGCAAACACTGCATCAGTGCCAAACAGTACTAAATCAGTATTACCTGCACTAATTTAGGATTAGGAAGTGAATTAAACAATAACTTAAGAAGCAAAGGATGTTAAGGGAAGGAAGTTTGCTGGAGACATTGTTTAATGTATCCTTGTTAGTACAAGCAAGAATTTTTCTACTGCTCAACATGTAAATTACATTCACTGTCTAATTACACCAGTTGAGGTAATCTGAGGTAGTTTGACATTAAGAAATGTTTTGTAACCGATTTGTATTTTATGTTTAACTCACAACAGTATCGACATAATCTTAAAATTTAATAATATGGCTGGGATCAGATCTAAATGGGAGCCTTCTGCTTTGATGTCTGACGTAAGTAATGTACACAAGAGGTGTTCAAATGCTGCTTTGCTGTGCTGCTGTGGCTTGAATGTCACAACTTAATGCCAGTGGGAAGAAATAGCACCACCAAAATAACTTGAATCCACCTATTTAACCTTCCAAATATATACTAGGAAATGGGATAAAGCCTAAAAAAAAACGTTGGTGTGAATGCAAAAAAAAAAAAAAAAAAAAGCACCTGAAATAGAGTGTAATTCTCACCATTCAAACCCACATTATTTTCTCATGGTTTTGTTCCACCCAAACTCACAAAACTGTCTCAACTACATTTACACTATTACATTACAATATAAAGATTTGGTCAAGTCTTTCTTGAAAACAGGACTATTTAATTAATTAACACAGAAGTCAAAACACCAAAGTTCATGCTCAAGGAAATTTGCCCAAAGTAAATAGGAGTTTTACATGAGGAAGAAGTAACAAAATAATTCAAAGCCAACTTCTGACTTTTTTCTACCCTAAATTTCAAAACAAAGGAAAAATACTGCCCTAAACATGAAGCATAAAATCTCATATTATCATTTATTCAAAAGATGTCACTGCAGCAGACAAATTTCAACTGTGGCAACTTCTGTGGATGAGAATAAACCATTCTATAAAACTTGCAGCTGAATAATATTTAAAAAGTCATTTTCTTGGGTGCAGTTTCCCAGGGTGAGGATTTGATCATATAAACCTGTATGGAATGAGCAGACACAAGCGGCAAACTTTCACCAGCTCTAGTCCACCTTTGATTCCAAGCTCAGACAACATAGCAGATATGGCACAGATGAGGCTGAGGCACCAGAAAGCAGGTCTTTCACAAATGGGCTCCCTTGTGCAGTTTCAACATTTTGTCCTTGACAATAAAGCTCTTCCCAAGTTTGTAGTTGTTTTCTAAACCAGCAGGGAGAAAAATGCCTTTGGCTACTGTCACACCTGTACAGCTGTACTATTTTTGCTCAAACGAATATAAAAATAGTCTTTTAAACAAAACTTTCATACATATATGAAATATTTCAAAGGAAAAGGCAAGCCTTGCTGTTTCCTGCCATTCCTGCAGTTCTGAAATGGCAAATGAGAAGTTAGAGACACCTTTCACTGCTGCTGTTGCCTGGAAAGAGGAACGGGGCTGTTTGCCAGTGCCAGTGAGGACACAGCCCTCTGAATCTGCACTGAGCGTCCTTCCAGGAAGGATGCTCCTCTGCTGCTGCAGAAATCTGCTCATAACTCACCAGACAGCACTGCACTATCCTGAACTGTAGAAGAACTGCACAAGAATGAGAGAAACACTGACACAGGAAGATTGTACATTTCCCAAGCTTCATAGCTCATTATGTTGAATACCAAATTTCACTTTTGCCAAATTAAAAGGCAGTGGAGAGAACTGTGGCAGGACCTTTATAGAGATTCTCCTTCCTTTCTCTCTCCTATTGTCTTTAATGCATGAAGAAATAATTCATGTCCAGGAAAAATTGTTCTGAATTTCTCTGGATTTTGAATACTGGTTGGTCTTTATGCAGAAGTTGCAGCAAATTTTGAATTAATAAATGCAACATTGTTGCATTTGGACCATAGCTAAAGATCATGCATATGTAAAAAATAAGAAGTGAAAGTAATAAAGTGATGAATTCTACAACAACGTGAGGACATTATCTATGCTCTTCCAGCTAGTATCCAAGTTCATTCAAAGGAAAGGTGTTAGCATTTGAAGACTCCAACTGGAAAAAATTATGAATCAAGTAGTTCAACACCATATATACCTATTTAACATTTCACAAAACCAGACTGTAATGTATTTGATTTAAACAATAGCAGCCACAAAGTGATCCCATATTTTTTATTCAGTCCTAGATAAACACACTGACATCTTTGCCTTAACAACTGTAAGAGTAGATCTTCTGTAGCAGTAATAAAACATAATTGAAAAATGTGTGACAAGGCTGGGATAGTCTTATTCACATGGAGATTGGCTTTACTCTTGAAAGAGACACAGCAGGACTGTTTGAGGAGCAGACACTGTTCCACAAAACAAATAGATCAAAATTTGAGCCCAAGACACTTTTATTTAAGACTTGGTTTGAACTTTTAAATTTGCAAAGAACAAGATAATTTGCTTTATTTTAAAGTACATTTTAGGGGTGTATTTGTTTAACAGTATAGGTTATCTGAAATACACATATTTTTACATTTAATTTACAGCCAAATAACCTAATGAAATGAGAAAGTATGGCACATCATGCCTGCAGGACTACATAGCTGGCTATAATTTAGCTTCCTCTTCCAGAATGAAAATAACAACTAAGCAAACAAACTTTGAAAGATTTCCACTTTTTGTAGTCAAATATTGTTCTTTTACTAAGTTTGTAAACACTAAAATGTCACACAAGCAAATTTAGCTTCCACAAAGGCATTTAATTGTTTACTGCAAATCACAGCTGTATATCTTTTTGATCACCATTCAAGCCAAGAGAAATCCTGTTTCAGACCTAAAAATAAGATGACTGTCACAAAATATTCACTTTTAGAACATGAACTTTGACACTGCCCTTTAGTCATAAGTCTAAAAATAAATTTTAAAACCCCAATGTGCTACAACTGTACTTCCTGTAACAAATGTTCATGATTGAGTTATCTCACACAGGATGTGCTCAGATGAAATGGAAACTGTCCCTCCATGACAGCCAGTTGAGCTCCCAAAATAAGGGTGATAATAATAATTCCAATAAAATACAAAAGCACGTATTGATGTTTCACTATCAAGAAGTTACTCACTGAAAAGATTCTAACTCCAAGTACTTGAGTCAAAAATTAAAGAACAGTAAGAATAACAATAGATATATGTGCTAATGAAGTTACTGATAATAGCAAGGGGAAAGTGAGAATGCAAGGCAGGAACAACAGCACAACACACAAAATAAAAGTCCTATGCAGAAAGATGGAACATATCTTCAGATATGTGGAAGGGCTATTACAAACCATATGGAAATAATGTGTTTTTCGTGTCTGTGGTGCATGCAAGGAAAAGGAACTGCAGCAAAGCAAATTCAGATTGGACATGGGGAAATGTCTTACAGGTTTTCTGGAGAGGTGCCATAACCTTAGCATTGTTAGCAACCTTTAAGAAAACACTAGACCAGTATCTGTCAGAAGGGATATCCACATCTACACATGCCTGGCAAGATGCACTAGATGAACTTTGATGTCCTTTCAAGCCAAATTATTTCATACAGAAACTTCTATATATCAAACAATTTAAAAATTCCCTAAATCTAAAATATGATCTAGAATACAATCTGAACCAGAATTACAGCTATAAATTAAAGATCAGTAATTAATGAATTTTAGAGAAAAATAGCCAGTGATAGCCTTGTGATAGTATTTGCTTATGGGAATTCATAGTAATCACCTTTATATTAAAAAGAATGTATAGGAACAAGCTCAAGGCATTTTAATACTCAGTATTGAATAAGCAGATGAGACAACATCCCCTTATCAAGCAGAACCTCTGTGACTATGACTTGAGATGTGACCTGTGTTGAGGAGAATGTCAGGCTAAATAATCATCATTCTCACTTCTGGTCTTAAAATACAGGCACAAAACAGGATTGCTTTTTGGTCACCAAAGACCAGAAAGACTGAAACAGTTATGGTGATTGCATGTGATTTTCCAGGGCAAGTTGCATTCACAAGAATGTCTCTGATCTACTCTTCAAGAATATGCAAAGAAAAAAAAAAAAAAACAAAAAAATCGCAAAATTTTAACATATCCTTCCTGATAAAGAAAACAGCAACTCAAAATAAACCTCTTGGTGTTAGCAAGACACTATACAATTTCTTTAGCAGGATGATGTTAGGCAACCAGCATCTTTTTTCCTTTCTCTTCTTCTCAGCTATTTCAAGAAGTTACCTCATCCAGATATCTAATAAAATCACAAAAGCTGAAAAGCAAAGTATTCTGAGCTCACTGATGTTCTTAGCAGTGCCTCTTAATAGTTACTCTTACAGTGCCTCCCCTTAGCAGTAAGATGAGCTCAATGGAGGGGAATTAATTTCATTATGTGTCTCTGCCAGAAGCGGCTTCTCCTTCCTGTCACGTTCTGGCAGTGAAAGGCTCTCCCCGACTGGGGAGCTCACACTGCTCAGTACATACAAATTTTGTTCAGGCAGTGTGAATTCTGTCCCCACTGATTTTACACATACATGTGTGCAACAGTAACTCAAAATAATACAGCCACGGCATGATTCTCTTAATTCTGTTGCAGTGTAATTGTCCTCCTCTACTTCAGCAGTGGACAAAGGCATTTTTTACAAGCAGTTAAAAATAAGTGTATTTGAAGGCTAACCTGTAGCAAATAAATAGTAATTAAACAAAACCTGTTTATGTGAAGATCTTTAAAAATATCCAAGCATTACTAACAATCAAATAAACCTACTGATTTTGTAATTGTTAAAATAAGATTGATAAAAAGAATAATCTTTCTCATTATTTACTGTAAGTGGTATATGAATAAACATTTTAAACTTCCAGATAAGAAACAAGCCCATTCCACATTGACTTTTCCCTAGCCTTTAGCTAAACATATATATACGGCAATACTGTTTGCACACACAAAGTAGTGCAAGAAGAAAACATTATTTGCATTTGCACAATCAGGAACAATTTTTGAAAATATCAGAGCCATAGAATCATAGCAAACTCACTGAAATAACATGTATGGATGATGTCTTCCTTAAGAATACCCCATCTTATGTATTGCTATGAATTATTTTATTTAGCTGGAAAGTAGCATGGTATATATGGTATATATGGTATATAAGGTATATATGGTATATATGGTATATATAAACTGTCTTGGATGTCTTTCCTGGCATCAGTGCTGGACACCAAAATCAGGAACTGAAGAGAAAGCTCAAGCTCAAATTCCAGGCCTGAAGATCAAACCCCCAAAATAACCATTCCCACTCTGACTCCAGTCCCATGATGTATTTCCTGCTCTCATTCTTGGTGTTCTCTCCCTCCTCTATATACACTTTACTTATCCTCTGTGGGTTTTTTCCCCTTTTTCTGTTGTCATTACTGGTAGTTTTGTTGAAACATAAGCTTTTCTGCCTGGAGGAATTTGACTACACAAGCACATACAAATAGGTGGTTTGTACTGTCCACACTATTTCTGTAACCAGAGTTCAGATAAACTCAGGATTTTAAGAGATGCAGAATGCTGAAAAGATTCAAAAGCAAATGAATGCCATGGCCACTTAAACAATACTTTAAATTTCTTTTTAGAAAGAAATTGTATGTTTTGGTTGGCTTGTTATTTGGTCTGCTTTTGAAAACTGTCCAGTAAGATTAGTAGAACTATCTTCTGATGGAAAAGTGTGACATTGGCCATGTCCAAATTTGCCTTGAAATCTCCTTTTTAACAAAAAATAATAGCAGTTTTAAAATTTTTCTTGGGTATTCAAATGAAAATACTTTGGCTTTCTCAAATTGTAAGCCAGAATCCAGGGAAAATTTTTAATAATTTTTTTTTTTTTTTTTTGGTAGTGGTCCACACCTTTTAGGAACAAGGTTTGCTCAGATGCATTTTCCAGTTTACCCCTGTCCTTTTATCCCTGATTTTCAGCCGTGTGGTTTCTGCCAGGGATTGGGAACTACAGTCACAGCAGTTCACAGGCCTGAACAGTCATTCAGACCATTTCCACAGTGTAAAGGCTCTCTACCAATTAGAGAAAATAACCCCCAGCCACCTGTTCAGAAGGTAAATGTTAGCTCATGGGCCACAGATCGGGAATCCGTGCTCCAGCATGGACATGGTGAATCAGCACATCCCTCAGCTGCCTTGCCCACAGCCCCAGGGCTTGAGTGCTTGCAGAGTCTTCACAGCAAGCGTGTGCCAAGGGGCTCCATGCCAGGCCAGCTCCTCTGCTGCACATCCCTGGAACCTGTGCCCAGGAGGGCTGCCACTGCTTATGCCTGAACCTGCCCCAAATTCTTCAAATAAGCAGCAAGGCCAATGTAGGACAGAGGACTGGAGGGCACATTTTCTGTGTAGTGAAGCAATGACCAGCCAGAGAAGTGGGAACAGAGGCAACAACTGCAGGTTAAAAAAAGAAAGGTCTTGTGATTACTGTGTGTGGGCTCCACACCCAGACAGGGATGCCTGAGTTTGATTCACCACTGAGGCTTTAGGGTGTCAGCATAAAATAGTATACAATCAACACAATCCAAGCAGGCAACAGGTATGTTAAACAAATAGCTGGAAATAAAAACAAAAATTTGACAGTGTTCATAGCTGCCTATTTAACAGGTTTGAAACATCATGAATGACTTCACAAATTGCTGCTCAGATATAGTGACAGCATTCAGCTGTCTAGGTCACTCAACTGGATATTTAGCACCATCCTTCAAGAGAGTAACATGAACCTGTTACTAAATATGGTCCTGAAGTGTCAGCAGTCCAAAAAATGCACTAATCCTTTTGCTACACTTCAAGAGCTTCACATTTGATTGGAAATCTTACACAGATAAAAAAAATAACTGCAAAGTGAAGATGCACAGGCATGTGGATTATTTGAAACAACATTTAAATCAGAACTTTTAGGAAGTTTGCTCTGCCTAGCCTTCATGCAAGCTTTCCAATCATGTAACATGATGTAAAATAGCAAAGAACACAAAGTTTACTGTGTAGGGTAGTGACCCTTTTCAAATGGCATAATAAATTCTATACAACCTTATTACACCCACAGACCTGTTTAGAATTTTTTAGCTTATGTATACTTGTATCTCAGTCCTCCAAACAATTCTATAAAGTGCAGCATTTGTCCTTTTCAGGACACAATTATTTTTTAAAATCCACCAAGATAAATTTTCCTGGTTTGCAAAATATGACAGAAATAATATCAGCTCCTCTATGAACTGGCAGAATATCATCCATCTTTGACCTAGATATAAGACTTAGCAGAACATAGAAAACCCAGCTCCCTGTCAGCAGATTAAGAGTAATAAAATATATTTCCCTGGAAGAATGGGAGATAAAGAAATCCATAGTATTCACAAATCTTGCTTCAAATCTTCATTAGAAATGAAAAAAAAGTTTAAAAAAATCATGAGAGTTGCTTCAAAATCATGATATCTGCTATACAAATAAATTTGGGATAATTTATCTGCCATTGAAATTTTGAGCCTCTAGAGTGTGCTCCAGCCATATTTTCAAGCATTTCCTCAGAAACTGAAATGTGTAGGTATTTAATGTCCAATGAAAGCTGAGATGCATTCATAAAGGTAGTAATTCAGAACAGAGAAATGTCATTTCTTAAAGAATCTGAACATTAGAAAAATATTTTTTAAAATTAATAAGATTACATAATTAATACTAGAGTAGAATATTAGAAATGTAATAGAGGAGGAGACAAACTGACAGCAGAAGGCTGGAAATGTATAAGCATTTCTGAAGAAAGGAAGAAAAATTTCTTCTGGTGCCGAGGAACTTAAACTCTAGAATTTAGGGGGTAGCTCAGCAAGCCACTTGGGTACCAGTTTGGTTATCCACTCAATAAGCATTAATACCAACTGCACCAAAGAGAGGCTTTTCACAATATTGAATGATCTATATCTTTACAAATTCTGAACTGATTCCTCAAATATAGAGGGTTGGCTTGCAAAAAGTTTCAGATTTGCTTTACAACAATTAATTTTCAGCTGCTTTTATTTGCCTTCCAAGGCTTTTGCCACATTATTTTTAACATTTCAAGACACTCCCATATCTAAGACTAAAAAGTTTGCTTTTATTTAAAAGAAAGCAGGCTTTTAAACAATAATAGAATCACAAGAATCCCACATTGGAAGTGACGTCAAAATATTGCCTGACCCAACATCATGATGAAAGGGAGGCTTGATGAGATTATCTAGCACACTGTCCAATGGCATCTTGAAAATCTCCAGTGGTGGGGGTTCCAACACTGAGGAAGTTGTTCCAGTGAATGATTGTTACCACTGCAAAAAATTTCTGTCTTAGGCAGAGATGAAACCTCTCTTGGAGCAGCTGTTACTGGAATACTGCGATGATGCCCCACAAGCCTTCTTTTCTCCAGGGAGAAGAGGCCTGACTGCTTCAGTCTTGCCTTGCTGTGCAGGGTCTCCAGCCCTTTGATCATCTTTGTGGTCTTCCTTTGGACGCTCTCCAGTCTGTCTGCCACTTTCTGGAATTGTGGGGATGAGAACTGAACAGAGCACTGCAGGTGCAGCCAGACAGGCACTCAGAGGAGTGGGATGAGCACATCTCTGTCTCTGCCAGGCACAGCCCTGCAGATGCAGCCCAGGATGCCTTGGCTGCTGCAGCGGCACGCTGCCAAGTCCTGCTCAGCTTGTGTCCACCAGCAGCCCCAGGGGTCTCTCAGCAAGGCTGCTCCCCAGCCACACTTCATTAAACCTCATACCGCTCTTGCTTGCCCACTCTGGCAGCCTGGCCAGGCCCCTGTGTGAGAGGGTTTTCTCTTCTGACATGTCCATCTCAACCACCCAGGTTGGTGTCACCAGCAAACTTGGTGAAGCTGCTTTCAACCCCGTCATCCAGATCATTTATGAAGATGTTGAATAGCATGGGGTCCTGTCTTCATCCCTGGGGAATTCTACTTGTGGCAGGCAATCAGCCTGAGTACAAACCATTCACCGCTACCCTCTGAGTGCCACCTCTCAGCCAATTTCATACCCATCTTGCAGACCACCCATGCAGTCACTTGCCACTTTGTGCAGGAGAAGGCTGAAGGAAACCATGTTGAATGCTTTGCTGAAGTCCAACAAAAGGCTGAAATCTTAAGGAAAACACCAGAAGTTGCCCTAGAACCATGAAGGCTAGCAACCCTGAAGCCTCTAACTCAAGCATTTACTGTAGACCAAACTGACATGAGATGGCAGTGCCTGTTGGCTCTATCAAGTCTACGCTAAGTCCCAACTGCTCTGTTCACAAATTAGAAAGCAAGATTCTGTATTACGCATTAGATGTGGAATACAAATCAACCATGCCAATAATCTAATTTTCCCAGCAGTTCTGCAATAAGGATGTAGAATTAACCATGGTAACAAGCATAAATACATTCAATTAATTTTTATTCACTGACATGACACATTTGCTCACTGAATGCCTGCATGATAATTTGATAAGCTAGAAGCTTTCAAATGGGGAAAAAAGGCAGGGCTCTGCTCCTATATATTCAGACTCAGATGGCCAGTTTATTTTCTATGCAGAAGTCATGTAAATTTGAATCTAATATTCCATTTTTCCTACTGTCTCCAAGTTGAACATATAGAACGTGAGAGTCTCCTTAAGTTTCCAATGTCATACATTGGCCAAGCTTCAACTACAGCAATGAATTCTTTTGCCCTCAATTCAAACTATAGTCCAGTGGCTAAAGCACTCCTGCAGGCAATAAATGGACACTGGACTTCTCTGCAGCTTGTGATGTGTGTGTTTTAAGTGCTAAAAATCAATAGAGTCCTTCTATTGACCTGGCAAGAGCATGAAGAGTTATCAGATTAATTTTCCTGTAACTTAAACCTATGAATTTCTCTATTAATGATGGTAGTATTTATGTTAGATTGCTAAATGAGGATGAAAAGCTCTTCCTCTCTGGCATAACAAAAAAAGAAAAAAATTAACACACCTTAAAAGCTCTGTGGACTCAGATCTAGTAGCAGGTAATTGTTGAATTGTGAAATATGGCTCTATAATCATCTGACTTGTCACTCAGCCCTCACTCAGGTAACACACACATAGATTTATTCTGGAGATTTGCTTAAGCTCTCACTTCGGTGCTCATGTGTACACACTTCATTCTGCAAAGCCATGCTTCCAAGCAGGCTGGAACACAGCCAGATTTCCTCATACAGTAGGGAGAGACAGATTTCCTGAGGGAGAAAAACCACTGTCCAGAGTCTGACAAACAGTTCCAGATGCATAAAGCCCTTCAAAATCACACAGGTGCAGCATATGGGCCAGGAAAGGATAATGAACAAAGGATGGTGAAAATATCTTGGCAGAGACACGGCCAGGAAACAAAATCACATGACAGTAGGACTTCAGGGTGTGTGGCAAATTGCTAATAGATTTTTGTACAGAACAAAAAATTAACAGGAACTGGCATTGGCCTCCATTTTCCTATTCATACCCTGTGCAGGGCTCCATAAGAATAGCAAACACAATGCCCCAGCTATAAACCAGTACACAATAGCCCCATGCCAGGCCTGTGGATCACAGAGAGCCTTTAGCTTCTGCAGTCTCTTGATTAGGTCCCTGATTGGGCCTTTTTCACAGTGCTAACACAAAGACACACTTTTCTACCCAGCGAGTTAGGCTTTGTCCTCCCCTCTCTTACACCTGCCATATGTGCTTTAAATATTAGAAAGACAAAAAGCTTGAAAATACTTCTGTAGCAAGCACTGTAATTCAAATTTCATTATTTAAATAAAATGCTATTACTAACAAAACTCATGTTGCTCATGAGATTGTGCACCAGCTAGTAATCACAGTGATTTTTAGCTGAGCTAAAAGAATAGAAAACAGGCTGGTAAATACAAGAAAGCTGGTACTGAGTTCATGGGACACTTCACTCCAGTACAATGTACAAAGCTGAAAAAACCCCTATGCTTTTATGAGCCAACTAATGAGGAGTGCTACTGAATGCACACTGCCAGTGAGCTCGCTCGGGGATTGACCTTATAATCATCAGCTATAGAAACGTGTATGCAATGAAATAACACATCTATAGAGAATCAAGTTCTTAAAAACCCCAAAGCACATTATTTTGGCCACTCTAAAAATGAAAGAATTTAAAACATCATGAATTATAACAAAAAAATGTAATGGGGAATCAATGTGAAAGCAGGATGCAATTGATCCCGAAAAGTATGGGTAAATGACAATGAGACTTGTTATCCCTCAGTCACCAAAACAGCCTTGACAGTGAGTGAAAATCATTATTACCTGATAGTTGAGTATTTTGACTTTTAAGTGAACAATTCCAACAGTCTCTAGACAAGCCTCCATGGGAACATGCACATATTACCAATTTTTTATTGCATTTGGTCTCATTTCTGCATGAACTCCCTAAAGACAAACTTTTTCTATAACAAAGGCAATCTTCAGAAGCCTAGATGCACTGATGATGAGGAGTGCAGACTGCCTGTTGCCTCTCTTTGTCCTGGTTCATGCTCCAAGGCATGCGAGCACCTGTAATATTCTTCTCAGGACACAACAAACAAGAAGCCAGCTCCTTCAGTTTCTCATCTGTGTCCCTCACAATTCTTTAATACCTGCCTCTGTTTTCCTTCAAAGTTAAAGTCAGTTCTTCCCCTACAATCATGCGCAAAACATACAAATTCTGCAGCTGAATTTCTTTGACTCAGGTAAATCTCCATCTCCATATTATCCAGTAAATTTCTTGTGTTTATCACATTTTGCTACTCCTTCATCTAGCATGTCAGGCAACTGATTTAAACCTTCTCAGTATTTAGGTTCAGATGGGTAGGGATTCAACCCTTATGAGTAAAGACAAATCACATGTACAGTACAGTCTGTATATTAGTGTTTCTAGCCACAGGAAAATGTAAGGCAAAAGCCTTGACCTGATTATGTATATCTGTATTTGCTGCAATACACATTTCCTGGCCCAGCTACAGTAACGTAGGTCACTGCCTTTCCCCTAAAAACTAAGAACCAGTAAGGTTCCTAAGTGTGACCATAAGAAGCCCCACAAACTTCTCATTGATCCATGTGAAAACTTCTGTATTTTGCAAGATGGTTTTGTGACATCAAAACCATCCCCGATTGTCAGAATTGTTGGCAAACATGACTAAGCCACAAGAAAACAAGTTAGACTTTCTATTAAAACACATGTGAAATTCTGTTCTAAGGTTACCTACCTTAATTTGAGCAACTATACTACAGGTTTTTCCAACTTCAGAACTAATTCTGTAAAACTCAGTTGAACCAGAAACATTGCATTTTGGTCTCTTACTAGGTATTCCCAATAGAAAGAAGCCAAATTGAGTCACTCTCCTAATATGCTGATTACTTCACGGTCTCCCTCTCCCAAACCCTCCCATAACAATCATCTGCTCTAAACACTGGAGCAGCCATATGTTGATGCAGAATATTCTTTTGTTAAAAAGCTCTCCTTTTCTCCAGACTGGCTGCAGGCACAGAAGTTCAGACTAAAAAGCTCGTTCAACATTTGTTGAGACATAAACTCTTCAACGTATTCCACGTTCGTAGATGGGCTTTTGGCTCTCCACACTTCTCACCATCTGCTGGAGGGCAGGATGCCCACTGATGTTAGCCAGAATCTGTGCCAGTTGCCAAGAGAAAAGGGATATATAGTCCTTCAAGTGACATCTGTTTCACCAGAAGCCTTTTTCTCCCTGAACAATGTTTCACTTTAATCTCGGGCACACTTATTAAGAACAGCATTAAAAAGACAAACTAATGAAAAACCCTGGAAGGTATTGAAAGGGAAGGGAAACATAAGATGGTCAGCATAAGGGTACATTTCACAAATCCATGGAGAATTCTTTCAGTATTAAGATGATGGGAATATTGAAAGAAAATTGTAGGTGCTCTGGCTATATGGACAACCTCATGGCAGATGAAGTCACCAAGGGATAAGAGCAACCACAAAGGGCTCACTGTAATTTACCCCAATACAACAGCTGTGCTCTTAAAGAGAACACTGGAGGAAAAGGCACAACTGAAGTTTAATAAGATAATGCCTTTTCACATGTATGAAAGAGAGAAAAAAGAACAAGCCATTATGTACCCTTAATCGAATCTTACTTATTCATTGAGACACATGGCAGTTTGTGTGTGAGAGGAGTGACACCAAATGATGCAGGTTGTCTGTCCTCTGCTTGTAGATTTATTGTCACATCTAGAAATTGAGTCCATAATGCAAAGCAAACACTGTTCAATCTACTAACATTCATGAGCTTTCTGCAAGAGAGCACAAAGTCTCTGGCAGTTACATCCCAACTAGACTTGAGAAGTATTACCAACAAATGGAGCACAGGAAAATTGATGAAGAAAAGAGGGAGATCATCCACGAGTCATTAACACTTATAGAAGCAGAATGATGAGTATGATACAGTGACTGTTTCTGGAATGGTGAATGAAAGGAGAGGATATAACCCAACAAGATACAAAACTCATCTCAGAGACCTATTGACTGCATTCACTGAATCTTTGTGCATTAAACACATATATCACATGTAGAAATCTACACCACAGACATCTAAACTGAGTCTGATTCAGGCTCTAGGAGCAGGAACTCCTGCTCTCATTCAAGATCAGTGATGACTTGTCCTGGATGTGTGCTTCATCAGAATATGTGGCTGGGTCAAGGCTAAGGCATGTACCCACACCAAAGTGCCTGGAAATGCTCCTGAGCTTCTCAACATAGATTTTTGTTCAGTTGCATCTGTGTCTCAGTTGGAAAACTGAACTACTTCTGTTGGCAGAACAGTTTAATTTAGTTTAAGGTAGCCCAAAAATTATTTGGGCTTACCCCAATATGCTTGGCTGCAAATTAAAGAAATTCAGCAGCTGCTGCATTGAACAGCCGCACTATCTTTGCACTGAGGGTGGAAAACCCCATGTCATGGGATGGAAAGGGCAGCTGGGAGCAGGAAGTGTCACAGCCATCACTAGATGAGCCTCACCATTTGTGATTCAGCACCCTCACTGCTCCTATTCTTAACACACTGCTCTTACAAATATGTAGTTCTGAGCAACAGGCTTTCCCATTTACATTCTCAGCAGTATGTCATCTGTATAATAGTAACTGTAGAGTCTAGGTGACACTAGAACACCTATATTGTGCAAGAATTACATCAGTATTAGAAAAAAACATCATAAAGCATCATAGGAACTCTTGGCAGTTACAGGTTCTTTCCCACAATATAAGACACAGGGGAAAACTGAGTTACTTTCACTTAAACTGCCTGGCAGTAAAAACATGGAAAATATGAATAAAATTGAGGTAATGCCTCTAAGAAATAGCTAAGTATGTCCCAAATCGAAACTGCTGGATTAAACTCAACGAATGGAACTTATTACATAAGACCTACCCTGGCAGAGCTTTTTAGCATCTGGTCAGAATAGTCCAAAGGGGTGGCCAGAGGAGAGAAATATAAAGTCAGGCTGAAAAAAATCATTAGCATTTTCCTTCCTGATTCTCATTTTGAGGAGACATCCTATCAGTTTGAGACTCCAGCATTGTGCCCATTCCCAAACTGTCTGCTAGCTACATCTCCCTTTAAAAGCTCTGCTCCTAAATTCACTATAGGCCTGATCAGCAACCATCCTTACCATTCCCCAGTGAATTTACAGCCTCATACTCCTATTTTAGTTAGGCTTTTCCCCAAAACTGAAAATTTTAAATATACTTTCTTTTCATCCCAAGCACTACACAGTTTGAAAAGTATGCAGACTTCTAGATAAGGTTCCAAATGCACATGGTACATGCATAACTTGAATAAAACTTTAATTTTGAAGGTCACACATCTCAGCATATCTAGTCTAGAATATTTAAAACCATAAACAGTGGCAAGTATTCTCTTTTTTTTTTCTTCTTCTTCTAGTCAAAACTGAAGGTAGAACAGACATTGACAATGAATCATAAAGATCTTGGTCATTGGTCAAGGCTGAAACAGACTGGTGATTTTTAACACTGTGATCCTCCTGCTGCCTTTACCATGTCTTGTTCTACAAGGGGTGAACTTGATTCCTCAGTCTAGTACCATCAAAAACCTTATACACTTGTTCTACAAACTGATTGACATGGAGCACTACAGCATCTAACCTTGGATGTTTTCATACCCAAACAGGTGCCTTGGCTCCTATATAGTGCAGCTTTGAATGGAGGGCTAACCCAAGTCAGAATGAGCAGCTTAAAACAGCAGATCTGTTCCTTGCCTTCCCCTGAGAATGGGTATGGATCCAGTATGCTGAACTTGCCTCAATGAGCCAGGGTGATGCTGGGACAAAGGGCATCACATATCTCACAATGTATGTGCCTCTCAAATTGATGGGCCTTAACCTAGGCTGCAGTAATTAGTCACCTACATTGCTCCTTTCCAAAGGCAGCAGAAATACTTTTAGAAGAGGCAAAAACACACCAGTGCTTCCTGTCCTTTGGAAAATAGGTATCACCTGGTGAGACAGCTATTTTTAAAAGTGAGAAATAATCCTGCTTGATTCTGAGGTACAGGTGAACAAATAATTGTTTAGGTTATGATTTATATAACTTGAATGCAAATCATACATTGTATTAAGCTAAGAAAATACATTGATAAATGTGTGAAATGTGTCAAAAAATCATGTAATGATACACACACAGAAAGCAAAGAAC
The DNA here is from genome assembly GCF_027887145.1 of Ammospiza caudacuta. Taxonomy (NCBI): domain Eukaryota; kingdom Metazoa; phylum Chordata; class Aves; order Passeriformes; family Passerellidae; genus Ammospiza; species Ammospiza caudacuta. Next base: position 96,188,106 of record NC_080594.1, read on the forward strand.
TATTGTTCTGCATAACTATGTATCACAACAGCCTGGAATTCTTTCAATACTAATTTGCTTATAGCACCAAATGTTGGGGTTATTTGAGCCAAATGGCGCTTATCCACACAAAGGGCTTTATTTTCCTACAAATTCATTGAGGAAAAAACCCAAAGCATTTATCAAAAGTTTTATAGCTTGTACTTTTGGGGTTTTGTCTGGTTTGTTTTTTATTCCAGTTGTAATACGCCTTTTGGTATGAATATAATACAGCTTTAGTATCAAAAGTGTTTTCATGGATGATGTATTATAAAAACTTGTAAGCCTTTGTTTATGTATTTCTATTTCTGTGTCCTTGGCTCAGGACTTTACATAAATTATACTTAGCCTTGCAAATCTTGTGGAACAATGGAGTCCCAGCAGTTTTCCGTGACTATTTTTCCAATGAATATGGACCTAGGTGCAGATCTACAGAAGGTTTTAAGAAGGTAATTGTTATTTAAAGAGGGTTTCAGCTGCCACAAATGGGAGTAAGAGTCTTTGTAGGTCTGGACCAGTATGTCTGGGACAACATAAGAAACCTCAACAGTGAATGAACCAAACCCATTCTACCAAAATGCAGGCTGGTATCCAAACTTCTTGGATATTCCTCAGCTTCTCAAATGCTTGAAAGTCAAGGCAGATTTGCAAGTTTGGCCATTCATTTCATTTCTGTGATTAGCAGCCAATTATTCCCCAAGCATGGAGAAAATTACATGAGTTTCAAAAAAGATAACACATTTTAAACATGATACTATCCATCATTTTAAAACCTGGTAAGGCCAAAGATCTTCAGCATCAACTGTTATGCCAGCGTGTGATATCAGACAGCCTCTCATGTCCTGTCTGGTTGCTTAAAATGACACATTGCCATTCCTTTGGGGTTACACCACTACTTTATGTTGATATAAATAATGGCTGTGGTTTAAGCTTCCTTGTAAGATGCTCCATACAACTTCCTAGGTCTTATTTCAGAAATATCTTCAGAATGGCAACGCTATGACTAAACAAGATATATCTTTTCTCCTTGAAATGTCAGAAAGATTGGTCAATAAAAAGAATATCTGCATGTTAGGATATTCTGATACAAGAATGTTGCCACTACAGCCAGCTAGACAGTATCTGATAGAATAAAAACTACTCCATGCAGAGGCTTCCACTCTGCCATGTTGGTTTGCTCTGCCTAAAGCTTTTGCTTTCAGGCCAGCATTTACTCTTGGTAAATCCTGCTGAGAACTGTGTTGTTTCAGAAAGTATTCTGATACACCCAGCAGCCTGAGGAAAATGTACAGAAGTTGCACATAAGGCAAGATCTTTGCAGTCACTTTCTACACATCTGCACTTGGTCCATAACCATTTCTTCAGTCCAGCCAAATAGTTATCACTGGCACAGATTTATACAGTAAAATCACCAATCTAATTAACAATGCTTACAGTTCAAAGCTGTTCTGTAATTTGGTGAGCTCAGTGCAAGTTAATGTGATTCCAATCAGATCAGAACCTGGAATTAGATATTGCAGAAGAGATGGCACTGCTGAAAGACAGGCTGGTGTCTGCAAGAACCAAGGGTGTGCAATAGGGTTGTACCAGCATTTAGCTGATTTAAATGAGGTCTGGCCTCTACTGGATGTGGTAAAAATACAGTATACTAATCAAGATTAAAGTTTTATAAAAAGGACCAAATCTTCAATTGTTATAATATAATACCAAAGTAAATGACAAAAAGAGATGACACTCATCTGAAGGTGAATTCACAAGAAATATCACTGATTAACTTCACTGGACTCTCACACTGGATATTCAGTACCATGTGCACAATATCTGTAAACTTTTCAAAGCACAGATAAAGCTCATTTTCCTCCAAAGATATTTGAAATGTCTCTCTGTGTCAAAAGTATTTTATTTTTAGCAAATCAGGAGTTTACTATTGAAGCAAAAGATTTCAATCAAGTAAATTACACACTCATTTAATATGTTAAGGTGCAAAGAGAAGGAGGGAGACAAACAGTTTCATTTTTGGATGAATTTCCAGATTGTGGCATTACAACATTCTCTTCCAGATTCTGCCATTTAATTATTTCACCAAACATTTTAAAAAAGCTTTCCTTACTGTTTTGAATAACAGTTTCTGATTGCCAACTTAGCATACACCTAGTTAACAGAAACAACAAAATCTGGACAAAGGTAACTCTAAGGCTGATCTGCTAAAAGCTTCCATAAACAGTGGATGGCAGTGATTTATTCCTAGGGAAAATCTTACTCGACTTCTTGTTTATTAATATCGAAGTGCTGACCTAGGTAAGAAATGTATCTATGACTACAAATTCACTTAGCAACAAGAAACTTCTGGAAGCTGAATCCAGGTAATTCTAATCAACTCTGATCAGTTCTGTTAAATGAGTATATACTGGTACTTTTCAACAGCTTTCATAGAGTTTAGCACTCTAAACTCTATGAAAGCTGAGTTTAAAGCTTCATTCATTTAAAGTATTGCATTCATCCATCTGAATGCAATACTTTAAAAAGGTACTCACTTCCAAGGAGTCTATTCTTGCATCTTTTAACTGCTTTACATTCCACATTTCTTAGAATATGTGCTTATTCTCCTCTGAATATGCTACAATTGCCAAATTTCTGGACTTTTATATGCTTTTTCATAAAAAAGTTCCACAACTACATCTGTCTGGGATCTATGAATCTGTGATTTCAGTTTCACCAAAGTAAATACATGTTTTTGTGAAAACATATGATAAATAAATTTTGCTTCCAGCACCATTCAAATATGTAGAGACAGAGGTCAAGCTGTGGTTCTAGGTAACCGGTGGATGTCTTGAGAGATGCACAGAGTCAGTTTTTGAAAGGAGACTTTCTGTATCCTAACAGCTACAGAAATTAGGCAGGTTAATCAATATTATTTTAAATTGTTATTCTAATCCATTTTCTTCCAGCATCCTGTACATTGAAAGACTTACTTTCCTATATAGACACATATTTGTGTGAAAAATAATCCCATATATATATATATATATATATAGTTTTTCTTATTCCAGCACTCAGAATAATCATCACTGTCATACCAGCAAAACTTTTGGAGGGAAGATATTTTAACTCATTTGCTTTTAACCTATTTCCAAGAAATAGGTTACAATCCTCTCCTACATCTTTAATTCCAGAGATTTTATCTCCTTTATTAGATGTAAGATAGAGAGAATAAAATTAGAAAGTAAAGATCTATGATTATGCATGAAAATTATTGTTGCTTATAGCAGAGCAAACACAATCTTACTGATAGATTAAGTCCAAATTCTACATGGCACGATACCTGTTATTTCCCTGCTTATGTTCTCTACAACTGTGGTGCTTCATTCAATTAAGTAATTTTCTCAAACAGTGAGATGTCATTTGACTGTTTGATCTTATTTAGAGTGACACTGAAAACGGTTTTTCCATCTCAAGAAAAATACAATTTTTTTAAGTCTTCTCTTTAACTGAAAAGAAAAAGTAAAGATATCAGTAAGATATTTTAAAAATGAAAAGAAACTTAAGCATCTCATTTAACAGCTTAAAAACATTCCAATTTTAGTATGAAGTTTTGAACTATTTGTAATTTTTTAAAAATCAGATTTTCATTGAAAAATATTATACTTTACAGAGAAAATGTGTTCTGAAGGAGCCCACACATATTTTCAGTAAAAAAGCAATCAGTATTCTTTGATTGAAAATTTAATCAGGTCTAATTTTAATCCAATGTCTCAAATACTTTCCCAAAATATATTTTTACAATGTCTTTCCACTCCAGATGTAGTAAAAACTATTACTAATCCTGTCTCTCCTTGATCTCAAAGTCTACCTTCCATTTCAGTTGGGACAAGTATTAGTCTCACTTCAAACCCCAATTCTGGATTTGCATTTTCCTAGAACAGTCTTCTCTTCAACTCTGAGGAACACAATAATCCTCAAATGGCACACTCGAAATTAAGACGTATCTGTTTGTTGTCATATGTGCACAAATTTACCAGAAATATAGATTCCATGCATTTTTGCCTTCCAATCAATATCAAAAAGCAATCAAATAAAATCTGTACCATTTTTCTGTATTTTCAGCAAGTCATGGTGATCCTTGGCCTGGATACTACATTTAGTTACTAAAAATTGCAGTAGGCAGATGGCTACCCAAACTGAATCATACATAACCTTACTCAAAGTTATTAGTGAAATTCAACATGAGACATTACGACTGAAGCTTGTGTTTATATGGTTTAACTAAGGTTATTTGGTAGGGATTTTTAAAAACATATTTAAATAAATCAATGCAAGCATCAGTGAGCTAATCTACATAAAATAAATTTGCTTATCTACTCCGGATTTTGTGGATTTATCAAACTCTAAAACTGGTAAGTGCTATTGTGTATCAGCAAAGAGGTGAAGAAATCTGACTCCTGTACCATCTAAATGTTGGCTCCCCAAGACAAGTGAGAAGTCCAGGAGAAAAAGGTAGGGATGCCTTGTACCTGGAATATCCAGAGTTCCCAGTGAGCACATTTCATTGAAGATTATATATATACAGAGAGATAGATATAGATATAGATAGATAGATATAGATATAGATGATATAGATATAGATATAGATATAGATATATAGATATATGTTGATCACAGCATCACAAACAGTTCCTCTAAGAGCTATTTCAGAGGACATGCTGTTGATTGTTAGTTTAAAGCAAAATTTAGAGGGCAGAGTACTGTGTTTGTCTGAACAGAGCTCAGAGGACTAGCAATTACTGGGATGAACTGACTAGCAGTGAAATCAGACTGAACACATCTAGTTTAATCCTGTATGAACAGACAGATGTGCTATTTTAATTCAGAAGATTTGGTAGAACTGGGACCTGATAGAAAAAAAATTTCTCTGAGTAAAAACATTTGAAAAGTCAAGTGTTATTTGGAAGGTTACATTTCTAAACCACAGAAGAAAAATCATCACAGAAGTGTAGAAGCATGCTTCACTTCAGCTTTTCAAGGCAATCTTACAGCAACATTTTATTTTCAAAGGAGACAACCACAAGATGGCTCCTTTCATATGATGCTAGCTGAAATAGAAACCATTTCTGATAACACAGGCTGGTTAGGTTTTTTTTAAATCTGTCTCCTGAAACACCAGGCACCAATCTCCAGTGAAAATGTGGTGCCACAACTGCTTTGTTAAACCACGGTTTGGGGAGGAGCATAGCCTTTTGAGAAGAACCAAATCCCCCAAATACATCTAATCTCACTGGATAAGGTGCAGGTTTCAAGAAGACTTGTTAAGGTGTTCTGCTCAGAGACACATTTCACACTCTTCACCTTCCTCTGGATTTTTGTTTCCTCTCTTTTTAAATAGAAATGACAATTTCACCTGTATTAAAAACTTTCCCATGTGAAGGTTTCTAGATTATTACACAATTAACCCATCCAGTTTTCCAGATAGGAGTTACTTACTGAATCCAAGTAATCAGCAAGTGAGATTTATATTCACCCTAAATGTTAACTTTTTAAAAAAGTTTTATTTTTATTTTTACAGTCAGGACACAATTTGAAGATGAGGACATAGAAGAACCTTCTCCTTACTGTGGTTCAGGCTCAATATAAATGGAAATGGTTTGGTATTGATTTCTTACAGTATTGTTTTTAACCAGAATACTGGTATTTTGCCACTCAAGAAATGTTAATTTTCAGCTAAAATTGGTAAGGAATGTGGGAAAAAGAAAGGTAATTTGTCAGAAAGCCAAGAACTATAATTAACTTATCTTTTAGTGACCTCCAGACCTTATCATTTAGGAGCTAGACTTCTCAGCTGAGCACAGCCCAGATGATTCACATATATGAAGAAGAGGAGAGCAGAGTTGCACAGAGGCAGAATTGACAAAGCCTTATGATGAAAAAGGTCACTCTTCCCAGGCTCATAAAAGATGGCAGCTTTACAACTGTAGTGCAACAAATCCATTTTTATTTATTACCCACGAAATCGCATCGTTTCCTAAGCAGCAAAGTTTTTAAAAAGGGCTTCTTTACGCATGAGTAAATATTTTCCCAATGAACTCTTGGTTTGTCTTGCAACCCAACCCTAGTTTATTTAACAGTGAGATTGCTTTCTCCAGGGAAGGCAGTCAGAAATGGGGGATGGGAAAGGGAGAAATTGGCTCTGTCTACAGGGCACAGCTGCTCTTTGCTACTAGCCTCCAACAGAGTAATACATCAGTAATTATTTGAAAGTCAGACAGATTCCCTGCTTTTCTTGCCAGACAAAACTCTGAGAACTGAGTGGAAAGGAGGATAAAGGATTTTCAGTTTACTGTTTTTCCACTCATGACTTTTTTTTTCCATGTTAGCAGCTACTGCTGCCATTACTTTTCTGAGCTTTGTCCCTCCAGAGGCCTCACATATTATGCACACTCAGTTTTAGTTCTTGAACACCAATGTATCTAAGTTTATAAAAGCAGTTTTACAAAATGTTTTAGCTCTTTCACCCAATAACTTCCATCTGAAAAAAAAAAAGTGTTTATTTCTGACTCTGTTTTAGGAGTGATTTAAATAGAACACTTGGTCTTCACTGAAGAAAGGTGAAGACAGCTAAAAATCGAGATAAAAACAACATACTTCAAGTGGTGCCTCACTCAGCTGCGGTTTAATGTAAGCAAAAATAGGAAGTAAATCTAATCTTTGAACTGCTCCCTGAAAATTATGAGTCAGTCTCTATTTACACTAGGAAAATGATGTAAAGTTCCCACCACTGCTAAAAAAAACATGGCATCTAAAGAAATGTCACATTTTCATTACAGTTCACTGAGAGTTTTAAGAGAAAAAAAGGGAAAAAAGGAAAAAAAAAAGGAAAAAGAAAGAAAAAAAGAAGATGAATAACATCTTAATAAGTTTGTCCTTTGGGAAAATAACCCTCAAAGACAGGAAAATGGAAGGAAACACAAGGAGTAACTACAATGACCCACAGACCCAGAACTACACTCAGGCATAATGTAGGATGCAAACAGCGACTCTGTGACAGCCTCCTTCAAACAGAAGAGGTTAATGGGACTCAGGACCAGACAAATTTTGACTCAGGGTTAATGGGAATCAGGACCAGACAAATCCTTATGTGACTGAGCACATGAATTTAAATGACATTTGTGGAGAAGTGTTAGCCTAAGGGGCCTTCAGACTCCCAAGATATCTATCAGCTCTGTGCAGGCATGGCAGAGAACTTGTGTAAACTTATCCTGCTCTGCAGCAGCTGCCAACAGGAACAAATATTCTTGGGCATCTCAAATGGCACTAGAAATGTATACATGGCAACTAAATAAAGCTCTAAGTGTCAACTAGTGCAAACTTTCTACAAGAAAGGGGGAATTTGAATGAATTCTCTATTTGATGAAATTCTGGAGTATTTTTAAAAAAAAAAAAACCAAAAAACCAAAAAAGCAACAAAATCCAAAACAACAACAAAAAAACCCAACAAAATCCTGACTTTGTCCAGTACAAGTTATTATAAAATGCTCCATATTCAACCAGTCTGAAAAGAAAATATAATTTATTTGTATCAGAGAAGACAAGTACACTACAGCAAATCCTTTTCCACAAAGCACACATTTAAAATATCCTGTTTACTTTTTAAATATATACTTGTTAGACTAGTGAATATTCAAGAAGCCTTCAATTATAGACCATTTTATTTCTGTGCCATTAGCCAAAAGAGAACATAATAGCAAACTTAGCTAAAATAAAGCCAATCTCTTCTTCCACTCCACTTTGCCTATAAGCTCCTCTGTGTGTTCTGCTGTTTGAAATTTAATTCTGTTAAACGCCCCAACAAAACATGAAGTCTACCTCCTTGGGCTGACAGAAACAGAAACAAAGCTTCTCACTTCCCTTAAAAGACCAAGAATAGAACTGAGGATGAAATTAATGCAAATAGGGCTGCAAATAACTACTTTTTTTCAAATATACAGAAACATGTTCTGCTAAGTTTAGTAGGTGAACTCTCTGAGTAATTTAAAAAACCAAGAATATATTTTTTTAATAAATAATACTGTAACTATTTACAATACTAATTACTGCATTCCAATACAGACTTCAGTTTAACAAACATTAAACATATAAAACACTAAAATATCTTTATGTAAAACAGCAAATGAAAAGAACCTGAAATGCTACATATTACTGTGCCCCTTTTTCATAAAAGTTCATAAATCCCAATTTAACCCATGACTCTCAATTTCTTGAATTATGCCATGTGCAAACAGACCATAATAGCAGGTCAAGGAAACCAGATCTATAATCTAGAAAGAAGTTAGAATCACAAAACAGATCTATATTTTATGTATCTGATCTTTTGCACAGCAAGACTGTTGAAAATCTCTTTAAGATATGTCTTGCTCTGTACAGAATTAAACCACAATAATGACAGAGAAGTACAAAAGAATAAATTATAATGTAATTGAAAGAAAATGTTAAAAATCCCAGAATTTCCATGTCCTCAGTTTCACAAGGTACAGTAGTTAAAGATTTTACTTATATTAAATTTAATTAACTTATGAAGTCCATTGCCAAAATATTTTAAGGAAGTCAAAGGAAATGCAGAATATCAAAACATACACGTTTTTACATTTATCTCTGTAATGATTCACATTTCAAAAAATAGAGAGACAAATGTGATTTCACAAGTCATATGCCAACTACAGACTGATTAAGGAATCAGTCTCATATAGAGAGCACTGTGCTCTGCTATTTTGGAACTTTTGGTGTAGATCGCTAGCATGGGAATAAAAAAGATTGACCTCATAACAAAGAATTTAGTCACAAAACAAGATATACCAGAGTTCATTTCCACATGCTGAATTCCTGCACAGCATTGTTAAAGCCTTTTCCCCTCTCTGCCTCTTCCCCCTCTCCAAAAGAAATGCAGTGGCAGTTGTCACCCTTGTGGGAATCACTGGCAGGTGAATGAAGTCACTGTCCATAAGGAAACTAGCCTTTGTCTGGTGTTGCAGTTTCTAAATCCCTGTATGAGACAAAAAACACATGCAAATCTTGGATATTAATCTTCTCAAGGCCAGGAATCTTTTTGTTCCTCTTCACTATAACCCATGGTCTTTACATTTATTGCCTTTTATATGTTTATAACATAGTTATAAACAATATGTGAACAACTATGTCAGTGCTTATACACTACACTATAAAAACATTGCTTTTTCAACCTGGGAAACCATGTCCTTTAATACCAAACATTTTGGTAAGGTCCCCTTTTATGGCATAAGTTTTGGTAAAGGTTGGGGGTTTTGTTTTGGTTTGGCTTTTTCCTTTTTGTTTTTGGGTTTTGTGTAGTTTGGTTCTGGGTTTTGTGTGGTTCGGTTTTTTTTTTTTTTTTGTTTTTGTTTTTTTTTTTTTTTTTTTTTTTTTTTGTTTTTTTTTTTTTTTCTTTCAATTGCTCCATCATACAGGATCTGCATTATAAAATCCCCAAACCAGGCATGCAGATATAAAAGTGTTAGCACCTGCCTAGCTACACATGGGAAAAAAATCCCCATAGCCCAGGATCAGAAGTGCATATAGGATGATGAACTTTCAGAGCTTTTGAAAACAAAGGCCACGTCCAACATAAAATGGGCCAATAAAATGTTTGGTTTTGTAGGGCTAAGGATAAAGGATTGAACTGAAAGTTGTTGTAGCTGAAAGTACTCCCCCCCCTGGCCAAAGCATTTCGCTTTCCCGTGCTTCAGTGTCACCATCTAAAAAAGGGCTGATGTGTAATCCATCCTCCTTTGCACATTATTCTGAGATCTATATCTTGGCAGCATTCTAGAAGCTGAAGTGATATTTTAATTTGGTGAATATATAATAAAATATAGGGCATGTAAATATTAGCTGCAGTAACACCTCATGTTGAAATGCCTTGTCTGTATATGCATAGAACAGTGTTCTGTTTTTTACCTCAAAGCACTTCGATTAATTGAGCTTCTTACCACCACTCAGGACAGGATTTTATTATTCCCATTTTGAAGATTAAAAAAATAGATAAGCCTTTACAGTTTAAATAAAAAAGACAGTTAAGGTTAAAACAAAAGCTTCCGAAGGCAAGATTTCCATCTTCATATTCTGACTTGATACAGCTATAAAAATATAGCCTCATTTCAAGTTAATTATTTACTAATTTAGAGTTAAATATCTTGATACCAGATTTGTGCTTCTAGTCGTAAATACAGAGAGCTGTGTGTTATTACATGCAGATCAAAACAAAACTTTGAGAACACAAAAAAGGTGTTTCATTTTGCTATGATTTTTACAGTCCAAATCCATGGTTTGTAGCTCAGGCCATCCCTGTGATATTTTAAGGAAAATCTTAAGCCAAATCTCCAGTTTGCTGTTGTGACACCTTTCTGGAAAGAGCCTTCTCTACATGAGAGCAGTACAATCCAACCAAACACCCACTCTTTATCAGTGCCTTTCCACAATGAATGAATTCCTTAATCACCTTCTTGGAGGCTAAAAAATGGCCCCATATGCTGATTGTCCAATTCCTTTTCTAAGATTTTACATATGTACCAGAAGAGTATTTGCCACGGGATGCATATGCCAGAGGGGCATTTTGTGCTGGGCTATAAGCCAAGGTGCAGTTCTTTCTGTGTGCAGGTGTTTTTCTTTGTGCTGAAACCTTATCTCTGAGCACTGGATACTGTACACACACAGCTTTATACATGCCAAAACGCAAAGAAACCAAATAAATGTGAGGAATGCCACAATTTCGGAGCAGTCAGGAGTCCTACATTAAGAAAAAGATATTTCACAGTATCAGTGATCAATTAATGATTAATTAATAATCAATTTAACCTGATGTTAAAGACAAGCTTTTTAAATGTCTGGGTCTCTTGACACTTTTAACAGAAATTCATTTGCACCTTCTCTGCCTCAGAATTCCTGGCTTGCATTGCCCAATAATGTACACTGAAAAAGGAGTACTCCTTGACACCCAGAGAAGTTGTGGAAGCCCCTGGAAATGTTTAGGGGTGGTTGGATGGAGATCTCAGCAACCTGGTCTAGTGGAAGGTGTCCCTGACTATGGCAGGAGGGCTGGCTTGATCCCTTCCAACTGAAACCATTCTATGCTTCGGTGATTCCACGATTTTCAACGACAGGTGAGCGAACTTATATTTAAACAATTGTACTTCTCATTATCATCAGTTAAATTTTACTGTTGTCAGAAAACGACATTCACAAATACTTCGGACAGAAAACAATTAGGAGCAACCAACAGAAGCTCCTTAAAAATTCTGCGGAGCCATTACCCAGGGACTGATTTCTGGTTCAAACAATCTAAAATCAGGCACTGTCATTTTAACCAGACACTGACAGGGTTATCCTTTGCTTTGCAATCCACTGAGCAGCACAAATCCATAGTGATCTCCGAAACTGGCTTGACAGCACGTCCGTGGTGTACGGGAACAAACCACGACAGGCGCTGCTCGCGGCTCAGCCCCGTCGTGCTGCCGGCACCTTTTCCCTGCGGACACACGGACTGGCGGGGACACACGGCCCGAGGCGGACACACGGCCCGGCGGGGACACACGGCCCGAGGCGGACACACGGCCCGAGGCGGACACACGGCCCGGCGGGGACACACGGACCGGCGGGGACACACGGCCCGGCGGGGACACACGGCCCCGGCCGCTCCGGCCACAACGGCCCGGGGCGGCGGCGAGAGCGGCTCTGCCGCCTCGGACAAGGGAAAATCCGGGCGTGGGCGAGGAGAGGAAGAGAGAAGAGTGGAGTGGAGAAAGGGGAGGGAGAGAAGGAGGGAGAAAGAGGGAGAGGGAACAAAAAGGAGGGACAAGATTAAAGGATGAGGGAAGAGAAGCGGTGGGGAGAGAGAGAGAAGGGAAGGGAGAGCGGGAGGGAAGAAAGGCGGAGAGACGGGGAGAGGGAAGGAGGGACAGGCAAAGTCGGAGCGGGAGGCGTGAGGTCGAAGGAGCACGATCGGGAGGGTGGGCAGAGCAGCAGCCGCACGCTCGCCGCTCGCTGCACCCCACCTCACACCGCTCCGCTCCGCCCGCGCCGCTCCGGGCTCCCTGAGGGCCGCGCGGCCCCGCCCTCCTGGGGGCGGAGCGTCACGGGCGGCCCCGCCCCGCTCCCTTTGTGCCGGGGCCGCGCGCGCCAGCCGCAGTCGCCGCCGCTTCCCGCCAGGGCAGCGCGTGCCCGCCCGCTCCTCTTTCCCCTTCTCCCTCCCCCATTCCTTCCTATTCCCTCTCTCCGCTCTCCCGCTCGCCATGTCGCTGGGAGCCGGCCCCGAGGCGGGCTTCTCCAGCGAGGAGCTGCTGACCCTGCGCTTCCCCCTGCACCGCGCTTGCCGCGATGGGGACCTGCCCGCCCTGTGCGCGCTGCTCCAGAGCTCGCCCCGCTCCGACCTGGCGGCCGAGGATTCCTTCTATGGCTGGACGCCCATCCACTGGGCCGCGCACTTCGGCAAGGTGGGGCCTGGCCGGGCTCAGCCGGCGGCGGGAGCGGGGGTGGGAACGGGAAGGAGAAGGGGAAGGAGGGAGCGATTCCCGCTCGCGCGCAACGCGGCGCCATCTTTGCCCCTAGCGCGCGCTGTGCCGGGAGGCGCCGCCGCCCCCCCTCCCTCACCGCCTCCTGCCGCTCCTCAGGGAATCGGGCGGGACGGCAGCGGACAGCCGTGGCGCTTGGCTCCGCTCCTGTCCCCGCGGTCAGCGAGGCGTGGGTGGCGCAGGTCACGGGGCTGGCGGCACCTGCCGTCTCGGCATCACTCATCCCACCCCCACTGCCGGCGGCAGCCGCCCCTCTCCCTCCTCGCTGCTTTCCCGGCTGGTAGCGGCGGCCCCGCGCCTCGCCCGGGCCACCGGCACAGGAGCGAATGGCGCGGAGCAGCCGATATCCCCAGACCCCCTCGGGGGACGCCGGCCATGCGGGCTGGAGGCACCGCCGCGGCGCGACCTCTTCCCCGCCCTGGGCTGATCCTCCTGCCTGCCGGCCCTGCCTGCCGGGGCGCTTTGTCTGCGCGCTCCGCCCGCGGCCCGGGCCCTCCTCGGGCTCCGCACCTGGAGACCGCTGTGTTGTGCTGCCCGTGTTATGACAACCGGCTCGTAGGAGTTTGGGCAGAAGGTGCTGCTGGTGCCTGTAAGGCGCTCCCCTTTTGCCTTCGGTAGGAAAAATAAATCGCGGTTCATACGTGTGGCATTTTCTGCATTGGCGTCGTTGCGTGGCAGAAAAGACCAAAACATACGAAGTAGCTCCGCTAACTTCACACCTTAGAATAAGTGGTATTCTAATTCCTGGATTTTAATATAGGCGTTTCCTGTTTCTGATGCAGTGAGTATCTCAGACTATGCAGGATTCTAGCCTGGAGGATTGGGATCTGTTCTTTTCCTCATTGATTTGTCTGAGTTTAGAATTCGAGGGGCTTTTGTTCTTGTTCTCCCTCCCATTTCCCACATACTTCTATTTGCTTATTGGTTGTGCGCCAGAGCAGGAAGATTGATGTACTTAGGCAGTTGTCATGGTTTATAAAAGGACATTAGAAGATGGTTTCTATGCCTTATGTGATCTTAGCTGCAGTTGCTTCTTTGAGAAGCTTTTAGAAGCAGCTTTATCTAAGTCGTCTTCCAGTCCTAAAACAAAGGCAAACAAAAAACCCTAAACCCACAAAATCCAAAATGTAGAATAGTCTTTTATCGGTTGAGAAAGAAACTAATAATCTGCACGCTGAAAAAAGGTGGACTGCCTTTATTTTATTTGTGAAGTACACTCGCAGGAAGTATTAAGGTACTAATTGGCCTTATGGTCTTCTGTTTCTTTTTTTCTGTCTTGTAAGAATTTCTTTTCAGTATGAGCTTCTGGCAGTCGTGCTGTTGTGAGGTAGTATTTACTTAATTGTTGGATGTAGATTTTGGATAGTGGATATGTGGTTTTGTTTTTTTTTCCTTTAAGCATCTTAAGTGCCTGCTAACCATCCTAGGTTGAGTGACCTTTGTGTACATTCCAGTTTCTGTTGAAGAGACTTTTGCAGGAAGAGCAAACAAAGGGAACAAGTCGGCCTGCAACACGTTGTATTGTATTTGCTATTTTCATTCTTAGGTATGGGCAGAATTTGATGGGTGGTGGTGTTGCATATGGGGGGAAATCTGGCAGATGAAATGAGACAGAGTTGATGTAGGATGTAAATGGGTTTTACAGAATTTTGTTCATATGTTTTGTCCTAAAAGCCATCAGATCCAGGCAGCAATTTGTGGAAGTTATCTACATTCTTTATAGTCTAGTTAAATTGTGTTCCTTTCTCAGAGCCAAAGACTGCACAACACTTATAAAAAGTTACAGTAGTGTATTGGGTCCCAGATCCCACTGGTTTTGTGCTTGTGTGGCACAGTTACATTTGTACCTTTGAGCAGTTAACAGTGTTGCCAGCAGTGAGACGAGAGCTGCTCAGATGCATGTCTTACATTCACATTTATGGTGTTTTTGTTTCCCAAATTCAAAAGGAAATGTAAAATTCTTCTGTTTCTCAAAGTACCACAGTTTTCAAATGTTGATTTTTGAAGCATTGGTTAACAGTTACTGAACAGGTCTCTTTCTCTTCACTTCATTCTTTTTCTAGATTTTGTGGGATTTTCACTTGTTAGGTTTTTTTTCTTTTCCTGGAAAAATTATATATGATGACAGAACTTCATGTCTGTCTGTGATACAGGGCCAATTAGTAACATGGTCCACCAGACCATTGCTTCTCACTGCAGCTCTCTAGGACCCTGAAAAGACAAAACTGGTTTAGTTCTGTTCTGGAGCTACTTGTGAGCAATGAAATCTAACCCAGTTCATACATGCGCACACATGTGTGCCTGCACACACAGCAGGAGTCCGGATTTGATGAACTTCAAAGAGTTTTCTTTCCCTCTGCCTGTGGCTCAGGTTGAACATAAGATGGCTCTCCCTGCATCAAAGGGCAGTACAGAGGGATTTTACAGTGAAGCTGTGTAGAGCTAAATTCTTGCATATAGTTGTAGATATGCTTCAGGAAGGAAGTAGCAGCAACAGTCAGGTTGGTTATAAATGATTATGTGAAAGAGAAAAGGTGGCTTATGGGGGAGAAAATACTGCTGTAACACCAGTACCAGTAAAAATGGGGTCTCTTACAACTAAAAGTGAAAACAGGGTTCTTGCATAACTTATTCTAAGGCACACTTCTCCAGTTTGCAGGTAATAGTTAAAATACCAGCAAAGTCAATTGGAGGTGATGGATATTGCAGCTTGTGTTTCTAGCTGTAATATCTGGGCATTTAATGACAGTATGGAGCTCCTTTTAGAGAGAGCAGCAAGTGCAGATTTACTTGCTGTGTGGATTACCTGTGGTGGAGTTTGCATTTCAGGACATTCCCTGACTGCAGAAAAGTGCTTGTCTCTTGAGATGTGAATTAATTCCCATTAGAGTTTCTATATTTTAATTGGAGTTAATTATATGGTGCCCTAAATTACACTGATATTCCACAGCTTTCTGAGAAGATGGGTCAGAATGTAAAAATGTTAAGTCTTAAAAAGCTACCAGAGAGGTAGGAAACACAGGGCTTGCATAAAAAATTGATTTTGATATTAATTTTAGTTCATTGTTTTGGACTAACCTTAATTTTCTTTTTAATCACTTGCAATTGAATTTTTATTTTCTCTGACCACATCTCTTTGCTTGTGCTCCTTGCCCACTTTTGTTTTTTGTCATTTGACTGCTCACGTTTTGGGAAGCAAAATAGTAGTAAATATGTTCTGTTTCTTTTGGAACAAAAGTGGTAGAGATAAAAATGCCTGTCTCCTGCTTGGTGTTTTTCTAGTGTTGTGGCCTGTATGGAGGCCTGTCTTTCTTCACTAAATCAGTTTAACCTCTGCTTTAGGTAGGAAGATATCTACTGTATTAAATTTAGGTCATTTAATGAAAGTGGACTTGTGTGTCCTGATCTCGAGCAGAAATGATCAAGTGAGGTATTGTTTTTTGTCATGATGACTTTTTCTGTTCATGGATGTAATTAATCTCATTCTTCCATAACGTTGGAAGAAGCAGGTTTTTCTGACAGCCATGATAGAGCAGATCCATGCTCAAGCTTTTAATGGGATGAAATGTATTCATAGTTAAAGCTCTATGACTCTAAAGTCAGAGTATTAAAAAAAAAAAAGGAAAAACAATGTTTAAAAGTGAAGTTGCATGGATAATCATGGTGTGTGGCCCTCTTAGATCCAGGCAGTGCAGGATAGTGCTGGTGAATCAGTTTGTGTTTTTTCCTTTTCAGTCGATGGGCTGGAATGCCAGTCTACTTAAGGAATTCTTTCAGCCTCGTGCCTGTGCAGGAAATATTATTCTTTCCTGAAGTTGTAATGCATGTCTGGAAGTGTTTTCAAATGAACTCTATTAATAAAGTCTATTGTTTTAAAAACAGGCTGAAATTTATTTTTGCCTTCAGTTACCGCAGATGAACCTCTTGGTGTAGCTAGAAGGGTGTTTTCCATCACATGACTTATTAATAATTAAAGTGTTACAATTTAATTAATACCTACTAAAGATTGACAACAATATTATGAGTGCTAACATGTGAAGATCATTGAAAGTCTAATATTGGTAAATGCAAAATGTAGTTCAGTAGTAGTCTAGTGTTGGAGTTATAAATTTCCTTAAGTTATTGGATACGTTGGGTTTTTTCCCCAACAAAAGTGCTCATTTTCTTTTGAAAAGGTGCTTTCTCTTTGGCAGTGTTGATGTTTATGGAGCTAGATTCATTAATAGGCAGTGTTTCAGTTATCCTCACCCTTTCTTCATGCAGTTTGTGAGTTCCTGGTACAGCTGTGTCCAGCCTTAACCCCATTACAGTTCAAAAAAATGACTTCTGTATGTCCAAAGGGATAGGGTTCACATGGTTTTGTTTGAATTGTTTGAGGGAAGGAAACAAATGAAGCTGGCAATGTGTTTGAAAAACTAATGTAAAATACTTCATTACAGTGTTTGGTACTTTTATTTCATGTGTAGTTCAGCAAGAACAGGATTTTGCAGGTTAAGAGAGGGAGAAAGAAAGGCTGACACACAGCAACAGAGAAGAATATTATAATCCTGATGTTGATGCTTCTTTCTGAGTCAAGCTGCCAGCCCACATTCAGATGATTTTTAATTGCTCCTTTATGGCCAGACTATTCCACAGCTGTGGTGTGGCTGATGTTTTCTTTAATTGTGATACACTGAGACAACCACAGATTTGTTTTATATGAACCAATGCCTGAGCTGGTGTAAGGGTCTTTGTTTTGCTGCTGCATTTGTGTGCAGTGGTATTTGTTTTCTACCCACAGTAAATGGATGCCTAGACTAAACTGTTTATTCCAGGGTCGTGAGTTTCTTTTCCTATCAACAATACAATGTTACTGTGTGACAGGAAAGGAGTGTTGTTTTGACTATTTTTGAAAGTTGAGGTCATCGTAGCTGTGGTTTGCCTAGTTTCTACAAATGAGAAGTTATGAACCTTTAAAAATAGTATCTGGTTATCTGACACTTCTGGTTAGTATGTTAGGAGAAAAGGCAGAATATAACTTGACCATTACTGCAAATTTTTAAAAGAAAAAAAGCTTTTATTGTCTTTGTGGTGTTACAAACAAGCAGCCTGTTTTGTTTTAAACAGTTTCTTATCTGAAATAACAAGAAAAGGGTGGAATTGATTCCTTTTATAGATTTAACACATTGTATGTATTCTTAAGTATTATTTTTCTTGACTAATCTTCTGTCATTCCAGGAATACAGTAAAAAAATGAAAAATCTTTTATTTTTCTGATCTAGCTTTATATAAACTCTGCTGGGAGTACGAGTCCAGCATCTATGTATCTCCTAACAACACTTTTGTTTTGGCAAATGTTATCTAATAGTGTCTGGTTAGTATCATGTTTGCTGGATCAGAACTCTCCCCCTTTTTCCCCCTCCTTTTCTTTCTTCCCTTTCCACCTTCATAACAAAAGTGAACTGAATATCTCTTGTAATTAGGATTGAAGGGTTTGTGTCCTCTTCTTCTCTCTTCTGAAATTAAAGATGAAACTGTTTTGGAGGCGAGAATTAAGTACTTCTCAGGTGTGGTCTATGACCAAATGGGGAAGGAGTGAAGGAGAAGGGAGCAAGTCCTAAATTCCATATTCTATCTTATTTTTCATTCACGTAGTCTTACTAGCAAGTCTAGCTCTTCTGGGTTTTATGTATTTATTACCACATGCTAATTGTCATAGCACATCTGTGTAACATTTTTGGTTTTGTTTTCCCTCATGTCTTTAAAGCTGGAGTGCCTAATGCAGTTAGTAAGAGCTGGAGCTTCTGTAAATGCCAGTACGACACGGTTTGCTCAAACACCAGCCCACATTGCTGCTTTTGGAGGACATCCACAGTGCCTGAATTGGTTGATTCAAGTGGGGGCCAACATAAACAAACAGGTATGGATTAATGTGTATTTCATGTGTGCTTATAGTTCTGCAAGGAGGGTCTTGATCCCTTTTTATGACATGTATGAGCCTTACATTAACATACAGATGCTTCATTTTTGACATCAGCTGAAGTCAAGTGACTTAATTATCAGTTAGAGACATTTTACACTGAGGTAGAGGTAGGACTAATAAATGTCCTTTAAGCCTCTAGGGGTTTGGAGGATATTTGTGTTAGGAGTTCACATCTTGCTGCTTCTTGAACAAAGTGGTAATGTTGCCTTGTATTGGCAGCATTAGCAAATACTCTGATATTGTAGTGCTGCTGTAGGGGCAAGAAAAAGACTAGTGAGGAACATAATACTTTATAAATACGCTAATAATAGAAAAATTGACTTACTTACAGAACCATGAGACCTTTGTGGTGCTTCATGATTTATCATACATTTAACTAGTAAGAGCTGCCTTGATTTATTTTAAGGTGCATTTGGTTTTATGTTGTTTTACTTTTAGATTATTTCTGAAGCTTTTCTAGTAGCTTTCTGAAAATAGATCAGAAACATGTACTTGACTAACAAAGAATGAATAGGTGATTTTTAAAATTTCTTTTGCCCATTTTTTTACTATAAGTGTCATTAGTTTAGGTGAGTATGTAATTTATTTGGTAGCGGGGAGTGCATTAATATAGCAAAATTCCTGCAAAGGAGTGTTGTACTCTCTGGTACAGTAACAGAATCAATACCTAAAAACTGTCATCATGTTTTTAAGAAAATGTTTAAAGCACTGAATGAATCTGTTATGTATGCTAGTCATCCATAACATCCTTTTTAATGGTAATCAAAAGTATTTTTAATAATATTCTGAGAGTAATTAATACTACAGCATATCCTGTTGTTAAAAGCTGTGGTATAGCACAGCATCCATAAAATGTCTGGCCTGTTAAATCTAGCATCGTACTTTTCTTAAAATATTTAAGGGCCAGACTATGTTTTATATGCAGTAGAGTTAAGCTAAGTCTGCTGAAGAACTAAAACATTTGCATTTCTAGAGTTTGGTTCTTTTTTTTTTTAAAGCTGTGCAAAAATAAGAAATGGGGAAGTTTGTGTTGAGTTTTCAGAAAAGAAGTCTGGTGCATTGAGAACAGCTGTGAGACATCAGGAGAATTGTAGAAACAATGAAGGTGACTGGATGCAGAGGCTATAGATGGCATCTTCTCCTTGATACCTGACAAAAATAACTTATGCAAAAAGTTATTGCTGCATAGTGGTAGAATCTTCAGAAGAGAAAATACAAGAACTGTAAATGCATCTGGAGACCAGGTAAGAATGTAAAGAAATGGTGATTAGAGAGGAAACGTGGCATGCACAGAATAAAGATATACAAATAACTGCTAAATGAGAAGAGAAGAATGAATGAAAGTGAATGAATGAGAAGAATGAAAGTTTCCAGCTATGAGGATAAAGAGAAGAACTGACCAGTGAGGTTGAAATGGAGTTGAAGAACAAGCTTGATGTCCTGGAACATGAGGGGGAAAAAATCACATGTAGTGAGTGAGGTTGTAGCAAAGAAGAAAAGTAGCAGCTAGCTCCCAGAAGAAGAGGAGAAGAGTGTGGAGAGATCTCTCCACGGGCTGAGGGCAACATGCAGATGACTGTAAAAGAAAGCAGAAGGCAGTATAATGTGCAGTTAAAAATGGACAGGAGACTCATTCCAGCTTAAAGAAGTTACTAAGGCAGGACAGCGACTCAGAAGTCTGTATGTTGCTGTCTTGTTGCCAGAGCAAGTGATCTTCCACATTGTCAGATAGTGATGATAGCATCTTATAGACTTATGGGGTCAGACTGAGGCAGTGACAGACCATGGACGCAACAGAGGTGGGTGCCTGCTATGTCATTAATGGTAGGCTCAAATTACACTTCAGTGTAATAACTTTTTTTTGCACCCACAAGATACTAATTGAACGTATGACCAGAGGTATTTCAGACTCAGTTTAATGACAATATAAGATACCTCTGGATAATTAAATGGTAGTAGAAACAAAAAAGTCTCTGAAGTTTGTAGGATACAACTGGTCAGTTGCACTGTTTTCTCATGCACAAGCCCTGAAAGCTAGGCAGTGTGCCTTGGTGATAACTAAAGCAGAAAGCTCATCCCACAGGTAGTTGGAATGTTTCATACATGTCTTTGTAAAGCACAGTGCATGCTTTGCTATCCCCAGTTTCCTCAGCTGTTTATTGAATTGCAGTCAAATTCTACTATTCTTGTTTGGTTTGAACTCCTTAAGTGATCTCTGTTCCTTATTTAATTTGCAAGCACTTTTAGGTGATCATCTAGGGCTTCCACCCACACTTTTGAGCTTTTGGAGCACTATTTCCTGATGTGTATTTTGTTTATTCCTTCCAGCTCGCTGACTGATGCTGTACTCCAAACAGACATAGTCACTGGCTAATGCTTGTGTGAGGACAAGTGTTCCATGGACACTGGATACAAAACACATGCTGACAAAGATCTGGGAATGCTTGATATTTAAACTAGTAAACTTTTCCTTCCAAACTGACTTCTGGTCATTGGCTACAGACTAACCCTTCACTTCTGGAAAAAGAAAAGGATAGCTTCTGAAAAGGAATCCACTCGAGTCTCTCAGTTTTACCGTAAACCTCCGGAACTCAGTAGAGTTTGCATGCATGCTTTCATATCTGCCCTGAGGTATTGTATTGTAGCTCATGCTGCCTGCCCTGAAGTTTAGGAAAACTTAAACATGTTTTATCTTGTTGCTGGTGAGAGTTGCCCAGGACACTTCTCAGGCAGCAGCAATGAAGGACGAATGCTGAAAACTGCTTGTCCCAACTTCACTTTGCTCCCCAAATAAATTATGTGAGTATATCCTGTGATGTCCAGCCCTCTTAACGTAACTGTATGTGCTGGCTAGAATCACATCTGTCTCTCATCAGTGGGCAGGTCCTTACCCCCAGGATCACCATATAAAAATACACAGGAAAGCTCAAGTGCCAAGCAATGGTCTGTTTCTACCCATCAGTGTATTCAAGACAATGTCCTACTGTTTCTGATTTTTCTTCCCCCTCAGTGGGCTGTGCCTGCTAATAGTTGTTAGTAGTGTGACTCAGGACCTGCATTTGGCTGCCTGCCTGCTCTAGTTCACTGTAACAGTGCAAAGCAATTATCCTGCTAGTTTTCCTGAGGATTTTTTTCTGATTTATCATTGTCACAACACAGATTGGTTCTGGGCTGTTGTATATGTTAGATACATCAGATAATAAGTACTTCTGATTTAAAAAACAGGAACTTCATTTAAATATATTTTCCCTCTAGCCTCAGCCTATTAAACATTTCTTTTGTATGTTACCTTTGTTGATTGGCCAAAAAAAAGTGTTGTGTGGCCTGTCATAAAGGGAAGGGAAAAGAAATACTGCACCCTTACAGGGGATGCAACTTACTATTCATGCAGTCAGTTAACATCACATGGCAGTGGTGGCAGGTAGTTTTAGGAGGGTTAGACTACCGATAAGAGCAAGAACTGCAAATAGGCTGATATCCTTGGTGGGGAGGAAGAAAACATTCTTTAGGTATATTACAGTTTTTATTTTAAACGACAATTAGGGTCTAAATCCAGATAAAAAGATTCCATAAGTTCTCACTTGCGCACAAAAGCCTTTTTAGCAAAGGAGGAAAGGTACTCAGTGTTCTCTAGTTTCTGCTTCCTAGCTTCAGAAAGGATAAGGATACAGGCTCTAAGAAATGAGTAATGTTTGGAAATGTGATCATCTGAAAGATGATTGAAATTCAGTCAGTTCAGTTAAGGAATGGAGTTAGTTTGTATTTCTTTTCAAGTAAGGGCTTCTGTGTCTTAGGTATCACTACTAGAAATATTTTAGAAGTGCTTGCACAGTGTTGAGGTTTATCCCCAGTGGATATCTAAGCACCACACAGCTGCTTCCTTGTTCCCCCACCTGGTGAGGTGAGGGGGAGGATCAGCAGGGAGGTGTGAGAGCTCATGGGTTGAAATAAAGACAGGTTAACTGGTAAAAAAAGGAAACAAAGAAAAAGAAATCCAAGAAAATCAAGTGGTAAAACATTTTTTTAAACCTCACAGCACAGCACAAAAAGCTTTGTTGCTCGCCACTACCTCAGTGATGCCAGCCAGTGCTGGAGCAATGGCAGCCCCAGTTGTACTTGCTGAGCATGGTGTCACATGGCATGGGATAATCCTCTGGTCCTTTGGGTCAGTGGTCCCAGCTGGGGCACATCCCAGCCTACTCCCAGCTGGAACATTGGTGTACTAAAAACACTTAGCTGCTCACAAACCCAAAACATCTTACCAGGTGCTATGAAGAACATTAACTCTGTTCCATCCAAAAGAGTATTCATAGTTGAAAGTTTTCAGTGTAAATGTGTGTGGGAGCTTTTTACTTTAAAAATAAATTCCTGCAAGTAAGTTGCTTTTCGCTGGGAGGGTTGTTTTGGTTTTGGGGGTTTTTTTATTATTTCTGTGTTGTTTGGTTTTGGTTGGTTTGTTTGTTTTGGTGTGGGTTTTTGTTTGTTTGTTTTGTTTTGGGTATTTTTTGTTTTGTTTTTTGATAAATGGAAGGAATGTAAAGCTACCAGTGAGTGAAATCAATTGCATCATGTCCAGGGACTTGGAATTTGGAGAACAAAATAGGAAATGTGCTCTGAATTCAACTGGACCATCCTCAAGCCAACAGAATTCAGGTCCCAAAAAGACAGGAGGTAAAAATGGAGTAAAATATGGCTTTAGACTGAATTGAAAAAAATACCCATACATGAAAGAGGCCTGGGAAGAGAGTTTGAGAAAAGTATTTAATCAGTAGAGGAAGTGTCTTTTGAGGTTAAGAGCATAGTGAGGAACTGGAAACTGATTAGTCAGGCTGAGATAGATTTACTGATTAAAGACAAAAAAAGCAAAAGACTCTTCAGCCACATAAAATAAAAGATAATAAGGAAGGAAGCTAGATGTTTATTCAGTAAAATGAAATAAAAGTCAAAGGTAATCTAGTCATGACCCCAAGCTAGAGAAGACTGCCCTTGTCTGTATAAGAGGGTAGCCATTCTTTCCAAGGGCAAGGAGGAAGGCATTCAGCAATGGGTTGCAAAAACGAAATGTATCTGTGATGGTTCATGAATTCTTTTTGTCATTTCTTCAAGAGCACTGTGCACAAAATATTTAGTAACCACAGAACCTATCAAATGTATTATCTTGAATGCTAAATTAATGAAACTTAGTTTGAGTTTCTACTCATTTATTTAGAATGCATCCTCTAGATTGTGAGACATGTTTGGGCTGTTTGTGCAGTGTTGCAACAGAGGGATGAGTTCTGCTCTAGTTGTGAAAGGCCAGTACCAGTCATTGATGCTTCTCTTCCTGAAATATTATTACAAAAGGGATTGTTTCAGACTCAAGCACAGATGGGGAGTGTGACCAGTTTAAAGGATTATGAGGTGTTATTAGGGGCAATGAGGAATTAATAGAGCTTCTCAAAATAAAAGAACTTCTTTTGCAAGATGAAAGAGATAGGGAAGAAGTATTTTACACATGAGAATGTGCTGAAAGGCTGTACCCTGAACTGCTCTCAAACTTCTTGGAAAAAAATGTTACTTTGTTTTCCTGTTAGGTCACATCCATTCCAGTTGTTGAATCAAAACAATTGTTCTGAGACTCATACAGAGTACTTTTGTTTTCTTCTCCATGCATCGGAAGATATAAAAGCCATCTTTCAGTGGGATGTATATATTTTCCCATGTGTATTTCTTTTCCATTTAGTCAAACTTAAAATCTAGAGAGAATCTCTGAGGAGAGCTAGGAAAGTGTTTCAGTGGAAATATATTTAGCCCCTTATGAGAATTTCAAAGCCACATAGTAGTAATGACAACTGAAATTTGGGTACTGTAATTAAAAGGAATGCCATAAAAACCTAAGTCTGTGTATTTTCTTGTTTTTTAAGTATTATTTGAATTCCTTAACTTTAGATACATGGTTTTCTGGGCCAGTGATTAAAAGCAGCCCTTTTCAAGACATATATTCCCTTCTGAAATACTAATCTTTTCTGTTTGGTGATGGAGGTGGTAGCTGCTAAAAGCTTAGCTCATTCTTCTAATGCAATGCTGGGGAGTCCTTTTGCAAAGGTCTTCTCTCATCCTTTTTGTGGGTCCCCACAGCAAGGATGGAATTCAGTTCTCTAGATCTTATTGTGGGCAGTGTGCCAGGTTTGTAGGGCTAGGGGAGATTTTATCTCTGCCGTATGCATGGCCAACTAACCCTAACCTGCATATTGAGTGAATCTCTTGTAACTTAGACTTGGGCTTGCAGATACTAATGCTGACCAAAAGAGGCAAATCACTTACTTCTATGTCTTGGCCATTTTAACAAAAGGGAGGAGGGGAGGACACGGTAACAGAATGATGAATTGAAGACAGCTTTTATGACTGGAAAATTTATTACCCAAAGAAGTTTTTTCTGGATCAATTAGCCTCGAATAAATTTCAATGTATGATAGTTTAAAAATTGTGTCCTCTCTTAAATTTCTTTCTCTTCCTGTTACTTCAGGGGAAGTTACAAATAGGAAAAATTTGCATAAACTTCATTGGAAAGCAGTCTTCTGTCCATCAGCTGCAGACATCCACTTTGAAAGAAGGGCTTTATAGCCTTTTTCTAATCTCTAAGGCATTGTTGCTCTTTCCTGCGTCCAAACTTTGTCAGCCTCAACAGTTTTCCTTATTTTATAAGAAATTAAACTTTGGTGCCATTGTTGTTCCCTGCTGGGTGTGCTAAGTAGTTCACTGTTTGGCTGAATATATGTCTTAAGCACTGGTAAGCTGGCTTACCCTCCATGAATTTGTAACTTGTAAAGATATTTCACCATGAAATAAAATTGTCAAGTAGAAAATTGAGAATACATACCTTATAATCCAAAATTCATTTTCAAGTTATACTTACATGGCCCAAACGATGGGATTAAATTTCTCAAAAGCTTGACAGACAATTTTAGACACTTAGTAGCTTCTAGGTAGTATGATCATGTTTTGCATATATTCACATTTCAAGTAGAGCTAAAGTCTAGCCAGTACTGTGGAGTTAGGCATGAACACTTGTGTGTAAACACTGGTGAATCAGTAAAGGTGCTGTGTTAATTTAATAGCTAATGTTGATATTTTTATAAAAGGAACAGGGAAGCTAAACTGAGGCACATACAGTTAGAACATGTTTAATATCTGGAACAGACTAGTGAAATCTGTCAAAAGTTTGGAGACAAAGAGAAGGGGGGAGAAAACAAACAAAAAAAAAACCAACCAAAAACCCCTTGCTACACTGTGGAAGTGCTGATTATGAATCACATTAATAGACCAGTACAAACATTTACTTGCTATTCCAAGGTAATGTTTCATTACAGATTCTTCTCTGTGGTTCTTAATACTGATGGTTAATTGCAAGTTCAGTACATTGCAGTACTCTGCAGCTGTAGATCATGATGCATGAATTTACTTGCTGCTTGCTTGGATTTGTAAAATTGTTGTAGATCCTCCCTGTTACCTGTAAGACAGTTAATGCGGGGGAGTTGCCTGAAAAGCAGTACTCTACCCCCAGTATGTCTGCACATTATGCAAAAGAATTGAATTATTGGATGTACTGGTTAATACTAATGGAGTATAAATTGACAGAAGATCAAAGACAAATCTGTAGGATGTGAATCAATGTGTATGTGTTGGGAGAGATCTGGCCTGTCCTGTGAACACTGGGCATACCTCTATTGCAGTAAGCTCTGCGTGTGGGCTCCTCTCCTGCCGAGTACTGACGGTGCCAGCCTCAAGGACTGAGTCAGTGTGCCAGCAAGATCTGAAAGCAGCACAGTCCCACAGACTCAGCCTTGCTGCTCCCGAGCTCAAGAGGGCTTGTGCAGCCCCGTGTATTGGGAAAGGAGTGCCAGGAAATGAAGGTGTTAGAATAATGTGTTGCGGTGGTGGATGTTGGGAGGGTTGACCAGTTTTCTGAATCTGAGTCTGCTGATTGTTGAGCTATTGGATAAGGCTTATCTTGTGAGTTAAATGCCTTTAATGTTACTTCTTGCTAAAAGTCTAATGTACTTGACAGCCAACGGCAGACTTTAAAGTAATGATGAAGTACCTGATGTATTTGCTAGCTAATAATAAATGCTGCTTTTATATATCTGCTATCTTAATTAAAATAATGAAATGTAATAATAGTATTTTAATTTTTAGAAAGATTATGCTTGACAAAATGTAGTTTGTCTTTACAGGATTATGTTGGTGAAACTCCTATTCATAAAGCAGCACGGTCTGGTAGTATGGATTCCATAAGTGCCCTTGTGGCTCATGGTGCGCAAATAGAGTAAGTGAGGTATTTTTTCTTGTTGTTGATTGTTGTGTGTGTAGCTGACTAACTTAGATTGGTAAACATAGATACTAATTTCAGAAAGAAAAGTCAAAACAGCAGACACATGATCCAAATAATAATGACAGCTAGACATGTCTAACTGTAATGAAGCCTAAGATATTTTGCATGTCTAGTAATAAAGTTAATTTTAATTAAATGATACCATTGTGCTACATTAGTGTTGCACATACATCTGATATAGTAAAATATTTATTGTGCTTCTGTCAGATGACCCCAAACTATATAGTTTATTCAGCATGTAGTTATTTTTTACAAGAAATCTACACTTTGCACTGATGAATAAATACAGAAAACAATGCAAAAGCAGCATTATGTGCAAAACAGCAATTCACACACTTCACCATTAGTTTATTACTGTTTGTTAGTGTATTGTGTATTTGCCCTGTTAACTTTTTTCTTTAAAGGTTTATGTACTGCAAAAACATTCAGAAAAGCTCACAAACTTTTGCAACTTACAGCATGGACAAAATGGATGCAGTTTTCACCTAGAAATGTTGAGTATAAGCTCTATGGCTTATAAATAATATCAATACTTTAGCAATATGTTTTAATTAGAACTAGCTTTATTATCTTAATGGTAACTAGTTACTGTATTTTAACCTGCACTATGGAACTTTGAAGTTGTAAGTGAATTAAGAATCATGTAGTTAATTTCTTGTTTTACCCTTTGGTTTCCATCTTACTGTTTTTGTAATGCTTCCTTGATAAATCTACCATAAAATTTAACTCTTTTAGCTGTGTCATAGAGTATTGAGGGAATATATTACCTTTAGGTTAATAGTACTGAACTAATTGCTTTGTACAAAGAGATTTCTTTATAGAAAAACAAAATAAGCTGTCTCAGTTATTGACAAGCACAATAAATCAGTCTTGAATGTATAATTTCCCATTTTTCACTCACTTTTGGATATTTTTAAGATAAACTTGGAATTAAATTTACTGTGGAATTGAGCAAACCTCAATTATCATCATCAATTAGTATGTAATATTGTGGTTTTAACAAAGTAGCCAACCAAAAGAAAAGTTGTGGAACTACATAAACAATGTGAAATGGGTGATACCTGTCTTTGACCAAAACTATTTGCAGCAGAAGCAGTGTAGGTTTATAGCAGTTTTAATGAACAGGAAATAACGTGAATTCACAGTTTCCTAACTTTGAATTCCATCTATGTTTCAGATAGGTAATTAAACATCAGGTCCTATCATGGGAATGGTAAAATCAGGGGTGCAAATGCAAAAGGCTTGTGGAGCAACCCAAGTTTAATAATTTAAAGAATAAGGACTTGGCCCTGTCACCTGAGGGAGTTAGCTATTGACTGATAGGGGTGAGGATTTTTTTTCCTTAGTTTCCAGGTTCAGTATGTTAAATTAGGCCAAATCCATGTATATGCTTTTGACACTGATTAATTTTGGGTCATCTGGTTTTGAAAGCTGGCCCTGATTAATGGTTATGTAGATTTCCTCATTTTTGTAAAAACATGAAAATGTAAATGCTTTGGAAGTTCTGACTCCTTTATTTTATTACTCCAGTTAGAAGAAAAGGAGAGGGATTTTAGCCATATATTTGAGTTTTAATTTGTATATGTTAACTGAAATTATAATTGATAAAACTAACTGATAATTGATTGATAAAACCAAGGCAAGAACTTTATGAAATACAGAATTAAGCACGAACTAGAATTAAACTGCTGATCTGTACTGATGATGAATAAGTACTTTCTGTTTTTACTAGGATTAGATCCTCTAATACAGTTTTTTCTTTATTTCTTAGTGTAGTTAACAGTATTGGAGTCCAGTTTCATAAGGATGAGTGGAGTACCCCTTGGGATTCCAAATAGTCAAGCACCTTTACACGATATTCATAACCTATGTCCAAAATGCCATCATCCCTAGTTTTTTATGGCAAGTAGAACAGGGATGCTAAGATTTCATTATTACAGAAACACTAGTAACCACTAATGTAATATTGCAAGAAACGTCTTTTTTGTTAATTAGTGATTATTGCTGTTCAAATGAAGTAACTTGGACTAGAGAAATCTTATTATCAGTGTTTACCACATTTCTACTTTATATCCTCCTTTGGTTATATTGGAAGACAAAGAATATTGATAATAGTCAAGGATAAAAGTAAGAATTTTAGTTTTAATAAAATAGCCTCCATTTAATTTTTCTAGTTTACTATATTTCAGGCTTGCTAGTGTATTGCTTTTGCAGAGAAAGACAGGATGTTGCAGTATAAATCTCATTAATCTTGTTGCATTGTTTTCCTAATTGATGAGAGAGAATTTGGGTCTCTATTCCTGTGTAAATTTTTAATAATATTAAAAAATAATAATTGTACCCTAGTGAAAATATTTTGATTTTTTTTGTGGTATTTACCTTCTCATTTTAGCTGAAGCATATTCTGTGCACAGTATGTCCTACAGCCATAAAAATGGTTGCTCCACTAACTATGGTATTCATGGACCCTTGAAGAGGGGGAAGCAGGTGGTCACAATGTCCTCATATGAGTGAAAAGGTTTGCTGTGTAACTGACTTTTTAATGTGGATAGTACCTTTTAAAGTATCCATAATTACTGCTGGATTTTCACTAAAAGGCATATTGATGCAATTTATGTATGGTTAATTGTGTATTATTTATCATGGTGACAGACAAGTGTCCACAGCTGTTCATAGAGGAAAAGCCTTCTTGGTGCCATGTTTTGTTTTGCTCTTTTGCACTCTTATGTAAATGCTGTGTTTTAATGTAGTTATACAGATTGTATCACAGCATATATAAAAATAGAAAATTCAGCTGTAAACACAGGACACTTGAATCAAAAAGAAGCAGATTCAATTATTGATTATCCTGACTTGCTTCATGTCCACTTACATGTGGTGCACTTGTGCATTGTGTCCACTTATCTCTGAATAAAAATTCTTCTGCAGCTGTCATTTAAGCAGTTGTGTATTCCTTAGTGTCTTGATTTAGAACTAAGAGAGAAGTTTCAAACACTGTATTATCCTGGGATAGAGAGGGGTGTAACTTGTGGAATGGACTATGGCTCGGTATGTACCCATCCAATTGAACACAAATTCTTGATTGCTTGAAGGTTTTACTGATCATGATATTTGAATAGTATTATAGAAAAGCTTTTTATTTGCCTGCCAGAAATCTTCAGGTTTGGGTAAATTTGGGTTGTATGCCATGATAGCATGTTATGAGACCCTAAAGAGATAGTTTCCCTTCTAGTTTAATATACTCTGGTCTCAAAGTTTGAGTAGAAGTGGTGACATGCTGAGATAAATAAACCAGTACATCTGTTTCCACCAGATGACAGATTCATACTGTGATGTTGATCTGGTTTAGGCAGACACTTCAGCCACTTTCTTGTTAAAGCTGTCTGGCATTCATCTGTGTGTGTGTAAATTTACTGCCAGAAATGTCCTATCACTGATACTAGGTTTTTCAGCAAGACCTTTATTCTCATTCTTTGACAGGGATTTACTTAATTTTATTTCTTCTTGTCAAACTTGTGTGTCACAAACTGCTAAAAAAGGCAATATTAATATCATTTTTCTTCTTTTACAACTGCTATCCATCTTCCATAACAGAAATCTGTCTGCTGTGAATTTTTAGTGCTGCTGGATTAGTCCTTTGTGAAATTCTTGTATTTCTGTTCCACGTGAGCACTCTTGTGATATCTCAGCTTTTATTCTTCTCATTTGTACTTTTGAGATTTCTTGACCTCCTGAAAATCAGTCGCCTCTAGTGAAGAGACAGTGACGTGTTGTTTTCATGACAGCGCAGAAGTCAGCCATTCCTTTCTGATGCAAACCCTCAGTTCCTTTCAGTCTGGAGGAGAAGCTTACATGGCCTCTTTTCTTGAAGGGTCCCAGGGTTCAGAAATCTCCTGTCTTAGTTAATGGATAGCTTCTTGATTTCTTAAGATCCTAGGAGCTATTTGCAGGTTTTTACTGTGAGCTTGTTTTTCTTGCCTAGCTAACTTAACTATCAAGCTTTTAATATTGAACTGCAGTCCATTTCTGGTGTTAATGTACTTGTGAAGGGCCAGAACTATGTCACCTCTTTACTTCAGAAGATGTATTACAGCATAGATTCAGTGTAGAAGAAGCAACATTCTGCTTTCTTACAGTCATTAAATTGACCTCATCTTGAGAGTAATGCTTCAGGATCTTAGTGATCATTTGGATTTAGGTGCTTTTTCAACTAAGACCACTTCATACACATTCTTTTTATAAACCTGATTGCCTCCAGATACTAGTTAAACTGCTGGATTAATTGCTGTTGTTGCATTATTAAACGTTGCTGTATAATTAATGAAGACTATATGGCAATTCTTGTTTAATTGTATGTAACAAGCATTTTAAGGGCCATCACTGTAGTATTCTTGTAGAGACCATTTTTCAGTGTAGAGGATACACATGTTGGAATTTATTCTGCCTTTCCCATTTTATGTAAATTGTTATGGGAAGGCAAATTCAAAGTGGCATGTACATTTCAGTTTTGAAACACTAATTCTCCTTTAAGGAACTGCAAGTAAAGATTGGTAATTTCTTCCATGTTTGGTTTCCTGTTTGGTTGCTATGGTTGTAGCAGTACTTGAGGTGGTTTGTAGGAGCTTGTGATTATGAAGTAGGGCAGTAATTTGGATTTAGTCTGAAGAAAAGATTTGGAAATACCAAAGCAGAATGTATATGCATGGGTGACTGATAAAAATGAGAGAGGCTCAGTCTTAGAGTAAACCAGTCTGGAAAAATGTAGTTTTCTGAGTTACTGACATTCCTAATAATTGCAGGAAGCTGAGACAAACTCGTACCACTGAATTCCTGTTCAGTTTGAATGCAGATTATTCTTAGTGAGGGTGGAATAACAACAGTGATTACTGGCATCAGCTGGAAAATAGCACAGAATATGAGAGGCTGTGCTTTTTATGAATAAAGTAAAATCCATCATTAAAGCAATGATACTTATGACCTTTCTGAAACACAGAGAGAAAATTCACTAGATACATGTGAGCTTGATAGTTTAGCTTATTCATAAGTGAGAAGCCTTACAGCGCTGGCTTCTTGACTTTTCTTCAGTCCAAGAGAGCTGGGTAAAGAGTATGGAAGTGTCACCAAGACTTTTATATGCAGGTGGCTCAGATTTCTGACAGGAATGTTTGGGATTTTCTGTTGGGATTGATCTACCTTCATGTAAGATACTGTGCTGATGATCACATTAATGTGTGCAGTTTGCCTTAAGATAGATTTTTTTTTTCTTGCAAGATAAGCTATTCTGTTGCTATTCTGGCTACAGAAACCCAGGTACAGTTAAGTGGAGAAACCAAAGTGTTACGAAGTGGAGCTTTGCCAGAGTTAAATACAGTGAAGGAAACGGTTCTATCCCAAATATAGTAATCTTACTAGTTCTGATGTTAGTCCAGATGTCTCTGGTGGTGATTTGTAGGGGTGCTATGCCTGATCTGGCAATAGTTTTTGACTAGATACATGGTGAGAGAATTGTTTATTGCAACATCGGCTCTAGCCTGCCGTGTTGATTTGGGTTTTGTTTGCGGATCTGGTTTCTGTTTTTTCAGTAAAGTTGTTCATAGACCAACTAGTACTTAGTAGCCTCTGGACAAAAAAACACAGGGGGTAGATGTGGTGTTGCCCAGAACATGTTCAGGTTGGTCAGAAAAGTTTTCTTATGTGTCATGCACTTCTGATTACCAGATATATCTCATGGCATGGAGGCTTAACAAACCATGGAAGAGCTTTGGTAATCATAACCTAAGGAAAAGATTACTCTTCAGCTTCATTCTGTTTTGCTTGATTTGGCTTATATACGATGGATACATTTTCTTATAAAGGGAGAAAAATCTAAGTTTGAGTGGGTTTTTTTTGCGTGAAGCTCATTTAAGCTGGTTTTGTGCACTTCAGCAGTTCCTTAATCCAGAAGATTTTATGTCTGCTTGAGTAAACACACCAAGTTATTTTTCACACCAAAAAAAAACTCTAACAAGACTGTGTAGCTTGATAGTGTCCTTATTATGGGAAAATAATGAAGCCATCTTCCTTTCATTCTTGATTTTTGCTCTGCTTTTGGTACAAAAGTACCTTGACATTAATTTACCTCTTCATTTTTATTTCCAAACTTGTACTGTCCATGCTGTTTGTACTGAACAGCTTAAACTTTCTTTCAAGTTCAGCACTTTTGAGAGAAGCTTGCTTCCTTCATTTCTCTGATTCTAAGCTACCTTTGGTTTCATTTGCTATGTAGAGGGGAAATAATGTCATTTTATTTACTACTAAAGTCGTCTTGGTGGGTATCTGTGTTGTAAGGTTGTTTTATCTTTTCAATTTAGAGTTTGCTCTGAACCTCTTCTCAGTAGTTTTCCATTACACTTTCTTGATTGTTCGCAACTTCATTTGCAATTCTTGCTCTGTTTGTAGAAACATGAAGTTAACAGCACTGATGGTTCTCATTGTCATAAAGTTGGCTAAGTAATTCTTACATTCTCTTTAAGTGGCTGTAGTACTATTACTATTTGGAATTTCGCTAGTGATCTAGGAAATACTTTCATTTTAGTAGGAAAGGTCTTTTCTGTTATGCTGTATTGCAATCAGACTGTTGTTTCAAGAATTACCATAGTCTTTCCTGTCTTCCCTTTGTGAATTGTTATTAGGATCACTTCTTAAATAATGAAATATGAATTTAAAAATATTGTTGCTAGAACTAGGCCAAGTCAAGCCTATATTGATCATGGGAAGGTTTACTTGGAAATGTGAATATTTTGTACAAAAGGTACTGAAAGTGAAGTGCACTGTTTGAGGTCTTTAGCAAAGCATATAAATGGGAATACAGAGTCAACAGAAAATCCTGATGGTGATGTTTGTGTTAACTGCAACATTGCCTGCCATGGTTAATGAATTCTTTCTTCTGCCAATGTTTGCTCGGTCAGGAGTTGAAGTTATGTAGGAGCCAATTATAGCTGCATAATTCATAGTGAACTTTGATTTTCCTGTGGAGAAAGTGGCTTCACAAAGCAGAGTCCTTCTGTTCAGTATATTCCTCTTGTTATGATTTTGGATGATGTTCACAGGAACTCTAGCACTGATTTTTAAAGTGTAAAATAATTTCAGCTGCCAGATGCTTTGTTGTGAAATAAAAACTTGGCACCAACTTGTGCTTTTGTAGATGCCCAGTGTGTAATTCTAGCATGAATTTGTATAGCTGCTCCAGCAGTGACACACATCTGTTTAGTTAAGATTATTTTTCTCTTGGTATTTGGAAAAAAAAAGTTTGAAACAATTTTATAACTTCTGTATTTGGACACCAAAGGGTTAAAACACTTAAAGTTTAGTATTTTAAAATAATTTTGCTTTAGAAATTTTACACTAGTATACTACTGTTTATATAGGAAACAATTTTTCTCACTGTGGGCGTTTTAGTGTTCTGATCTTTTTTTCTCTTTCTTCTTTTGTTTTGTTTTAATCCTTGTATCTGCTAATTTTTGTATATAGGAATAGCTACTAATTCTTTTGAGATACAGCCTACTAAATTTAAAGTAATTGAAGCCATGAGTTGACCGGTAACTTTAATCCATTCTATATAAATTTCAGTGGAGAACTGAAAAATTGGTTTCAGGATGAAAGTTATAATGCTTTTAAAGGCATAAAAGGCTTAGTGTCTTGTTGTTAAGGTGGTCACATGATAATGGCTTACATATTGAATAATGTGCTACAGCACTTTATGTATGTTAATGTACTTTTAATCTTAATGTTGCCTGCAAATATGTGATCCCTTATGATATAAGTTTCCTGTTTATGCACCATTGCCCGTTTAAATCAAACAGAAGATTCTGAAACTGTAAAAACTACACATGTCAATGTTTTACAGCTACGTAATTCGAATTGACTTGATTTTTTCAAGTAATCCTAGAAAGGGGGAGCATTCCATATAGAAACTGCTGAAACTGCCACAGGTGCTTCTCCGAAAACCTTACAGTTGTGGCATTGAATGTTCAGTATCGCTTCCTTTCTGCACACAAGGCATACTGTTGAGGTATTTGTTGCGGTGATTGGTTTTAATGCTAATCTAGGAATTCAGATATAGAATCTATAGATTTGCATGCTTTGCTTACCCTAATTTACAATTATCTACATTTTTATTTGTAAACTAACAATAGATAAGTTGAGATCAGTAATTTTTAACAGATATTACATTGATATACGAAAACTGTGGTTTATTTTCTTAGATTGTCGCATGGCATTAACAAAAACACAGTAAGCTGTAGGTGCTGTAATCACTATTTCAAATTAAACATTCAGGAGATTTTTTTTTACATTAATGATTTTCAAAAATATTTATTGACTTTTTGTGTAGCAAATGTTTGTTTTGTTTTTCAAGGTATGTGACATTATAAGTTGAAGATAGTGTATTTCTAAGATATTTCTATGTTAAAAAGAAATCTACCTGTTTTTTCTGCCAGTGAATATGAAAAATGAACAGTTGAAGCAACTTAAAAGCAATTTTTTGAAGTAAATTGAATAGCATTTATAATTCAATATGAGAAGCACAAGTATTTGTTTTCTTTCTACAGATCTTTCAAAGAGTAAATTCTGTATGTTACACTGAAGTAAATCTTCGTTGCACCAAGTCATATTTAAACAATTCTAAATTTTGAGTGTTTTCTTGGTTTTGGTATTTTTTTTTTTACTTTCTATTGCTTAGCCACAGTAGAAGCATCTCGAATATTTTTTAAAAGCTTGCCTCATTTTTTTCTTCCTTTAGGAAACTTCTTAAATTAGGTTGATGTAATGAAAATTTCCTCCTAAATAAAGCTAAGCTGAAAGTTAAATTCGTGTTTCTGTACACCAATCCTGTTTGGCCAGAGAATGCACTTGTCTCTTGGTTTAGAGCAACAATTGAATTACACTCGCAGCCAACATTTTTGAAAAGGCATTTCAGAAGAAGAAAATACCTAAAGTCGTGCTTTATCAGTGTCCTCTTTATAGCTGCTTTAATTGGGTACCAGGACTCTCATTTAGAATGGGAGTTCAGATGATGTCAACCCAGAGGGAGAAGAATGGATCCTAAAAAAACAGTCCTCTTCATGCCAAGATCAGTCAGTTTTCAAGACTGCCTGTGGACATCACTTGATGGAAGAAGAAAAACATGTTATAAGAGTGTTTTAAGCACTGTAGGTCTGTGAATAAATGCATATGCAAAATTCATAGCATTAACTCAATATATCAGTGTGTGTTTTGAGTTTATTTATGAAAACACCTGTCACTACAGAGTGTGATAAGCAAGTGTCGTATGTCAAGAAACTTCAAGATCACCTACTCATTCATATTCAGACTTTCATCATCTTTTCTCATGGATTTTTTTTTCTATTTAGTATAGCTTTATAATATGAAAATGTATCCTTCCTTACATTTGGCTTTCTTTTTTTGCATTGGAATTAGCATCTTATACTTCTGTACTTTGAAGAAAACAAGATGTTCTTATTCCCAGCTCCTGGATTTTTAGCCTGCGGGAAGGCTGAGGGTAAAGAATAGTGTGCTTCATGATTTTAATTTGTATCTAGTAATAAGAATTACATGGAAACAGTGAATAAAGTATATAGCAAAAAAATGCTGCTTAGTGAAAAATCCTGAACAGGACTCAGTCATCTTTCAAATACTTGAATTGCCTTGGAACGGATGCAAGATAAGTGTTTTCTAAACATGGAGTGAATTGACTGGCTGATGGCTGCCTTTAGCCCTGGGCAATGTTAAGTAAGGAATTTTTCTCCTGTTTGTCAGTTCGTGCCTTCATGTATATTTCTGTCTGGAGCAGGTGCCAAAAAAAGGGATGACATTTTCAGAGCTTTTGTTTTCAGTGTCCTTTCTTCAGTTTTCCTTTCCACATGTTTGTGTAGCTAGACTGACCTTCAAAGTTGTCTTTAGTTTTTGACTTTTTTACTGGAGAGAGAATGAAGTAAGTTTTTGGAGCAGTGCTCTCTGATTTGATAGTTACTAGGCCAACCTTTAGAAAATTCTGTATCTAGTCAATGAATACTGCTGACTAAGCATAAAACACATGTCACTTCCAAGACTTGTTCTGATTTTCTTACTTACGTCTTCCATCCTTCCACACCTTCCTTGTTGCTGGCTTCTTCCTTTTTAATGGATTCATGTGAAAAATGCAGTGTTTGTGAGCTGCTGTTTGTCTTGTTTCAGCTAGAAGCCCAGCTGAGAGACAAACCTTGGAAAGGAACATAAGCTTGTCCTGAAGTTTGGCATCTTTGTCACAAAAGAAGTTTTTAAAAAAAGCCAATGACAACAAAAACCCCTACAAAACAAAGTGTATAACCTGCTAGAAGTTTCTGTCCCCATTTTTAATTCTGAGTAGTGCAGTTGCAGAAATAGACCTGTCATTTGCTGTATGGTTAGCAGTAACAACAGGACAGTTTGCCTGAAGATTGAGTGTCACTATGTTTTAAACTTCTTGGAGCTTCCACTATTTCAAGGTGTTTAGGATGAAAGATCAAAGCTGGTACCAGAGAGATTTTTATCTCCAGCTAACTAAAAAAAGCAGAGGATGGGTGGAAAAGAAGATTTTTATTTTTCCAAGACCCGTGACCTTTAGGTAGTTCTGTCCATGTTGCACACTGTTTCTTCCAGTGTTTTTCTTTTGCAGCCCAGGTCTTGAAGTTACTTTCAGTTATAATATTCTTTACCAATCCTTTTTCTTTATGTCAGCAGCTACAATAAATGAAGTGCCTTTCAAGGGACACCTAATAACTGAAAGAGCTGTAAATTTACTTGAATGTAGTGATTATCTCTGAGTTTCCTGCTTGTTGATTTTTCTTCCCTTTTTTAGCCACGCATTCCATGTCACATAGCTACTACACTTTGTGGCCGAATGAATCACATACTATTCCTCCTCCTTTTCACTTGATAGTCAGTTCACATATAATTGCAGTTCATAACCAAGGGCTGACAGGGATTGCACATAAGAGTTTGTACTCCTCTTATGTGTGGCTGGGACAGTGAACCATTTCTATTTTCATCCATATAATCTAGTCTGTCTACAGTAATGACACTTAAATTCTTAGCTCCTGGGATAAGCTGAGGCAGACGCTTCCTGCCAGACATGGACAGCAGACTTAGTATTAGATGTGTTCCTAGTTACTTGTAATTACAGCTGTGGTTCCTCTCAAAGTTCAGATTAACACCTATAAAGAATGGTCTAGTAGATATCCTGGCTTTTTAATTCATTCAGGTACTCCAGGCTTTCTGGAAGGATTGTATTTTGCACTGTTTTTCTGTTACAGACTCAGAATCCTTACAGTCATTGACAGTATTTCTAAATTATTTTGAAAATAATTACCAATCTGGTAAAACTCCATGATATCTGTTAAGATCATTTTCTTTACTATTTTTTCCTATTTACATTAGCAAATTTTTTTGATTACTTGCATTTGGTTATGATAGGCTATTATAGCACAGCTACCTCCTGCTGCCTTTTGTGTTCTCATTGACAGATTTTTTTCCTCCTAGAGAACGCTAGAGAAATCAGCTAAAGAAGTAGGTATTTTTTTCATCTTTCTAGCCTGTTTTTGAGAAAGTCATGGAAGGTTTCTGCAAAATTTGTCAGTTTTTCCTGTACTGCATCCTGTTAATATTGGAATGCAAGGCAGTCTAACAGAAATTTGAAAGTATATCAAAGTCCAAGAATAATCAGACTTTTATTAAAATCATGGACAACTGGATATAGAAAAAATATTCGAATTAGTGTTCCCACTGTAAGCAAGCAGAGAGAACATCTGTGTTGTCTTCCATAACATTTGTTCAGACAGTTTTCAGAGTAGTCTAGAACTTATAATCTCCTCTTATTTCATTGAACTTTTTCTTCTTTTCATTACTAACTTGATAGGCTAAATTCAGATTCACACCTTTAAAAGAGGTATTTCTAAACTTCAGAAGCAAGAATGTTTAATCCAGTAGGCTTGAGTCCCTTGAAGTCTATGCAGTGATTCCAGGATATTTCTGTAAAACAAGCACACCTTTGTCTGCCTGTTAAGAGTAGTATTAGTTCAGGAAGAGGTAGGAATGGGACAGATCTTTAAATATCAAAGATCATTGCATTTTAAAGTTTTTCAAAGTTTTTCTCCTGCTTATTTTTTTTCTGGGAAATTTAGTTTTTCTTTCCCAGAGTTTGGTTGTGTAGCTTTACACACTTTGATCTTAGTTTATAAATCTTCATATGCCTCTGGCATCTTACATTGACGATCCTTTGGAAAATGGTGAGCGAACTGTAGTCTCTTACAGTCAATTTTGAAAAGCAGAGTTAGTGTTCAGTTGTACTTGCTACGTAATAGAATTACTTAAACGTCTCTTAAATTAGATGGCTATTCAATACCGATTTGGTTTTGTCATTTTTATCTTTGCGTAACTTTGTTTATTTTGTTCTTGCTTAGATTTCTTTTAGTGTTCTTTTGTGGCTCAAAAATCTAAAAAAGATGTCAGAGAACTGAGCTTTTCTTCTTGAGCAGAACAGATCTGTTAAAACTCTGTTTGCTAAGCTGTAGTTTCATTGGTCTACATCTTTATGCTGCATAAGTAAATCAGAATTGCTAAAGGACTGTAAAATATTTGTTGCTTAGCAGCCTTAACAGGTCATCTAGTTCAGCAGGGGAAAGGATTGACAGTAGAATTTCTGATACCATAGGCAACTTTTACAATGAGAAGAGACTCTTCTCAAGATTCAGCAACCTTTATACTCTAAAACTTTGTCCTGATGCTAGCATTAATTCTCCTTTGTTCATATTAATCCCATTCATATACTGCCAACACGGGATGCACAGCACTTTGCAGTTCTTCTGTAGGTATTCAAAACTAATCCCACCTTGAGGTTTCATTTATTTTGACTGACTAGGTTTTTCAGTATTACTTACTTTCTAGAGCACTCTTGACTGCTGTTCTGTGGAATTTCACTTGAAGTCCAAGTAAATAATGACTTAAAATAGTACAGTATGGATGAAATTAATCCTGGATTAGATTACAGGTTTTGTGATTCTGTAATAGTCAGTTCTAAGGGTTTTCTTATTTATTGCAAGTAAGTTACAGTGATCTAGGAAGCAGATCTGGGCTTTGTTCTTTGATTTCTTCTCATGAGCTGGAGTTTCAGGAGAATCAGATCTATTAATCTTCTGAATTCTTGTTCTGTTAGCTGGTCTGTTTCTGGATTTCTAAGTAAGGGACTTGTCTAAATGACTGAAGCCAAGAAAAAAAATTCCACTTCTCTGACTAGTTACATCTGTCTGGAAAAATATTAGGAAAGATTAATGGGCGTCTTTTGCATCACCATCTAGTTTTGTCATTCCTGGCCTTCTTGTCTCCACTTTTATGCTCTTCCTGAGAAGTTAGCCTGAACTGCTGAGCACAAGGCATCCTGTGTGTTTGTGTAAACGCACATAATTCAACACGTCTTCAAATTAAACCTGCATATCTACATGTCCTTCCTGATGTCATTCCTAACCTCCTTGATGCACTAGAATATGCAAAAATCCAGTGCCATTCTCTTGTGCACATAAAAGTCTTGATTGAAATTACCAAAGCAAGTCCCAGTACTTATGATGTC
Source organism: Ammospiza caudacuta (assembly GCF_027887145.1). Classification (NCBI taxonomy): domain Eukaryota; kingdom Metazoa; phylum Chordata; class Aves; order Passeriformes; family Passerellidae; genus Ammospiza; species Ammospiza caudacuta. The sequence goes on from NC_080594.1 coordinate 96,228,644, forward strand.
ACACACTTTGAAATGAGAAACAAACCTGAAACAAAAGTATAAGCAAAGCACAGCTAAGTATAGCATCTTTACCTATCTTTTACTAAATATGTCTGTATTTTGTTGTTAGGAAAAATAGTGATGTTGTTGTTATCTTAGAAACCAGAATGCCATGGACAATTGCCAAGTCATGTTAAGTTTGTTTTGAGTATTTGATCTTTTGCTCAAGTTAAAGCAATAGATTGCAGAATAAACTGCAGAAGATGGTAAAATTCAACACTTAAATTAGTCTGAAGTTTATGTAAAGATTAGCTACTTCAGACTATTTTAGAATAAAGCATTTTGAGAAGTTAAATAGGAAGATGGTTTAAGGCACATAGTATATTGATTTTATTTAAAAGTGTATTGTCTCCCAAATTTTGCTTAGAAGTGAGATATATGAAGTTAAGATAGTTATGAACTAAGATTGATAACTAATTTCTTAATGGAAAATTTGCTAAGTGTATGTTTTCTCTCATCACCAGCAGATAGATAGTCAGTAAGGGCAGCAGCAGCAGCCAGCTAGCCTGATGAATGAGTGTAATCCAGTTTCTTTGTATTGTACAGCTTGAGAAACGCCAGTGGCCTGACAGCAGCAGACCTTGCACATACCCAGGGCTTCCAAGAATGTGCCCAGTTTCTCTTGAACCTCCAGAACTGTCACCTGAATCGTTTCTATAGCAATGGCACCTTAAATGGGGTTCATCAGAATGCAGGTCCCAATCCATTCAGTGGTGGGACAAGTCGAAAGAGATCCTTTGAAGATGCGGAGTCTGCTGGAGTGAAGAAGGCTAGAACAGAAGGTGAGACCCCAGAGGTAAAAGGGATGGGTTGATACTGGTCCTGAAAAGGAAAATAAAAGTTTTAAAGTCTTCTGGAGTGGATGTTGAGTATTTTTGACAAACTCACATATCTAAATTACATATTAATACAAGAAGCAGATAATTACAATTACTTCATGCCACAGGATCCCAGTTCTCCCTGTCATCATCTTGGCGTGTTCAGAAATTTCTGTTTCCAGAGAGTGCTAAAGCTGCGTGATGCTGAGAATAATTATGCAGAGGAGTAGGAGCTGAAATTAGTTTCTACTCTTTCCTCAGTTTCTTCAGCTTCAGGAGGGCCAAGTAATGTTCCATTGATTCACAGAAATGCTTGGATGTTCTGATGATAATTTCCCATTCAGGGATTAATTCGCAGTTCAGAAACTGCTGCATAAGGTAGATGGAAGAAATTGAATGCACAAGGGTTTCCCAAATCAAGAGGGGTTATATCTGTAAATTAGCATACCCTGAGTTTCCAAGGATTGCTTTCCAAGGGCAGCTGCTGTCTTACACCAGGGTGTAAGAACAGAATGAACCTTAAGGTTTCCTATCCAGCCTTGTATGTTGAGGATACTGCTTTGCCAGCCATGATGAAATAGTACAACCTAAAGATACTTTTTGATAGCTCTGTGTAGAAATCTTTTTAGATTTTAGATGTTTTTAGAAACACCTTGAATAACATGATAGAGGAGAGTTATCTTCTTCCTTTCTATTGGTCATTCCAGTAAATTCTTACCAAAAACAAGGGAGTAATTCTGCACTCAACCCTCATTTTTCCTGATGATGCTAAAGGATGCTGTTCTTTAGCATCAGGAAAGGGACTTCATTGAAGGCACTTTGTTACGTTAAAGTTGACGTTCTAACATTAGCTACTTTGAGTGAACCAAATAGAATGGGCTTAAACAGTGCTTAATTCCAGATAGCAAGGGGGGAATTGAGACCTAAACCACATTTCTAAATATGACATAGGCAACATAAATCACATCAATATCAACACTACTGTTTGTTCAGTACTTGCTATCCAAACACCACGTCACCTATACCAGGATCAGAGGCCTTACTGGGTACTCCATGGCCAATCATAAACAGGATATGTTGCTTCATGTAGCTGGTCTAAATGATACATTTCATTATGGAGAAGAATCTCTGGGCAATTAAATACAAGGCTTCAGGAATAAGTATTTCCTAAGCAGCTACATAGAATAAGAAAACTTGCCCAGTACACAAGTGTCCATAACAACTGCTGCAGTAAGATGTTTTCAGTCCATTGATCTACCAGGAGGCACTGCTTGGAAGTCAAGTTAACTTATCTCGCATTTTGAAGAGCTGCCCCGTCTGAGTGTTCCTGAGCAGCTGTCTCTTTCAGAATGTGCTCCAGGCTAGTCAGTGGGCAGTATTTCCCCACAATCGGGGGAGTGGAGCTGTGTCTGCATTACCTTCACTGTTCAGACTTGGTCCAGCACCTAAGTTAAATTGAGCAAATAGACAGTGCTTGAAGTGAACAAGTGCTGCTGAACAATTACAGAAATGTTGGAAAAGCAATTGGAGTAGATTACTTTTGAAATTGTTAACAGTATGACTTTTTAAGACCTTCCCAAACAAATGCAAAAGCTTTGCTGCTTTTGCTTGAAGGTTCTTGGAGTAAGTAAGAGATGCATCCCAGCTGTGGGAGTTTCTAATCTGACGTGTTTGCTCTCAATGACGCCAGCATCAGTAATAACTCTTGAATCAATGTAAAAAGTCTCTTGCACTGAGAATGAGTCACTGTTCCTGAGGCATTTTGGTAAACAACAAATAGGTGTAATAATAGAGCTGAGTAATGAGTTATCAGTGCATCTTTGTGCTTAGCTGGCCTTTTTACAGAACAAGCCAAATTTTGTGTTATTTTTAAACCCTTACTAAAACCTCACTGGTCTGTTGTCCTTTAAAGACAATTTGCAGGAGATTCCAGATGTTCAGAGAGTGAAGCCAACCTGTATTTGCAGGGAAAAGTCAGGTTTTGATAGCCATACCCCAGATTGGAGCAATCACTGCTTTCGAACGACTTGCTGCAACAGCATAAGTCCCTTACAAGAAGCTGTATGCACTAGAGTTGAGAGAAGATCAATGCCTAAGGTGTGCTTTGCCCTGGAATAACTCAGCTGGGCAGTGTATGGGCATTACTTGTAATTGTTTATATACACACTGGTGTATCTGCTCACGGGTGCATAGTATTAAAAGAAGCCTTAAACCTCAAAATCGGGCAACACTGGTACATAAAACACTGTATCAGAAACTAATTACTCAAGTGTAATTAACAGAAGTAAATTGGTGACCACTTTCAGAACATATGCCAAATAGTTTTTGATTTTTATTTAGGAACATAAACTGAATTTTATGTCCATCTTTCTGAAATCAATTCCAGAAATGTCATCTTGCTTCATGGGAAGATCAGCAGAGGGTGCACAGGTTCAATGATGATGATGATGATGCACAGTGGGCCAAGTGGTCACACAGCTGTGTTTGTGTCAGGCATCATCCTGACCCCTCTAGTGCAGCGTTCAGCAGGTTGACTTGTGCTCTGTGATGTGTGTGCTGCTTACAGCCACTGTCTGGCTGTCACAAGCCTCAGCACAGATGCTTTGGGTGTTCTGTGTGAGGTGTGATGGAGGGCATTCCTGGAACTGAACCTTGGAACTGGCCAACATGAAACTGCACTTACATATTCCTCTAGTTAACAAAAAAAGTCTTTCCTGGTTTAGGGTAATTTGAAGCCTGCTGATCCAAGGGCCCTGATGTCATTTAACCCCTCAGTGATCTCTTTGGCCCTGGAACAATTCAGGACTTAGGGTTCTTTAAAAATGAGTAGCTTATGAAAATTTTGGTTGTGCCAAAGATAATAGGAGCTGAATTGCAGTCCACCAAAGCAGGCATTTACAACATAACATTGAGAGTGTGTATGTAGAAAAGTGTGTCAATGTCAGTGTGAGAGCAGGGCAGGGCCTGCTGGGATAGTAGTGGAGCAATTCTCTGTACAGGTACAAGAAGTAGTAGTGAAATCAAGCCCATCTTGCTTATTAAAGCATTCCCCCCAGCAGTCTAACCCCTTGGCAGTTTCTTTCAAAGACAGTTCTGCTTGTTCAGCTCTCAAAGAGATCCCTGGGAGCAGTTTGGTGTGGATAAGGGTGGGGTTTTGGGACCTGGCCCTTGAGAGTGAAAAAGGGAGCAGTCTAAACTGACAGTAGACAAAAGTGAGTTGGGCAATGTGCTGGTTTTGCCACAACCCCTGTAAAGCCTGAGTAACTTAAATTTCTCCTCATTCAATCTATTTGTACATCCTGCTAGTAACTTTAATATGTAGGTGCAAAGTCTGATAGGTACGCTGGTAATTTTCTGGTTTGCTTTAATAATGAAAGTGCTCATCTTTTTGTTGGCTGAGTTTTCAAGTGGGCACTTATGACTAAACATGACTTTTTCTGTCAGCTTACAGCTTTGATGGCTTAATACCAATGGTGAATGGAGGAGCTGAGGACGATGCTGACAATATGCACGTTGATAGAGAGTTTGCTGTTGTATCAGGTGGGAGTGGACAGTTTGCTGTTAACTACAACAACACTCAAATGGTTGAAGACACCAAACAACAGGAGAGTACTTCTGTTGGACCAAAAGAAATTGAAATATACACTGTTTCTGCAATGCAAACTCCTTGTCGTTGCAAGAATCAATATGCGTTTTATTTTTAATTTAAGTATAAAACTTAGTCCTTTATTTTTGCACATTGTTGTCTGGAGTCTTGAAAACTATTGTATTGCTGTAACACCCATTATATTGGGAGTTTAGTAGGTATCAAAAAATTAGCTGTTTCATGCAATGTATTGTAATGGTGAAAGAGAAGGTTTATTAGTAATTTCTTAACATTTCAAGTAAACAAGTCCACGATGGCTGTTTCACTTTTAACCTGAGGCTTGTATTACATTGTGCCTTGCTTCTAGTTGCTATAATTTTGAGTTAAAGGAAATTCAGAAATAAGTTAAATTATTTGTTTAATTTTGATTGAGTAGATAGTAAGAAGACTTGATAGGGAAGCATATTCTAGCTTTGAAAATAACATTATGACAAAACTATATTCAAAATAGTACAATAAATGCTATAGAGAATAATCTAGACATACCTCTTGTCTTCAGAACTTGCTCAGACACAATGATATAAGTGCAGTATCCTGCTGTGGGGTTTTTTATGTAAATTGAAGACCAGACATCACAGTTCTAATTTACTATTTAGAACTAGTGTACCTGGGAAAACAGATTTTGTGTTTTGTACCAATCATAATGAAATGGTCAAAATGTTACTAGGACTGTTCTATATTAATGCTCTAGATTTTTTAAGGGCTGCTTAATCAAGATGCTTTTGGTGATGGGATGTGTATAGAGTTTCATTAAAACTGTCTTGGGTCAGCCTTTTTTGCACTTTGTAGTTTAAGACATGGAGTTACTACAGTCGTGCATTATTACATTCAGAGATTAATTTCTTATTTGTCAATTTTTTCTGCCAGAAGTATGTTTATGCTTTGTACCACAGATCCAAGTCAACAAAGGGAATGATAATAATAGATATTTTAATATATTAGGAATAAATAGATATACATATATATAATCAATACTTTAAAAGTAGACTATGGTATTTTCCAGTGATAATTACTAAGTGTTCTTATTTATGGAAAAATTTTTTATTTCATAAATATATACTATTGCTGTATTACTACAGGTGCTCGTTTTTAACCAATAATAACATTCTATAATTATCACTAAAACTATTCATTAGCTACTTTTGCATATTACCTAATAGAAGTGCCAGATTTATTAAATTTGATTTGGCAAAACCAGTCTATAATGGTTTATTTTTAAACAGTTTGCACTTTTCAGTTAATAAACACTATATGAAACTCCTTCTGTGCGTTTTTATCACTGAAGTATTAACTGTGATGTCGTGATGGGTTTATGGGGTTTTTTTTCCACTTTTAATGAGAATTCATGGTTAGTGAGGTTGGCTGATGTGGTTATTTTAACTGATGTAGGGACTAAATGGGGAACTCCAGTTAGTACATCCAGGGAGTTACAAATTGGACACATTTCTTGTGTAACATACTGGTGTCTGTGAAGTATCAGTGTTGTAATTCGTGCTTCAAATAATAGCCATGCAAAAAAACAGAGAGAGAACCAACTCCAGATTCTTCCTTGTCAGACAGTGGTACTCATTATGTGTCACTTAAATGGGAACCCAGTGTTATACAAATGTGGGAAGTTGCCCACAGGCTAAATTAACTGAATTAATTTGCATACACGCAGTAAATGCAATCCTGTTTTGCACATGGGTTTATGCGTTCATGGAGGCATAAACATATGTGCATGTATCCAAGGATAATCACAGAATGTAAAATCTTAAAATGTCACCACATAGCTCTGTAGTTGCTATGTTTGCCTTGCTCATCTTTACCAATATAGACATAAATTATATTTTAAAGGCAGAATGTGTCATGCATTTTTTGTGCTAGTACTTTTGAGTACCACTGCAAAAACATGCAGTTCAGACAGACTGATGAAATCTGTTCATGGAAACAAAACCTACTGTACTAATTACTAACTTCAAAGGGGAAATTGCTTCAAAACAGTCAGTGATTTTTACATGTATATTTTTAGAATTTTGTTTCCTACTAGTATTTTTTAGTCTTCTGTGCACTCTCCTGTTGCTGTTGTATGGCATTTTGCATGTGGATTGTGCACATGCTGTTATAAACATAGCATTAAATACAAACCTTCCCAGTATGTTATTTAGCAAGCTGCTAGGTACATTGAAGTACTTTCTGAATAAAGGAACTTGGAAACATTTTATTAGCACTCTAATGTAACATTTCTTTATGTGACTTACTTCAGTGCATACTGTACTCTGAGAGTTACAAATAAAAAGAAAAAAAAAAGCCACAGTTAAATTACAGCTGAAAAAATGGAAAAAACCCCACCCTTCACCATCTCACAGATACTCAGTTCTTGTATGTACATAATCTTCCATCCCAAGAGAGCATTGCAATGAAGGTGGAAAGATCACTTTTATTCCTCCTTTGAAAACACTGTCCAGAATGTTGTCAGCTGCACTTTTTACAGTTAAATGAAAAAAAAAATCTGAGAAGTTCACATTGTCTTTGCAAAGATCAATATAGGCATATTTTCAAAACAAATGTGGATATATAGTTGCATTTTCAATGTAAGAATCCATGCCACAAATTTACTGGTCAGATCTCCTTACTTGGAACTGCCTGCATTGTTATAAAGAAAGGATAGATTTATTTTCAAAGCTGTGTATGGAAACATTTTTAAGTAAGTGAAGTATAGTGGAGACGTTTTGATGTATTTCGATTTACCGTTAATTGTTGGTGACAGGTGTATTTCTTAATGCAGATATGAATAGCAGTAGCTCCATATTGAGTGCACTGACAAATGGATGTGCCATCAATGGACACTTGGATTTCAGCGCCGCACAGCAGCTCGGTGGGATGGACGCCAGGCGTGAGGAGTGCTTGGCACTGGCACCCAGCGGCGCCATTCCTGGGGTCACCTCTCCCAGCCGGCACCGGCTGCACACCGCCAACGGCACCGAGGAGCCCGAGAAAGCCATGAGCAGCTCCACTGATATGTGTGGATCCCTGCACCTCAATGGGAGCCCCAGTAGCTGTGTTTCCAGCCGGCCCTCCTGGGTGGAAGACCCTGGGGACACTTTGCACTATGGACACTATCATGGTTTTGGGGATACTGCTGAAAGCATCCCTGAACTCAGTAGTGTTGTTGAGCATTCCAATTCTGTCAAGGTCGAACAGAGATATGACAATACTGTCCTAGGCACAATGTATTTGTACCACGGTTCCTAGATGAATGACATTTATATCAAACCATATTGAAATTGTTACCAAATGAAACTGGGGGGACAGAATCCTCACATAGCATTAAATTTGAAGATCGCAACTTGTTGCTATTTTTACACTTTGTTTATATGAAAAGTAAACCTTTAATTTGATGGCCTTATACAATAGTTGTAGTTTGTTGCATGTATGGGGCTTATTTAGTGATAAAATAGGTGCTGTCATGATGGAATGTTTATTTTTATTTTTTTATTATGGAATGTTCTGGTTTTGTATTTTTTTTCTAAGCTTGTGAACACTATCTTTCCCTTTTTAGAGCTGTTTTCCCTTTTATTAAAACAATGTTTAACTGAATTTTGTGAAGAAAATGCTACATATGTGCATCACTTAGAGCTAATTTTTTTTCTTTTCCGTATCTTCTGCTGAAGCTATGGTAGCAATATCAATGCCAGCTCTCACTATGCAAGGTTGAAAGTGGCAATCTTCTGGAGCTTCTCTGACTTTATAGTTTGTACATTTGTTTGGTATAATTAGATGTTCATCTTTGAATTTTTTGAACAAGTTGTTTAAAAAGCGGAGACAAATTTGGAAAGAGTTGCTGTTCACTTTCTGTAGCGTAGAAATGCTTTCTGTTGTTGTTGGGCTCTTTGCATTACAGAGTGGGGGCGTGGGCTGCCTTTGTTCGGTCGCAGTTGGGTGTGCCTCAGGTTAGCTCTGTGGTGGGTTTCTTTGGCTTCTCTCCTTTGTATGTGTGCTTGATGTTTTACCATAGCTCACAGACTGGAGGCATGTTGGCACTGTTCTGCTTTGTACGCAGTTTAAAATTGCTGTTACTTGTTATAGAATTTGCCAAGTCAAAATATTTAAGTTTGACTGTCCTGGATATACATTTATTGTCTTTTTTTTTAACATATGCTTTGAAAATGTAACGTTGTGTACTCTTTGGGCTATGCTCACGGAAAATACATTGTATTTAATGCTTAATACACAGATCAAAATTCATATAAGTGCACTATATGAGCACTAATACTATAAGTTGCTGTTTGTGTTATAAGTGAAGAGTGGGGAAGAAAATGGTAAATGACATAAGCCCTCTGAATTGTGTTGATTTTTTTGTTCTTGTTTTGTTTAAAAAGGGACCTTTACAAATTGGATTTTAAAAAAATAAAGAAACATATTACATTGTATCTGAATACTTTGTTTAGATGTTGTTATTTTACCGGCAAGTTGAGAAAGCATTCAGTAGTTTATAAGTCACAATTCTCATAATCTTGCTCAATGCTGCTGGTGAATTTCTTCTTGTCAGTATATGAAAGCAAATGGGAACAGCCCAACAAGTTCTCCTTGACTGAATTACAGAAACAAACTGGATACCTGGTGTATGACAAGTTGCATTAGCCTTCAGCTTAAAAAATACTAGGTTAAAATACTGCCTGTCTGTAAATAAAAAAAAAGTTATAGTCTCATTCAAACATTTTTAAGCAAAGTGCTACTCATTGCAGAGAATCAGTGCTTGAATTAGCCTTTACACTCTGTATGGGTCACGAGATGCTCCCAGTGTATTCAGATTGAGAGTAGGACTGACAGGAAAATTCACCAGTTCTTTTGCAGACCAGCAGAATTTCTCGTTGCCTTCTGGAAACAAAAAAAAAAAAAAAAAAAAAAAAAGAAAAAAAAAGCTCATCAGTGAAAGCTGAGTGTCAGCTGAGATGAGCTGCTCTGGCATGCACATTAACCACTTGCTTGTGCTTGGGCAGCTGTACCTGGGCCCTGGTTTAGATGGTTTAATTTAATTAAAGGAGCCATTGCCCTTGTACTGACAAGAGACAGTGGCTCTCATTTGCTGCAGCATTTGGGCTTGGGGATCTTCTTAGTATTTGCCAGGTTTGCTCCATATGCTTTCTGGTACTTCTTCAAATAAATGAAAGCAGCTCATAATAAGCACTGCCATCTTACCTTACTCCATCTTTCCAAGGCTGTAAACTGATCCCTAGAGAGCTTGCTTTGGGTACAGCTTTGGTAAGTTGGCATATGAGAGTATAATGTTAGGGAGATAATTCTAGCAAGATAAGATTTATGCTCTGCTCATAAGGCAAGATTTTTAAAATTTGTGTACATTTGGTTTTCATTCACTTGCTCTTCACACATTTTCACCTAAAAATACCTTGGAAGACATTGTACTTAAAATTATTTTAAAAAGCACTTCTGTGCCTGTGTGCTCAGCCACATGCTGATACAGAGACAGATTTGGAGATCTGTATCTGTTGTCAGGACCCATTGAAGCCAATTGTTAAATTAGGATTACGTGGAGAAGACCAGTGAGGGCCATGTGATGTAGGTGGACTTTGTGTGTCCCCCAGGTGTCTTTGTCTGCAGTTAATGTTGCAAAGGTAGAGCTCTGTGACAGAGGATGACTCAGGCAAGAGCTGAGATGTATAAATTCTAAAACATCAAATCAAGGATGAGAATTCAAAGATGGCATTTTTGCAGGTGCTTTTTGCGAAATACATTTATTTACTGCAAAGGCCATCTAAAGTTTTTTTTTCCTAAATTATCCCATAAATCTTCAATGAAACATGAAATAGGGAATCACAGAGTCTCAGCGTGGCTGAGGTTGGTGAATACATACCCAAGTGTATGCTGCTGTTGTGAGCCCATATCACACTCACAGGGAAAAAAAAATTCTCATGCTTCCTTGGAATTTTCTGGATTTCAGTTTGCCTTGTAATTTGAGACACATGTGAGCAATAAGTTATAAAAGTAATGAATTCAGCAGATCCAGCTGCACTTCTGTGCTGAGCAGGTAGGTAAAGGATTGTCAAGCACAGAATGAGTTGTGCCAGGTGCAGCTGTGTCTTTCCGTACCACAGAATCATGGAATGGCCTGGGTTAGAAATGACCTTAAAAATCATCTACTTCCAAACCTCCTGCAGTGGGCAGGTACGTGCAATTACTGATGATGCAGAGGCCTTGTTTTTAAATATCTTGCTGTAAAAATGCAGAAGACTTTGCTGGGGCTGCTGTGCCGGACCAGCTGAGGCAGTCTGAGAAGGCTGTCAGCTCCCAAGCCCTCCTCAGGCCTGAGTTACCGAGTCTCAGATTCTGCTGACAGCAGTGCTGAGCTGTTTGAGTGAAGCTGTGCTTTGCAGTTCTGAAGAGGCTGCTGGGTTAAAAACACCTGGAGCTAAAGTATCACCAGCTCTTTGCCTGGCAAGGGCAGCTGTATTGGAGCACTGTTCACGTTTGGGCCTTGTGTCCAAGTCTCAAATTCTCAATACTTGCATCAAGCAAACATTTTTTTTTTTTAGGTATTGCTTTGTCTTACTCTTACCTTGGTTCTGGAAATGGCTGTCCAAAAGCAAAGTTTTCTTTCCATCTGCCAGATGTTACTCGATAGCACCACTGCAAATGTCATATGGAGTTCAGTAACTGCTTACTCTCACCATCTTCCTCATAATCTCTTTGACTCTCAATTTTGTGTGAAATTTCAGTTTATTTCTTTCTGGCTGATGCAGATGTTTTTGCCCTAATTCCCCCTAAATGTAGCTCCTTTCCTATTTTGTTTTTCAAAACTGTTTGCAGAATTTTGGCAGAAGTACAAGTCAGTACAGATTCAGGCAGTATTTTTACATACAGAATATTTCTGACTGAGTAGTTAAAATTAGCAGCATTGGAACAGGGAAGAGGGAAGTGTTACACTACTTCTTACGTAGTTAGAGTCCTTAATATTTTTAACAATCCCCTGATTCCAAATAAAATCTAGTCTAAACTTCTAACAGTGATGAAGGAAGGCTTTCATTTGAGATAGGTATTAGATTAAGATGAGATGCTGCTTGGCCTTAAGAGCAGTTACAAATAACTTTCACACCCTGTGAATTTTCCTGGTTGCTGGTCTTGCATCTTACTGACCAAATCCTGATCCTTGCTCTGGCTCTCATTCTGTAAGCTAGCAAAGCACACTCTGTAATACAGTGTATTTCACTGCTTTAACAAACTATTGTCCTCCTGCAGTCTGAAACTGAACCCCACCTTCCTGTTTATAGCCAAGTTACAAATCACTACCGAGCTTCTGCCATTCCACTTACAGATGTCATACATCCAAAAGAGCTGCCTCACAACCATGGGAATAAGTTTGAGCAGAAAACACACCCAGACAGAGCAGGATTCCTTGCAGTCCCGCAAGGGACACCTCCAGTACAGCTGCTACGCACGCACTTCTCAGCTGCAGCCTTGCACACATCTCCTGCTCTTGTGTGCACTGCCACTTTCTCCCAGTGGGTACAAGCCACCTTCCCCAGCCCAGAGTGCCCAGGCTGTGTTTCCAGGCTGGCACAGCCAGGGCAGTGCATCCTCTGGGTGCCCTCATCTGGGAGTGCAGGCCAGCAGCAGCAGAGGGTGAGGGGGCTGGAGCCTCCCTTGCTGGTGCCATTACCTGTGACACACACTGCAGCTTCCCATGACATATTCCAACCCTGATACATGTTCTCCAGGCTGCTAACTAACCCGGTGAAAGTCTTTTTAATTGTGCCTTTAGGGGCCTCTGTGACAAAACCCCCACACCTTCTCTGGCACTCTAATAAGTGATTTTTTTGGGTTTGAGGTGTTTTGTTGTTCTTTTTCTGTTATTTGCCCCTAAATCCAAGTATGGCTTTGTGTCAAGGTACAGCTAAAATTAATTTCTTGATGCTCCAGGGTGGAAGTCCTGGATGCCATGTTTGGGGTCAGGTAACCTGGGGATGGAGCAGTGTTGTGGATGTCCTACAGGGACAAAAAGGAATGGAAGTGGCACCTTGCTGTGCTGGACAGTGCTGTGCAGCAATTAGGCTGAAGCATAAGAGGCAGGAGTGGAAAATGGTACCCTGGGAGCATCCCATTCTGCTGCTGCTGCAGGTCTGGGGAACACAGATTCACAGAGCCAAAATCCTTGAGACCTAGCTGAATCAGAGGGGAAAAAAGAGTCTTGTGTAAGCAGGATTTACTATTCCTGGCAACTGGTAACTACATTTCTGCTGCACTGCTTAATGACTCCCAGACATTTCACACCTCTCCTTCCTTTCCCAGAGTTTCCTGTCTCGTATTGGTGCCTGGTTGTTCACAGGCAAGGATCAAAAGAACTCTGGTTTAAGGCAGATGGTTTATTTTTAAAGCATATCTGGCTTTAATTTTTTTTTAATACAGTGGAATAATTCATAAAAGAACCATCTACTTCAGTTCTGGGAATGGGAATTATTAATATCCTATTTAAAAGCTTTATCACTCTCAAAATCATACCCCATTCCCCAAAAAGCATAGTGAATGTTACCTGTGATATGAGAATGAAAGCTGGGCATCATCTCCCTCACCAAAAAGCCTAAGTGTTGATGAGTAACTTCTCTTTGCTTCCTTGAGATGGAGCTGCACATCCAGGACTTGATAACCATTCCCAGATCAGCAGGAATTAGGCTTAGCTGGCTGAAGTGCAGTCACTGGAGACAAGTGCCCTGGCTCTATCACTAATCTGAGCAGGGTTCCACCAGGGAAATAACCAAGTACTTGAAGCTGAACACAAAATTAAGTTGCATAGTCTTAATTATATTTCTTCTTGCCAGCTAAAACTGTAAGTTAAAGGAGAAAAATAGGTTTGTCTGAGTTTCTTTTGCTACAAAGGTACAATGTAATCTTACTGCAGAGGAAATGCCACGTATTGGAAGAGTTCTCCTTTTGATGTTACTGAAGGGTCAAGTGCTGTTCGTAAGTGCTGGCTGGCAGCTCAGTGCCACCAAAGACACTTGTGCTTTCCAGCCACAAACTTCATTGTTCCTGCAGGTTTTGTATGGGGGGGAGAAGTTGAGGTTTATTCCCTTTATTCTCATTGTTTCTGAAAGGTGTTGAGAGATGGATCACGTGTCAGTAACTTTAGCTACCTAGCTTAGAACTGAATTTATTCTGTTTCATATTTGACACACAGTATAATACAGATATTTTCTAAAAATCCATACCAAAGGGACAAATTATGAAAATCAGGCAAGTATACAATGTAAGAAGAACCAAGCAAAAAGTATATGCATGATGCAGAAAAGTACTTACTTAAATGGTAGTTCCTGAGATCAAGCAGTTCTTCCTACTATAAGATCTCCAACCAGAAAATCCTGTAAATTCTAGGAAGTGTAAAATCCTTAGGATTTTTTATATACAGTATATCTAATAAAATGCCCAGGGATTTATTTATTGGACTATATTCATAATTAATATTTCAAGTCTGCATTTTCAGCTGAAATTCTAGTATTGATAAATCACAGAGGTGTTTTCCATTAGCTGATGGGCTGGACACTGTTTCACTGAAGCCATCACCATTTCCTAGATCTTCACTTTTCATCTCAGAGCATCATCCTGCAGGTACAGGCTGGTGTTGATATCAAGTAAAACATCATTGATCATCCCTTTTTTGAATGCACAGCAATTCTCTACATGAGCAGTGCTCCCTCCATCAATAGGGGCAGCTGTCCTGCCACATCTGGTAGATGGCAGTTTTACAGGAGGAAGAGTATTCCATCTGCTCTTCTGGAGCTAAAGAATCACCATTATCCATGCTGGTGTGAAAAGGAGCAAGGATCTGACACAGTGGCAGCACCACCTCCACATTTCCAGGGTGCCTGCAGAGCCAGCTTCTCCTGGCAGGGCAGCCCTGCCCATCAGCAGGTGGGGTTGTGCTGGACCTGCTGTGGGGCCTGCAGGGCCAAAGGGCTGCAGGATGGAAGGTTCCAGAGGGAAGGGAAGCAGCAGGGACAGCATGGCCCTCCCCCCTGGCACATCCCTCTGCACAGCAGGACCAGCAGCTCCCAGTCCCTGGTGCCAGGCCTCCCCTGCTGGGAGTGGCACAGGCTTGGTGGCTGCAGCAGCCCTGTGTTCCTCCAGCTGTTGATGAGCTGCCCTGAGCAGCCCTGCCCAGCCCCAGCCAGATGTGTGCCAGCTGTGTGCTCTGTAACGAGGTTAGCGTGGCACCAAGCCCAGAATAACAAAACAAGCTCCATTTGTTAGGTCTTTGGTGCTCTGCTGAGGTTAAGCCTGCCATGACCCCAATAGTAAAGGCAGAACAGCTGAGGGAATAATCCTGCTGAATCCAGAGCCTGGAGAACAGGATCATCCCTTGGACTCCATTTGCAGAGTGCAGGAACCAAGTCATGCACAGGGGACCTCTTGGATAGGTCAGCTGGGTACTGTGGGACTAAAGACAGCAAACATGAGCATGATTGCCTCTTTTCATCCTGAAAGGAGTTCAGAAAACAGCAGCTCCAACATGGAGTGTCAGTAACACTGAGATGTTGTCTTTTCTCCTCTTCTCCCATAGGAACCTATCTGAAAATATCAAATACTCTGAATGTTACAGATTGTGTCCCACTGTGATTATATGGAAGAAAAGTTTGATTTATTATACATTTAAGAACAGTCTTCCTCCATATCCTGCTCCTGTAATATGTCAGTCTGAAAAAAAAATCCTTCCTTTATCTCAGATTTCATTTCAAGACCCCCTTCTGACTTCTCAGGCAACACAAATGTGTAGGATTCCCCATCCATCCTTACACTACTTGTTGTCTGCAGCCCTGAGTGCAGCTCTGCTCTCAGCCCACCTGGATTCTCTGCTGCTCCCTGAGGATCTGCAGAGCTTGGGCAATGCCCTAAAACTGAAAGTGAAGAGGCACCAGCAAAGTGAGAGAGAAATAAGCCAGAACTGAATATTCCAAATCTGCTAGGAAAAAGAAACCAAAACCAAAACAAGGACAAACAATACTTAGGGTATCAAACTGCAGCAATGGAGGTGCATAGCTCACAGAGGAGGGAGGATGGGAAGGAGGTCCCAGTCCTGGAGAGGGCTTCCTTGCTTTGTGGAAGCCTAAATGATGCAGGAAGACTCTGGAGCAAGAAGAGATTCCACATCCAATTTCCCCCCTGGAACTGATTAACTGGGTCAAACAGGACTGACAGGGAGGACAACCAGCCAAGAGGTTGGAAGAACCCTTCCAGCAGCTACTCTGTCCGTCTGTCCCTTGCCAGTGCCTGAACCCAAGGGTGTGCAGAGCCACTGGCTGTTCCCAGCAGGATGCACAGAGCTCCTCTGTCCCTGGTGCCTGCAGGGAGCCGATGTTCCCCACCCTGCCAGGGGCAGTTCCCCTGCTCAGCACAAGCCACAGCTGCCAGGAGACAGCAGGAGCTTTTGGGGCAGATCACAAGCAAGCTCCAGTCACTCCCAACATTCCCACTACCAAGGCTTTCAAGGAGGTGTGCTGGTGCAGTGAGAACAAAAATCCCTCTCAGATAGTGAGGGGGGTAAATTGGGAGACAGTTGTGAGAACAGATGTTTGACACAGAGGAAAAATGGGAAAGGACAAAAGCAAAGTGGGGAAGGCATTAAATGAAGCCCCAGCAAACATTTTGTGCACTCCCACACAATCCCTTGTCTGCTCCAAATAGCTAGAGGTGGGTTTCAGTGTACTCAGGAACCTCTGAAGGTGTTTAATCGTTGCACACTGCAGGAAGGGGAGCTCAGCCTGTGCCTTGTGTGGCATTTTAGATGTGGGAGGTGTCTGTCTTGCAGATTATTACATGTTGAGCATACTGGCTGAGTTGGTCTCTGGTTGCACCTATATTTCTGGTGTGCACATCAGCTCTGGTGCCCTCTTGAGAACCTTCTCCCTGAGACTGCTTTGTTCTGTAAATGGGAGAGGCACTGTGCCAAGAAGTGTGTTTGGGCTTGCACAGGGGACTGCAGAGCACTCCTTCTAAATAGTGGTTTGCTATGCTTTAGAGCACATGGGCTATGGAAACATATGGGCCTCTCTGCACAGTTTAGATGTTAGGAAAACAAGCCTTTGTAAGGAAAGAAATGGTATTGTATAGGCAGAGAGACAGTCTGAGTCCTGTGCCAGGTCCTGGGTCACAGCTATAGAACTAGGAAGCAACTGAATGAACTGAAACCACAGTGAAATGGGGAGAGAGAATTACCAATAAAAACCCAAGCAAACAAACAAAAAACAAAACAATAACAAAAAAATAAAGAAAAGGGGGGGAAAAGGCTCATCAAAACAGATTTAATAAAAAAAAAACAGTGGGTGTCAGTAGGGGTGCACAATAAAAGGCAAATCCAGAGAGAAATAAACCACTATTAGATGAGGAGTCTGAAGACAGAAATGTGCTTTCTATTTTAATGTCCAGAATGAGAGCAAGTGTGAGCCTCTGTTTGCCATGGCCCCCAGGAGCTGCTGCTGGCTGCCCACCACAGGCATGAGGTCCATCTGCCCAGGGCCATGGGAGGAGCCATCCTGCCTGCTTGGTGACCCGCCAGGGGATGGAGCAGGTGGGAACAGGGAAACACCACAGCACCTCGGTCCCTAGGTGCCAGCTGTGGAGATCAGGTCACTGGAACTCAGAGAGCTGACTCAGCAGAGCTGTCCCTCACTCTCATGACCCTCACACAGCTCTAAGGAAAGCCTGACTCATCACTACTTGCTGCTGTGATTAAGCCAACAACGGCAGCAGAAGCTCCTTGGGGATCTCTGTGGATTACTGACTGCTCTACCCATCCTCTGACAGGTGGCTGTAGTAAAGCATCAGAGAAATGCTCATGCCTGTTCAGTAAGCGACTGACTCAAGTAGCTGAATTAACAAATGTCCCAGAGCCCAACCACCTATCTCTGCTACGCCAAGTGAGAACCATGCACAGCCTCATTCCCTGAACCCCTTACTGACACGTGAGCAGTTTAAATTAGGGCTTGTTTTAATAAATTTATGTGCATTTTTAACCACCTTTCCCCTTTTGAATATATAGTGTTGCACATGTGGAACACAAATGGTCACCTCATTCCTGGGTTTATTCTCAGGAGGGATCAAGTGCAGATTCCCTTGTCCTCCAGTCTCTCATGACACCCCTCCTAGGATTGCCTTGTCCTCCAGTTTTCATGACACTCCTCCAAGGATTCCTTTGTCTTCTAGTCTTTCAGGACACCCCTCCCAGAGCACCCAGACACTGTACTGTTCATCCCAGCCTCAGCTCCAAGGAAGTCACTGACCTCCAGCTCCTTCACCCCATCCATACCTCATGTGCCTCATAAACCCTGTCCTGGTCCTTCTCCACATTCTCTTACTCAGTGAAGACCAGGTGGAGATCAATATCAGCCTACAGTAGCTAATGATGGGGCCTTCTTGGGCTTCACTATCCCACCAGCTAGTGCTGCAAATCACAGTGAATAAATGTTTATTGAAATGAGGTTTTGAGCTCTGACATTCAGCACTCCAGTCCCTCCTGTGGCTGGACAAGGGCAGCTGCTGAACCACAGGAGATGGCCCAAACAAAAGGCCACTTTTGTTTGGTGCAGCTTTCCTGTGTTATGAGCGAGTATCTCTTGTGGAACTGCTTCATACAATTCAGAGGCAATGGAAAAAAAAAAAAGCACCTTACAAAACCTCCATGGAAAAATAGAGCCTGGAATGCGTTTGTTACGAGGTATACATTTGCTAGAGAGAGAGCTGGATGTGAATTGAGGACTTGAAAGAAATTAAATTACTTGAGAGGATACTATAATTGAAAAGAAGAGAAAAGTGTGTGTTTGAAATAAATTTGCTACCACTGGAAAACTGTAATTGAAAAGAGGAGAAACTTGTTGAGTGAAGCATTTGGAACTGATTTGAGTGGGAAAGAAAGTACAGGGCTCCTGCACTCTGAAATTAATTTCTTGCTTGATTTGTAGTACCAAACTTTGGAAACATCTATATGGATTAATGTGGAAGTGTGATGTCTTGCCCTAGGAAATCAGGCATTGCTGTGCAGGGACAGGCAAACATGATGCTCTAAGCCTGCTCCCCAGCTCTTACACAAAGTGGAACAAGGCACTGATTAAGAGAAAATGGGGTCCCAGTCCCACTCTGGGCTCCTCAGTACAAAGGAGACACAGGGCTCCTGGATTGGGCCCAGTGGAGGACAGCAAATGGGTTTAAAGAACTGGAGCATCTCTCTTGTGAGGAAAGGCTGAGGGAGCTGGGGCTGTTCAGCCTTGAGGAGAGACAGCTGAGAGGGGACTGTGTCAGTGTCTGTCAGTGTCTGAAGGGAGGTGTCAGAGGATGGAGCCAGGCTCTGCTCAGTGGTGCCAAGCAATGGGACAAGAGGCAATGGGCAGAAACTGAGGCACAGGAAGTTCCACCTGAACATGAGGAACTTCTTTGCTGTGCAGTCACCATGCACTGGAGCAGGCTGCCCAGAGAGGGTGTGGAGATATTCAAGAACTGCCTGGACACAGTCCTGTGCCCTGTGCTCTGGGATGATTCCTCTTGAGCAGCGTGGTTGGGTGAGATAACCACAGTGATCCCTTCTAACCAGACCCATCCTCTGACTCTGGGGTTCTGTGATGGCAGTGCTAGGTCTGGATTTCAGATGCAATGTCACCAAGGTCTTCTTCTCTGCCAGGAAAGCCCACTTGTGCCCAAAATTTACCTGAGGGTAAAATGAATGTGCATCATCATGAAGTGACTCAGGAACACACAACTATCTCAGAGAGTCCCATGGAATGAGAAAAATGTTTGCCAGCATCTTGTCTAGCACTTGGTGGTGGGGCTGGTTTGTCCTTCTTATAAAAAGCTATCAAGACAAAAAGAGAAAAGTATGAATACTGCTGAACAGCACAGAGATTTCTCTGCAACCAAGAAATGGTTGGAAATGTCTCTCACAGTGTTCCCACCCTGCAGTTCATCTGTTCTGCACCAGTAGGTGAGCCGCAGCCTCCTCACACCATGGACATTTATCAAACATCATTCTGGGACTTCCAAGAGACCAACAGCTCTTTAACTGTAGTTTCCACTTGCAGCCCTTTCAGGAATTCGCTCAGTGCCAAAACTTGGGCTGAAATTAGGTGGAAAATGGCCTTGTGTGACATTAGTTGAAAAACACATCTGTGTTTTCTACACTTCAGATCCAGTAGCTCAGGTTGCTCTGGAAAACACCTGTGCTAGGTCTTCTCAGCCACAAAACCTACAGACTCAGCCTAGGAACACAGGTCTGAGCTGGTTTTTTCTCTGCCTGACACACCACTGAGTGCATTCAGGACTGTGCAGGGAACTGAAGGCTTTCATTGACACCTCTGCAGCCACAGGGCAGGAGTGATTGATTGGCTGAGTAATAGGAACTTGCAAAAGGAACCAGCTGAAGATGTACAAGACAGAATGAATGCCTTAAACTACTTTCTCTTCATTGAAAAATCTCCTCAGGACAGACATGAATCAGCTGCAATTACAGTTTTACACTGTCATAAGGCTCAGGTCACTCTCAGGCTTCAGGGTTTCTCCTCATGAGCTCTGTTATCCCCAGAACTGTACTGCAATTTTATAAAATTCAATTTTTTTCTTACTGTCTACATTTATTTCTTTGTAAGAACACATTAAAAATAAACAGATGCATTTCATTCAAATCAGGGGTGGTCTTGTCCAATATAATATTTACCTTCATATATTTTCCCCCTTTCTGACCTCTGAAAATTTGTCCTTAAAGGAATTAGGATTAGAGAATCAGAGGATAAGAGGACAGGAGAAAATTGGAGAAATCAGAGGATAAGAGGACACTGGGAAATTCAGGCTGGAAGGGACCACAGGAGGTGCCTCCTGCCCCACAGCAGGGCCAGCAGTGAGGTCAGACCAGGCTGCTGAGGGCTGCGCCCAGGCAGGTTTCACAGTCCTCAGGGATGGAGCCTGCCCAGCCTCCCTGTGCGGGACCTGCCTGTCCTCATGGAAATGTTTCAGTGCCAGCCCGAGCCCTCCCATTTCAGCTCCTGCTGCCCAGGGCCCGGCTGCCGCCTGTCCCTGCCCTCCCAGGGGCTCTGGGCGTCTCTGTGGTGCCCCCAGAGCTGTCTCTGCCCAGGCTGGAGCAGCCCCAGCTCCTCACGGTGCTCCTGCTGTTGCACCCCCGGTGCTGCTGCCTGTGGCTGCCACCAGCTCCTGCCCCAGCCAGAGCCTGTGTCTGCACACCAGTTCCCCGTATCCCTTGACTGCCTCTCCTCCATCAGTTTGTCCCATTACTTTTGAAGCTGCTCATAATTTTGACTACTACAATATCCTTTGCCAATGGGCTCAAAAAAAAAAAAATCAGTACTTTGTGAAAATTCAATTTTTGTTGAAAAGAGCTCCTTTTCATATGCTGTCTCTGGTGGTTTCATTTGGTGACCCAGAGTTCTGTGAGAAGCAGTGAATACATTTTCTTATGCAGCATACAATTTTGTAGAGCTACATCATATTTCTCCTCAATCATCTGTTTCCCAAGCAGAAGAATCACATTCTGTTCAGTGCTTTTTTGAAGTGGATCTATAGAGCATATTCTTGTTATTTCCTGTGCCTCTTTTCCATTCCATAACCTTTTGAGATGAAATGACAGTATATGAAAAGAGGATGCATCATAAATTTACAGTGTAATGATGCATGCTGTTTTGTGCTCCCTTCTCTTCCTAGTAATTACCAAGAGTCTCTTTACCCCTTAACACTGAAATGGTGTTCTCAAAGTACTATCAGATATTTCCTATGCATTTAGAGGAAATGGAGAGCCCATCAATACTTGTGTGTATGTAGTTAAGATTGTTTTCCTCACATGGCCTGGGGTGAATGCTGTAACACCAGCTTCCACCTCTGCCTTTATTTCCAGTTACTTTGTACCATGAGATCTTCCGCAACTGCCTCCGCTGGTCACAGTTCAATACCTCGGGATAATTTTGCAGATGTGACCTTAGGAACATGGTTTAGTGATGGACATGGCATGCCGCTTTAACAGGTGGGCTCAATGATCTGAGAGGTCTTTTCCAACCTAAACAATCCAATGATTCTCTGACCAACAAACCCTCCCACCTCACGATGGATGCTTTTCTTCCCACATCACTTACAAGTACTTGGAATAATGTAGATCACAACGTAAATTTCTCTCAGACTTCACCCATATCCTCCTTTCAGCTGCTTATTTATCTCTCCTTTTATATCCCTACTCCTAAAGCTAATGTTAAAGCTTTTCTGTATCCTTGTTTCTTTGAAGTTCTTGGATAGAGTGACCTGGGGAGGAACCAAAGGCCAGCAGTGTCCACTGGTCTGACCTGACTTTTCAGAGAATACTCAGTCTGCAGCAGGTGTCCACCTAAAATCTGCATCACTTGTTAGAAACCGGCCTTTCTCAAATAATGCAGGCTCCAAAGAAGTGTTTAGTACAAAGTCACTTTTACCAGGGCAGGTAAGAAGCATCACATCAGTGCAAGCCTGGTAGGAGCAGACCCAGGTGTTTGCCTTTGGCAGGACAAAGCCTCCTTTGAGAGGGCTGTGCTGGATGAGCTACAGGCTGTGCTGCCACAGGGTTAGCACAGCACGGAAGGGGAAGGGTCCTGCTCACCGGCTCTGCAAGGGGAAACAGAAACTTACCCCTGAGACAGGAGGACATTCCTACTGCTTTGGGTTGCCCAGTTCTGGGCTGGGAGGCAGCACAGCCAGCCTCAGCACCTTTGCCTCTGCAAGCCACCAGAGTCATGGCTTTGTTAGGGAAGAGGAAGAGCAGCCTCTGCCTGGAGCAAACCCAGCATTTTTCTATCATCTTCCTGAGACCCAGGTGGACCTGGTGTACATGTGCCACCTCTATGCCTTCTACTGTAACATTGGAGAAATGCTTTCACACCTGGGGAGATGCTCTCAACAGGGAGAAGGTGTGTGATTAAATAGAAAGCCACCAGGAGAACTCACCTAGAAAAGTCCTGAAAGCCTGAAGCACATAGCAGACAGCTGCTCACTGACATGGGCTAGGACTGCGTGCTTTTCCCCTGTGGGTCACCAGCCTGACAGTGATTCCTCCTTATGGGCAGAGCAGCAGGACTGGGGGAGTCAAGGGAGATGGAAAGCTGGGAGTGCTGGAGCTGGGGGCATCCCTGTTAGAGACACAAGACCTCTACACTGTCAGCCCAAATAACCTGTGGTGGCCCTGCCAGTCTTCTGCCCTGGAGCCCCAAAGGTGGCACTGAGGGAGGAGCATGCCTTGATTCCATGGCAGCACCAAGCACTCATTGCAAGCACACTGGAGGAGCTCATGTTTGTGCACACACAGCACCAGTCACGCCCCATCCTGCTGCAGAAGTTCTATTATCATTACAAGGCAAGGGCTCCATATTGCTAGAGTTTCATACCTTGATATTTCTTGTAGGCAGCTCCTCTAGGCACTGACTCTTCCTTGTCCTCACAGTAAGCAACTGACTGCAATTCCCCCCAATCCACTCTTTCATAACACTGTTCTCATTGGCTACAGGTGTGGCCTGTTAAAATCAGGCTTGCTCCTACTCCTTAATAATTGGCTCAGCTGCAAATCTGTAGGGGGTAGGATTATTTTCTGTACCACCTTCATTTACTTGTGTTCTATTCCCCTACACCATCCTTGCTCCTGTTGCCTACAAAGGCATGTGAAAGAGCTGAGATGGGGGCCTGTGAGATAACTGCTCAGGAATGCCTGCCACAGCTTCACAGTGCCATCAGTGCAAGGGCAGCCTGGTCTGGGATGGGTGGAACTTGGAGAAGCACACTCCCACTAAAGGGACCCTCCTGCCAGCCCACCTCCCTCATACACCTCCTGGGCTGCCAGGATAAAGGGAGAAGCCCTTGTTCCTCATGCAAAATGTGCAGCTCTTCTTTTACCACAGGGCATGGAGAGTAGCTCTCCCTTAGCCAAGACCTCTAGGTGTTTCCAACCCAACTGGCATGGAAAGCATCTGGCATCTTCTGCAGGAGGATGAAGGCAGGCTTGGGCACCATCCTCCAGCTGGAGGCACCAGCACAGACCTTGGACCAAAGGTGTACTCCTTCCAGAGGGGGTTATGGCATTTTATTTACAGTACCTGGAGGGCTGGGAAACCATGCCAGCAGGGATTTTAGGAGCCTTCAGACAAGGAGATGCCTGGGCTAGATGTTCTCACCGCTGTTACTTTCATGTGGAATTTATTTGCACTCATATATTCCTTACTTGATTGTTCAGTTGTTGCCCTCCCTGAAAGTACTTTTTGGAGAGGTTTACACCCTGCTCCTGGTGGAGCTTTTCCACACCTATCTGGCATCTCCATCCTGCACACACCACACTGCTCACTCCTGGGGAGGGCTGCTGTGCAGCACTGGGACAGAAAAGCTGTCTGGGGCCCAGCCCTGGTCCTGCATGTGCACTGCTGGGGGAACACTTGAAGCATGAGGGATTTCTTGAGCTACTCTCCACTTGGATGAAGCTAACAAGTGAGTAAGACAACTGCTGTTAACTCTGTGTTTGTCTCAGCACAGGCAGACCAGCTCACCCACTCCTTGGTTGTTTGGGGTTTTTTTGCCTGCTGTTTCTCCTACAGCCTAATCTAAGGGCTACAGAACTTAATTCTGAACTCAGTACTCAATATAAGACAGAGGTCTGAAGACCCTTCAATTGTTATTACTTTAGTGGGAATGATTACTGTTCAAGAGAGACAAAAATCCCTTTAAATAAAAAATAGGGGGTTTTTGTCTTTCTTTTTGTTGTTCACTAGCCTCAAACCATGTTAGCATTGAATTTTAAAGGTCAGAGCTGGAGTAATACAACTCACCAGTTAGGTCTTCACTAGCCTGTTATTGCACCAATTTCAGAAGGAGAAATCTGAAAAAATTGCCAAGGGAGATCGAGATCAGGCTGGTGAAAAAAAAGCTGAAATGCAACAATGAGGCTCATTGTGTTGGTGACTTTATTAGTTTTCCAACTTTCTCCTGAAGTGCACTTCTCTCACAAAACTTAAACACCAATGCTCTGCCAGAGAATCCCCTGGCATGTGGCCTGCTGGGTCAGACATCTGTGATACCCCAGTCATGTGCAGCCCCTGCAGAGACTGAGGGCACCTGACATGAGCTACACAAATAGAAATGTGTCAAAGTCAGGCATTTTAGACTCTGTAAGTGGCAAATTTTCATGCAGCTCACGAAAGGGTTCCCATCATCTCTGAGAAGACAAAAAAGTGCTGTCCCCCATGGCTCCTTCTGTATGTGTGATTTGTAAAATGTTAGGAAGTCATCTGATGGCTGCAAATTGCTTGACACTTGAGAGAAGGGGTAAATAGATGAGGGAAACTGGAGATCAAGGACTCTCCACTCAAACAGCTCACATTTAAAAGATGCTTCATTAGTATAAACATATCAACACAACATGGAGGTACTCCACTCCTGTAAAGCCACATGCTTTGGCACTTCAAGATCAAGCATAAAATGTCCACATGCAAACAGGAATAAAACAGTTAAGAAAAGGACTCCTTGCTAAAAATATATTGTTTGAAGTAAAGCTGTGCCAAGCAGGGAGAAGAGTCAGAGAGAAAAGAACAGCTAAAACACAGGATGGCCAGCAGGTACAGTCCTTTGTAAGCAGGCTAACACTTTACACTTGTTTAATGATCAAATAAACCTGGTTTATTTCCATTTTGAGCCTTGTCTAGCAATAAAGTGATCTCAAGGTAAGCCAGGGGGTGGTGATGCTCCTTACAGAAACAGAGCCCTGCTGAGCAGGACGCCTTGGGACAAAGTAACTGTGCATACAGTTCAGCAGGTGTGTGACAGAGAGGTTTATGTCATAAGTCATCTAGTAAGGGTAAGAGCTGTAATACCAAGTGATAGCTAAAGGAGAAATATTTTCTCTAACAACATCTTTGGCAAAAATCTGCAGCTTTTCCACAGCTGGGAAGAATATGTTCAGTGCTCAGTGAGAAATAAGCTGAGGGCACATGAAATGGGAGAGTTCAATGTCTGAACCTGGGTGTGCAGTGCCTTCACCCACAACTGCCTCTGTTCAGGCACTGCCCAGCAAAGGGGCCCTGGCAGCCAGGCCATGGCCCTACAAATGCCTCTGATGGAGAGTGACTTGCAAGGGAGGGATTTGTGATCTAAGGGGACCGTTTATTACCTCCTTGGCTCTAATCAGGTTGATTTATTCCACTGAAGATTTGGACCATGCACATGTCTGAAAAGTGTTTGCAGTACCTCTGATTTGATGATGGTTTTTAGCCTGGACCTGCTATCCACACTATGGACTGTGATACATTCAAAGTGCCCAAGTGTTTTGGGGGATTTGGGGTAGTTTTTTCAAAAGCTCTGGTAGATGGTTGAAATATCACAGTTTTGGATTTTTCTGTCTCATATCAGATGGCTTTTGTGCTCCAGTGCTAACAAATTACTGCACTGGCCCTTCTGAACCTCAGCTTTACTATTAGAATGTATTAGAGAAAACCACAGTGTGCACCGTCTCCTGAAGGTGGGCTCAGGTTGCAATGTTAGTGTCATGTAATTCTTTCTAGGTCAACCCTGAATGGCATTTGTGCATTTGTAAGGGAGGAACAGCCAGCTAAAAATGAGGTCCTGGACTTTCAAATGACTTGGCATGGCCTTCTGGGCCTGAATGTCAAGTCCAGCTAAATATGTCTCCAGGGGTCAGATTTGAGTTTTCAGTCTTCAGAAACATGTTTTAGTATCAATATCCCTTCTGCTTTTGCTTCCTGGGGCATTTGGAAGGATCATGCTTTGCCTGTGTGGTATTTTATCTCCTAAAAGTTTTTTTTTTAAGAGGTGATTCCATCAAAAACAGTGTTGTATAAATTTTTTTTTGTTTGCTTCCTTCTGGGCCTTACACTATGCTTGTTCACCATGTATGGGTCACACTGCAAAGTGACACAGAATCTACTTAATATATGGCTCAAATTCTGGATTTGAAACTCCATCCAATCTTTCCAGACCCACATATCTTGTTAATTAATTCTCATTTTCAAATCCCAAATACACTTGTGTGTATTATAGCAGACCACATGAATGAAATTATCTGATTCACTGTTTGGGCGTTGTGAACATACCCTCCAATATCTCTGAATGTCACCATTCATTTTAAAATGCTCTGAACTGATGGCACTGTAAGGACTAATTACTGTGCTGTGATTCTAGGTGTGTTACAGCAGTCTCAATAATTACATGCTTGATTTAAGATTAACATATTGTGAAACATGTTTGTGTTAGGATATTGTTTGTGGCAAATGGGGCATCAAATATAACAACAGTTCTCTCCACAGTGTTAGAAGAATCTTTTCTCTTTGTCCTACAGGGCATACTAAATCACCATTTTCCCCACTTCAGTGCTGAAGTTTTCTGACATTGTTGGGAAGTCAGAGGGCAGCAGGATTGTATGAAGAAATGTGTAGATTGAATGGAATAGATAGAAATGGTATGAGTGGGGATGAATCTATAAGAAAGGATATGGCAATGCCTTCACAGGTTTAGGCTGAGTTAAAAAGAAAATAGCTGGGTTGGTCTCTCCTTTCCCTGAAGAGAAAGTAATTTTGCTCACAAGAATTAAAAAGAAACATACTTTAGAGCCCAGACATAAGTATTTTTCAAAGTTTTAGCACTCTGCTTATGTGCCAGTTTTGTCTGGAGAAGCTTTTCTCTTTTTGCATGACTGAGTTTGTAATAGCAAACAGCACCATCCTGCCAAAGAGGAGGGCTTGAAATTCTCTGTTGCATTTCTGCTGAGAGCATGGGCTCCTGGCACCCTCCCACAGCCCCCAGCAGGTGCCTGCCTGAACCTGAGGGCTCTTCCCCTCTGCCTGCACAGACATGGCACCTGGGAAGCACCTGCAGAAGGGAAGCTGAGCAGCTGCTGGCAGCTGAAGCTGGTGCCCAGCTGGGCCTGCAGAGCTGCCCATGGCTGAGAAAAGGGAGCTGGTCCCACTTCTGCTGCTGCTGACCCACCATCCCACCACCTCTCATGGTTAGCACCTCCTTAGACCCTCTCCTGTTCCCATTCACCCACCAAAATGCCAAACCTGGCCACTGCTTTTGCTCAGAGTGCATGCCATCCCTGGCAGAGGTGCTGTGGGAGCTTTGGCCAGGGGCTGGGATGGGAGCCACCCCCTTCTGGCAGCAGGGAGCTGCTCTGTTGGCTCACACCATCTCAGGAAACCTTACCCCAAGACAGCTGCAAAAGGAGGAATAGCACAAACAGCAGCCTGGAAAGGAGGCAAAGCAGTTTCTTCCATCTCAGCCTGGCTTTCCTTCTGTGGCAGTTGGCTTTGAGAAGCTGGTGAGGGGACAGGAGTGGAAAGAACAACAACAGTGGACACAGGTGCCAAATGAAGGTGCAGGACACAGCAAAGAGCAGATTGAAACCCCGTGTGCCATCTCTAGGGTGTGTCTTTACAAAGAAGCCATTCATATCCAGGAGTAAAATATAACTTCTCTTAAGGAAAGGAAAGCACAAGGATGAGTTCTCTGGATAACCAAGAGCTCGTGGGACTGCCCAGGACAGCATCCCTGTTGCAAGGGGCACGTGGTCTTCTCCTTCCCCCTTCATAAACTGCAGACCTTTGGTACCCCAGAAAACAGCTCTGAGACATCCATGGCTATAAGGGCAGTGTGCAGGGCTGGGGCTGGTTCCCAAACTGCTCCACAGAGCTAAAGGGACAAAACCTCAAGCCAGATTTAAAAAACTCCTAAGATGCAAGGGATACTGATGGTAGCTTTACTCCTACTCCTTTGCTCTCACTCTCCATTCCCCCTTATATTTCTTCAGTTGATATTGATCCATTTAGGATGTATAAAGCAAATAACTGTATTTAACAGCCCTAGTTGTGAGCAGCCTAGTTGTGTTCTCAGAAAATCTCAGAATGTGAATCTACAATGTTTACCCTCAGGCAGGAATTCCATTAATAATTTAAGATGTCTGTGTGCAATTGAACAGAAATGGTAATTTTCAGCTACAAGGGATCAATCTAACAGTGTATTCCAGATGTCTGTATGCTGTGGAAACAGTCCTCCTCTGGGTAAATGTCATCTTTATATACAGTGAGCTCTGAAAAATTACAGCCATTTTTCTCTATGGTTCATTTACAAAGCTTTCTTGAATCCCAGGAAAAGCCCTTACAGGGTGACCCTCAGCCTGCATGCCTATCCTTGCCTTGCCCAGCCAGCAGAGCTGCTGGTGCCCTGACCTGTGGCTCCAATGCTTCTTGAGTGTCCAAAGCCTCAGAAGGGAACCACAGAATCACAGAATACCCTGAGCTGAAAGGGGCCCACAAGGATCACCAAGTCTGAATCCTGTCCTTACACAGGAGAGCATGAAGAATGTCACCATGTGCCTGAGAGCATTAAGTGGGGGACACTGGCTCCAGCCTGCCTTCCTGAGGAGCAGCACTGGATCCACCCAGAGCTGGCTCATCCCAGGGCACATTGCATACATAGGGTCAAGCAGTGCAGTTATGCATCAGACAACATGCTGTTCCTGCAAGAAAACATCTTTCAGTAGGATGCCTGGCTATCAGCCTGGTTTCACAGTGGGATCCAAGGTGACAAATCCATGGTCTGTCCACCTGCAGGGCCAGCAGCTCCATGCCAGCCTGGTACGGGCTCCTGCCTCATGGGGAGGACTGGTTGCGTAGGTACAGAAATGCTCCATCAAGAGCAGGGTATAAACATCTCCAAAAAGTACTTTCAGGGAGGGCAACAACTGAACAATCAAGTAAGGAATATATGAGTGCAAATAAATTCCACATGAAAGTAACAGCTGTGAGAACATCCAGCCCAGGCATCTCCTTGTCTGGAGGCTCCTAAAATCCCTGCTGGCATGGTTTCCCAGCCCTCCAGGTACTGTAAATAAAATGTCATAACCCCCTCTGAAAGGATTGCACCATGAACTAAGCTTTGGTCCTCTGCTGGCTGCCACCCGGCCTTGCCTCTTGGGGAATTTTACTGAGGAAAAGCTTCCAAGCTCTTTAGAGTCCCTTCTACCCGCTTCTCTGGTTAAACCTCTCTTGGTCTGTTCCCTGCCAATTTTGGTTTCCCCTCCCAGGGGAGTGTTCTGTAGAGGATTAACCTGGAGTCTTTAGAATTAAATTGGGGAACTTAACCAGACTTACTTATTTACAGTCTTAAACTTTTTACCACCATCAACCAGCTGGAAGATGGTGCCCAAGCCTGCCTTCATCCTCCTGCAGAAGATGCCAGATGCTTTCCATGCCAGTTGTCCCTACCAATGGCCTTTGAGCAATGGAAATTGTACCAGCTGTGGTTTGCATTGTAACAACAAAAAACCAGCCTGATAGCCAAGGCTAATGGTGGGGGAGGGGGAAAAGAATCAGTTTTTACTGGACTTTTCTGAATCCAGCCTCCCTCAACAAGGATGATTATAGCTAATTAGGCAGAACATGGTAACAACACTCACATTTGGATGTGTGGTGTCTCGATGGAAGAGGAAATTAAATAGGAGAGCTGCAGACAAAGGAAATGAGGCCAGCCCAAACGAGTGGCTTTTCATCAGAGAATGGATGAATAGATCAGTGAAATCATTTCGTTGTACCTAGAACATTAATGAGCTTTACATAGTATTGTAATTTGCAATTCAAGGAAGCATCTGCCATACCATCCTTGAGGGCATTGTTTTCCTCCTGCCCTGAGCAGGCAGGCAGACAGACAGACAGACAGACACACACACACACACACACACACACACACACAGACCCTCTTCACCAGGTGTCCAAAGCAAATGCAGTTGTTAAGCACCCAGGATTGTCACACTGGGAGGAAGGCAGGGCTCAGTAAACTGAGCAGCAAAATAAGGATTACAGAATCATTAAGGCTGGAAAGCCCCTGGAGATGAAGTCCACCAAGGAGGTGCAAGATGGACCAGGAGACTGGGCCCAGTGAAGGCACTGGCAGCTCTGGCACAACTGAGGCAAAATTTCTGGATATCTTTTGATGTAGTACAAGAACTTTAAATGTGAGCAGAGACTTGTGCTGCTTTGGTTGCTAGCAGGTGTGATCCCAGCTCTGAGACACACAGCTCTGCTCTGACCATCCTGCAAAACTACATCCCCAAGCTTGTGGTGACTCTTGGAAATACAGATCTCCAGGCAAAGGTCTTTTTTTCATTATTTTACCATATAAGAACTGGGAAGTATCTGTACCCTGGCCTGGCAGTAATTTTTTCTTGCCTGATGCTGGCAGTGCCCCCAGTGTGGCCAGAGACAAGGAGCAGGAAGAGGTGGAAGCAGGAATCAGGCTCTGTCATCCTCCTCAGCAGGAGCAAGCAGCAGGATTGCACCCAGTGGTCACAGTTTGGGGTTATGATCAAACACCAACCACCTGTCCTTGTGCTGCTAAGGCAGAAAGCAAGTGATTGAAAGATTCTCACTGATTAAAGGTAGTGCCAAGGGAAATCCTTCAGGCTATGAATTCTGCACAGCACAAATTGGGAAATTTCATCCAGAAATTCCTGTTTCACACTCTCCCCATACCAAAATTGCATCACACTTTCAAGCTGGGCACCTGGCTCTGCATGCTGGTTCTGGACAGTGATTTTCTCTCTCCTGTGAGCTGAAAGAACAAAATCACAAACAAGCATATGAGAAAATTATTGCCTCAGCAATAACCTCTCCATAACCTAGTAGGGAGGAATTGTGTGCAAAAAAGACTTTGCAGTGAGATGTTGCAGCTACCAATAAAAGCTTCAGGCCATGTCACTGAAGCTGTATATTATCCATGCAATTTACAGAATCTATTTTAATTTAGCCACTTTCCCAAGAATATGAATGAGACAAATAAAAGGTTTCACAGAAGCAGAAACAACAGTGGAGGTACAGAGGTGTCCAAGAGGGGACTGACAGCCCAGCCTTCAGGCAGGATGAAGACCAATAACCCAGGACCCAGAGCCCAGCAGAGTGTGGTTTCTCCCAGGTGCCTCCTGCTGCAGCATCATTCCTGGCAGGAGAGGCTGGGCACAGCCAGGGGAGGAGGGCAGGCAGGGGGTGGCTGCCTGGACAGGCAAGGCTGGCACCTTGCATGGGCAATGTGCATGGAGAAACTGTCCCCAGTTTCTCCCCCAGACTGAGGGACAGGGAGCTGCTCCCTAGGGCTGCCAGCCACCCCTTTCATGAGCACCCTCATGGCTAAACAGTGTTTTAAATAACAAAAAAATGGACTTAAAATTTAGCCAAATCTTAAGGTAAAGGGAAATACAAACCACAGCCCCACTTAAAAATACATTGGCTGCCAAAATGCCACCTTCTGCCCTGTCCTCCTCAGAACATGCTGCAAGCTCCCAGCTTGTTCCATCCATGCTTCCCATCAGCTTGCTCTGCCACTTGAACACCTTGGTACCTCCTGTCTCCTTCAGCTTTCACTTCCACATAGGGATTTAAACTTTTTTCTGTGGACCACATGGAAATTCTCAAGCAACAACTTACTGGCCTTTAAAAGCAAGTATTGATATTTTTCAACTCTTTCAAAAATATGGATTTCATTTGTTCTAACACTGCTCCTATTTTTTAAATTTTATTTTCCAAGCACTTTTCTTCAGGGAGGGCAACAATTGAGAAACCAAGAAGAGCTAGAGGTTTGTGAGAAGCTGCTTGAGAAACAATGGACTGAGAACAGTGTTTGAAGGGGAACCTGGCCATTCAAACCTATTCACATTCCATTAAAGCACTCCTTCTAATACTGCATGTTTGCAGATTTGCTTATTTCCAAGAGAGAAAAAACCTATTTAATACCTAGTTTGGACAAAGAAAAAAACCAAACAAAAAATGTACAAACAATTTATGGGTCTCCAACAGTAGTCAGAACTATGTATGGAAAGCTGGCCTGCAATTAAAGAGCTTATCAGTTGCACAGCCCAGCTGAACCAGGCTCCAGGCAGTACCTGTACTCATTTGGATCAATGGTTATCCCAGGCTGCAGAGATCCCAGTGTCAACTTTCCAATCACAGAATCCTTTTTTTAATCTTTCTTTCTTTCTCTTTCTTTCTTTTTCTTTTTCTTTCTTTCTTTCTTTCTTTCTTTCTTTCTTTCTTTCTTTCTTTCTTTCTTTCTTTCTTTCTTTCTTTCTTTCTTTCTTTCTTTCTTCCTTCCGCCACTTCCGCCACTTCCTTCCGCCACTTCCTTCCTTCCTTCCTTCCGCCACTTCCTTCCTTCCGCCACTTCCTTCCTTCCTTCCTTCCTTCCTTCCTTCCTTCCTTCCTTCCTTCCTTCCTTCCTTCCGCCACTTCCTTCCGCCACTTCCTTCCGCCACTTCCTTCCGCCACTTCCTTCCGCCACTTCCTTCCGCCACTTCCTTCCGCCACTTCCTTCCTTCCTTCCGCCACTTCCTTCCTTCCGCCACTTCCTTCCGCCACTTCCTTCCTTCCTTCCTTCCTTCCTTCCTTCCTTCCTTCCTTCCTTCCGCCACTTCCTTCCTTCCGCCACTTCCTTCCGCCACTTCCTTCCGCCACTTCCTTCCGCCACTTCCTTCCTTCCGCCACTTCCTTCCTTCCTTCCTTCCTTCCTTCCTTCCTTCCTTCCTTCCTTCCTTCCTTCCTTCCTTCCTTCCTTCCTTCCTTCCTTCCGCCACTTCCTTCCTTCCTTCCTTCCGCCACTTCCTTCCTTCCTTCCTTCCTTCCTTCCTTCCTTCCTTCCTTCCTTCCTTCCTTCCTTCCGCCACTTCCGCCACTTCCGCCACTTCCGCCACTTCCGCCACTTCCTTCCGCCACTTCCTTCCTTCCTTCCTTCCTTCCTTCCTTCCTTCCGCCACTTCCGCCACTTCCGCCACTTCCGCCACTTCCTTCCTTCCTTCCTTCCTTCCTTCCTTCCTTCCTTCCTTCCTTCCTTCCTTCCTTCCTTCCTTCCTTCCTTCCTTCCTTCCTTCCTTCCGCCACTTCCTTCCTTCCGCCACTTCCTTCCTTCCGCCACTTCCTTCCTTCCGCCACTTCCTTCCTTCCGCCACTTCCTTCCTTCCTTCCTTCCTTCCTTCCTTCCTTCCTTCCTTCCTTCCTTCCTTCCTTCCTTCCTTCCTTCCTTCCTTCCTTCCTTCCTTCCTTCCGCCACTTCCTTCCGCCACTTCCTTCCGCCACTTCCTTCCTTCCTTCCGCCACTTCCTTCCGCCACTTCCTTCCGCCACTTCCTTCCGCCACTTCCTTCCGCCACTTCCTTCCGCCACTTCCTTCCGCCACTTCCTTCCTTCCGCCACTTCCTTCCTTCCTTCCTTCCTTCCTTCCTTCCTTCCTTCCTTCCTTCCTTCCGCCACTTCCTTCCGCCACTTCCTTCCGCCACTTCCTTCCGCCACTTCCTTCCGCCACTTCCTTCCGCCACTTCCTTCCGCCACTTCCTTCCTTCCTTCCTTCCGCCACTTCCTTCCGCCACTTCCTTCCGCCACTTCCTTCCGCCACTTCCTTCCGCCACTTCCTTCCGCCACTTCCTTCCTTCCTTCCGCCACTTCCTTCCTTCCTTCCGCCACTTCCTTCCTTCCTTCCGCCACTTCCTTCCTTCCTTCCTTCCTTCCTTCCTTCCTTCCTTCCTTCCTTCCTTCCTTCCTTCCTTCCGCCACTTCCTTCCTTCCGCCACTTCCTTCCTTCCTTCCTTCCGCCACTTCCTTCCTTCCGCCACTTCCTTCCTTCCGCCACTTCCTTCCGCCACTTCCTTCCGCCACTTCCTTCCGCCACTTCCTTCTGCCACTTCCTTCCTTCCGCCACTTCCTTCCTTCCTTCCGCCACTTCCTTCCTTCCGCCACTTCCTTCCTTCCTTCCTTCCTTCCGCCACTTCCTTCCTTCCTTCCTTCCTTCCTTCCTTCCTTCCTTCCTTCCTTCCTTCCTTCCTTCCTTCCTTCCTTCCTTCCTTCCTTCCTCCCTTCCTTCCGCCACTTCCGCCACTTCCGCCACTTCCGCCACTTCCGCCACTTCCTTCCTTCCGCCACTTCCTTCCTTCCGCCACTTCCTTCCTTCCGCCACTTCCTTCCTTCCGCCACTTCCTTCCTTCCTTCCGCCACTTCCTTCCACCACTTCCTTCCTTCCGCCACTTCCTTCCTTCCGCCACTTCCTTCCTTCCTTCCGCCACTTCCTTCCTTCCGCCACTTCCTTCCTTCCGCCACTTCCTTCCTTCCTT
Source organism: Ammospiza caudacuta (assembly GCF_027887145.1). Taxonomy (NCBI): domain Eukaryota; kingdom Metazoa; phylum Chordata; class Aves; order Passeriformes; family Passerellidae; genus Ammospiza; species Ammospiza caudacuta. The sequence continues at coordinate 96,263,282 of NC_080594.1, forward strand.
CCGCCACTTCCTTCCGCCACTTCCTTCCGCCATTTCCTTCCTTCCGCCACTTCCTTCCGCCACTTCCTTCCGCCACTTCCTTCCTTCTCTTTCCTTCTCTTTCCTTCTCTTTCCTTCTCTTTCTCTGCCACTAGCTGCTAGCTGTCTCTGTTATTTCATGCCTTCCTTAAGGCTGACTGTGCCATAACCCTTGCAGATCTCATTCCTGCACAATGGGGAGGAGAGCCACAAAATGAACACCAAATAAGCACAGCCAGGTCTGCTGGGGAAGTGACAAGAAATGTGTGACACTCCCCGTGCCTCACCCACGCTCCCTCCCCTGGCTCCTGGCCCCACAGGAGGGGACTGGGGTGGCCAAAAGCTGCTTTTCCTTTTGGGAGTCTCCAGACTCTGTGTGTGTGTGAACAGGGACTTCCGTGGGCCCAGTATGGACTGCAGGCAAATCTGCTTTGGCAGAGGTCTGGCTTTGAGCTGCAAGCTGCAGTGGAGGGACAGATTCCATTCCCTGGATGGCATCGTGGGACAAGGTGTGGGGTCGCCTGAGCAGCACGGCTCAGGTTGGGTCAGTGTCTGGTCTTGCATGGTGGAAATTCAGGTCTTGGATCACAACACAGTGATAACTGGAGAGGTGCTGGTGCTGATACTGGGAGTGAATCTGATGTGAGGCAGGTGAATGCAATCAGGTCTTTGCCGGAGTGGGGAACAGAAGCAGAGATGTGTTTTGATACGAGTGTCTCAAGGTTCCTATCCATATTGAATTCAATCTCTGCTTCTGTCCTCATCTAAAGAGTCACGTTTTAAGTCCTACCATCCTACTACATTAATATTTTTGAACATTTTAATAAGCAATTTCAGCTTATAGACACCAATTTATTTTCCTTGTTGGTCTGTTTAGCAAATTTCTTTTACTTTCTAAATGGTATGATTAGCAAATCTACACTTACCAGATATTGTGAGCAAGACATTTCATGATGACAGAGGAATCATAAGGAGCAATTTAATGTGTCCAATCTCAGAAAAGCCCACTAATGTTTGCATTGTGAAAAATCAAAACCTGCTAATACAACAAAATGAATTGCCAGTGATACTGATCCTTGTGAAAACAAGACTTCTACTTAAAATATAATGTAAAACATATTTGAAATTCCACGTGGCTTTGGTGAAAGCTGTAGGAATTAATTTGTGGCAAATTTGATCACAGAAGATGGAAAGGATGGCATGGACAGGGTGACAAGTGCATGTAGATAGTAGAGATGTGAGATGTGAAATCAGTAGGAGTTGTGCTTGTGCATGTCAATGACAGTTTTGTCCCAACTCCCAGGCTTCTACAGCAGCACCTGTTCTTTGGGTTCATTTCTGTTCATCTTCACTCCTGATTCTCACAGGAGGCTTCCAGCACACACAACAGAGCTGGCTGGTCTTGCTTTGGGCTAAATAAATTCAAAAGTCGCAGAAACAGCTCTCTGTTAGCATAAAGCAGATAAATGACAGCAAACCAATAAACTGTGGCTTCACAGGCACAATACCACAAGGAAAACACCTCTTGAAGGTCTGTGTGTTCTCTAGGGCTGGGCACGACCCCCTGGCCCTCTGGAGCACCTTGCCCCATGTCCTTGCAGGGCACTTTAAGGGACAGGGACTTGCTCACTCCATCCTTGTCCCACGCCAACCCTCCACAAGGCTCAAAGCTGATACTTTTGCAACAGGGTTAAAGTGGCCTTCTCCTGCTTTGCCAGACACTTGCATCTCTCTTCTGGCCTCCTAAAGTAAAAAGGACACAAAATATCCAGCAACACATTGCTGCTGCAGAGGACTGTTTTCCAAAACCGTCCCAAACATGACTGCGTGCCTAAATAAACCTGCTGTGTGGGACCCTCTCCCCAGCTTCTCAGACACACTTGGGAGCACAGAAGCGCACCTCCATCGCCAGTGCTTGAGTCTTTCATGCCCAGGTGCCAGGACATGCAGCCTCATGCACTCAAGCAAGTGGCATCCCATAGATGTCTCCTGGATCAGGTTCAGCTCCATTGGAAACATTTCATTTCTTCCCAAAGCCTATAACATCACTGTAGTTTGGGCAGCTGTGCACACATCTCCACACACCACAGCAGCAGCAAACACAGCCATTCCAGTGGGAGCTCACACCTTGCACGGGGGACAAGGTGACAGAGGCACAGCTTACAACCCACAATGTAGGCCTCTGTGCAATTCTAGGCTGTTTTCTCTCACCCTTTCCATGAAAAATTTTGCCTTCCTTTCCAATATATATGGTGTCTTCACTGGAAATCTCCTGTTTCCTGAGTAACAGGATATATAGAAAGAAAATTGCAATAATGAAAACACCACTCCAACACCAGACAAGTTCCTCCAAGTTGCTCCAGTCATATGGATGGCTAAGCTCAGAATTTCCCATTGCTGTGGAAGTTTATTTGAGGAACTCAGAAACAGTGCCCTGGCATGATACTTCTTGCTACCACTATAAAATTTCAAGCAGCTCTGTTCACTTCCAGGTGCTGAAGTAGTAATAAAAATACAGCAGCCCAAAATAGCTGTCAAGGTTTGAATCTGTCGAAAATTTATCATAAACAAGATGTGGGAAGCTGTGAAGTTGCCTGAGGCACAGCAAAACTAAACCACGAATAATTACATAAAAAATTACATAATCCAGGGATTCCCTTCTCCTTCATCCCAATTACAGGAAAGGTTTAGAAAAACTGGTGATGTACTTTCATCCATTTCTCTTTGAGAGAAACCACCATGGAATATCTTTGTCCAAGGAGAAAAACCAAAGAAGACACTTTGCAGAGCTGTAAACTTGTGTCAGGACCATTTCAGCATGGGCTAATTGGTTACTCTGCTTATTTGCTTTTTTCTTTCTGGTGCTGATCCCCACGGATGAAACAACAAACTTGTCTCCAGTGCTTCAATGGATTCTTGTCTCTGAAACAGGAGTTAGTGGGTGTTTCCTGCAGACTTCTGGAGAGCTGCATGAGTCCAGCTGTCCTTGTTGAACTGCACAGCTTCCCACCCCACACCCATACCAGCCTGTCCAGGTCCCTCTGCAGGGCAGCGTGGATGGTGCCATCACTCCAGCTGGGTGACACTGACAGCCTTGTCAGGGACAAGGGCTCTGCAGCCCTTCCTGCAGAGCAGTGGTGTCACACAGGACAGGTCACAGGACAGACCTGCACTCAGGACCAGCTCCCAGGAAGAAGGTGTATGACCCAGTGACCCTCTGAGCCCAGCCATCCAAAGAGCTGCTTGCCCATTTAGATCCCCACCCATTCAGACTACAAATTCCAAATTTAGATGCACAAATATTATGGGAGACAACATTTAAAAGCCTTGATAAAGTTTACATGAACTGCACCCACATCATTAAAGCTGAATTAAATGAGATCCCGTCCTCTCCCTGCATTCGCAGCTGTGGTCATTGTATCACAGCAGGCAAACAGGCTGGGCAGGTATGGTTCGCCTGTGTAAAGCTGTGTGAGGGCTCTCATTCTTCATGTGCCTAGAAATGGACTACCTGATTTTCCCAGAGACTGAAACAAGGTTGATTTGCCAATCATTCCCCAAATTTTGCTTCTGATTCTTTTGAAGACAATCATATACAACAACCTTTCCCACATGCTGCTACATACAAAAAGTCATCACACCTGGCATAATTTATGTAAAGTCTCTTCACATCTCTCCTGTGCGTATCTTTTTGATCATCCCAGTTTACCTAAAATTATGTGGGGGGAGTGGAAGGGTGGAATGAGAAATGCTCATGTCCCTTTGAAGGGAAATTCTCCTTCAGACAGCTGGGAATCCAATCCTCTAACAATCCTTTCTGCTCCTACTGCAGAAACCCAGCTCTGTTCCCTAAAGCAAGCTTAGCAGTGCTGGACAAGAAGTGGCTCTGCTGTTACTGTCACCTCGTGCTGCAAGCAGGTACAGAAGCTGCCAATCCAGTGTGCACCCACTACCACAGACTGACCACCAGAAGCAATGGACAGGTAAGGAGAAAGATAAGCTCTCAAAAGTTCATTCAAAATATTGCAGAAAATGAAACACGTTCACTCATCTTGTCTACTACACCCTTCTGGAACACACACCCACACACAAACAGAGTGAAAAATAGAGTGTGTGTGTCCTTGTCTACCTACCAGGAGGGTGTGTCCTAAGTGGTTTCTGCTAAAATAGAAATCCTAGAAACAAAAAAAATTTGTTGACCAGGGTTTTCAAGGTGCTAATGCAACAGCCTCCAGCAGCTGCTTGCTACAGAGTAGAGATGCCTGTATTTTCTCTGGGAGAAATCTCTGCTTCCCAAAATGACACAGGTGAAGGTCCAGCATAGAAAGGAGCAACCTGCACTAATAGCATATCTAAGTCTGTGGCTCTAGTTCATACTTCAAGCAATAAATTGATCTAAAAGGCCCAATGTTTGAAAGGATGGGGCAATGAACCCTCCTAAAGTTAGATGAAACTGTTGAAATAATATTTACATCAGTTTTACAAATAAAGATACACCTGTTCTTTCTGAGTTTTGGTATAAACCTACATGTCCTCCAGAGGTCCTTTGTTTTCATCTTTCATCACTAATAGCACTAGATAACAGACCTCTTCACTTAGTATTTCCAGAAAATATTAAATGAAATACAAATGTCTGACATTTGCGTCAGTCACCTATGGAAAATATGAACAGTTTATTCATGGAAGTTAATATTTGTGCTTTTTAGAGAACCTTGCTTAGCCGTGGCTTGACAATGAGTTGTCAGACAGAATTTTGTCTGTTTCTGCTCTGTCAGACACAATAAGACAACTCTTGGCCTCTGACTTGAACAATGAAGGTTCTTTGTCTTCCCTGGAAATCTCCATGGACATGAGTGCTACCTTCTGGCCAGTGGTGCCTTCCATAAAATAACACTGTGGATGGCAGGACACCCTGGAAATCCACTTCCAACAGTTCTTCTGTATTCTCTTGTACAGCACGACACAATTCTGGCTTTGCAAAATGTCACCACTGCCCTGACACATAACAGCCTCCAGTCCTTTCATCAAAGCTAGTAGGAGTGTCACATAATTTGTGTTTATCCTTTTTTGGAAATTTGATGCTCTATTTCCCTGGAGCCCATTTAGATAGAATTCCTTTAAATCTATTACAGCCCAGGGAGGATTACTTTTGAAAGTGAAGTCCCACTGTTTACCTCAGTATTGTAGCCTTACTTCCCCTCTTTGTAAGTCTGTCCCTTTTGTAAAAGTTCCTTTGTGCTGAATCTAAGGGCTCAGCATAAAGGAGCTCTCACCACACCTTCTACATTCCCAGAAAAAAAAATTAGTGTGGATAACAAAGACAGAGAGCAGTATCAGTAATTTTACTTTAAAAATACTACTTTTGTCTTCTTGAAGCTGTCTCCAATCCAAGCAGAATAGGGTCAGCAGACAATAAACTGAGACAAAACATAAAACACATAAAATCCTCATAAAGCATGGAAATGAAAAATCAGGGCATCCCAAAAATCTTATTACTCTTCTGCAGTGACACTATGCCAAAATGCTATGATCATGATCAAAGTTTTAAAATACCTCTGACCATACATTAGACTTGATTAAAGTTTAAGCCATGTTACATTTATTTCCTTCCACTTCCAATGTCCTCCAGAGACACCTCCAAATGAAGCATTCAAACTCCGGGGACTTTCCTGAAAGAATTGCCCTTAATCTTTTAGTTGTTGAATAAAATCACTGTGTGGAACATGAATCTAACAATTCATCTTTTACTGATAGGGCTCTGGCTAAATTGTCTGTTCCCAAAGTCACAAGACTGAAGAAGCTATTATGAGAACAGAGCATTTTATTTCAGATGCAACCACACAAAAAATCTCAAGGAGAGAGGAGGAGGCTGGCAGAAAGAAAAGTCCCCTGATATATATCTTTTAATTAACATTGCAAAACATTCCTTTCTGTATGCAGGTGAATAATTTACACACAATTCACTTGTATTTCTAATCCTTATCACTAAATACGTTTTTTTCTTCCAAGTTTGATTTATTTTGAAAAAAAAATTGAACTAGCAAAGTGTATTGTATGATGAGAGGATTCAGGATGTATACCACTGAGGGTATTTAAATTGCATTAATTCTTCCACAAAGGGAGAGCATAAAGGTGATTCTATCTGTCTTACCCGAGTTTTGCATTATTCACTTAATGGATCCAAGTTTATTTTAAGGTTTTTGAGGTTTTTTTGGTTTGGGGGTTTTTCCCATAATGCTGAGCTATGAGCCTGGGATGTATTAACCTTTTGGGGCCCCATTTTTCAGCAAGCCAAATGCAAGAGACAGCTCCATATTCTTTGCAGCAGGATCCTTTCCCCAGAGCAAGAAGCACAAGCAGAAGTTCGGGTCCAGTTCAGCCAGCATCAGTGCTGGACAACTGATGTGCCAGCACCATGCAGTCACCTACTGCCTGCATCCTCTGCAGGTCCCACAGAGTGTGCTCCAGCCCTCACTCTCACCTGGTGGCCACAGCTGACTTAGCAAAGCAAACTACAGAAAATAAAACTAACAACTTAAAGCACCTCAAAACTTCATGTTACTGTTCATAGGGCTGCATGGAGGAAGTGCCTTGAAACGTTTTTTGAGGGAGACAGTGCACAGACACATGGTGCTTACAGGACAGTCACATATTACACAAAATTACTGTACTGCAAGAAATTCTGCTATTTCAGATACATTTTTTCTCCCTACATCACTAGTTTCCTAAAATTTTGATGGAGGTTAGATTTTCACCCCAACAACTGGAAAGAATTTTGACTTCTGCGAAGTGTCCATCCACCTGGGTGGGATTAATTTTGTTAATGCACTATCTGTAGTAGTCTTCGTTAATGCACTATCTGTAGTAGCCATCTACTGTGACTGCATGTATAGCATGCAAGGTCTTTAAAAAGGTTCCCCTGAACTGCCAAGGTATTGGAGAGGACAGCAGAGCTTCTCAAGGGTGTGTAAGGGGGTGACCCTGGCTGGGTGCCAGGTGCCCACCAAGCCACGCTATCACAACCCCTTCTCAGCTGAACAGGGGAGAGAAAACAAGATGGAAAACAACTCATAGGTTGAGATAAGGCAGTTTACTAAAACCAAATAAAAGGCTGTGCGCACACAGGCAAATGCTAAAACTCCAAAGATTTTACTTCCCATCAGCAAGTGACGTCCAGCCACTCTCCGGGAAGCAGGGCTTCAAGACACATTGCAGTTCCTCTGGAAAGCAAACATTGCAAATAACAAATGTTCCCCACTTCCTCCTCCTTTTCCTAGCTTTTATATCTGAGCAGACATCATATGGTATGGAATATCCCTTTGGTTAATTCAGTTCAGCTGGCCTTGCTGTGTTCCCTCCCAAGACCTTGCCCACTCCCAGCCTACTGATGTGGGAGCAGAATGTTGGAGAGACAGAGCTGAGGCTGTGCCAGCTCTGCTCAGAGCAGCCAAAACTCTGCAGTGTTACAGCTCCTCTCCAGCTCCCAATGCAATGGGGAAAACAACTCCACCTCAGCCAGAGTAAACACAATCTCCACCCATTATTCCATACCATTTGTGTCATACCCAGATCTCACAAAATTTAATCTTCTAGCTATTACACTGTATTTACTTCTCATTACTGAAATCCCTTTTTACCAGCTCTTAGATCTTAAACTACACCTTAAATCATCTTCATACCAAATGTACAGATCCATACATTTTCATTAAGTATTATCCCCAGTCCTTTCACAGATAGATATCATTTTCCCATTCCATGGGCTTCCTCCACCCCTCCAGATGTTCAGAAACAGTCCATGACTTGGATTCCATTCCATCAGGATGGGTGCTCAGGACAGGAGGAGCAGCACACTTGACCAGCCTGGCTTGGGTTGTCATCGCTCTTGCCTTGCTCCCCACAAAATTCACTCTTCACCAGTCCATGTCATTCCTGCTTCTTTACTTCCTGCAAAATAAAACTCACACCACAGATTATTTCCCCCCCAAGGTCAAATCTCCTTGAGGCACACACCAGTCTCCCCATCCTTCCACATTACCCACCAAGTGCACCCAGGTCTTTGGGCAAAGACAATCCCACAAATGGGTTTGCCTTTTCCCATGGGAGGAGAAATCCCCAGTGACTCCCCCAGCTGCTTCCCCGTGTGTAGCACAGGGACCTTGTGTCCTCCCCCAGCTTGGGCAGGCCCAGGGCGGTTAGCAGATCCCCAGTGTTAACCAGCCAAGTGGCTTCTGCTCAATTTGCATCCCAAAGCTTCCATGCCCCACTGCCCAACAACTCTCAACATAGTCCTCAGCAGTGCCTTATACCTCCCAATCTTTCCAGAGGCTTGTGGGTGATAAGGGATGTGATACACCCATGGAAGATCACAGGGCTGTGTTTCCACCCCCTGGGGCCATCAATTCCAGGTTTATTGGACACTCTCCTCACTGCATAACATGTCTGATGTCTGATTCAGCAGTACTCGGGGTGCTGTGACTTCATTTAGGCCACAATGGCTATGCTAACCTCCATTCTTCATCAGACTTTTGCAATTGCCATATGGGACAGATACAAGGTGAGTGGGCCTTGCTGGTAACTCCTTGGCTCTCCAGCTGAGGAATCAGCTCATGGATGGGAGCCGGGGAATCCCGGTTGGTGCCACACTGCTGCTGATGCACTGTCTTGGTAGCAATTGCCACCTGCTGTTCTTCACCTTGCAGCCCTCCTGCAAGGAAGGGATGTTCTAAGAGGCCAGGCAGGATGCATGACTACTTGATCTTCTCTGTATTCACAGCAGCTACACCAAAAAGCCACTGGTACCCCTTTATGTCCTTCAAGTATCCTCTCCTGAGACAGTCAATTCCAAGGATACAAGTGGGGCAGTCACAATGGGGCACTTTTCCCACTGGTCCCCTGTTAAGCTCCCTTCAGCCTCCAAACCAGACAATTTTTGGCATCCCCTTGTCAAACCAGAGATCCAGATGGGTTCTGAGCACCCGTGCCCCGATAGCACCAGCGTACACTATGCAGCAGCATCTACCAAAGCCTTGTGTACTTCTCTGGGTCTGATGTGCCAGGCTATCAAATCCAGTACATCCAGTCATCCCTCTCCTCCTCCTGGCAGAAGGGAGGGACCCTCTATTCTTTTTCCTGGTTGGAGCATTCACTGTCTGACCCTTACAGTGCCAGACCAGAAATCCCCTCGCCAGGATCAAGAGAGGTAATGTCAGTTCTTCTGTGTCTGGGAGGTTGCTGATTGCTGTCTTGTGTCTGCAGAGACTGCTCTGACAGCTCTGTGGGATGGCCCCTTCTCTCTTCTCTCACAGCTCTCCTCTTTCTCAGCTTTCTTCTCTCTCAGTTCACGGACACGGGCTTCCAGCTTAAAGGTGGGTTCACCATCCCACTTCCTCATGTCTTCCCCCTGATCGCACAGAAGGAACCACAGTGCACCACGTGTCATGCGTCTGGGCATCTCTTTCCTTCTGATCAGGGCAGGAGAAGACTGATTTCTTGGACTGCCCTTGACAGCTGAGGTGCTGGCCTGGGTACAAAGAGTTTCCTCTAAGTTTTGGAGCCAACAAGATGCTCTCTCTACTGTTGGTGTCTCCATTTCTGGGTAATACATTGCTGCCAAACTGGTAGAATATGATGCAGGGGCACTTTGAATTACCTTCCTCCACATGGCCATTGTGCAAGGGACATCCTTTGGATCTTTAGAGATGTTATCATTTTTTAGATCACTGTAAATGACTTCCAGCACTGCTAATTCTCTCAGGTACTGGACACCTTCATGTGCAGTGGTCCACCTTCCTGGGGAGTTCACAAGATCTTCCTTAAAGGGATATTTTGCCTTCACACTTGAGACGAGTCGTCTCCAGAGACTGCAAACTGATGTCTCTTTTCCAATTCCTTTTCCAATTCCCCGGTCTCTAGCAAGGGATCCCAGCTGCTGGGCTTCCCTGCCTTCCAGCAGGTGACCATCAGCCCCACAGTCCCAGCATCGCAGCAGCCAGGCAGAAATCTGCTCACCTGGCTGGCGGCTGTACTCCTTCTGCAGGTCTTCAAGTTCTGATGATGTCAGAGACTGGGTAATTTCTGTTTTCTGTTTGAATTCTTTTACTCCTTTCTTTGATTTATTTGTTGTAGGACTGATTTCTTGATCAAACCCTTCCTTTCCTGATAATTCTTCTTTTTCTTCTTTTTCTTTTTCTTCTTCCTTTTCTTCTTTTTCTTCTTCTTCTTCTTCTTCTTCTTCCTTTTCTTCTTTTTCTTCCTTTTCTTCTTTTTCTTCTTTTTCTTCTTTTTCTTCTTTTTCTTCTTTTTCTTCTTTTTCTTTTTCTGCTTTTTCTTCCTTTTCTTTTTCTTTCTTTTCTTTTTCTTCTTCCTCTTGTCTTTCTTCTTCCTCTTCTTTTTCTTCTTCCTCTTCTTTTTCTTCTTCTTCTTCCTCCCTTTCTAATTGACAACAAGGACTTGTTGCTCTCCTTGTCCACCTTTCCATTTCCATTACAGGGACAGTTTCAGTAGTGGTTGTGGTCTGGGTTCCTGTCTCAACCATCACGTCCTCACACACAGTTTGTGTCCCTGCCTCAGCCACAGTCCTGTGAGAGTGCAGCACTGTGGCTCTGTAGGCACAGGCCAGGCCCCAGCACAGGGCGAGGAGCTGCTGGCTTTCGTTGGGCTGGGCAAGGCACCCCTCTATCAGCTGCTGGGTCAGTTTGTCAGGCTTGGTTACCTGCTCGTGGGTGAACTCCCAGGCAATGGGAGGCGATAACCGCCCTAGGAACCTGCCCAAATCCTTCCACGCACCCTGCCACCCAGGGACTGACTTCCTCAGGGAGCATTTGGATGTCTCCTCACTCAAAATTTGTTTTCTCATACAGCACCATGACATCAGATTCCACAAACCCCATGATATGCTTACAGTACCAATTAAACAGATCGTGTAAGGATGAGCAAGGACTGCAGGAGCCTGCATAATAAAATAATCCACATAAATTCTGGGTAGGAAGAGAGAGATGTATTCCCTCATTGTCTCCACAAGATAGCTCCCCCAGCACAGCAAGGCCATCAATGCCAGGGAAAAGCACAGAGCCATTGTTTGTATTAACATGTTCCCAAACTCAGCAAAATAAAGAGATAAGCAGTGCAGCTGGCAAACTGCACAGGAGCTTGCTACTGGACAATTAACACCACTACAGCAGGCAATACATGTAAATAGGTGTCACTGTCCCACCCCACATCAGGCACCACCTCAGGCTGGATGCCAGGTGCCCACCAAGCCACTCTATCCCACCCCCGCTCTCAGCTGGACAGGGAAGAGAAGGATAAGATGGAAAACAACTCGTGGGTTGAGATAAGGCAGGTCAGCAAAGCAAAAGCGAAAGGTTGCGCATGCACAAGCAAAGGAAAAAACCAAAGATTTTATTGTCTACTTCCCATCAGCAAGTGATGTCCGGCCACTTCCTGGGAAGCAGGGCTGCAGGAAACGGAGCAGTTCCTCTGAAGGCAAATGTTGCAAAAAACAAATGTTCCCCACTTCCTCCTCCTTTTCCCAGCTTTTATATCCGAGCAGACGTCATAGGGTATGGAATATCCCTTTGGTCAGCTTGGGTCAGCTGGCCTCGCTGTGTCCCCTCCCAGGACCTTGCCCACTCCCAGCCTGCTGGTGTGGGGGTGAAGGTTGGAGAGACAGAGCTGAGGCTGTGCCAGCTCTGCTCAGAGCAGCCAAAACCCTGGAGTGCTATCAGCTCCTCTGCAGCTCCCAGTGCAAAGCACAGGGAGTGCACAGGGCTGAGCTCCATCTCACCCAGACCCAACGCAGGGTCCTAAGCCACAAAGGTAACCCACAATTCTCAAGTAAGAGCTGGAAGTTTAAATACAGGTACCTCTTTTTAAAAGTTCAGTATCACCCACCTTTCTTCTCCTTCCACCACTGGCAAGCAGTTTATAAAGTGAACCAAAGGAATAAATTAACCTGGGAATCCTGGCTGCAACTGGGGAATGCCACCAGCCCCTCCTCAAAACTGCCCTGGCCACTAATGCAGCTTTTCTGCTGTGAGACAGGATGCAGATTCCTTTGATTTTTTTAACTACCATCAAAAGTAAATGCTTACTGGGAAAAGTAATCTTGGAAATGTAATCTTAAACTCGGGAGAAAACCTTAATACTGTTTACAGCACTTTCTATACATACTGCATTTGCTCTGCTGCTCTTCCTCACAGTATCATTCCTCCTGCTTGTTATATTTGGGACTTCAGTAACAGCTGGGAAGGTAGGAAACTGAATGGATCATTATTAGCTTCATTATTTCTTTCATACACTACTTTTGCTCACACTACTTTTCATACTCAGAAATTACCTACCAGCTCTTTTGAGCAATTCCTGCACAAGGGTGAGGGGAGGTTCATGTACATATAGCAAATAGGCCATGAGAATGACGATAAATCCAAAACAACAGAATTCACTACAAAGATACATTGTTTTGAAGCATTTATCTTACAGGATTTTTAAAATTATATTCTTTGCAACTGTTTACAGTGCGTTTATATCTTTCATTTCTATTACAATTTAAAAGATCAACTAAAAATACCCTATGAAAATTAAAACAGTGGAGCAGTCCAATTCGATTGTATTTACCGGATTGTATTTATTCTGAAAGAATAATTACAAGAATAATCTCCAAGAAATTAGGATACAGGTTATCAGCAACTGTGTTTAATTAGTAAGAAACCTATTTAAGCCTAATGATATGCATGGTGAAGGTTGTTGCTGCTCAGTGGAGACAGTGGTTCTGCTTGACTGGGATGCTTTCAGATGGTGCAATAGTTGAAACTGATGCTCTGCTCTGCTCTGCTGGTTCAGGCTCGCAGTGGTTCTCTTGCTCTCTCCCCAGCTGGCTGGGAACATTTTGCAATTGGAGCTGACATAGCACCCAAAGGGCTCCCTGACTTTGACTGCCCAGCTCGTGCCTCCAGCAGCCCTTCTGCACTGCCAGCTGGCCCACTGCACAACAAATCTGCTGCCGAGGACAGGGACGACTCCAGGACAAGGTCTGCTGTCAGCTGCTTGGAGTGTTGAACCGTCACTTTTCAGTGGTTGGAAGGACTTTACCATCAGCTCAAGGGTTCAGCAACACAATAGAGACATGCCTGCTACCCCTACCACACAGAAGAGCAGCAATTACAGCTGTCTGAATGATTTCAATGAGAAGTTTAAGTTTGTAACTCCTGCTGCTATGACTTCCCCCTCAGCAAACACCCAATGATTTTTATACTTTGCATTGATGCTGCAACACCTGAGAGCTGTTTACTAACCCGTGGGAAATGGAGATGAAGCCTCAGCTCAGCTCCTAGAGGAGCCTCCCTCTCACTCAAACCTTTTGTTAGCAGCCTCGTGGGAAAGGGTCACTAAGAGAGTCATATGTTTTCTCAAACCAGGCAGATGATCTCCCCAAATCACTCTGCTTGACAAAATAAGAAAGTTTGCAAAATAGCTGATCTGTCACGCAGAGATTACAAAACTTGGCTCAAAAGATAGAAGTTTCTTGTGGACATGTGAATAACTAAGACAGCATTTTAGACAAAGTACCAAAGCCAGGACAGAGTTTGCAGAGTCAGCAGCGCTTGGCAGTGTGTCAGTATAACACAAGATGGCTCCACTTCCATCAACAAAGAGCTTAGTGCCATTGCAGAGCCCCTTGCATCCAACTAATCGCGCCCATCGACTGAAACCAGACCTTCCAGGCTGTCCCGTGCCAGTGCACTCAGCCCTCAGGGCCAAGGAGCAGATCAGTGCTGTAGCCTGCAACAGGGTGAGCTGGAAGGTAACACAAGCCTGGGAAAAATGTGGAAAGGGACGTAACTCCAAGCTGCTTTACAGATCAGCAGCTGTCTTCAGCAAAAGACTGAAAAATGGGAGACCACAGCCAGCCTTCAGTAGCTGGAAATATTTAAGGGCAGTATAAATATGGCTCTACTGATCCATCTATAGCTGAACATTCTTACCATCCTCTTTTGCATTTTTGTTGTTTGCTTCTGGCTTTTCACATTCAAAATATCCCTCAGAATCAATGCAGACATTTTGTGAAAAAGGCTTGGTTTGAAACCTTGTCTGCACTAGTTCCTACATAAAGTTTCACTGGGGTTTTGCTAGTACAGTCCTGCTGCTAAGTATTGATGTTCTCAGCATAGGCTGGTGGGAGAACGCCAGAACAGCAGAGGCAGAAAAGACCAGAAGCATCAGCATCAGCCACAACAACAGCAGGTGGAGGCACAGAGGAGCGGGAAAGACCAGTAAGTGTGCAGGGAGAACGGAAAACCAGAAGGCTTTAGAGAAAAGATGAAAGGAGAAGGAAATGTAGAGAGCAGAAAAATTACACACCAAGCCTAAACCAGCTCGGGAGCAGCAGACTGATTTGGAGCAGGCACTTGCCCTGGGCACAGGTGCCTCAGTGGAACCTGACACAGACGTCTGAAGGGATTGGAAACAACTGCAGATGTGCACAAGTAGTGCACCTATTTAGAAGTAAAACAGGACTACTTGCCACTGTGAGCATGTTTGTCTGGCAGGGAATATCCATGCAAGGTGATGCAGTGCATTTTGGGGCCCCTCAGTACATTTTTAGAAAACACTGAACCCCTTCAGCTGTCTTGTGTTTGGCTAGATCAAAACCTTACTCCCTACAGAAGGATCTTTTGGAATACAAGGGTCATTTCAGTGGTATGGTTTCACTGTTCAGGAAACAAAACACCACCATTATACACAGAATGTTCTAAAAAAAAAAAACCACCAACCCCAGGCCCCCATCTTTTTATGTGAGTCTTTCACCTGATCCTCTGGATTTCACAACTTTTACTTCCATGGCCTTCCTACTGCTGGTCCTGCTCCCTTCTCACTGGATGAAGGCCTGCAGTGTGATGGAGACGAAATCTGCTCACTGTAATGTTGGCCCCTAAAGCCATGATGGTGAAGGAAACAGCCTGACCAAGCTTCAGTGTCCATCCAAGGGACAGAGCACTGGGTACCTGGCACAGCACCTGGTCACAGCAAGTACATTTTGGTATGGGGTGACCATGAAGAACAAAAAGGCCTGCCCTGGAACAGCTGCAGGAATACTTGGGAAATGCTGAAACACAAAAGATCCCAATAACAAACATGGAATAATTTATATCCACAATGAAAAAAGCATTAAAAAAACTGAACAAGACCAGCTCTGTACTATTGATTTTCAGATAAATGTCTGGGTCTGGGAGTGACTGCAAGCACAAAATGAGAAGATTTGGATGGAAAGCTGAATGCTATTTTGGCTCTCCTACGACCTTGCTGGCCATACATTCTATGAAGATCCTTTATCAGAACTGTAATTTGGTTACCACTACAACAGGTTCAGGCTTCCAGCAGCAGCTTGCTGCAGCTGCTGAGGTCAAAGATGAATTTCTGGGTTTTTTGAGCTACATGAATGATCATTAAACAAGACTGCTAAAGAAGCAAACTGTCAAAGTCATTTCATTTATTTCTTAATATCACATCTGTACAATTTTCATACATACAGCAGGAAATGCACATTGGTTACACAATGGCATTTGGCTGCATTTCCAAGTATAATACAGTAAGTGCAACTCCACTTAAAATGTACATTTATACAACTTAAACAAATTAAGGATTGCTACACCACTATCTGTGACAGTATAAAGCTTCATTTATGTTATGTCTCATTACTAAACCACTTCCTGGTTAAATACAAAACATATTCAATCATTTAAAAATGGCCTTTGTGGTACCTGGCCAGCATATAAAATATTTGTTGTTTAAAATTTAACCATTAACTTTTTGTTTTAAAAAATAATCCTCTAAGCCTATTTAAACATTTGTTATTGAACTGTTATACTGACACTTTGTAGCAGGAACCAAATTTTACCCTCTTTTTGTTTGTTCTTGCTTATCACCAAAAGAAGTTACTTTTGCAATGTATTGCAGCTTTATTCAGATACAGCCAGGTGGTTAAACTATTTATCAATTTTACTCAAAAGGTAAATAACATTTTTCATTAAGGAAAACAAAATTACATTTCAAGAGATATTTGTCAAAATTTTAATGGGTAGAGTGCTACCAGCACTAAAAAAAAAAAAGAAAATAAAAAGAAAAAAAAAAAGAAAAGAAATAAAGAAAATTATTAATTTATCTTTTAAGAAACACCCGAATATTCTTATAATTTTACTTTTGGAATACATTGGTCCACAGACCACATTCTTGTTACAGCTTACCAAATGAAACCCAAAATTTCTTATTGCCGTCCCTGTAACAGGAATGGTTCAGTTTTACACCTCCTTTAAAAATATACATTTTACAATCCTTTCACCTCAACAAAGGTGACACTGACAATAAATACACTGGTTTGGTGGGTTTTTTCCTTCACTATGAAAAGTCCACAAACTACCTGTTGTATGCCCTTTCTTTTTTAGATTTCTCCAACGCCTTGTCCATAGTTTTCTCGTTTTCTCCTCTACATTTGGGGCAGTACCATTTGCCCTTTGGTTTATGGTTGAGTCCCACACAAGAAAAGTGAAACCATTCAATGGGGCACTCATCATTATCACATCCTATCATTTCTCCATAGGAGACCTGGTTGCACAAGCAGTATGTTGGCTCATTAGGGTCAATAGGAAGGTCAGGAGGAGAAGCTTCCCGCTCTGCTTTAGCCTTGGATCGTTTCTTCTTCTTGGATGTTTTTGCTTTCTTCTCCTTTGGTGTTCCTGAGGTGATGTCATCGTGATCATGATTATTTGAGGCATTTTCTCGATTCTCATTATTCCGCTGCCTCCTCGATCTCTTGTTGTTGGGCTTTTCAGCCTGTGCGATTGTCTCATTCTTCGACTTATCCTGGCTGCCTTTCCCGCTGTTTCCAGTGGTGTCATTAGTCTCTTGGCAAGTCTCAAACAGCTCCACGTGGCTGTCCACTTGCCTTGTTCTGTTCTCAACCAGCTCCACCATCTGACTGACAATTTGGATCTTCTCGTCCCCCAGTTCCTGACTCCGAATCAAGGCTCTCTGTATGCAGTGTAACATTCTTCTCTTCTGCACAGCATCTGTCTCCCGCTTAAATTTTTCATAGTAATCATCCAGGTCCTTCAGAATCTCTGCAAAGAAGAAATAAAAACTATAAATATTTTTGACGGGGAAAATGGCAAAACAAAACCTCCTGGTTTTCCTTCCATACAGCAACAACTTCTTGTAACACGCAGCTCTGATCAAAGACAGATGCCCTGAAGCTTGTACCTGACAGCAGCTCATGACTCCACTGGACTGCTTTTGTTCTAGGTGGTCCCACAGGAATGGAATGCAAAGGCTGATTTAGGAGAAAAAAAAGTGACTAAATATATTTTTATGTATGTTGATAATGCTTCCCTTTAAACTTTTCAGTGATTAAAAAGAATTAACTAAACCAATACACATACCGTCAAAAGCTCCAAGGTTAACTGCAAAATTAGAGGGGAAATCATTGGACATTTTCTGTACAACAACATTAACATTTTCAGTGAATGACAGAGCAGGAGAAAGAGAGTGGGACAGAAAGAAAGCACAAACCACCCTAGAAGCACACTGCTGGGTTACTTGACAGGAGATACAGAAACACCAAATACATGGCCTAGACCCAAAGCTATTTCATCCAATACTGTTGAGCTATTTCTGCTGAAAATATGAGGCTGTGTAAATCCCTGGACTGCAAAACTAGGATTACAATATCCAGGAGGTTTAGATTATTTCCCACCTACACTTTCTGTAAAATACATGTTGCTATTCTTTAAAACACAAAAATATTATCTTCATTAAATACTTACTGCAGAGCAGGAAGTTAAAAGATAACATTAAAGATGATAGGCAACAACAGGGAGCTAGAGCTTCTGCTTTAAAATATGTTACATCCTGAATTGCACCTCAAGGATTGTTCTAAGTTTATAAAAAACAACAATGCACAAAGTATCTAAAGTTTCAAGAATGGCCATGGAAACGTCTTTGTAAGATGTTTTTGAGTTTCATTATGATACCCAAATAAACTACAGCATACACGACACTCAGCACTCCATATTAAGTCCTCAAAAACACATTGAATGTTTTTCCTGCATCTCCTTTCTTCTCTGAATTTTCCCTTTCTCACAGGTTAGAACAGACTGTCTTAGAGAAGCAAAATATATTAAATATATTTATATAAAATCTGACTTCAATTCATCTAACAGAAACTAGGATCTCTCATATATGCCAATGGCATTATCAAAACTTTTATAAACTTACATTTTTTTATTATTTATTTATTCATAGGAACATGTGACACATATGCAAACCAAGAGTTATCCTGTGGTTTAGGTTTTGACTTTCCTTGGCAGAGTTTTTAAACATACACAATTTCCAGTGAAGACATGGAAATATTACACAAGCTTTATTCAGATTTTAGAGCTGCAGCTTGTGCTTCACACATCGGTTAAGCACGACCTGTCAGCTGGTTCTGCAATATAACCTATCTGACAAATCAGCATTCCTATATGTTATTCATCGTTTTAAGCAACCGGTGGGTTTTTTTTAACCTACAAAAAAAAGCCCAAAACAAAACAACAATAAAAAAATACCAAAAATGGTATGCCCAAGATGCCACCAAAAGATCCTTCAAACACACAGCGGATTCTACGTTCAAGAAGGCTGAAAAAGCAGAGTTAATGTTTTTCAGTGGCTGAAATACAGAAGTTTTATGCTTTAAGTTTTGGCACTTGACTGATGTCATCAGTTTAACCCATCTCAATCTGGTGGGTGGGCATGTCCTACGAAGAACGGTCTGTCTGAACAGCACAAAACCATTACCGACGGAAGTTCGGCGTCGGGAAAACTTCGGTTCCAGCACTGCCCGCTGCCATTCCCGCCCGGCTGCGGGCTGGGATCCCGGCCCGGGTGTGTTTGGCATGTGCGACACGGAGCGGGAGCTGCGCAAAGCCGCGGGCGCTCAGCCCGGGCGCCGGGAGCGCAGCGCCGCTCGCTCGGTGCTGAGGGAGCCACCGGGGCCGTGCTGCGGCTCGGGCTGCCTGCAGCCGCTCGCTCGGTGCTGAGGGAGCCACCGGGGCCGTGCTGCGGCTCGGGCTGCCTGCAGCCGCTCGCTCGGTGCTGAGGGAGCCACCGGGGCCGTGCTGCGGCTCGGGCTGCCTGCAGCCGCTCGCTCGGTGCTGAGGGAGCCACCGGGGCCGTGCTGCGGCTCGGGCTGCCTGCAGCCGCCGCCGCGGGAACCTCGGCTCACGGCGATCCCAGGAACCCGCGCTGCCGCGCCGTGCTGCAGCAGCGGGAGCGGAGCGCTGCGCTCTGAGGCACTGGCGAACGCGCGCTCCCGGCATCACAGACACCACTCCGGCGGAGGGAAGCCGTGCCGCCGGAGCTTCACTCCCAGCGCAGCTCCGCGGCCTCACGGGGGCTCAAACGCCGCGGAACGACGGCGAGCGGGACACGGGCGAGAGCCCGGCCTCCTCCCCGCCCCTCTGCGGCGCCCGGGGCCGACCCAGAGGTGACGGAGCCGCCATTGTTCTCGAGCAGGAAACCGGGACGACCCCGCGGAACCCGCGGCGGTCCCGGCGACGCGGGGGGGGCGGGGCGGCTCCGCCCCCGCCGTCCCGAGCGGGGCCGAACGGACTCTCCCGGGGCAACAAACGAGTGATTGACAGGGAGCAGCGGCCAATCACGGCGGGCGGGAGCGAGCTGGCGCCCGCCCCCTCCGGCCAGTCACGAGCGAGGTGCGGCTGGAGCAGAAGCGCCCCCCCCACCCGGACACGTCAGTCACTCTCCGGACGGCCAAGGCTGCCCCGCCCCCTTGCTGCGAACCCGGCCAATCAGAGCGCGCCGGCCGAGGCCGGCCGAGATATTCAAATCAGCCCCACGGAAAAGTTGCTTCTCGAAACGTCACGACGAGGCGGGGCCGCGAGACGGGTCGGCCCGGCCCCGGAGCCAATCCGCGCGGGGAGGCGGGGCACGGCCGGCCCGTGGGGACGCCCCCGCCCTATCAGCACCCCCGACGGGCGTGGCGAACCGCGATATGCTAACGAGGTCTGTCTATAAAAAGAGCGCGGACGCCCCTTCCTAGCACAGCGCGGAGGTGCCCGCTGGACGTGGCTTCGTGGGGCGCGATGCCCGCCTTGTCCTTTTCTTCCCTTCTTACCCCCGAAAGCCCCCGCGGGCTCCTGAAGAAGTTTCCCCCGGACCCTTCCCCCGGGAGCTGACGGGCTCCCATGGTGAGCTGCCCTAGGAGCGGCTGAGGCAACGGCAGGCAGGGCTCGCTGCCCGCCGCCCCTAAGGCCACATGCATGGGGGCGCGGGCAAGGAGAGGGGGTCCCCCCCTCCCGGCACCCCGGCTGTCACCGCTACCTGCGGCACAGAATAAAGCGCCCTCCCCCCTCCCCCTGCTTCCGAGCGGACGCCAGCTACCAAGTGACAAAGCTGCCCCGAGTCCCGCAAACCGGCCTCCCCTTCCTTCCCTCCGCCCGTGGGGACGGGGACGGCGTGCCCCGAGCGCGGGGAGGGAGGGGGGCGCTTCAGCCCGGCCGTAAGCGCGACCGTGTGTGCCGTCCCCCCCGACTCACACCGCACACGCCGGTCCTGCCCCCTCGGCCCCCCCGCCCAACGGAGCGGGGCTGTTTCACCGGGTGAAACGAAACCCACCGAGAAGGGAGCGAAGAAAGCACACCCTGCCCCCCACTCTCGCCTAACCCCCCTCTCCTCTTCTCCCTCCCTCCTTCCCTCCCTCCTTCACTAGCTGCCTCTCTCCCCTACTACAGCCATAATGAATACTGTACATTCCTAAATGTTGTGCTGTAATCTCTTCCCCCTCTATCCACCCAGCACTTTCTTCCGTACCCCCAAACCCTTCCACCTCAGCCCCACGGCCAGGGACGGCCCCCCTTTGTGCACCGCACACCCCACTTCCCTGCCCCCGCCTTCTTGGCCAGCAATTTACACAGAAAAACAGAGTCCTTGCTAAATAAGAAAAGCCGGAGACCTTTTGTTCCGCCCCATGACAAGAGCTAACGCTGCAGATCAGTCCCTCTCTCTCCTCGGATCTTTCCTCCCGGCTTTCTTCCTCCTTTTACCTCTCAAAAATAAAGCTACCATCCCTGTGGGGTGCAGAGGGGCAAACGGAGCCGAGGCTCAGCTCTAAAGAAAAGAAAGGGAAAGACACCCTTCCCCCCTGAGCCCCAAACCACACACACGGACACACAGATATATAGAAAACACTTACCTTGATATTTGGCGTCAATTTCCCTCATCAAGGAGACATTTCTCTGCAGATCGAAGGGCATAGACTCGATGGAGTCCAGATAATCCTCCACATAGTTCACTAGGTGAAGCTGGTCTCCGTTTGCAGGACTCAACATTTTCATCCGGCAAAGAAACAAAAATCCTTCCCCACACCTCTCCGTGTGAGAGCAAGTGCTGCTCCCTTCAAAGACGGTAACCCCGATGAAGGTCTCACTCCCTGCCCACCTCTCTCGGTAGCTCCCCCCCAAAAAACCGAGGGAAGCTACATCTGACTCCTCTTGTGTGAAAAAGAGGGAGAGACACACACACACCCTCCGCTAGTCCCCTACAGCCAGCAGCAGCTGATTGAATGGCTGTCGTTGTGGGTAATTCACGAAGGAGGTGGTAAGAACAATCAGAGGGATTTGTGTGTGTGCGTGTGTGTGTGTGTGTGGGGAGGGGAGGGGGAGAGGAGGAGGAGAAAGGAGGGGGGCTTAAACCAGCTCCTCCGAAACAATCTGGAAACAAAATGTGCTCTGCAAAGTGTCTGTCAGAGGCAGCGGCAGCCCCTCTGCCTGCGCCAGCGCCGCTCTGCTTCTCCTCTGCTCCCCCCTTCCCCGCTCTCCTCCTCACCACCGCCGCCGCCGCCGCTCCCCGGCGATATCAACGCAGCCTCCTCGCTCCCATACGCCGCGCTAGATCCAACGTGGAAAACCCAAATACCAGTTTCAAACACTTGGGAAACATTCGGCCCCGCCAGCCAAGGCGCATGCGCTCTCTCCCAGCGCTGTGTACACACACACACACACACACACACTCTCTCTCTCTCACACACTCACCGCACACACTCAATCCCTTCCCCCGCCCGGAACCTCCGCATATCCATCGGCCCGCCTCCCTTACTCACGTTTGGGGAGGGAGGGAAGGCGGCGGGGATGCGGGCCGAGCCAGGGGGCGGGCGGCGCAGGGCCGGCGTGGGCGTGGGGTGAAGGAAGCCCCGGGGAAGGCGGAGGCTCCGGTGAAGTTGTGCGGAGGCTGCGAGGCGAGCGGCCCGCGGGGAGGCTGGGGGGGATCGCGGGGGCAAGTGAATGATTTTGCGCTAGGGTACCGAGACTTTGGAGGAGTCTCGCCTCCTGCCAGCTCGCCCCGGGATGGAGCGGCTCCGAAGCCCTTCCTAGGAGAGGGGAACACTGAGAACCATGCGACTCCACCCGGCGCTGCGGGCAGGGCTGTGCCCGGCGCGGCGCCGGACGCCGAGGGGAACCGGGGAGCGTTCCGTCCCTCCCTCCTCAGCGGGCACCCGCATCCATCACCCCGCGGCGCCTGACAGCCGCCCCAGCCAATCAGCGCGCCCCTTGCGTCCCGCCCCGCGGCCCCCTCGGCCAATCCCCGCTGTGACACCGCTGCCCGGGATACCGCGCGCCGCGGCAGAGGGGGCGGTAACGCCCGAGGGGAGGGGGCGGGCCTGCGCACGCGCGATTCCTCTGGCGACGGGGAGAAAATGGAGCCGTTAGGGACGCAGCGCGACTACGTTTCCCAGTGGTCTCCGGGCGGTTGCGCATGCGCGAGGCAAGGCTAGCTGAAAGGCGGGAGGGGAGGAAAAGGGAAGGAGGGAGGGTGCCCGAGCCAGCCAGCGAACGAGCTTGCTGTGGCTGCCTTGTCCCGTGCAGTGGCGAGGGAAGCGTCACCGGGGGACGCCGCCGGGGCTGCGTTGTACAAGAGGCCGGCGGCGGAACGCTCCCACCCCGCATGGTTGCTGGTGGAGAGGGCTTACTGTCGGCAGAAGGGGAGGAGCAGAAGGGGAGCTCGAGTATAGCCCTGTGTTCCCCGCCAGTGTCCCGGCGGTCCAGCGGAGGAGTCGCGCTGTCGGTCAGCGTTGCCTTTGCGTCCTGGAGTCGCTGCCATGTCCCGGAGGCTTCAGGCACCCGGCTCTGCCGGGATCGGGGAACGAGGAGCGGGGAAGGCGGGGCTGGAAAGATCTACCCCAGCTCTGCTGAAGCAAAACAACGTGCGCTTTATGCCTCTTGTTGTTTTAGCAGACGTCACCGGCAATCCCCTAATTTAGGGGAGACTGAGTCATCGCTTGTGAGCGCCCGGACTCGCTGGTGCAGTCGCTGCTCGGTGAGGCCCCGGCGATTTGCTCGCTGCGGGAGCGGCGGCCTGCCCGGGCACCTCAGCCCAGTCCGAGCCCTGTGCAATGGCTCTGCTGCTGCCCGCAGCTTGGT
This sequence comes from Ammospiza caudacuta, assembly GCF_027887145.1. Lineage (NCBI taxonomy): Eukaryota > Metazoa > Chordata > Aves > Passeriformes > Passerellidae > Ammospiza > Ammospiza caudacuta. Next base: position 96,286,765 of record NC_080594.1, read on the forward strand.
GTGTGAACCCAGAGCTGGGGCTCGCAGGGAAGAACAGGCACCTGTTTAGCAATACCTCCAGTATCCTCCCTCCCACCCCCCAGTGGGAGACATGCACCCAAATGCTTTCTGAGGAGTGGAGACGGTACCACAGACCAAACTTTGTGAACTGATACCGACCCGCTGTTACGGGCAGATGTCAGAGGGAGCTTCCTTGTTTTCTGAAGATCCCTGTAAGTTCTCCCGTTATTTTCTTCCTCTCAATTTCTGTTTCCAGGAGCTGCTGTAAAAAAATGAGTTGCTGAAGTAAATAAAAGCCACATACACAAGGTCTCAGGTTTTTAACTTAGAAGCACTATGGCACGTAGGCATTGCTCCAAGCCAGTGTTTCTGGACCTGTGTGCTTTGGTTTGCGTGGCATAGAGAGGGAGTTGTCTAATGGCTGCACTAGCCTGGGAATAGGTTTTCTATTCCAATTCTAGACTGTTGGCACCTATCTGGTAGTTAAAGCCTTCTTGCCTTCAAGAAGGTGAGCCACTGTCAGCGATTAAAGGTAGTTAACAGTCCCCTGCGTAGTGTAAGAATCCAGGCCAATAATTATGACTCAGTAGAGGCAAGACATCTGAAAAGAATACAGATGAGTCCTAAAAAGAGTCATTCTTGCAAAAAAGGTAATCATCATTCTAGACACACACAAGTAATTACATGTATGAATAAAAAATTATTTTGTAAAAGTACCTTTTAATTTGCTAAACAGGAACTTTTGTCCCTCCTCTTAATAGACAAAAAAATAGGAAGGGAAATGCTGAGGTGTAATGGTAGCCTGCTAAGTTGCAGCAATACTATCTTTCAACAAAAGTATTGATAGTTTGGATGTGCTGAGTTGAAAGAGATTGGTGTCATCAGGCTCTTAAAAGTGCTGTCTACTAGATCCTCCTCTGTTAATTTCTTGTATGTTACTAGAAGACTGACAGAGAAAAACCATCATGGGACTTTGCACAAGTCCTTGGACAGGAAGGGACTGAACTCCCCTGAGAATGCATTTGGTGTCCTCTTTGAAGGTCCTCTTTTACAGCTCTTAAATATGATGCTCAGTGCTTTTTATAGTGCTGTAATCAAATATATACCTGTACCCAGAAATCTCAATTCTCTGCACCCCCCTCTAAGCCCAGCAGCAGGTCAGCCATTGTTTTAGGAAGCTGGGTGAGGGGGAGGGAAGGATGAAATCAGGTGTATGAGTACCTCTCTAGAGGGGGAAGTGTTAGAAGGTATGGAGCTGATGCCCACTGCCCGTTGCTGCTTTTCCTTCTTCTCTGTTTTTTTCTTACTTTGGCCTCTTGCCTCTGAACTACATTAGGTGAGAGATGGGAGATTTTGAGTAGAGTTTCAGATGTTCTTTTCATATTAGGGGCCCATTTCTTACCATGGAGAAGGATTTGCAAGTAGAAGTGAATGTCATGTATCAAAGAAGGAAGAGACTCCTGGGCTTAATTTTCTTCCTATTTCTTATATTTGTCTAGAGGATAAAAGTATGTATCTCTCCTCCTTTGGCTCCCAAGCCCCTTTGCTCTGTTTATGAGAAATTTTTCCTATTTAGAACCAAATCTGAGGTTTACAGAAGTTTCTTGAAGCTGTTGCCTTACTACAGATCTAAACTCACAGCAATTAGAATCAAGGGAACTTAGTACCAGATCAACAACTTGCACAACTACTGTGTCATACACATACCATGTGTGTATATACAAAATATACTTGATATAATATAATTTTTTTATAGTTGTTCCAGTCATGGTTATCCCAGCTAATCAGCACAAAGTTCAGAATACTTGATATGATAAACATAAAATCCCAAACTTCCAAACGTTCCACAAATGCACGTACTGCAAAGCTGGTACAAGGAATTCTGGCTGCCTCCTCTCTCCTTCTCTGCCTTAGCTGAATACTGCTGTATGAAGTACTGTGTAATCATTACAGCTGTGTTTCTGTTTATTAGAAAAGATAGTGTCTTCTGATCATTTGTCACTATACTTTATAGTACAGATGAATCAGATGGGTTTATTCCTGCTAATGAATTGCTGTTTCCGCACCATTTAATAGCTTAATCCCTCTTCTATAGTTACATATGCTTGGAGGGTTTTTTCCTTGCTTGTTTGTCTGTTTATTCTTTATGAAGCTAAATTCATGCTTACGTGGATGATGGTAGTAGAATTTTACAAGCCTATTTATTTTGCTTTTGTTGTGAGTTTTGAAACAAAAGTACAAACAATTAACATGCAAGATGAGCAGAGCTGAGGTTTGCAAGTATGAAGACTGGCAGAGCCATGGCTCACCCTCTCATGCAATCCACATTGGCAGTGCCCTGGATAGTATATACTGTTTACAGATATTTAGGCCAGAAATACCTGTTCATGCCACCAAATAATGTTGGATGAATACATTCTAAAATCTGGAAAACAAATCTAGTTGTTTGTCCTTCTGCTGCTTCCCAGTAAAGGCTCAAGAACTTAATGAACTTTCCAAATGCCCACCTAACATTGGCCTGCTGTTCTAAACTTCTTCCTTTTTAATCAGATATTTCACATCTCCTCCTCTGCTTGCCCCAAGGCAGTTGCACTCACTACCTCTTCTCACACCTGTTTCCTGGCTACTGCCTCCTTTTTCTTGCACTTGCTGCACTTCTAAAGCATAGTGAGCTTAAACAGCATTACACTGACATTAAAGGTCAGCAAAAAAATTTGACTGGAACAAGTAAATGTGCATTGCAGTAGAAGGCCAAAGCAAATACATCTGAGTTGTCTCAGATGTCAATGGAATGAACACAGATCAAGGGCAACATATTCCATGGGATTCACATTCCTTTAGTGAATTCAAGAGAGATATACCTCAGCAGTTGGAAACTACTGACAAAGAACCAATCTAAACCCTCACTGAATTCTTACCAACCCTCAGACTTGTGGTCAGCTGTGGTGCAGGACCCAAACACTTGCAATGAAAAACAGGCAATGTATGTCAGAGCAGTTGGTGGGTAGGTTTTCTGAACCTAAGAGCTAATAGACTTCTGGTTAGAGCAAGTAAGTTTAATTGGTTATATATGTCCACCAGCAATGAATTTTCTTTTGCAGTGTTACTCCCTGTCCCCAGAACTACTCTTTTCAAATAAATTCTGAAGATGATTTCTCTGTTATAAAGCATACTCTTTACCTTGTGAATATTTGGTGGAATGGCCACTCAACATTTACAATATTTCTGAGCCAAACACTTGTAATAAGATTGAGGCAATTTTTAGTCTCCTTTAAAAAATCAAACAAGATTCTGAAACAAACCAATAACACCTAGATTTTCTAAAAATAAAAAGACTATAAAAGTTAAGTTAAAATGTGTCTGTAACTACAGATTACTGCAGAGCACCAGCAGAAATTCAGTCCACTGCAGTGGATTTAGCTCGTCTTTGCTTTTGGTTTGTAATCTGTCTTTATAACCTTTGCCCCTGTATTTTCTCAGATTTGGCCTCCTTGCCAGGTTTCTGAACTAGAATTTGATGAGAAGGGCCACGGATACTGGAAACACGCTCTTGCTAACACAGCAAATGCAACCTTTTTCCTCTGTCAACAACTCTAAGATGCTGTGGCTGAATTTTTAGAAGATAAAATACAGCACCTTTAGCAATATGGGGGAAACTGTAAAAAATTACAAAGCATATGTCTCCTAATAATACATGGAAATGGATAATTGTTTTTTAGCTTTATTCATGTATGATACAAAACATGCTCTGGGATCTTACCTCTGAGGGAAAATCTTATAGGTATTACTAGGACTGGAGGCTGGAAAATACAGAAGCCAGGTAAGCCAAAATCCCCAGAGATCCTCCCTGCTCACCACAGAAATGTTGTCAGCACTGCTGGTGGACAGCACACACAGCTGTGCTTCTAACAGACTTCCTTCTTGATCAAGGATGGAGGGGAAACATTGCCTTCTTACATACTCGGATAAAGGAACAGAAAACACAGAGATCCCTTCTAAGGTGTTCAGGAGTCACCCCTTTACCTTGGAGTTTCAGTTTTTAATTTAAAGGAAGTTTTAGCCTTGATGACTCTTAAGAAAAACATGAGAACATGAGCTGACAACATTAAATACATGTGTGTCCCCTTGAAACAAGAGTTTACCCAAAGCTCAGGCAGACCTGCTGCAGTGGGAGTGTGACTAAGAGCTGCACTGCTCTGCAGATCACATTTCCTCCTGGCTATTCTGCAAGAGCTGAAGTTACAGGACTACAGCAGGCCCAGGCCTGGCACTGATCATGTGTACCTTGGCTCCAACTGCCTGCAAACTCCAAAGGCATCTTCTATCCAGGTGGAAGCAAAGGTCTCCTGGTGGCATAAAACCTTTTGCTGCTGTTCTGCACTTGTGGTAGATGGCTTTTGTGTCCTTGCACATGTCCCAGAGCAGGAGTAAGGGTACAGGTACAGGTGGCATGAAGTGGAGGTATGCTTACAGCCACAGACCAATTGATTCTGAGAATGCTGGTATTTTTAACATGAATAATTCATGTTTTTTATCCACCAGGATTAGTTTTGCTTTCATTTGAAATTAGGTTCTTTTTGTACTTAGGTGTTTGAAGAACACTTTCCACTATTCCACTGTATTCTTTTGCATTAAATCTCAGGCATGAATGATGTTAGCTGTTTATTTCAGGCATTTAATAACTGTGGCTTTTCCCACCATCAGAAAATAACATTTTACAGCAGGACATAGAGGTTTTGGGACTAAATGCTAAAAGCCAGTCTGGCTAGCACAGACACTAAGCCTTCTGAAACCAATGGGAAAGAAAAGGCTCTTGCATTCTTCTGATCTGTTGGCAGTTTCATCCATGATAGCTAAACCTGGAATTAAGCCTAAAAAACATCCATTGTTACTTAGTATTGATTTGAACTCTGTCAAAGTGCTTAGAACCATACAGAACAAAGAAGACAACAGAGTTAATGACAAGTCTTAACTAGATGTGTGTTGAACAGCAAGACATCAAAACCAGCTCATTATGGAAGCTGAAATAATTGGCTTGTAAAGCTTCCTGAGAAACATACAAAGCAAACATTTACAAAGGTTATTGGATGGTATCCTAAATTTCATCCTAGGTAGTCTTAAATTAACAAGCTCATAAAATAGGTATCTTATTTGATCAAAATGTTAAGATTGTTAAATGACAAATTCTGTGGAAAGTACCTATTAAAAGAAAAGGGAAACATTTGCCACTGGTAGGGCTTTATATCTGATATGCTCTAAAATTGAGTAAACTGTAGACAGACATCAAGTATTATGTAAAAGCAATAATTTTAAATTATCTTATTACTTATGAGAAAAATCTATTCAAGTCATCCCTGGCACATAGAAAAGGAAACAATACAAACACTTCTGTGAGGCAGCTCACCACAGGCACACCTGCAGCATGCAGCCCAGAAAAGCTGTGAGTGTTCAGTAGTGCCTTCCTCCCAAAGACCAGCAAGGTGCCTTAGCAGGTAACACAGTGGTCTGAGGGACCCGAAAAGGCTCTCCCTGAACAGCCTGTGTAGAGGATTGTGTGGAAGACAGTCAGGAGCAGGACAGACAAGGTGAGTTCACTCACTCTCCTTGTACAAGAGCAAGGGTGGCCATAACTGGAGCTCACAGGCCTTGAGTTCAACGCATGCCAAGGGGGTGCTTCCTAAAGATGGCACTAGACCTGCAGTACTCCTTGCCAAAGCCTGGGATTGATGTGGGTTCACAGAGAATGGGGAATTAATGGTACAGCAATCTGTGAGGATGGGTACAAAAACCGGGGGGGGCGGGGAGGGTCATGAGGCACAAAAAAAAAAATAATCACAAGATATTCAGTTGAAGATGCCATCTGTTTGGAAGCTGGAAAAATATCTGGGAAGATATTCACAGAATCATAGAAAGGCTTGGATTGGAAGGGACCTTAAGGATAATCCAGTTTCAACCCCTCTGAGCAGAGACATCTGTCACTTAGACCAGGTTCCTCAGAGCCCCATCCAACCTGGCCTTGAACACTTACAGGGATCAGGCATCTACAGCTTCTCTGAGCAAACTGTTCCAAAACCTCCCTACCCTATGAGTAAAGAATTTCTTCCTAACATGTATCTAAATCTCTCCTCTCCGAGTTCAAAACGGTTCCCCCCTTGTCCTGTCACTATCTGTACAAGTAAAGAGTTGCTCTCCCCTTTTTTTGTAGGTCCTCTCTAGGTACTGGAAGGTGCTGTAAGGTCTCCCTGGAGCCTTCTCCAGGCTGAACAACCCCAACTCTCTCAGCTTGTCTTCACAGGATACCTGTTCCATCCCTCTGATCATCTTTGTGGTTATAAGCTTATGGAATTCTCACTTATTTCCTTGGTATCTGCTCATAGTCACTTTTGGAAACAAGGTGCTCATTAAAAAATACTTTTGGTACCCTTATGTCTGTTCCATTACACTGTTATTCATTCTGGTTGAGTAGCCGTGGTTCAAGGTACTGCAGCCAGTTAAGCTCCATTTCCTCGATATGCTCTGAAAGCAAGAAAAAAAAATCCCCAGTGAGGAAGCAGACCTTGACAGTCAGCCTGGCTACCTTTAGGGTACCTCACCAAGTACTCGGCAGCACTTGCTGTCATTTTTGAAAACGTCTAGGTCAGGTAACACTTTATACAAGTATGTGGGAGTCAGGGGGTGCATTAAGTGTTTTCTGAGACTCTGATTTGGGAGTTTGGGAATGTCACACCATGTTTATTTCCAGGAACTAACAGGCTGCCAGCCGTTCTCTGACCTGAAAGGCAATGCAAAAAGAGATTCATTCCCTGAAGTGACCGAATTGACTCGACACAGTGGAGACCATTATGGTGAATTAGTCACACATTACAAACATCTCCCTTAAAAACCTCGTTAGGAAGAAGCCGCGCTGGGGTTGTGCCGAAGCACAAGGCTGGGTACGCGCCGTGCCAGCGGGACCCAGCCGGCCCAAGCCCCGCAGCGCAGGCTCAGCATGGCAGGGCTCGGCAGACCGCGCCGGGAGCGGGGCAGAAGCGGACCGGGAGGGGCGCGGAGCGGGGCGGGAGCGACGCTGCCCCCCCGGCCCGGCGGGAGGCCGTGGCGCCCGGCCCCGCCCGCAGGCCCCGCCCCTTCCTGCGCCCCGGCGGCCCCGGCCACGCTCCGCCGCGGGTTCCGCACGGCTGTGGCGGCGGGTTGTGCCCTCCCCGCCCGCGGCCGGGCAGCCTGCGGGCCATGCTGCGCGGGGCGGCGGCGGCGGCCCGGCGGTGCGGGCTCGGCCCCGGTGCCGGCCGGGGGCAGGCGGGAGCGCGGCGGTGCTCGGGCGCTGCGCGGCGGCGGCCGTGGGCGCCTCCGGCGGGGCGCGACAGCGGGATCGTGGCGTACAACAGCCGGAGCCGGAGCAAGGAGCCGCTCGTGCTGGCCACGGAAGGAGTGGCGACCTGGTAGCGCCTTGCGGCGCGGCGGGCGGGGGGTAGCGGGGGTGACAGGAGCGGTTCGTGTCCGGAAACAGCTCCTGTGTCCCCTCCTGGGCTCCAGGGCACGAAAGACATGGAGCTACTGGATGAAGGTCTAGAGAAGGGTCACAAAGTGATTAAGGGACCGGAGCGTCTCTCTTGCGAGGAGAGACTGCAGGAGCTGGGCCTGTTTAGTCCAGGGGTGAGAAGACTGAGAGGGGAAACTCAGCAATACATATAAATACCTCGAAGATGGGTGTCAAGAGGATGGTGCCAGGCTCCTTTTGGCATTGCCTAGTGTCAGGACGAGGAGTTGTGGCCATAAACTAAAACACAAGAAGTTTCACCTCAACATGGGAAAGAACTGATTTATGTTGAGGGTGGCAGAGCACTGGGACAGGCTGCCCAGAGGGCTCATGGAGACTCCCTCTCTAGGGACATTCAAAACCTACCTGGACACATTCCTGTGTCACCTGCTGTAGGTGACCCTGCCTTGACAGGGGTTTGGACTGGGTGATCTTCCAACCTTGACAATTCAGTGATTCTGTTTGCCTCCTCTCCTGCAGGTACAGCTGCGGGCCGACGGTGTATGACCACGCACACCTCGGGCACGCCTGGTGAGTCGTGGATGGCAGCGTGGGGACATGCAGGCACATACACAGCGCTGGACATCCCATGCCAGGGGTGCTGGGAATACAGTGCTGGGCATCCCCAGGCTGCAGTGTGTGTCCTGGTGACAGAGCTGTAACTGCTGACACGAGGCCCAGCCCTTCGCCCCCTGTGCTGTGCGAAGGGCAAAAGTCTGTTTGTTGTGTATTTTTCCTCTGGGGCTGGGGTAGTCCATAAAGGGGCTGTTGGTTCTGCTGCCTGGCTGAGACAGAGAGTGTGTGTCTGTGTCTTAGGAAGAAGCATTAGGAATGTGTGCAGTTTGTTTGGGTAGGGTGAGTTGTAACAAATTGTATCACCATAGTGTGACCTCTCATGTGGAGTTCATGATCTGGAGCAGAGTCTCTCAGCTGTGTGAAAAGATAGTTTCACCTCAGGTTAGTTCAGGCACTGTGTTGGCACCAAGGAAAAGCCATGCAGGGCTGGCTAATAGAAAGGTGCTTTCAAGGTTCATAGATGAACACATCGCATCTCAAATCTCAGAAAGTCCAGGTAGCTTAAAGGTTTTTCTCTGTAGTTCATTAGGATTGTTAGAACAATAAGCTAGCTTCATTATAAGTAACTTTGAAAAAGTACTTTAAATACACCAGAAGAGGTTGCTGGCACTTGTTTCAAAACAACACACCTGATGAGTAGACATGCAGGGGGTCTGCTGTTCCTGTGAAACTGAGGAGAGTTGCAGCAAGCAGCAGCTCAAGCTGCTCTTAAGGTTCTTAAAGAGCAGGTTGTGTTGTGCTCTTTGGAAGAGCAGGGGTTTATCAGATAATTGCCATCTATATGAAGATCAGATATTGTGCATTTCAGTAACTGAATAGTTCCCGTTCAATGTAAGGGATTTCACAGCTTCTCATCCTGTCTCAACTTCATTCAGAAACTTGTGTTGAATCTTGCTCATGTTGAACTGAGCCATCACAGTAATTGCACAATTGCTGCTTTGTTCTGTAAAAAGGAGGACTTAAAATACCAGTTATATGAAAGTACTGTTGTCAGTGCTAATGTTAATGCTGCTGTACTGTTGTGTGTATGTTCTGGTGTCTTTTTCCTCCTTGCTTTTGTCAAGTCTCAGCAGTAAACTGATCTAGCTTTTTACTTGTGACCTAAAAATCAAGAACATGATATCGATATCTTGGACTTGTTGTTTGTACTTAGTATTTTCAGGAAAGTCATAGTAATTGGTGTATTTAAATCTACAGCTCTTTGTGATACAGGCTCCTTTACAGTTTACCTTGAAATAATCACGATTTAAAATCATCACTTGAAAGTAACTGTGTAAAAAAGATGGTTATAAGTTTCTTGTCTTTATCCCTCAGTTGAGGTTCTCTAGTGTGATAGGGCCTGTCTTCCCTGACATGGTGTAATAGGGAAGGGAATTGCAGAGGTGCTTCTGTCCTAAGGGGTATAGTTGATCTAGACCACAATGTTTTATAGAGGTGGAGAATTTACCCGTTGGTCTTGCAGCTCTCTGTGGCTTTTAAATGTCTTGTTTTTTCAGTGGTTCCTTGCCCTCAGACTTTCTTGATTAAAAGAGGGAGTAGAAGGGCCTTGCTTACGCTTGCTGTTTTTTTACCCATCTTTTCTTACCCATGTGTAAATAAGCAATTTCAGGCTTTCCCACTGTGGAGGTTTGCCATACATCTTCCTCACCCTGGTCTGACCTCTTCACGTGCTAATTTAAGATAGAATGGTTAGTGCAGAATATTGCCTTTGGTGTATCATGCAGATACACCAGGTATAATTCCCTGTTTTAGCACCTCTTTAAGCACTTCACGTGTTGTTCCTGTTGCCTGACAAGGTGTCTGCACTGAAGACCTTTTGCTCTCTTTTCTCATCAGTTGAACCCTCCAGCGTGGGAGGAGTTGGCTGTTCCTTTCCAGTATCTCTGGTCTTACACATGTCAGTGTTGACATCCTGTTGCTCAGCTGATTTGTTAGGATGGTGGAGCACTCTTGGTTCTATTTGTTTATTTATTTTTCAAAATGGTATCTTTTTTCCCCAGTAGCTAGGTCCAGCCATAGAACAGCTGGAATGTGTGCTGCTGTTGGGGGCCAGGAGGGGCCCTGGGAAGTAGCATAAAGTCAAATGGAGTGGTGGCTGTTGCTACTCTGCTGCTCTTGTTAAATACCTTCATATTGTTGTACTCCTGCCACATGTTCTTTTCTTACTAGAATTCCCTTTTTCCCCCTCTGTCTTACATTTGACTTGTGTCAAACACAACAAATGGAGCAGGTAATAAAGCAGAAATGGATCATGAAAATGAGTTTGAGATCCTTGAAGAGAATTTGGAAATAATGGCATTATTTTTCTCCTGTCCTGTTTCCATTCCACAAGGAGTTCTTTTTCTCTAAATAATTTAACATTCTCTAGTATGTTGTGCTTCCAGTCCTAAAAACAGATGCTCTGTCTGCCTCCATATGACATCCAACACCCATTCTATATAGAGAAAAAAGTAAGACAGGCAAATAATAATATTTTTTTCCCCCAGTTCTGGGTCTGACCTTGATTGTACTGGTTTGACCTGCAGCCTGGTTGGCATCCAGGTTCCTGGCTGAATGCTTTGAAGTAAGAGTAAAACCAGCCATGAGAGATTTCTCTTGCACGTGCTCTGCCACCCCCTGATCTTGACTGTCTGTTTTGGCTGGGTTTTTTTATCAGTGCTGGAGTGGTAAGGACCCCGTGGTATCAGGAATTCTGCTCTTGTTCTTGCAGAGTTTCTTCCATTAATTCAGATGGAAGATGAGAGGACAGGGAACAGTGTGAAATTTGTGCCTGCTCTGGGAACAGTGACTGCAGGGCTGTTAAATCTAATATCAAGCTTTTGATGCTGGCGTTGTTCCTCTGAACAGGATCCAAAGGCCAATTTAATATTCTTATGGAATCGTGTCACCACATTAGATGAGCCTTACTCCCAGTGAGCTGCTATTCATTAAAAACTATCTCCCTGGCAGCAAGGCTTTCAAAAAGTCTTTTATTCAGCATGGGCATGGCACAAACAACAACTAAAAGTATTTTTCTTCATTGAGATATTCTGCATCCATAAATCAGTACCTTAGTGCTACCTGGCACCTGCTGGGAAGGGTGCAAATCCATTTCTGGAGTTGCTTACACTTCTTTGTTCTGGCAGCCATGGGAGTTGCAGTTTGTGTGATGCTGTGAATGAAATGGGAACCTGTAGGTCTGTGAACCTCCTTGCTGGCTTTGGGGAAAACAGCTCAGAAATACTGAGGATTCTCATCATCTTGCAGGGCAGACACAGAGATTTTAGTAATCTTCTAGTATCCCACCTAGTAATTTAGTTTAATTCAGTGAAAGTGTGTTTTGAGAATTACAGATGGGGAGTCTGTGAGCAGGAGCTGCAGCAGCCCTCTACAGCTTGTATATCCACCAGTCTATCAGCATTAATACTCTGCTTTGTGGTAAAAGCCCTGAATAATTTTCAGAATAACTTTTATTCTCAAATGTAAATAAAACAGAATTAAGCTATGGAGCATCTACTCTTTGCTATCAGAAAAGATCTGTGATGGTGTGTGAATGAAATACTTTATTGGTGGCTGGTATCTGTTGTTACTCAACCCTAAGAAAAGTGAATTTGAATCCTGCTTTATTTCTCCCTGTTCTGCTGCATGACTTTTGAAAACCTCTTAGGATAATACTAAGCCTAAGGGATGTATTTCAAGAACATCTGATCTATGTGTCTCATTTTGTCCTGTTGGCTTTGAAAGAGTCTCCCAGCTCCTGTAGCTTGTGATACCCTTTGAATAAAGAGATGCAACAAAAGAGAACACTCAGAAAATCTGATGTAATGTGTCACTAATGCCAGAAGAGGGTAGGCCAGTTCAAGAGAAATTTGCTTGACTTTTCTCCAGGTAGCAACTGGTTTTGGAAAAACACCTTATGTACTGAAGATCTTTTCATTGCAAGTGTTGGGATTAATTAGATTGTCCCTGTGGCTGTTGGTTATTTTTGTTTTAGTTTATTCTTACTACTACGTGTTCAAAAGCTCGTGTTTCTTTCTCTTCCAGCTCCTATGTTAGATTTGATATAATTCGAAGGATAATGACAAGATTTTTTGGAATTGAAGTTATCATGGTGATGGGGATCACAGACATAGATGACAAGATAATAAAAAGAGCCAATGAGGTAGGTGTTTGCTGCAATCTTTGACTAACCTTTTGGTATTTTCTAAGCTGCTTATGTAGGAAAATTAACCTGGGTTTGGGGTTCTTTAGTTATGTTTGTTTTAATTAGTAGGTAATTAACGGTGAGATTTCTGGTTCCCTAGTGTGGCTGTAATGGGTCTGGCAGTGAAGAGGGCTGAGTGTTGAGCTGTGGGGGTAAATGGGTACAGAGCTGAGTGATGGGGGGAGGCAGAGAGGGAGCTGCCTTACAGCACCCACAGCTGGGATTCTCCTGCCCTCTCCCCCTGCCTGAGAGGCTGGAAGGGAGCAAAAGCCCAGCGTGAATCCTCAGCACAGTGAAATTATCCCAAAATGTATCAGCCAGAAGGGTTCTGGGTGAGTTCTGGGAAGTGTTTGTGTGCCGTGATCATGCAGGGCAGTGCTGTACACAAGCACTGCCGCGTGGGGCCGAGGGCAGTTCCGGGCAGGTGCCGAGCACCATCTAGCTGCAATGTCAGCACCTTGGAAAGCTTCACCCGGCCTGCCTGGATTTGTCACCCGCAGGAAAGTTAACATTGTGTGTACGGGTAAGTCTTGGTAAGACTGGGGCTGTAAGTGGTTCTTGGCAGAATTTTAATATGACCTTTTTTACCAGATTAGCTTGGTGAATGATTATTTCAATTCTTTTTTTTTTAATGGTTTTAAGAACACTTTTTGAACCCTCAAGCACTAAGACTGTATTCTGTATTTTTATTCTGCATTTTGAGTCCTTTTGTTTAATTTGATTTTAGAATCTATAACTCATGTCTTTGAGATCATAAGTGAATGTGTGGTATTGAATTTCAGTTGCAAGCTTTAAGATAGTTTCTTGGAGCCAGAGAATTTGACAGCTGTTCCTTTTACTTATCTTTAAGTAAACAGTTACTTTTGCAGTTAAATATAGGCCCCTGCATTCAAATGAATACCAGCACACCACTCATATAGAAATATGTCTGTTCCCTTAGTCCATTTACTAGCAGTTTTCTAAGGCAGTAAACAATTCTAAAATAAAAAACCTCCAAAATTCAGGCATATTAAATCCATGTTTGCATTTTAAATTTTTTCCTTATTGTCAGAAGATCTTAGCGATTTTGTGTTTGAGGAGGGGGAAATTACATGTTCTTGAAAGATGTGTTGCTTCACTACATTCTTTGCTTCTATGAAGTCATCTTTTCTTGGCTTTTTTTTTTGTGACCTTTTGAAGTGTTTGCTCAACCATTTTTTTTTGGATTACCTCAGTAGCCTGCTTTTGTTGTTGGAACCTGAAGCATTACAGTGGTAAATCAACATGTCTGAGCTTGTTTTTCATCCCCTGGTGGGGTTCATCTGGGGGAAGCCTCAAAGTTGGTACTGATGAACATGCTGCATGCCATCAGGGGTCCTTTGAGAGAGACACGAGTCTCCTTGTGTGTTGAACATCCATCTGGAGGGGAGGAAATTCTCCATCTTCTTTCTGTAGACACCTTTGTTTCTTTCTTGATCAAAGAAGCGGCTGAGCTGTATAGAGAGATGAATCTAGTCACAGGTCTGTAGGCAGAAAGAAGCGTGTCTTTGCTTTTTGGTGCTGAGCATTGTCCTCATTTCAGTGCTGCATGAACATTGTCTTCACCAGAACCCCTGCTTTGTACAAACAGTGGTACCCACCTGTTCTCTCAAAATCTGAACCCATAGAGGTGCTCCAGTAATGAATTGGAAGTGATGATGTGGGATTTGTGTTGTTAAGGGTTCAGTTACCTGCAAGATGGAGAGACTGACAGTATGTTGTCTCTCCCCAGTTCGCAGAGAAGATGTAAAAGCATGCATTTGAAACACTTTGATACCGTGCTGTAGATTACTAGGGCAGGTTTTGCTGTCATGCATCTTTCAATCCCTGGTCTTTTCTGAGTATTTGAGAACAAGTACCTTACTATGTGCAAGTACCTTTCCTTTTGGGTTGCATTTTCTCATCTCCTCTGCAAGAGGAACCCGTTCATTTCCCATGAATGAGAAATGTAGAAAAGGTGCTTGAGAAATGCTGGACTTGGCAAAGCATGGAACTGGCTTTCAGTATTGAGATCTATGAGTATCCATGATCTGCTGAAATAGCTTATTTTTCTTAATCACTGGAAATGAATCCCTTGTCTCATCCTGCAAGTCCCTGATCTGTCTTTCTGACACGTAGGTGGTATTGGTGTTTCCTGTCAGTTTTAATGTCCTATGTATGGTAGTATATTTTATCACTGGAAATGAAAGACCCTCTCAAGAGGAAAATAATAAGAGAGGGAAGGAGTTTATTATTTTAGTCTTTGGTTGCTTTCTCTTAAAAGAGATATAATAATATTTTGTAAATTAAGCATAAATTAAATACTACTTCTAAGTTATTTATAATTTATATCTCCTCCCTGTCAGTGTTAGATTAATAAGCCTTTCTGACTCTTTACCTTAGGGGCTCTCTAAGTCTTCCAATTAGCTATTAGCTGTCTGAGAAAAGATTGCCATATTTTATATCATTACTCTGACTTATGATTTGCCAATCTGCTTCTCTTTTTTTTCAGATGAATATATCGCCAGTAGCTCTTGCTCGTATTTATGAAGAAGACTTTAAACAAGATATGGCTGCCTTGAAGGTACAAACACTCAAGATTGTAAATCTAAGAGCATTTCTAAGCAATTATTTTGGGAAAGAATCTGGTTTTGAGAGTTTGAAAAAATAAATTCGTTGCTTGGAAACTGAGTGCTGATTTACTTTTTCATTCTTCTAGAATGATATTGCACACCTTTTGAGTAAGGAGATGTGGGGAGAAGCAATCCTGAGCTTTAGAATGAACAAATGAAACTCTGGAACAGTTTTTTTCCATATTCAGTAGATCCTTGATTCACAGATACTACTATAATGCAGAAACAGCCTGATTGAAAGCACAGGAAACACAAAATCTTCTTTCATTGATTTCAAGTGACTTTGCTTCTTGTCTCCCTGTCAGAAGCAGAGAGTGAGCCACTGGGAAAATCAGGGTTTATTTTTGCCACCCTTCTGTGTGTAGTGTCTTAAATACTATTTATGATTTTTTTATGATACTTGCAACTTTTTTTAAAGATACAATTGAGAAGAATGTTCGTTTTTGTTTGTCTCCTAGAATGAAGGAACTCATTGGCAGTGTGTTAATGCTATGTTACTCTTTCTTTAAGGTCCTTCCTCCTACAGTATATATGAGGGTGACTGACCATATTCCTCAAATAATCTCCTTTATAAAAACAATAATTTCCAGTGGACAAGCTTATGCAACCTCACAAGGTAAGACTTTGACCAAGGTAACTCCTTGTTCAGCACATGTATAGGAAGTCACTGCTCTTAGTAATCCTGTTTTGGAATCAGATGAGATACCTTGTGCCAGGCTTTCCTTCTGTTGCTTGACGGGGTGTGAGTGAGTTGTTTGTGATGACATGAGTGGGCAGAACAACTATTACTCAATTTCTAAGTTAAATGCAGCTCGTTATTTATTGTAATTGTTTACTGTAATAAACTGCTGTCTAAACTCCTTGGGGAAATCCTGGCCTGGGTTCTATAAGAAAGCTGAGGGAACCTCTGAAGAGGAGCTGTGTATCTCCTATGTGCTGTCAAAGATGTGTCTGCAAAGCAAAATGTGTGGGTTTCTTTTTTTAGCAGAGCTGGTGGCTGTAGAAGAATTCAAGTGCATTGTAACTGGACTAGGTGTAGGTTGAGCTGCAGTAGGGAGGGGATTGCTGGTTGTGCATGGGCAAGGAAGAGCCTGGGAGATCCCCAGAATTCAGAGTTATGCTATGGGCAGAATGAGCATGTGCACAGAGGTTACTGAAAAACTGGATAACATGGGAACATCTGCTACTACTTTTGCCATATTTCTGAATTTCTAAATCACAATTTCAAATGGGAGTGGAAGAGCACTTTTTTTTTGCTTTCAGGGAAACGTTATCAAGTTCTCATCAATGTGCTGCATCTTTGCTATGCAACTAAACATTTCTTTTGTATTAGGTAATGTTTATTTTGATGTTAAGTCCTGGGGAAAAAGATACGGAGTGTTAACTGCTATTAACCCTGATACCCAAGATGAAGCAGGTAAGTTTGTGGCATGAGCTTGTTTGTGTTAATGCATTGTTTGAATGCATTTTGCATCTATGTGCAGACTTTCATTTAACAGTCTGAAACAGTTTTCTAACCCATTCTGTATAGCTAAGTTTCTGGTTAATTAGGGTTACAGTGCTTTCATAGTTCTTTTTTGAGGCACTCACTGTTGCCAGTGGAGGAGGAAAGTTGGGTTTTCTTCTTCCTTTTGTCCTTCCCTCTATACCTTTGTTCTGGTACCTTAGAACAGTTAGGATTCTTAAGCAATTTTAATTAAGTACTTGGCATTGGTACATAGAAACTTCACAGTGGGGTAGTGTTCTTGCTGTTACAGTAGCCAGCAGTGAGGTACTCAAGGGAAAACACAAGGAAACCTCACCTGCCATGTTCTTGTTGGGGCAGTTTCCCTGCTCTGAAGTTAACTGGATGAATTGCTCCCTTCATTACTTATCACTGGGCTAAGCAGCCTCTGTGTGAGGGTGAGCAGTCTCTCATAGGCTGTGCTAGAGCAGGCTGTGGAGATTTTGCTGTAGTTCCTGCTTTGCAGGGTTGCTGAACCTCTGTTCAGCAGAGTAGTAGGGTCTGATGAGGTCTCTGTGTCAGAGAATTTGATTCAGGTCTCCTGCATACTTTTGTAAACTAAAGTTCAGTATTGCATCGTTAAAAAAATCTGTTTGCAATTATTGAAAATACCCTGGGGGCTGATGCTCAGGTGCAGCCAGAACTTCTCACAGCTCTGCTCTGGAGCTGTTTCAGTGTTACAGCTTACAGAGGGAATGCATTTTGTCAACAGTTATTTAGAGGTGATTACTGAGTGCAGAGAGCAGCAGCCTCCTGGGCTGCATGACCATTGGGAGGAGCATTGCCAGCTCCTTCTCTGCTCAGCCCTGGTGAGACTGCCCGGAGTGCAGGGCTGGTGCTGGGCTCCCCAGAACAGCAGTGGGGAAAGGCCAGCAAGGGCCACAATAGTGATGGAGAGCATCTTTCATCTCCAAATACTGGAGCATCTTTCATATGAGGCAAAGCAGACAGAGCTGGACCACCGAGCACGGAGGAGAGAAGGCTCAGGGGAATCCTACCCATGTGTACTCATACTGATGGAGTAGAGCAGATGGAGCCAGGCTTTCCTCTGTGGTGCTTGGTGATGGGACAAGAGGTGCTGATCACAACTTGAAGTACAGGAATTTCATTTAAAGCCAAGAAAAATGCTTTTTACCCTGAGGATGGTTAACACAAACCATGTTGCTCAGAGAGGCTGTGGAGTCTCCATCCTCAGTCAAAGCTGAACTGGACACCATCCTGGGCAGCCTGCTGCAGCTGCTCCTGCTCTGAGCAGGGGGTTGGATTGGGCTGTCCCCAGATGTGCCTTCCAGCCTCAGCTGTGACTGATTATGTGTTTTACCCTGCTTCCTCTCCAGTCACAACTAAATACATTCTTATTTCTAAAGATTTTGACACTTGTTTTGCTTACAACTGAGAAGTTGAAGAGTGCTCTTTTATAGCCGTATACTCAAAAAAGGCAGAAGAGGGTTGTAGTCAGCAGATCCTGGTCACTCAGAATTTGGCAATATAGTGAAGAGCCCAGGTGAAGATTCAGTGGATAAAATTAGAGTTATATTTCTGTATCTTTAGTTCTTAGGAATTTTGAGTTGTATGATTCTAAAAGTGAGGTCATGTATTTGTCAGAAATAAAGTCCAGAGTCCAGAGCCCTGTTCTGTGGCTCCTGCCAGGGGTTGCTGGTATTTGACTGGAGGTTAGGAGTCAGCAGAGATGAACAGTCCTGCAGTATTGTAACAAAAAGGACTGCATCCTTGGCAATGAAGGAAGGAACAAATGTAGCTGTGAGGGAACCTTTGTAGAGAACCCATTGGTGAAAATGGTAGTGAAAAGTTGCTACTGTCCAAGAACAGTTTTGATTCTTACCTCTGTGCACTTTGTTTTATAAAATATAAAACAGAAAGCAATTGTGTCCCAGAGAAAAAATTGTGGGGGTTTATGTTTGTTTGTTTGTGTGGTTTGGTTTAGTTTTATTACCTTTTCTGCTGTAGTGCAGTAAATTTGTCCTGGGGAAACTGGTGGATGTGTAACTAAATGAATGAAAATAAGACAAACTGGGCAAGGATAAAAGGACTGAGAGGATAGGATATATTAAGGAATCTTGAATCCATCTTTGTAGCTTGTCAAAATAAATTTCAATATTTCAGTATTTCAATATTTCAATTTTCCCCGGTGTGAGGGGGAAGAGAGGGAAGTTGTAGTGAAAAGAAGTTGATTGAAAGGGATTAAAATCAGAGTAGTTCACTAAATACACATTTCCTCTTGCTTTCATTGGTCATTTTTTTTCTTTGAGACATATCCCATTAACAAATCACTTCTTGCCAGCTGATTCTGACAAACGACATGGTAAAGATTTTGCCCTGTGGAAGGCTGCCAAGCCTCAGGAGCTATCCTGGAATTCTCCCTGGGGAAAAGGGCGACCTGGATGGCACATTGAATGCTCCACAATATCAAGGTCAGATTTCTTGGATTTTGATAAATCTAGTGCTATTTTTCTTTTT